>NC_045805.1:26336739-26959429 GCF_009873245.2 Balaenoptera musculus | reverse complement strand
GCTTAGCATGGAAAATATCTAAGAAATTAATTATTATCACTGGTTACATTTCCATTACTATTATTAATTCTATCACTAATTGCTATTTCCATTTTGACTGTTCCCAAGTACATTGAATTAGGAGTGTACTTGAAGATTGTAACCTGTATTTAATCCCTAAGGCACGCAGGTCCCCTCCTTTGGGAAAAATCCATAGCTCCTTTCTCCCATTAAAATAAATGATTTTCTGTATACTTCTCTGACAAGAAGTCTACTTTTTTTGTTTCCTTGCTTGTCTGTTTTATTTTGTTGTTGTTGTTTTAATGTGGATGAAAAAACTGAGAAACACAAGTTTTAAATCAAAACCTTAGGTTTTATTTCTGGGTCTAAAAAGAATTGGAATCATTCTTCACAGGGTCTCCTCCCCTAGGAAATCTCTGAGCTCCTTTTCAAAATGGCAATAATAATACCCACTCTGATTTTTGAAAATGAGCTCAAATTAGTTTGTGTCTTTCCATACCTATTTCACACATAACAGTATATTAGGCACTGTCTAGCGTGGAGTGGCTTATAATCCAGTTTAGGGCCATATATGGGTGAAAAAGAGAATAAATTTCATGTTATCATACAAACAAGATATGACACAGACTATATGCCTTTGTCCTGAGAAAAGACAAAAGAAGAAAAATATCACCATGAGAGTCAGAAAGGCTTTGTGTCTGTGAATTGCTTTTAGGTCCTTGGAAAACAGTCATGTGTGTGATGATGCATTTGATCTCTCTTCTTATCCCTTGATAATGAGAATAATGATAAAAATGTTTATTAGTGGTATTCTCTTTATTAAAGGCCAGGGGTATAGATAAAATGTATCATTATTGTTATTAGTTATTTGTTATTATTGTTATTGACATTTGTTTTTAGTCACAAGATGATTATAGTATTTTTCTTTTACTATTTTTACCAGTACTGTTGTATTATTATTGTTGTTGTTGTTATTTTATTATTAAAAACTCTACACTAGACCCTGGGCGAAACACATTGCATGCCACGCTCTCATTTAATACTTACAACAAGGTTATAAGACAAGTACTATTGTTATCCTCATTTTTAAGATAAAGAAAGTGAAGTTTAGCAAGGTGAAGTAATGTACCCAAGGGAACTACTAGGAGAGGTGAGAGATGGAGCTGGATCCCGGATCTACTAGGCTCCAAAGACTGTACTCCATCCTTTCCCCTGTGCTGGAAGGTCCAAAGTTGAGACCGAGTGCTTGGAGCACAAGTATTTATACATGCTAATTGGGATTAGGTTTACATTTATTCTGCTGAGGTCACAAATCTTATTGTCCAGGCACACATGTCAAGTCTGATCAGGAACAACCGGAGGTTGGAATTGAATTTCCTGTGCTCTTTTACCCTCAACAGCTTGTAGGTTAAAGCTAAACGTATGTGTTATCCATCTCTGCAGCTGGGCTCCAGGAACATTTTTTGGCCGTAAAGTTAAATAGCACAGGAGACATTCTTGTCCAAACCAGACTCTTTTGTCTTCCTTTGTCAGACTCATGGTGACATTCAGGGGAAATGTGCACCAAGCAAGGTGAAGGTCTCTTTCCAGAGATTGTCTCTGGGAAGGAAGAAAGAGATCTCTAGATAGAAGCATGACCTTATAACTTTGATAGTCCTCTTCCTTTTCTGGAAGAAGAAACTGAGAAACATGGTGAAATTAATCTGTTGACAGACAACAGACAAAACCGGATTTATGTTGCATAAACGAATGTGAGTCTAGAGTTTCCAGCTCTCACCCTACAGAATGGAAATGTTGGTCCACAGCTCAGAGTGCTAGGTGATTGATAGCATGGGCCGAAAGAGGCCTCCATCAGGGTCAAGAGTGAGTTACGACGGTAGAGCTCAGAACCAATGATGGTTAGCCCATAAACCCAGACACTCCAGACCACACTCGCCCACACATGTTGTGAATATTGATTTCACGCTGGTTGATTTTATCCTTGCAAGTCTAAAGAGAGGACAAGAATGAAGAAGAAACCATAATAACAAGAACAACAGAAACCATAATAACAAGAACAACAAGAACCATTAAGTACCAGGGCATTCAACATACCATTATATGTAGCAAGGATGTCAGAGAGAAGACAGAACTACTCCTAATTGGTTTCTATCTTTTCGATCAAGGTTAATTATTTAAAAGCTATAGAGGGTAGGGGAAGAAAACAAGATTGAGAAGGAATTACACCCAAGCTAGAATAATGCCTCATAACATGATACAAGTTGGTCTCCTCTACTAGGGTTTAGATGAGGTCACAGAAATGCTATTGAGTACCTCTGTTCACAGTGAACTCTGACATCAATCCCATGTTGCATGATTATTCCCATAAGTTTTATCCCAATCCTCAGTATGAAAAATAAAGACATGGAAATGTTACCTTATTACTCCATTTCCAGAAATAATGTGGCATTTGTGAATGAACAAGTAAAGCGTGAGAACGGAGAATGCCTTTGCTTTTTTCCAGGAATCATCACCCTTTTCCATAAACACAATCTGTCCCAGTCCAAACATTCCCTTCTGCATGGTTGTGGTGGGGTTATTATAAGATGGGGGGAGGACAGCTGTGTACAGATACAAATATCTTGCTGAGACGATGAGGGACAGAGTCTCTCAAAATGTTTTTGTGGAAAAGAGAGAAAGGCACTTGTGAATGATAACTCACTAAGTTAAATTTATTAGCAGATAAATGTCAGCATGAACTGCCTGATTCTGACCTTTGTCTTATCGGGCTTGATGTGTTTTTTGGGATGTTTTGTTTTGATGCTCTTTTTTTTTTTTTTTTTAATTAATGGCTTTGAAAAAGGTACCTTTTGTCTAATTTGCAGTTGAGACAAAGTTGAAAGTCAAACAAATATAAAGTATTGAGAAAAAGTTTCAGAAAGGTCTGACATGCTTGTAAAATAAATTCATGAATTAAAAAGCAATCATCAAGCTAAGAAAAATGTTTACCAGAAACACAACAGGAAAAAGGGTGATATTCCTAATATGTAAAGTTTTCCTACAAGTTAATAAGAAAAACACTAAAACTCCAATAAACATAAATATATAATTCACAAAAGAAAAAAATGTAACAAGATTTTTAAACAAATATATTCAACCACACCAACAAATTAGTGAAAATAGCAACATGATCTATTTACTTATTAAAATAGCAAATCTAAATAAACTAATGGTTACCAGAGAGGAACCACTAGTTCCTCTCTGGAACAAAGAGGGGGAAAAATAGGTGAAGGGGATTAAGGGGATTAAGAGGTACAAACTACTAGGTATAAAATAAGTAAGTTACAAGGGTGTAATGTACACACAGGGAATATGGTCAATATTTTATAATAAATTTGTATGGAGTGTAATCTATACAAATATAAAATTACTGCATTGTAGACCTGAAACTAATATAATATTGTGAGTCAACTATACTTCAATTAAAAAAATAAAAATTTAAAAAATATATAAAAGAGCAAATCTCAAAGGAATGTTGATGTTTAATTTTAAGGTTAAACTTATTATAAAGAAATTTAGCAATCCCTATCAGTAACCTTGAGGCACTCCACTCTTACCCCTTGACACATTTTCCATCTCTAGGAATCTTTCTTAAAGACATAAAAATCAAGCCAAGATTTGTGTGCCAAGATGCTCTTCTCAGCATTAAATGTGTAAGCAATGAGGAGGAGAAAGATGAGGAAGAGGAGGAAGAAGTGAATGAGGAGAGCAGATGGAAACAGAGGAAGAGTAGATGGAAGCAGAGGAAGAGGACATGGAAGGGGAAGAAGAAACAGACAGGAGAGAGGGTGAAGGAAAACGAGAATACAACATACTCAAATTTAGGAGAATGGTCAATTAATTATTAGATATTTATTAACTGGAATTTTATATATAACCACAAACCCAATGCCTTGAAATATGTTAAATGACATGAGAAAATGCTATGATAAAGTGTTGTTTAAATCCTAGTGCAAAATTTCACGTTAATCTGTACTAAACATCAACTGTACTAATACCAGTTAGAAAAGCTGTGATTTAACAAAGATTCATAGGTAACACACAAAAAAATTTATTCCCTCTTCTAGACTGTGGGCAACTTTCCAAGTAAGTGCCACAACTTTTCAGCACATTATCTGGAATAAATGGAAAGCATTAGTAAATGTGTATAGAATAAATAGATAACTGAATTAGAATGTGGCTTAGCCCAAGTTCCCTAGAAGACAGAGCTCAAGACAAAGCTTATATGCTGCTATTTTTATGGCAACATTGGCCAGCAAGATTGAAGAAAGTGGGAATGTGAGGCAGGGAAAGAGAGAAAGCACATAAAATGTTGTGTATATCATGCTGTCCATAGCTTCACAAGAAAGCCTAGCTGATTTTTCATTCACACAGAATATCTCCATGAATTTTGGACTGAATGCACATTACAACAATCCATAGAAGAAAGGGGGAAATTCTACTGGCTGCCTTCTACCTCCTGTCTGTCATTGGTCAAATTTGTCCCATGGGATCTTAACACCCTCCTATATCAGTCTGTGCCTCCTGGCCCTTCGAGCAGCCACTGGAGAAGCCAGATCTCATGCCCCCATGGCACTTCATCTGAGTCCAAGGAGGTGAGTTGAACCAGAGTCTCTGTTGCTCCAGTTGGGTTGAGTCTGGGTACTGGAAGTGCTGAGTCTTCTGCCATAGGGGGAACAATGAAGGCAGTGCTGGAGACCAGTTTAAACCGGGAGAGGCAGAGACAGCTAGAAATGTCATGAGACGAGTCAATTGCATCAAGACTTGGTAGAACAAGTGAGAGGGACCAGGAAGCAGGGAGAGCCAAGCAAAATTGGAAAAGTATATAACTTGAGTATGGTATAATTTGTGTCATTATTTTGATATCACCAGTCTAATATATTTAACTGCACCAGCAGAAATTCTATGTCCTGGAAAAATCACATAATCATCCCTCTGTGACTCACTAAAGTCAAACCATAGATGAAGCACTGGGTTCAGTTCCAATTGTCCTAATATAAGTGGAATGATGAGCAGGAGACAAGAAGATAAAAAGATAAAGATAGCCATAATGAGGAAGTGTCTGGAAAACATACTATTTGAGGAACTGTTGAAGGCACTGTGATTATGTGTGAAGAAGAAGGAGAGGGAGGCGGAGGGGGATGGGAAGGAGGGGGGAGGGGAGGGAGAACAAGAAGAAGAATTAATGATCTCTAAATTCTTATGAGCGGCTCTATTACAGGGTCGTTCAGATATTCAACTGGGAAGTCTGGAACTGTGATCTAAAGACTGGCTAATTAAATACCAGTAAGATAACCGAAATTTTGTACCCTTTGACAAACACCCTCGCATTTTCTCCCACCTCCTAGGCCCTGGCAACAACCGTTCTACTCTCTGCTTTTATGAGTTCATCAGCTGGATTGTGGCAATCACTTCACAATGTATACATACAGAAAAACCTCACATTATACACCTTACACTTTTTGTCAATTATACCTCAATAAAGCTGGAAAAAATATAAATAATATCAACAAAGTGTGTTTCTTATTCAGAGATGCTAATAACATTTTTACTATTGCTGTTCGTTATTTAGCAAAAGTTACCTCTGAGAGCATATATTGATATTTCCAGAAAGAAGATACAAACAGTAAAGTAATAAAAATTAAAACACTACTAATAAGAATAACAACAATAATTAAATAATATGAGTGTACTAGAGGTACAAAGAATATTTATATCTTATATTTTTTGGTTTTCACAACAGTCCTGTCTTAAGCAGAAGAGCTGAATCTTGGGATGATGTAAAAATAAGAAGAATGCTTCTGGATTATGAAGATAGCAAAAAAGACCACAGCCTCAAGAATGAGAAAAATACAGTAATTACTTGCTTTGTGCTGAGTTTAGAGGCAGTGATTTCTTTATTCTTGGGTCAGGGTGAGAACCTCAAATCATCCATTTCCTGTACTGCCCTCAAAGGCTGTCAACTGCATTGCCCCTGTGGAACTCCAACTAGCCATTTCTTATGCTTCTAAGGGCCATCAGTCATTTCTTTTTTTTTTTTTAATTTATTTATTTATTTATTTATTTTTGGCTGCAGTGGGTCTTTGCTGCAGTGTGCGGGCTTTCTCTAGTTGTGGCGAGCAGGGGCTGCTCTTCGTTGCGGCGCGCGGGCTTCTCTTTGCGGTGGCTTCTCTTTGTTGCAGAGCCCGGGCTCTAGCCACGAGGGCTTTGGTAGTTGTGGCTCGCGGGCTCTAGAGTGCAGGCTCAGTAGTTGTGGCACACGGGCTTAGCTGCTCCGTGGCATGTGGGATCTTCCTGGACCAGGGCTCGAACCCGTGTCCCCTGCATTGGCAGGCGAATTCTTAACCACTGCACCACCAGGGAAGTCCCCCATCAGTCATTTCTGATAGGACAATTTCTACACTTTCATTCAGGTACTGTTCATCCTTCCATCTCAACCATTTTTCTGGCCCCTGTTGAGACTGGATTGCTCCTCTTTCCATGACTGATCTCCAAAGCTTAGCATCTTATCCACCTCTTGTCTAATGCTTTGGGAGAAATTTTTCCAAATCTGCTTTACCCCAAATTCATGAGGTGTGGTGTTAGCCAGCCTGGCCTCATACTTGAATTATTCAAATTGAGCCAATTACTTTTGCTTTTTTTTTTTTTAACGTGATACATAGTTATAATGACTGAAGATCATTCAACCCACCATGATTAAAGTTTCACAAGACATATCATCTCCATGATACTATGTGCTCCGACTAAACTGAGAATTATCTTTAAAATTCTATTCTCATGCCACTGCTCAGACAAAACCTCTTACAGTAAGGACCCCACTTCCTGCAGGATTAACATCCCAAAACCTGGGCCTGGCAGTCCAAGCCTTCCACAATTTGTTCCCAGGCTTTCTTACTCCTGCTCCTTTATCTGTAGCTTCCACATTACGCAAACTGAATATGTCCTGGATCATTAGATTAGACCTTCCATCTCTGTGCCTTTATTTGTGCCCTCCCTCTTTCCCAAGATTCTGTCTTCTTCCCATGCTTCTAAATTCTAACAATCCTTCAAATATCACTGAGTCAAACTTCCTCCAGACAGTCTCCCGTGATTCCTTTACCCCACAGTGACTTCCCTCTCTTCAGAGATGTTACAACATTTATTGGGTGGAAGGGGGTGTGTGGGCATTCATATAATACAATTATCAAGTTCTGCTCTGTTTTGCAAAGTAACTTTTTATGTATATCTATTTCATTTTTGTCCACTAGATTAACTATGTTTCCTTATAATCTTTAGAAACCCTAGCAAATATTTGTTACCTGTTACATAGGGTTAAATTTAGAATTACACAGGTGTTTGCTTACCATTTATTATGCCAAAGTTATGTATATATGTATATATATATATTAGGTATACATATATGTATGAATTATATTAAAAAGCAGAGTAATGGTGGTCTTTGGGAATGAGAGAGAGAAAAAAAAATTCCTGGCCTTAAAAACTATTTACCAAATAAGCCAGGTCTTCAAGCCTCAGTTTAACCTCTTCAAGCCTCAGTTTCTCCATCTGTAAACTAAAGATAAGCATCTATCATTATACAACCAGTATATAATGGGGCAAAGATTTGAACCAACTTCCATTTGAAAAGTCCCTGCTCTTTGCATTATGCCACTCTGCCTCCCATGGGAATTAGGAAACCTAAATTCTAAACCTACCTTTGGCCACCAACCTTCTGGGTAACCTGGGTCGAGTCACTTCACATCCATGACCCTCAGTTCCTGAGTCTTAAAATAAGGAATGCTAGACTACATCAATGGCTTTAAAAATTTTTTTGAACATGGCCAACAGTAAGAAATAATACTTTAAATTGCAACACTATATATATATCTGTACATATACATGCATATGTACAAATACATATACATACACAATACAAACATTTTTATTAACATTTACTCTGTGAATAGAATCTATTTTCTATTTTTTAATTCTACTTTATTTCACTTTTTTAAATGCTTATCTACAATCCACTAAACTGGTTTCACAACCAGATCAGACCCCAACCCTAAAATAGAAGACTCTGAAGTCTCTTTTTGCTGTATAGTCTAGACTCTGACTTGCAGCTGAGTGAGAGCTGCAGGGTAGAATTCAAGCCCAAGGACTCAACCTGTCTTCACCTACCCATAAAAGTACAGGTCAGCTAACTGATGAAGCATCGGGCCATGAGCTTTTATGCAAGTTCAACCATCAACATATCCTGTGAACTAGGGCATACTACCTGCATCTAAACCTTTATCCATAAATTGAGAAGAGTGAAAGCTCTCACTGACTTCACAGAATTGCCACAGGGAAAACTCAGAATGTCTGCAGAGCCCTTTGGAAATATCAAATGACCTCTTTGGAAGTACGTCTTTCAGTGCAGCAGGAAATGTTCTATAGCAGAGACCAGCATAAAAGCGATATAGAAAATTAAAAAAAACTGGAGCACATCAATTTCTGACCTCTGGGTCTCTGACAAAATCTGGGTAGATGTTTTTTTCTGGTACACCAGTCTTCAAAAATATGATTCCTTTATACTAAATGGAGGGGAGAGGTGGAGAAGAGAGGAGAGATGATCCCCATTTCAGAAAATATGCACAGAATCTCATTAAAAATATACTGTTAAATCTATTATGAATTTTGAAGATCATTCTAATATTTCACAGAAAAACAGGTCAAGTAATTTCTTCAGGTTAATTCAGTTTGTTGGCTCCAGAAGTGGGCTACTATTGAAGGTAGAGTTTCCTATTATGGATGGTGCTTAAGCAAAGGCTGGGTAACCATTTGGTTAAGATGTAGTAAAGAGCATTGAAGCTTACAGTGGTGAGGGACTAGGTATCCTTTAAGGCCACTGATTCATTTGGCAAAAATGTATTTAGCGTCATCTATCTTGCGCCGATTACAAAGATGGCTCCAATTATTCCCCTTCCCACATTCGTATCCCTTGCCATGTAACTTTTGCATCTATTCCCATCAAAGGGTGAAGGCTTCCCCCTTCCCACCTCCTTGAATCTGGGTGAATCTTGTGACTGACTTTGGCCAATAGAATATAGTAGATGCAACCTTGTGCCACTTCTGAGCCCAGGTTTCAAGAAGTCTTGTCCTCTTACAATCCTGACCAGCTACCATGAGAAAAAGCCTGGACCAGCCTGGGTGATGTGTGATAATCACCCCCATCACACCAGCTAATCATCATCCAACCACAAGACATGAAGGTGAGACCATTCTAGACCAGTCAGCCAGTCCCCTTCTGACCAGCCAGCTGACCACAGACACATGGACACAACTCACTGAGATCAGCAGAACTTTATCTACATCAGCAGAACTAACAAACCGCATAGACTTATGTACAATGATAAAAACAGTTCACCCTTGAACAACACGGGTTTGAACTGCACAGGTCCACTTATACAGAGAATTTTTTCAATGAATATATTGGAATTATTTTGAGATTTGCAACGGTTTGAAAAAACTTGCAGATGAACCTCATAGCCTAGAAATATGGGGGAAAATTAAGAAAAAAATTAGGTATATAGATACGAATATGTAAATATTCATGTAACATACAAACTATGTGTTAATCAACTGTTTATGTTATGAGCAAGGCTTCCAGTCAACGGTAGGCTATTAGTAGTTAAGTTTGGGGGGAGTCAAACGTTATACACAAATTTTCAACTGTGCAAGGGATCAGACCCCCTAACCTCCATGTTGTTCAAGGGTCAATTGTACTTACTGTTTTAAGCCACTGAGTTTTGGGGATTTTGATATACAGCAATAGCTACCCAATCAGACATGGAAATAGACAACATGGAACAAGGTGGACGACCCTAAACGTCTTTCCTACCCTAGGAGTAAATGATTCTTTTGAAATTCCAGGACTTGTCACCTTTTTTGAGTAAGTACCACCAATATGTGTATATTTATATCTTTATATTTTTTTAATGAACTAAACATTAACTATAGACAGAACACTCATGAATTCTTCCTGCAGACAAATGAGCATGACCCTGTGTTGTAGAGAACACTGCTCTAGATTGCTTCAGTCCTTCTGTGTTTCTGCAGGTGGCACCATGGTCCCAGCACCTAGGAAAGGCACGTTGCCATTCTCTTTCCCTTCTCTCCCCAGACCTGCAGGCTGGGTACCAAACACCTCCTCAGAGCAGCTTTACCATCCCGGATGTTCCTCACACTTCTGGTGGCGCTGGATTCTTCTGAGCTTTGTCTCCACTTAAAAAGCATTGGTGCTTGTCCACGCTGCCCTGAAAGGAGACCGGGGCCTGGGAGATGCACATCAGCTGTGGACAGACACTTGCACTTACATCTCCCTTGAACCCAGCAGGATGTACACTTGGTATAATTAAGAAGATGGCTTAGAATGCTATGCCTTCTCTATCAAACTAGAAATTCCTTCCTTTTTAATTTCAATATTATTCTTCCTATCTTCTGCCCAGCCAAGAACATTAAATTATTCTCCAAAATGGGCTCTGTGCTGTGGCAGCTGAGATAGAGCAGTTATGGGGAGATAGAGATGGAGTGGATATGCCCTTGAGCTTTCCCACCCAAGCACAGTGAGACAGCTCCGGGGCTGCTCAGGCATCCCTTCTTCTTCTTGTTTCCTGGTCCCTGATCTCCTACCTTAGTCTTATCATCCTGGCTCTCTCCAATCCTGATTTTTTATGAAATGATGAGGAATTAGATCAATTCTCACTCAGATATGGAAACAGTATCTATCAGTGAGTCTCTTTGCTGTGCCTAAATATGAAGAAATACTTCATATTTTCAGGCAGGGAGAAAGGAGGAAGAAATGGACGTGATGGACAAATAAACTTTGCCGTTTAAGTGAATTCAAATCCACTTGACATTTCTCATATGCTCTGCAAAGGACAGAGCTTGTATAATTGTTACCAGCCACCTTCCTGCCACTGCCTTTCATGAGTTTGGAAATCAGTCCACAATGATATTCTAAGTGTTGGAAGTGCAGTTTCATGCAATATTTTATGAGCTAAAGAGCTCTAAGCTCTTGAATAAAAGGAGAAGTCAAGAACGATTTGTTGACTACAGACTATTTGTTCATTGATTTGACAAATAATTATTAAGCATCAATCACATAAAAATACACTATAAGGGCTGTTCACTACAGAAAACAAAGCCTTAGAAAGTGAAAAAAGGGACCCACCCATCCTCCATTCTCTACTCTAGGATGACAGCTCTTGGGCAAGGAATATTTATGATACAGATCAGGAAAGGAGCAGGAAATATTTCCTTGGCTTAATAGAATCGGAGTCTTAGTTTAAAAATAAAACTATTAATAATAACCATAGTAAACATCTATATTATATAATTATATGATAGGCACTGCTCTACGAAGCTGTATTATTTTTATTAACTAGACACCAGACCTTGTTCTAAATGTTTTGGTGGATCACTCATGTGACCATTACAATGAATGTGTGAGCTTTGAGGCAGACCTTCACATCACACACATATTATATACAGGAAACTAAGGCGTGAAAAGGTTAGTAAATTTCCCTTGCTCACTTTCTTGGTGAATTTATGAATGGAACCAAGCAGCTTGACCCCAGAGCTTGTACTGTACACTCTAATGGCTACAACACGCTGCTCCCATTCTAGATCCACTTGACCTAAAGAGAGTCAAAGATGTGGTAATAGGAGAAATATTATTTTTTCTATAGATCATATAGAAGAGGTTTAAGGAGGAAATTAATCCTCTTAATCCTACAAGTAGAGACATGACTGACTTTAAAGGGTCTAGTGAAAAAGCAGTAGCAGCTTAGAGAAACAGACTCTTTTTGATTCTCCACCCATGACCACTGAGGTTTGTAATGGATGTAATGTTTTGGAAAACTATTACTTTTCTGTCCAAGATCCAGCTAGTATGTAGCAGAGCTAGAAGTTCTTGGGAGCTCATAGCACTGCACTATTCTGCTTCTCAAAAGTGAAAATTAAATAAACACCCTTTTCAGCCCAAGAGTTGAGGAGGAGCAAGATGCCAGTTTAGAGAAGAGTGTCCTAATTTTCCTACCTGTGACCTGGAACAGGAACAGGACAGTAAATAAGGGAGGAACATACCAGAGCAGAGGAGGAAAGGAGGTCTTTCCCTGCTACCTCTTGAAATTTCTTGTTGATCCTCACTTCAAAGTCTCCACACACACCAAACTGGGAGTGTCTTCATCAGGGTAAAAGATATTGTGTACAACAGAGTTGAGAAAAGAGAAAAGACCTGAATCTAACTCTGCAGAATCTCCCTCAGCCCACATATGGCATCAATGGAATTCTTGTGTGTCCTCTGGAATGATTTCGTGTCGAAGGTAATGAGAAAGAGAAAACACAGCTGCTGATGTCCAGAACTGATCTGACATTCACAACCAGAACTCAATATTAGTACAAGCTGGTCTGATGCTCACAGTCAAGACAATTTGTTCTCCTTTTGATACAGATGATCTCCCAGAATATTATATGAAGTGAGATGGCTCTGAGACCATGATAAAGCAAGACAAAACAAAGGTCATTGTGCAACACAAAACACCCGACATCCCCCTCTCCCTACTTGAGCGACTGCTATTTCCTTACAATTACAATTAATTCTCACTATAGTCTCTTCCCTATTGATAAGATTTCCTGAAATACACAATCATAAAATTGCCTTCGTTTTCTGACAACACCCAATCAAGAAGAAGCCTCTGCTTCCTTAGACCCTTCTCCAAACTACCCCAAAAAAGCCCAAATTCTATAATATGTTCTTTCAAGCACCCTTTTACTGAGGCACTCCATGGTTTCCTCATTATAATGAGAAAGAAATCCAACTTGTTCATCAACAAGTGTGTTCCCGCTGGTGTCTAGCTGAAAGACATTGACAGTAGGCAAGGGTGGTTGGCAAGATTTCGAGACAGTTGCCATATTTGAGGGTGAAGTGGTTTATCAGTTAGCTTTTGTTGTATAACAACAACAGCAAAAACTTCAATGGCACAAGACAAGTATTTATTGCTCATGAATATGGCAATCAGGTAGGCTGCTGATGTGGGTTGCGCTGGCTCAGACTTCTGGGGTAGCCTGACTCCTGGCTGACTTAGGCTGGGCTGGGCTGGGCTTATTAGTCACCTTAGCTCTGTCGCAAGTATGTCTCATCTTCCAACAGGGTAGCTCGTGCATCATCTCACCGTGATGGCAGAGGCACAGTAGAGCAAGAGGAAACGTGCACAGCCTCTTGAGGGTCTAGGCTCAGAACTGACACACCATCACTCCGCTTCATTTTGAAATGAAGAAAAGAACCTGCATTTACAACAAGTATCCAACACAAGTCACACAGTTAGATCAGATTGTGGCAGAGTTGGGGAGACATGGAGACTAGACTCCACCTCCTTAGTGAGAGCAACTGAAAAATTGATTGCAAAGGGCATGGACAAAAGGAGACTCTAGGAATTGGAACTATCATTGCAATCTACCACAGGTGGAGCTGAATGACAACTATAACCAGACCTCAAGGGACCTGTAATACCAGGGAAAGTCAAGGTGACGCCTGGACCGCCAGAAGTCCCCTTCCCCACATGCCCTGAACTAACCAAGCCAAGATTGACCAACCAGACTGTGATTTACACCAGTCACAGTCTCCAATCATGAATCCCAGCAGGGCAAACAGCATCCAGCAGACAAGGAACATGGTTCCACAGTTCGCTAAAACTAGAAGACGCTTCTCCAAGGACCCAAGCCTTCTATTCTACCCCAAGTTTGTCTAAGTTTCTCCCTCATATTCTTAGGTACTCTCTCACTGAGAGGGGTGCAGACAACTGAGAGACAAAATATTTATTTTCTAGACAGAAACAGCACTACCGCAGGGGAACATTTAAATGATTAGCATGGACAAAGTATTATATAGGATTGGACCAAAATTAATTTTTGTCCACCTTAACCAGCAGTGTGGTATCAAGATAAGACCTGAATAGGCAAAATAAAGAAAACATATTTTCTCTGCACATCACAGTTATGCTATGTGTAAATTTGTGACCATTGATATATCCAACACTAAAAAATGTGACTTTTTTCATGAAGTCTAAAATGTTTGAAGATGTCATTGCAAGGCTATTTTCCCCCATCTCTGGCCTAAAAGACACTATTGGAGAATGATGAACAACATTTTCTCCATCTGTCTGATTGGACACATTCTCTTTAAACTCTGAGACCTGCCCTAATTTGTAGTGTTATCTCTGTTTTATTTTTCAAATGAAATTACTTTATAAATACTTCACAGGCTATTGTGTGAATCAAATTAGATAGCAGATGTGAAAGTATTTTGAAAGTTCAAAATGTTAAAAAAATGTAAATTTATTTCATGTGCAGTTACAATAATAACAATCTAAGTGTGCTAATAGGCACTGCTTTCTCATTATCAAGGTGACTGGTACAGTGGAAATAGCACTAGACTGAGTTAGGGGTCTCATGTTCAAATTCCAGCTCTGACACTACCCAACTGGTATGACACTAGGCAAGACCCTTGCCCACTCCTGACCTTGATATTCTCATTAGTAAAGTGAGGAGGTAGGACTAGACTATTTCTAAGGTCCTTTTGAGCTCTAAATAACTTTTTGTGGTTGACATATTTTCCAACACAATTTTTATTTGAAGAAGAAAAAAGATCAACTTTATATATATGGAAGCCTCTTTAGAAGCCTGCTTTTCAAACAATAACAAAACAATCCTTATCTTAGAGCTAATTTCATTCCACCCATGTAGAAGGAATCATCTAGAAGGAAAACCAATGAGATGAGCCTTACAACTGCCCAAGCTCATTGCCTTAAAGATGTTTCCAGGCTACAACACAGGGAGGCAGAACACAGGCAAAGCTTGACACAGTTCCTGAGTTAAGGAGCCAGAATTGAGAGACCTAGGATATCAAAGAAGCTAATAGAGAAGACCTACACGGAGAGAGAATGTCAGAGATCTGCAGAGGTTAATCCTGACCAGTGCCTGTGTATGAGTATACTACTTAGGGACAAAAAAAGAACCATCCAGAAGGATTCAAAGAAATAGTGCCTGGGCTCAAACTCGATCCTGGAATAGTGCCCACTTCACCACCTAGACTGAAAAATACCATGACTGACAGGGCATGGAGTAGAACACTCAAAAAGGTCTTACCCTGATAGTGGGGAATAATCAGCCCTGAACCAAGAACCACTCATATCTCATCTAACAAATCTTATAGGTGAGAACTGAAGGAATCAAACTATTTCCAAGTAATTTAACAGCATTCCAGAACAAAGCTCAAAAATACATGTAAGAATACAAAAATAGCCAGCACCCCAAAAAAGTGAAATTCACAATATTGGGTATGCAAAGAAGTAGCAACACATAATCCAGAATGAGGAGAAAAATTAATCAATCGAAAACAACCCAGAATGGACACAGATGTCAGAATTAGCAGGCAAGGACATTAAAAGAGCTATTATAACTGTAATCCATAGTGTTCAAATGTTAAGTAAAGACATGAAGATATAAAAACCACCCAAATAGAACTTGTTAGGTGAAAACTATAATGTGTGAGATTAAAAACACTGGATGGGATTAATAGAAAAAAGATTAGATACTACAGGAAAAAAATTCATGAATTTGAAGACATGGCAAAAGAAACTAACCAAAATGAGACACAGAGAGAAAAAATAAGTTTTAAAAAATGGAAAAAAGCATCTGTGAGCTCTTCAAGTGGCTTAATATATGGATAATTAGAAACCATGAGAAGGGAGAAACATAGAGTATTTGAAGAAATAATGGTTAAAATTTTTCCAAATTTAATGAAAATCATAAACACAGTTCCAAGAAGTTAGATGAAACCCAAGAAAAATAAATGTGTACAAAACTATGCA
Organism: Balaenoptera musculus; assembly: GCF_009873245.2. NCBI lineage: Eukaryota > Metazoa > Chordata > Mammalia > Artiodactyla > Balaenopteridae > Balaenoptera > Balaenoptera musculus. The sequence continues at coordinate 26,943,497 of NC_045805.1, read as the reverse complement.
AAAGCATATTATAATCAAATTGCTTAAAACTGGTCATAAAGAAAAAAGTCAAAATTCTAGCAAGATTGTAACATCCATAGGCAAGTTACTCTAAAGTTTATATGGAGAGACAAAGGAACTAGAATAGTTAAAACTAGTTTTTGTAAAGAAGAATAGAGCAGAATGAATCACTCCACCCAATGCTAAGATATAGCATGTAGTTATTGAAATCAAGAACAGCACAAATATGCCCACCTGATTTTTGACAAATGCCTCAGAAGCAGTTCAATGAAGGAAGGACAGACTTTTCAACAAATGGAGCTGGAACAATTGACAAAGACAGACAAAAAGTGAATCTCAATCTAGACCTCACACCACACACAAAAATGAACTCAAAATGGACCATGGATTTAAATGTAAAACATAATACTGTAAAACTTTTAGAAGAAAACATAGAAGGAAATCCTTGGAAACCTAGGACAGGGAAAGAATTTTTAAACATGACACCAAAAGCACGATACATAAAAGAAAAAAGTTGATAGACTGGACTTTTAAAAAATTTTAAAAACTGTAATGCCATACTCTGTTAAGAGGATGAAAAGGCAAGCTACAGATTTGGAGAAAATATTCACAAGCCACATCTCTGACAAAGATATTATATCTAGAATATACAGTAAAAAAAAAAAAACCAATTAGAAAATAGACACAGGGGCTTCCCTGGTGGCGCAGTGGTTAAGAATCTGCCTGCCAATGCAGGGGACAAGGGGTTGAGCCCTGGTCTGGAAAGGTCCCACATGCTGCAGAGCAACTAAGCCCGTGCGCCACAACTACTGAAGCCCGCAAGCCTAGAGCCCATGCACCGCAACAAGAGAAGACACTGCAATGAGAAGCCCGCGCACTGCAACGAAGAGCAGCCCCCGCTCACCACAACTAGAGAAAGCCCGCCTGCAGCAACGAAGACCCAACACAGCCAAAAATAAATAAATAAATTTTAAAAAGAAAATAGACATAACGCTTGTATATAAATCTTCATAGCAGTACTATTTGTAATACTCCCAAACTACAAACAATCCAAATAACCATCAAAAGGTGAATTGATGAACTGTGTTATATCCATGCAATGGAATATTATTCCACAATAAAAAGGAATTAAATATTGATACATGAGACAGTATAGATCAATCCCCAAATAATTATGCTGAGTGAAAGAATCCAGACCTAAAAAAGAGAACATACTGCATAATTCCACTTATGTGTCTATAATGACAGAAATCATATCAGCAGTCTGCATGGGAATAGGAGTGGGGCAGATGAAACAAACACAAAAGGGAATGAAGAAAAGTTAAGGGGTGATGGAAACGTGCATTATATTGCTTGTGATGTTGGTTTCATGAAGGTATACAAATGTCAAAACATTAAATTGTACATGTAAGTGAGTGTGGCTTATTATATGTCAATTTTGCCTCAAGAAAGCTGTCAATGAAAAAACCATGTTACTTTATCTTTATGTAATATTGTTATGATGATGCCTCACAAATTTCTTTTTTTTTTTACTTTTTATTTTGTATTGGAGAATAGTTGATTAACAATGTTGTATTAGTTTCAGGTGTACAGTAAAGTGATTCAGTTATACATATATATGTATCTATTCTTTTTCAAATTCTTTTCCCATTTAGGTTTTTACATAACATTGAGCAGAGTTCCCTGTGCTATACAGTAGGTCCTTGTGTGTTATCCATTTTATTTTTTATTTTTTTAAACATCATTATTGGAGTATAATTGCTTTACAATGGTGTGTTAGTTTCTGCTGTATAACAAAGTGAATCAGCTATATGTATACATATATCCCCATATCTCCTCCCTCTTGCATCTCCCTCACTCACTCCCTATCCCACCCCTCTAGGTGGTCACAAAGCACCAAGCTGATCTCCCTGTGCTATGTGGCTGCTTCCCACTAGCTTTCTATTTTACATTTGGTAGTGTATATATGTCCATGCCACTCTCTCACTTCGTCCCAGCTTACCCTTCCCCCTCCCCGTGTCCTCAAGTCCATTCGCTACATCTGCGTCTTTATTCCTGTCCTGCCCCTAGGTTCTTCAGAACCTTTTTTTTTTTTTAGATTCCATATATGTGTGTTAGCATATGGCATTTATTTTTCTCTTTCTGACTTACTTCACTCTGTATGACAGACTCTAGGTCCATCCACCTCACTACGAATAACTCAATTTCATTTCTTTTTATGGCTAAGTAATATTCCATTGCATATATGTGCCACATCTTCTTTATCCATTCATCTATCTCGATGGACACTTAGGTTGTTTCCAAGTCCTGGCTCTTGTAAATAGTGCTGCAATGAACATTGTGGTACACGACTCTTTTTGAATCATGGTTTTCTCAGGGTATATGCCCAGGAGTGGGAATGCTGGGTCATATGGTAATTCTATTTTTAGTTTTTTAAGGAAACTCCTTATTGTTCTCCATAGTGGCTGTATCAATTTACATTCCCACCAACAGTGCAAGAGGGTTCCCTTTTCTCCACACCCTTTCCAGCATTTATTGTTTGTAGATTTTCTGATGAAGCCCATTCTAACTGGTGTGAGGTGATACCACATTGTAGTTTTGATTTGCATTTCTCTAATGGTTAGTGATGTTGAGCATCCTTTAATGTGTTTGCTGGCAATCTGTATATCTTCTTTGGAGAAATGTCTATTTAGGTCTTCCACCCATTTTTGGATTGGGTTTTTGTTTTTTTGATATTGAGCTGCATGAGCTGCTTGTATATTTTGGAGATTAATCCTTTGTCAGTTGCTTCATTTGCAGATATTTTCTACCATTCTGAGGGTTGTCTTTTCCTCTTGTTTATGGTTTCATTTGCTGTGCAAAAGCTTTTAAGTTTCATTAGGTCCCATTTGTTTATTTTTGTTTTTATTTCCATTTCTCTAGGAGGTGGCTCAAAAAGGATATTGCTGTGATTTATGTCATACAGTGTTCTGCCTATGTTTTCCTCTGAGAGTTTTATAGTGTCTGGCCTTACATCTAGGTCTTTAATCCATTTTGAGTTTATTTTTGTGTATGGTGTTAGGGAGTGTTGTAATTTCATTCTTTTGCATGTAGCTGTCCAGTTTTTCCAGCACCACTTATTGAAGAGGCTGTCTTTTCTCCGTTGTATATTCTTGCCTCCTTTTTCAAAGATATGGTGCATGGGTTTATGTCTGGCCTTTCTATCCTGTTCCATTGATCTATATTTCTGTTTTTGTGCCAGTACCATACCGTCTTGATTACTGTAGCTTTGTAGTATAGTCTGAAGTCAAGGAGCCTGATTCCTCCAGCTCTGCTTTTCTTTCTCAAGTTTGCTTTGGCTATTTGGGGTCTTTTGTATTTCCATACAAATTGTGAAATTTTTTGTTCTAGTTCTGTGAAAAATGACATTGGTAGTTTGCTTGAACAACATGGGTTTGAAATACATGAGTCCACTTATATGTGGATTTTTTCCATAAATATATTGGAAAAAATTTTGGAGATTGGCAACAATTTGAAAAAACCCACAGATGAAACCACTTGGCCTAGAAATAGCAAAAGAATTAAGAGAAAATTATATCATGAATGCATAAAATACATGTAGATATACATATAACATACAACATATGTGATAATTGGCTTTATGTTATTAGTAAGGTTTCTGGTCAACAGTAGGCTATTAATAGTTAAGTTTTGAGGCAGTCAAAAATTATACATGTATTTTCAACTGCACAGGATGTCGGTGCCCCTAACCCCGATGTTCTTCAAGGGTCAACTATATTCAGAGTTATGGCTTGCCTCCTCCCACTTAGAGAATGTACATTCTATGAGGGCAGGAATTTTTTGTTTTATTTCTTGCTATACCCAGCATCTATAATTGCTGACTACTAATAAGCACTTAATAAATTATTTTCAAATCTGACTCAGAGTATTAAGTATTAAGCACATTAAATTAGTCTTCCCTGCAATGCTCTGCAAGTAACTCCAGCTTTCTGAAGCACTGGATCCCCAAATAAAACAATAGGTTTTAAGGGAAAACATCATTAGGTTACCAATATCTCAAGGCCAAATCTTCCTTCCAAAGAGCTGACTGCAGGGAAAATAGGTGATTGACAGTAGCCAGCTACCACATCTTTAACTTTACTGTAGTGTTCACACTGGTCTATGCTTCCCTTGGGTTGTTCCTTGCCAATCACTGAGAATAATAGTAGACTGGAAGTGGACAATTTCTGCCCAATGTGGGGTTCCTCTGATGGGTAAATCTGACTAAGAGACTCGCCCTCAGCCTGGGCAAAATTTTCACAAATCTCCACTGCAATATGAGGCTTTCTACTCACTCCTCTGTCCCCTCCCTGTGTTCACAGGTGTCACACCTGTATTGTGGCTGGGGGCACTCTTTAACTCCTCCTGTTTCCTCATCCTTTATCCTTCAGAGACCTTCCCCAGAAGAAACCATGTACACATCTAATCCCGTTTTCGTGTCGGCTTCTTGGAAGACCTGAACTAACCTACAAAGACGCAATAGGTCAGCCCTTGGTGGAAAAACATCAGTTTCCTCACGTGATTATCCTAAACATAAGGCTCATCACATGATTATAGAAGTCAAGATCGCAAAAGTCAGGGACAGAATTGTTTTCATTAGAAAGATAGCAGCTAACTAGGGAATTCCCTGATGGTCCAGCTGTTAGGACTCAGCGCTTTCACTGTCGAGGGCCTGGGTTTGATCCCTGGCTGGGGAACTAAGTTCCCACGAGCTGTGCAGTCAAAAAAAAAAAAAAAGATAGCAATTAACTAGAGCTCAAGCCTTCATTTATTTGGGGGACTACTTCCAAATAGGGTATTTTTGCTTACTGAGTTTATCTTAGGATGCAATGTAGTTTTTCTTTCTGTCTGTAGTATATGATATGATTATCCCTTATCTAATAGGGCAAGGCATCACTTTTGCTTTCTCAGAGGCAAAAGGTATAGATGAAAATCTCATTGCCCTGGGAATCTGCACACCACTCCCAACTTGCTGTTTACTCAATACTACAGTCTTGTGTAAATCCACTGAACACATCTAGCCCACAAATATCATCTGCAAAATCCCTGCTGTTAGAGACAGCATATCAAAGGAAACTTCCGGCCTCTGATTCTGCAACTTACTAGGAGGCAATAGTAAATTAATCATCTAATACTATCAAGAATTTACCGTTTTGTTCAGTATCCTAAAGGGTAAAAATAGAAAACATTTTTAAAGCAAATTGTTGCGGTGGTAATTTCTATATTGTATTCTCCTGAAATGTGTCCACGTTCAGGGGAGTGTGGGGTGGGGGACGAGGAGGCAGGTATTTTTCTCAGTACAGGTTCCTCTCTGATTCCTAAGGATGCTCATGTATACAGAAAACCAAGCAGAAAACCTCTGAATTCAGTTGCCAAGTGTTCTGACCCTTCAACAGCAGATCCTGATATTGTATTAGGCCCAAACTAGCACTCAAGCTGCACTTTCTCTTGAACACCCTCCCAGGACTCAGTACAAGGCTGCAAAACCATTGTACTCAAGCCTTTGTTTGAACAAGTTTGTCTTTTTCCCTCATTCAGTCCGCAGTACACCGTCGGAGTGAATCCTGCTGTTAGCAAGACAGGGGTCCCATGGGAGACCATGTTGGGTTCTGTATGTTTAACTTTTTATCCTTTGTGTCAACCAGTTATGTTTCTAAAATATTTCCAATCCCCTGGCTTTGCAGAAAACAAATAACTCTGCACAGCCCCTCTCTTCCTTCATCTCTCATACATAATCATCAAAGAGGAGGATGGCCACAGAGACAGAGCCTGAATGCTGAAGAGGGTGGTGTGGTCAACTTCAGGTCCACCTCGGAGAATCATCTTGAAGCTGGGCGGTGAGATTTTTCCAGTGTGATGGGAACAATGGCACGGCAGCAATACTGCTGCAAGTCAAGATCCTGACTGTGTCATAGGAAGAGCTCAGGGCTTACCATCCTAGCCCAAACTTGGTGAAATGTTTCATGTATGATTTAGACGAGCTAAGATAATTACCTCTCTGGACCTCAGCATCTTTATCTATTATGAAGCATGATGGTGGGGCGGTTAAATACATGGCTTTTCAAACCAAATTGCATAGTTTTGAGTCTGAGTTTTGCCACTTAGTAACTATGTAACCTTGGACAAATCACTTCGTTTCTGTATTAGGCAACTTATACTTGTTTATGCTGCACAACAAACAACCCCCCAAAAATCTCAGCAGCTTACCGATATGAAGATCAGTTCCTCACTCATGTCACCTTGTCGCTGTGTATTGGCTGTGGTCCTGAGGCTCTGTGGCTCTGTTCCACATGTCTTCCTCATCTATGGATACAGGCGGAGATATAGCCTGTGTCTTGGCTTCTTAACAGATTATAAGAAAGTGATGAGATTGGGTATGTTCAGGGCGGTATGGCCACAGATTATGGAGAACAGTATGGAGGTTCCTTAAAAAACTAAAAATAGGGGCTTCCCTGGTGGCGCAGTGGTTGAGAATCTGCCTGCCAATGCAGAGGACACGGGTTCGAGCCCTGGTCTGGGAAGATCCCACATGCCGTGGAGCAACTAGGCCCGTGAGCCACAATTGCTGAGCCTGCGCGTCTGGAGCCTGTGCTCCACAACAAGAGAGGCCGCGATAGTGAGAGGCCCGCGCACCGCGATGAAGAGCGGCCCCCACTTGCCGCAACTAGAGAAAGCCCTCACACAGAAACGAAGACCCAACACAGCCATAAATAAATTAATTAATTAATTAAATTAAAAAAAAAAAAAAAAAAACTAAAAATAGAGCTACCATATGATCCAGCAATCCCACTCCTGGGATCCAGAGAGAACCATAATCCAAAAAGATACATACACCCCAATGTTCATTGCAGCACTATTTACAGTAGCCAGGACATGGGAGCAACCTAAACGTCTATCGACAGAAGAATGGATAAAGAAGATGTGGTACATATATACAATGAAATATTACTCAGTCATTAAAAAAAATGAAATAGTGCCATTTGCAGCAACATGGATGAACCTAGAAATTATCATACTAAGTGAATTAAGGCAGATGGAGAAAGACAAATATCATATGATATCACTGTTATGTGAAATCTAACTTAATAATGATACAAATGAACAGAAACAGACTTACAGATATCAAAAACAAACTTATGGATACCAAAAGGGAAACACAGTGGGGGGAGGAATAAATCAGGAGCTTGGGATGAACATACACACACTGCTGCATATAAGATGGATAACCAACTAGGACCTACTGTATAGCACAGGGAACTCTACTCAATATTCTGTGCTAACCTATATGAGAAAAGAATCTAAAAAGAATGAATATATGTATATGTATAACTGAATCACTTTGTTATACACCTGAAACTAATGCAACATTGTAAATCAACTATACTCCAATAAAATAAAATAAAATAAAAGCAATGACCAGACATGAGATGGCTTTTAAAGAAAATGATTGAAATGAGCCTATGGTCTCTTCCACTGACATTTCATTGGCCTAAGTGATGATATCGTATCAATGTGCAAAGAAGTCAATTCCTACCATAGGGAGGATAAGCAAGTCAAGTAGCAAAGGGCAGGGATCCATAATTTTCCTACTTGGAAGGGGGTAAATAATTGTGTGCAAAATATAATCTACCTTCTGCATCTCACTTTCTTCATCTGTAAAATAAAACTGATAATAATAATGCTTACCTTATAAGGCTGTTAGAAAGATTAAATGAGTTTTCATATGAAAAAAAAATTTTAAATGGTACCTGGGACTTCCCTGGTGGCACAGTGGTTAAGAATCCGCCTGCCAATGCAGGGGACACGGGTTCGAGCCCTGGTCCGGGAAGATCCCACATGCCGTGGAGAAACTAACCCGTGAGCCACAACTACTGAGCCTGCACTCTAGAGCCCACAAGCCACAACTACTGAAGCCCACATGCCTAGAGCCTGTGCTCCTCAACAAAGAGAAGCCACTGCAATAAGAAGCCCACACACCGCAACAAAGAGTAGCCCCCACTCGCCACAACTAGAGAAATCCTGCGTTCAGCAAGACCCAACGCAGCTAAAAATAAAATAAATAAATTTTTTAAATAAGTAAATAAATAAAACTGTACCTGGAAGAGGGGAAACCCTCGCTAAATGTCTGTTATTATGATCCATCCAATAGGAATAATATAACTCTTTTCCTACCTCACAGAGATGTTTGTGGATCCTGTTATTAGTGTTTTTTTATAGATACTATGCAAGATAAGATAAGTCATATTAAATACCATATGTAAGTCCGAAACTTTATTACATCAATTGCAGGCAATAATGCAGACGTGTACCCTCTACTCATCTCCATGGAGATGTTCAGTGAGGAGGTTTCAAAAAGGATTGTTAACAGCCAGTATCTCTTGGAGACATCATCACCATCAATAGCAGAATATATCATTCATGGAGCCTCTATTATGCATGAAGGATTATACTCTGCACAAAAGAAGCAAAGATAAGATCTAGCCCCCATATGCTTACAGCCCAGCTGGAGAGACCTTCTTTATTTATCTGCCTTAACTAAGTACACCACATTAGGGCTACCTGGATGGTGACGCAGGTCATAGATGCTACAGGAGGTCCCAGGGGAAATGACCCTGAAGGCTGCAGTTTGGGACAGACTTTTCAGAACACAAGATACTTGAACTAGTCCTTTAAGAAAAGTAGGATTTGGGTAACCAGACCAGAGAAGGAAAGGAAAAGGAGAAAAGCAAAAAAGAAGGTAAAGACAGTTTTCCCATTTTCAAGAAAAATTTTGTGCAAGAGATATTGTCAGTTGAAATAGTGAAAAAAAAAGGGGAAACTTAACAAAATCAGGTGCCCTGGCTCCTGGTACTGAGTGGGATTTTCCCCTGGACCCGTGATTTCTTTAGGAATATTTCATCTTCTGCTCATGTATTTGATTTCTTTCTCTCAAGACCCCATCTTTCTTCCTCCATCTGTCTTTTTGCAAGGTTATGTAACATGTGAAATACATTTTAATGCAGTTACTTTAATAATATTTATCACTTATCAACATTATGTGTCTTTTATAGACACATAATAATCCTCATGACACTCAGTGAATTATTTAATATAATCCCCAGAGTCACCTACTATGGGGCCAAGCCAGTATCAGACCCAGGTGTTTTTGCCCCAGAACTTGTGCTCTTTTCCATAACATTATACTCTTTGCCTTTAAAAGTGTGTGTATGTGTATGTGTGTGTGTGTGCGCACATGTGTGTAGACACATAAGCATGTGCTGGACACGTATACACAGAACTTCATATTCGCCTGCTTTGGTGTGGGCACAGGGCCACTGAGAAAGGTCTTCAGTTGATCACATGATTCTTCCCACTTGGCAGATGTTGGTGCATCAAACCCTAGTTCTTAACCCTGTTGATTGATTACAAGTTGGTTGCTGACTCTGAAGAATACGGGCAACTGTAAGTGCAATTTCCCTGTTAGTTTATTTTAAAGCAACTGGTGATTGTGCATCGTGGTCACATTTTGGAGGATAATGAGCCTACGTGATCTAGGCAAGGGCAGCGGATTGCAGGCAGCCTCCTTGGAAGGTGGAGACAATCGTTAAGTCTCCAGTGTTTCATCAGAGACAACAGTGAATACCCCAATCATACGTGTGTCAGAGGTTCAATCTCTCTAGTGAGAGCAATTTAGTAACAGCCTAGTGATTCTTGCTGTCACACAGCTGCCCTGTGCTCATACCTGGCCGTTTAATATGAACCCAAGATCAGATGGGAGAAGACCCGAAAGTCATTTTTAATATGATTTCTTTATTCCGCATCTCCCTCACCAAGTTCTCAGTGCACATGGGAGTGTGCACATACACACACACATATGCAAACAGAGTCTTCCATAGATTTCTTCACTGTACCAAGACCTCATAAAGTCATTAAGAGCATGACTCTATATTCACCAGATCTTGTCATACAGTGCCTGATTTCTAATTGGAACCTAATGGAAATCTGTGAAGGGGAAAAAGCAAAGAGCGAAGAAAGAACTAGCCAGGCTATAGAATTTGAGAAAAAATTTTAGAACCCAGTGCATGAGCTATGGTGAGATTTTTCATGTAATTTCAAACTCCTCTACTTATGCAATTTTCTCTCCCTCCCCCTTAGACCACTGCAAACCTATCCAGTTGTTTTCATTTGGATTATCACAAAAGCAGAGCCTGATGCAAGGATGTTTGAATAGGCAGTTTATCTGGTAGGTAAACCAAGAGAGGTAGAGTGAGAACCTGGAGAGAGTGAAACAGAAAAGTTAATATAAGGATGCTATATCAAGGTCACTCTTGTGGGCAACAGGAACTTAATTTTGCTGGGACTTTCTGAGAAACATACAATTGCCAGAAGTGTCAACTAGAAACACAGTGGAGCTCCATTGTCCCATTGGTTAATGATTGTCCCAAAGGATATTAATTCAGAAGGCAAGTCCAGGTTTTCAGATGTACCAGAAAGGCTGAGTGGGTTCCTTGTAGCATCTATCTGCATGACAGTAGCAGAAAGTCCTAGGGCAGAAAGTAAGAAATCCACAGTGCCGTTGAAGCTTAATTAGGTCATATGAGAAATAAATTTAACAAGGATATCTATCAAAGAAGTCTAACAGTTTACCCCTTGAACGATGTGGCTCCACTCATGCCCTACATAAATTCTTGTCGTCATACAGCCTTCAGGATGGTAGTAAGCTCAATCTTTACAAAAGACTCAATATGAAATGGTTAGTGAAACAAACTACAGTCTTTGCTGCTGCAACTGGTCCCAAACCCATAACTTACATTCATCATCTCCTATCTCCACCATCCATTCCAAATATTCCTTACACTCAGCCAGAACATTAATGGATATGTGTGTTCCTTGTTAGGGTATCACAAACCTTTATTCCTGAGAAATTTCAGCCTTTGATCACCTTAGACTTGCCAAGTCATGGTTGCTACACTGTTCATTCATCATTCTCACCAAGCATGAAAACACCAAGAGCCACCCCAGTAACCACTGAGTTTCATAGAATGTCCTCTCTGCCATCCTATATAGTAATGAAGTTAGGTTCTCTTAAGATTCGGGATCAATTACAACTCACTGGAAAATTTACTCATCCCCTTGTGTAAATGTTTTCTTCTATGGGAACCAGGACCTCCAAACAAATAATGTCTAAAGATGCATGGATCAAAAGACAAATTCCACAAGTGGGTCACGGGGAACGATTGTGAGAGGGACCAGTTCAACTTTCACCCCATGATTACTTGACTCAGGTTTCTAATTACTGGGGAACAACATCAGGTGTCAGTTCTTGATTCAGTGCATAAACTGAATCCTGGAGGAGAGTACTCCAACCCCACATGGTTTGTCCCCAAGCTGTCAACTTAACTGACCTGTTAATAAGCCATTCCATCCTTCCAGGAGGCCATGGTGAGACCAGTGATTTCCATGGTCATGCTCACCTGTCACATTCCTGGGACTGCATAAATGGTTAAAAAGGCACATTGACTCCTAGGAAAATCAAATGTGGTTAGGTTGAGTATAAGAGAAGGCATCAGTTATCCTAAAAATAGATAATAATCAGATGAAACAGATACTATGTCCCTAAAAGTAGAAATTATATGATTGACTCAGTTAAGGCAAACAAAGGTACTTCTGTTTGGGGAATGAAATAAGAGAATAAAAGAGAAATTTTAAATAGGCTTTTCAGAGCACACCTAACACCCACATCTTGGTTTCTAGCTTTACTTTCCAATAAAATGAACCAGGACACTTTGGAGCAATGGCAAATTTTAAGACTGCAGCAGAAAATTTACAAGATGATCCTGGAGCATCTTGTCATGTAACACACAATGGGATATAACACACAATGATGGAGTTATGTCAAAAGAATCCAGAAAGCAACTGAAAAAGCTCCCAATGGCCAGAGAAGAAACTGTACAAGAAAATAAAGTAGTATTGGATTATAATCCAAAGGAGAATAAATATCCTTGAGTCCTTGGTGACATAAATGAATGATTGAACAAAGAAATAAATGGGACAGAATAGACAAATCTCCTGTACAGAAAAAGTCCAAATAATTTATCTAGACATTCTGCCCTCAAGTAATGAGAGCCTAAACTCCCCCTTCCTTCCACGTGGGCTGCACATAAGAACTTCCTTCCAAAGAGCAAAGTATGGAAAGTAGGAAAAAGAGTAACTTTATAGTGGAGAAATCTGATAAAGAAGCCATTGACCACTAAACATATGTGGTGTCCTGGATGGGATCCTGAAACACAAAAAGGACATTAGGGAAAAACTAAGGACATCTGAATAAAGTGTGGACTTCAGTTAATAATAATGTACCATTATTGTTTCATTAATTGTAACAAATGCATGATACTAGCATAAGATGTTAATAATGGGGGAATCTGGCTGTGGGGTATATGAGAACTCTCTATACTATCCTCACAATTTTTCTGTAAATCCAAAGCTGTTATAAAATAATTTATTTAAAGAAAAATAATTATTTTTTAAAAAGGGGTTTCACCAGAGAGGATAGAAATGAGAGGTAAAGCACCTGCATTTGGCAAAGGATAACGAATGAGGACAAAGACAACTTGGTTAGATTTCCCTCTAAAAGTAGAGTGTGAGACCAAGACTTACATGAGGGCAGTTTATTTGGGAGGCGATTCTGTGGTGCAGGAGCTACGGACAGGGGAGAGGGTAAGGCAAATGCGTAGAAAAAGAAATCTCACCATGATTATTGAGAGAACTTCTTTGGGCAATGGGGTCTTGATTCCAACAAGGACTTAAACACATAAGCTCTCCCCAAAGTGTCTACCTGAGACAGAGAGCAAGGGAGTAGTTTCCTTCTGGTTCCCATCTTCTCTTTGTCAAATCTTACCCAATGGGCAGTTAATGTTCCCACACTTCCAGGTGTGCACATGCATCGGAATGGCCCAGAGAAGCCCCCGCAGGTGTTAAACATGGTGGTGGCAAAGGATCCCCAGGTTAAAAAGGAAAACGTAGGACGTGCAGCTGAAGCAAAATCCTGGAAGTCTAGATTTGCAGCAGCTGGTTCCTGCAGCAATGACCAGAGCAAAGACATGGGCCACAAAGATATAGGCAGAAGATAAAGAATATCCAACTCACCAGCATCAAAGTTCCAGATAAAATATCTCTCTTGGGTAGTTCAAGGTGTGCGGGGAACCAGGACATTTTTGCCAAGCAGTTCATGGCAACTGGGAAGACAGATGGCACATTTTCTTGGCAGGACTATATCTCCAAGAGAAAGATGAGAAACCAGCAATCATCAGTGGGCCAGTGAGACCCAGCCCTTATTCTATGTTCCTGTGAGGGGGTTAAGCAGAGACCTGTGGGAAACAGCCCGAGATTACTGCTACACTCCCTGTCTCTGGCTAACTTGGGTATGAACCCCGGGCAGGATTTTAATCCATAGATATGGACAAACCATAAACTCATCCTTGAGAACCTGGGGAAAACAAAATTAGAAAATAAGGTGGTAGCCAACATTTTTCTTTCACTGAACTCAGACACCAGCCTGTTCTTAAGACTTGTTCTGTTGGAAGTTTGCCTTCTCCACCTTAGGTTCCAATTTTCCATCTAGAGCAAATATCACTACTGCCTATGCAGCTTTGTTGCAGGACAATGCTTTTCCTTCCACTGTTCTCTTCCTCAAGCCAACACTTTCCAAAGACCAGAGGAAAACTCCCTGTCTCTTCTTGTTTCAAAGCATGCCATCTTCTTTGCCTGCCCCCTGAGTTCCTATTCCCCAGTGGGGATGTCCTTCATGGAACAGAGATAACAGGTAATCAATGATCCCAAAGAAAAATCTAAGGTTTCACCCCAGCTCTGTTTACCACCCACTTCCCAGGCTTTTGGTGGAAACTCACCACTCAGGCATCTTTCTCCTTCCTTCTAACTGCTGTTTCACATCAGCAGCATGTTTCCTCACTTTTACAATATTAGAATTACATTTACAAAACTAACAGCCGTTCCCAACAAGCAGAATAGAAGGTCTTTCTCTCCCAGGACCAAGAGAGGGAGTTGTGGGCAGGGTCCCCAGAGGACCTTGCCTTGGACTGGTCCTCCAAGAATCCTTTAGGGTTTCCTGCTGCATGATTAATGACCTCTTCAAAATACAGTCTCATTCCAGGAATCACAAACATAATCGGTTTATCTTACTACTTGATGTTTCCAGGCTTCCCAGCTCTGAGAATCTCCATCTTCACTTAACTCACAAATCTTTGGCTTCCTCTACTAGGGTCATGTGACCTCTTCCAGTGGCAGGCCCTCAGCCCAACAGAGTAACTGCCTTCTGATATCAGCAAGGATCACTTTTGGAGGCTCTCACAAGCTTAACTTTGAAACTTCACTCTTCTTGTAGTTTCTGTAATCATTATATCAAAAAGTCCAGCTGCTCTTTAGTTTGTAGTCTCGACACCATGAAAGCCAAAGACTTCCCAAGTCTGAGGTACGTCAGTCAGGGGTCACTTAGAAACCCAACTTAACAAGATTGCTTTTCTCACTGCATGAGGTATTTAGTTCTTTTTAGCTCTGTTCTGCTGCTGACTGATTGGCAGACAGAATTGTTTCAAGGTTACCTCTTAGGGACTGTATATACCCACGTGCAGCGTGCTTGCTGGAAATCACATGCGGCAGAATTTTGGTTTAGTTCTTTTTTTTTTGCATGTGCTAGACACGAATGTATATTTATTTATTTATTTTTAATTTTTTATTTTATATTGGACTGTAGTTGATTTACAATGTTGTGTTAGCTTAAGGTGTACAGCAAAGTGATTTATTTATACATATTCATATATCTATTCTTTTTCAGATTCTTTTCATTTTTACCCAAGCAGATATGAAAAATGTATCATTACATATCTCCATGTTCTTTTTTTTAATTTGGCATCTTATGTTTTATACTTTCCATAATGCTATTAATTAGGTACCTCCATTTTTTTTCTGCTTTTTTCTCTAGCTGTTTGCACCTTAAATGTTGGACTTTAAGTACCACAGTATCTGATGACTTGAAATCGTGATCTCTCATTAGATCTCTCACCTGAGCTATATCGTGGTACCTACCTTCTTATCTGGCTACTGTATACTTACTGTGTCTCAGGAGAACCCCAATTCACCATGAACAATGAACTCATCACCTTTGTACGCCATCCCAACCGTCTGTACACCAACCTTGAACACCTCTCCCATCACTCTTGTCACCATCCCATCTGCCTGCTTCTCCTGTTCCCCCTGTGGTAGTGGGCACCACTCATAGTCACCAGTATCCAGTTCTCTTGTGGTTCCATGTGTGTGGAAGGTCACATGTCCCTACTCATTTAATAAGTATGGCCATGCTACGGAAGTATGAGCAGATTAATGTGTGTCTGTCGCTTCCATGAAAACAGATTCAAGTGCTGGTGTATAATTCACCACATTCTGTCCCTCTAACTTAGTACCTGCAGGGAAATGTTGAAATAGTGGCATCATAGTAACCTCCCTCAGTCTGGGTCCTAGTGACTACGACACAGAAATCCCCCTGCCAAACTGCCTAACAAGAAACAGACATTTGCTGTTTTAAGCCTCTGTGATGTGGAGCTTTTTGTTAGTGCAGCATGACCCACCTTCTCTGACTGGTACACCTTTTCTGGTTAATGGGACCCACTTAGCTAAGTGATCAAGCATCATTAACACTCTCCTTTCCTGGATTTTCTACATCCAGATAGTTGATAAGCCCTAATAGTTCTCCTCCTAAATATCCCTTAAATCTATTTTGGCCTTTTTATTCTAACTGCCATTGTCCTTTTTGTAATTACTCACATTTTTACAAAACTTCCTAAATGGGTTTACTGTGTCACCCCTGTCCCTCAATCTACACAAATATCCTTCACATGTCTTCTAGGGTATTTCAAAATAAAAGTCTGATTTATTTACATTTTAAAAAAATTTTCATTGAAGTATAGTTGATTTACGATGTTGTGTTAATTACTGCTGTACAGCAAAGTGATTCAGTTATACATATACATACATTCTTTTTCATATTCTTTTCCATTATGGATATTGATATCTATAGTTCCATTGATATATATATATATCCATATGAATATCAAATATAGTTCCCTGTGCTATACAGTAGGACCTTGTTGTTTATCCCTTCTGTATATACCAGTTTGCATCTGCTAATCCCAAATTCCCAATCCACCCTTCTCCCACCCTCCTCCTCCTTGGCAACCAGCAGTCTGTTCTCTATGTCCGTGATTCTATTTCTATTTCATAGATAGGTTCATTTGTGTCATATTTTAGATTCCACATATAAGTGGTATCATATGATATTTGTCTTTCTCTTTCTGACTTGCTTCACTTAGTATGATCATCTCTAGTTGCATCCATGTTGCTGCAAATGGAATTATTTTATTCTTTTTATGGCTGAGTAGTATTCCATTGTATATATGTACCACATCTTCCTTATTACTCACATTTTTTTAATTCCTGGAAAATCTTTATTTAGGGTTCCTTTGAATAGAGTCATCTACTTTAAGGACTAAGTCTTTGAAAACATCAGCTTTATTTTGTGAACAGACATGGCAATCTTGGAAATCAAAGCATCTAAAAGCATATCCACAAGAAAAGAAACCTTATAAGAGAAAAGCAACTTTTCCCAGACCAATACTCTGAGAGGTAGAAATTCCCATCCCTAGTATCCCTTCCATCAAGAGAGAGATGGGGTGGGGAGGACAGGAAAAAAGGGAAACAGGACAAGAAGATGACAGGACAGAAAGTTTCATGCCTCCCCAACTCTTTCAGTATCTAGAATTTATAACAATCTTATTTTCCAGAGTAAGTCTAAAAACCAATCCCTAGACCCAACCATGAAGCTCACTCTATTTTTCTCATCATTCTTCCATCCCTGTAGTTAACCACTCACTGTGAAAGCAACAAAGCAATGTTATTATCTTGATTTTTTTTAATTTTTTTTTTTAAATGAGACAGAGAATGACCATTTAACTAGACCAATTCTGCACATTTGTAACCCAGCAAGATCACTTCCCTTGGATTCTGGTTAGAGGTTAATTTCTCCATTCTCAGGGACGGACACTTGCTGCTTGCCATTCCTTTTTGGTGTGGCTCTGTGAGTTTAGAGAAAAGCAGGGCCAAAAAATAATATTACTAAGCATTATTTTTATTAGTTCTCCTTTTATTCCTAGGATAGTTTCTCTAGGGAAGCCCATGTTACATTTGGAAGACAGTAATGTGGAATACGCAAAAAAAGTATGTGAGTAGTGGCTGTACGTTCTCCTAGCTGCAAAGCCCCCAGGGGTCTCACCTGGAACTGTATTTAAACTCACATATTTAAGTCTAGAGGATAATTTCTAATGTTGGGTGCCCTATGGGATCTACCGACTATTATATCACTTTAGATATAAATAACCAAGCGACAGGCAAAAGAAAGGAAATTAGTGCTGATACAGACTTTATAAAAACTAGAAATTGCTGAGATCATATTTTCCTAAGGAAAAAGTTTATAATAATAAAGTAATATTAATAACTAGTTTATCATGGTTTTAAGGCAAATTCTCCCAAGGTTGAAATGCCCTTAGGCACCTAAGGATTGCTTTTGCATCCCTTTAATTTAATTGTTGAGTAACAGTTGTCCAAAATTGGTAGCCATTGGGATTATACAGATACATTTTTTTTCCGAGTGAATATTTTTAAGGGCATAGATTTAAAACATAAGTCCCCACTGAAAATTTCCTTAAGGAAAAAGAAGTTTTTTCTCCTTAGCTCCCTCCCTCTATACCTCTCTACCTTCCCAACATGTCCTCCCACAGGACCCTATCTCTTGGTATGGGAGCCGTGATTGGGAAGGTATTGGGGGAGGGAGAGAACTTAAAAGATTAAGATCAAATCACCCAGGAAAAATATCCTCTGGGAAGTGCTCCTCAGATGGGTCTGGTTGCTCTGGGATACTCAGAGTTAATGAGGTCACCTGGAAGGTTGCTACTAAAACCCCAAGAGAAGCTCCTTGCCCGGGTCCCAGACTCGGGTACACGGAATCAAAGGGCTCTGGCCAGGGAAACACAACCCTAAGTGCCACCAGTGACACATTGCGCTTTAAAATCCTTTGTCATTTGCTTGTATGACAGACTGCTGAGTGATGAATTGGGGACGAGCTGATATTACTGCTAGGAGAAGGAAAATAAAACTCGTGTCCCTGACACTCGTGAGACTGACTTCCCTGTGCTTCAGGAAACACTGCCCTCACATGCTGTACACGGGGTCCCTGAGCCCCACTAAGAGCTCCTTTCTGAACATCAAGTGTTGGCTCTAGTTATTGGCTCTGGTTGCTACTTTGTTGTCATTCTTTTTTTTTTTTTTATCATAGTGTTGTTTCAGCCAAGGTTGTTTTCAGGTGTATAACTTTGGATAAAATATGAAGGAGGAACAGTGGAAGCTGGCAACCAACAGAAGATAGAGCTATTTGGAAAATCTGGGCATGAGGAATTCAGAAATAATTATGAAGAAAACAGAGCAGAGGTAAGAGATGGGCTGGAGACAAGAGTGAATGTAAGGAACTTGGGAATCCCACAGGAGGTAAAACCCAAAGGCTGAACGTGGTCCTGATGCAACACGACCAACTCCAGCCTCGCCTCTGCTCTTCCCTCCTCCTCTTGGTTACTGGCTCGGATCACCTCAGCTTTCTCTCACTTTTTTCAAAATATGCCAAGTCTGTCTCACCTCAGTGTCTTTGCACCTGTTGTTCTCTGTGCTTGAAATGCCCTTGTCCCTGCCCCCATATTATCTCATTTTCACCCATCTTTCGGGTCTCAGATTAAAAGTCACTTCTTTCAAGAGACCTCCCCTGAACTCCCAGTCGAAACAAGATCCCCTGCTTACATCCTCTCATGCGTCCTGTACACCTTTATGTTCATCACAGCTTAGAGTCCTTCACCCACAGGCATCCAATTACACACGAAATGTCTACTTCCTCCCTCGGCTATCGGCATCATGAGACGTAGGGAGTCTGTCCGCTTTGCTAAAGACTGAGGCGCTGTCAAAGCAGAGTGCTGGGCACATGTTAGGGTGAGTCCTGGTGGTTATCGAAGGAAGAAGGGTGAACACTGGAATGAGGAACTAACAGCCTAGAAAAGCATCAGAGGAGATGATATTAACAAGAAAGAGTTAGCAGACAAAGGTTATTTTGGATGATAGTAATAATAATCCGAGTTATGCGTTTACACCTTTATACTTCTCAACTAGATTGGCATCCTTTATTTATGAAGACCCCAGTAAGAGGAGAAGCGCAGCAGATGGATGCAGAGAGGGAAGCGGCAGCTTATGGACCCAGCTCTAGAGACGCCTGTTCTGTTTGTGGTAAGGAGTTATTTGTAGGAACAAAACCTTGCATTTTGGTCGCATCTTAGGCTCCCCCACATGCTTTGCTTTGACCTTTTCTGGCATGCTCACACCTGAGACAGTTCCTCTTCTGGTTGCAGCTGGATTTTCAACGTTTCAGCTATAGGTTTTGCAGACTCTTCCAAGATTAATATCCATTCAGCACCAAAATTTTGTCTGCACGTTAGTTGAATCGACTCAAATCTAGTCATTTCTCTTCTATCAATACTCATATTTCTTAACTTTGACATAATAGAAACACATGATTTAATTTAAAAGTAAAAGGTAAGCATGTGCATACCCTATTACACTGCCATTAAACATAGGTTTGGTTCTTCTGTAATTCCCAGTCTGCTAAATCTTAGTCTTGGGCCTGGTCCTACTAAGATCCCATAATTATCCACACCTAATTTCCTCTTTTTATGTTTCTAATATTTCTAGAACCTTCCCCAAAATGTCAGTGCACACCACCACTGCATTAATTTAAGTCCACTTGGTAATATTTAAGCCCTTCTGCTTTAGCTGTTATTGCTTTTACCATTACTCTTTTCCTTTTCATCCATCTCTGTCTCTTTGCACTTGCACCTCCATGCATTGTATTACATCGTTGCAGGGAAGAGTTGTCTTTTCGTCTAAGCACCACACTATCTGATGTACAGTGTGCACTTGGCACCTGGCATTTTTCTGCGCCGGGCTCAGTTTTCTGGCCCCGTAGTAACTGCTGAGGGATCCCAACCCACGCTTCCTTCAGAACGTTCATCGCAACCTTGAGAAGCAGATGATTCTTTTCAGCCTTGTTGGCCACCATGGCTGACAGGCCAGGGGCTATCGTTGTACTGCCTGTCCGGGCATTGTACTGTCACTCTCTCTGGTCTGTAGAGACTCTTGGATTTCAATGATCACTCCAGTTTGGTTGATCCTTGGGTCCCAAAGATTTTTATGATCTGATGTAGGATAAGAAGGAACAACTCATGGGAAAGGTCCAGTGGGAAGACTCCTGTTTTCTCAGAAAAAAAACCAAAACATATACCTCTTTTTGTGTGTGTGGCTTATATACTTTTGTCAACATGGAAAACTCTGGGGTGTGCTCAAAGTGCTGCTTTTCTAGCAGAAAAAGTCCTTTTAATTGTTTATTCTTTTCATTTTAACTCTTTCCGGAAATGCTGTAGAATTGCATTTCCAACTAGATTAACATATTTGATATTTATATCCATCCTATGTATTAAGCAGAGCCATTACTACTGTTTCTTTTTCGGATAAGTATACTGAACTCAGGTTATTTAAAATGCCAGTGGTCATGCAGCTAGTCAACAGAACTGAGAAAACCTAGTATATAACTTAGTACTTCTGATTCTGATCTCAGTGTTTTCTTGACAGCATTTTGTAATCACAGGTGCTAGAAATAAAATGATTTCCTTTATCAATGCTCTTCTATGCATTTCTTCATGTACCATGCACGTCTTAGGCTTTGGAAATATGGTTGGGTATACATGGGTGGGAAGAAATTGTGAGGAGCAAAGAAGGAACTAGCAAGAAAAAGATCCAAAAAAAGTGGTGATCATTTAGTAATGGATATAAACATGGAATCACTACATGGTGCACTTGTAACTAACATAGTGTTATAGGTCAATTACACTTCAATTAAAATAAACAAATAAATAATAAATAAATTTTCAAATTAAAAAAAAAGAGGTAAAAGTAGTGGCTTCTTGCCATCTTGAGAACGGATGAAGCCGGAATATTCCAATGAGCCAAAAATAGCATACAGCCTTCCAGGGCTCCGTTTCTAACTCTGTCACCAGACACTTCTTCCACTTCTAAGATTTTCTACTTCTAACAAAAAGAAAGGAAAGATTTTTTTTTCCTCCTCAGGAAATGTAGACGTTAACAAGATGTTCTGAGCAAAGCCAGCAAGTCTTTAACATCACTGTTAAATCAATGACTTACTACTAAGCCCAACAGCCGTGAAACCATCAAATTATTCAACCCATCTTGTGTTCATCTCAAGGGAACTTATCACCTACAAAGCCTGTGCTCTTGAAGAGCTTTTCTGTTGAAGTGGGTTGTACCTACTAGCTACTTTTCTCTTTCAAGGCAGTTTCTTAGTAAGAGAAAGGGAATGGCAGTGGGGAAAAGTTTTGTTTGTTTTACTCTTTTTGAATTATTAGAATGATAGCTGTCACTGAAAAGGTGTGAGAGGGATAGATTGGGGGGGGTGATAAACTAAATAAAAAACTAACATAAGACTTCAACACTGCAGTCATCTTAGGTAATATGTTTCTCAAGAGGAGGACTGATCAAGTATTAGCAAAGATCAAGGATCACCATCACCTTTCCTCTTGGGAAACACTTTAAAAATAGTCCTGAGGGTGTGTCGCAAAGGTCAGTAAACATAGATTTACAGACAGAAATGACACCATCAGTGTTTCTGATTCTTCAGATTTAGGATGAAGGACAAGCCTGCAGGTGTCTGTGGGAAGGTGATCAGAGACATCCCTGGAAGAAACTGCCCTGGACATACAGCTCCTTTTGATGAGTTTTACTGCACAGTATCTATTGTCTTGTATCGGCCACAGATTTGATGGTGTTATAAGAAACTTGTCAATTTGGTGTGTGACTCTAATCAAAATAGGACCATCTGAGATTTATTAATGCTGATTTCCTGTTGGGTGAGTGAGCCAACAAGAGGTGTCAACCCGCGTTTGTGTCTGTTCCATGATGGGATAAATGTATGTTACTTTCTATTTACAGAAAATGGCAGTTGGCCTGCTCGTGTGGTGCTGAAACGGGTAAGGATGAATGGTGCAGACAGTTCTGTCAACGGCACTTGAAGCTGTCTAAATGGTTTCTACAAATTCCCACCTACAATGGACAAGGTCAAAAGCATCAAGGAGGTGCCACCTCATTAAGACTGAAATGCACCTGGCTCCAAGCCCCATGCAACCGTCCCTGATGCTAAAATTAGTCCTATAGATGCCTGAGTACTTCTTCTTTCCATCTCATATTTGGTCCCATTAAGCACAGAGGACAGTTAATAAAGGAAGAAAAATTAGTCTAAACGAATTAATTGAGCTCGAGTAGAAGGGAGGGCGAACATTGCCATTCAGTCTATTTCTGAAAGGACAATGGGGCTTTTTTTGGCCCATGATGCTGAGTGCCTGTATTCTGATTTAATTTTTTCTTAGGCTTGAGGTGCACTATCCCTCCAGGAGAGGAAGTTTAAAAGTGTGTCTCTGCTTCAGTTCCTTCAAAAGAAAAGAGTGCTACGTATACCCAAACAAATGAAAACAAACACACACACAAAAAACAATCACATGAGTAGAACCAGGATGACTAATGGTTCATAGAATGATATCAGTGAACCTTGCATGGTGATTTTCTGTGTAGCGATCTATTAACAGGCCATTGAATTAATGTTTATGAGCCCTCACCCAAATAGACAGTACTCTCTGAACATATTGTTATTAGGAGAACACGTTTTATCCTCATGCTTAGTTAGGACAAGAATAAACCAACCTGGGCTTCCCTGGTGGCGCAGTGGTTGAGAGTCTGCCTGCCAAGGCAGGGGACACGGGTTCGAGCCCTGGTCTGGGAATATCCCACATGCCGCGGAGCAACTAGGCCCGTGAGCCACAATTACTGAGCCTGTGTGTCTGGAACCCGTGCTCCACAACAAGAGAGGCTGCGATAGTGAGAGGCCCGCGCACCGCGATGAAGAGTGGCCCCCACTTGCCGCAACTAGAGGAAGCCCTCGCACAGAAACGAAGACCCAACACAGCCAAAAATAAATAAATAAATAAAATTAAAAAAAAGAATAAGCCACCCTTTAGGATTGAAAGAGAAATAGAGACCATTTAGTTCAAATCTTTTTCTGAAAAACCCAGGACCAGTGAGGTTTAAAGACTATCCAAGTGACCTGCCGATTCTTGACAGAGCACTGATCAGATTCTAGGTCTTCTGCAAGCTGTGACATTGTTCTTTATGCTGGACTTCACTGGCCATATTAGTAGGAGTTCCCCAACATTCCTCTTGAATATAAAAATATGTTCTATAACCCTAGTGTCCATACTTCAGTAGACTTAAGAGTCATCCAAGTCTTTCATAAAAATTCAGATTCTAGAGACTCACCTCCAGATATTCTGATGTAGTAGATGATGCCCTCCCACCCCACCCCCCAAAAAATCTAGTTTACAAATCTTTTTTTTTTTTACTTATTTATTTATTTATTTTTGGCTGCGTTGGGTCTTCGTTTCTGTGCGAGGGCTTTCTCCAGTTGCGGCGAGCGGGGGCCACTCTTCATCGCGGTGCGCGGGCCTCTCACTGTCGCGGCCTCTCTTGTTGCGGAGCACAGGCTCCAGACGCGCAGGCTCAGTAGTTGTGGCTCACGGGCCTAGTTGCTTTGCGGCATGTGGGATCTTCCCAGACCAGGGCTCGAACCCGTGTCCCCTGCATTGGCAGGCAGATTCTCAACCACTGCGCCACCAGGGAAGCCCCTACAAATCTATTTTTAACAAGGCCATGGATGATTCTAATGCAGTTAGACCATGAAACGCACTCTGAGAAACACAGTTCTACATGACTGAATATAATCCTGATGAATGGGTTGAGAAACAATAAGATTTTTCTTCCATTTTATGAAAGGCAATTAAATAACTTCTCCCTGCTTTTATCTCACTACCTAAATAGAAGTATTTTTTTATCTTCTCAATGAAACTATAATTAGAAAGATTTCAAAGGTCTTGTAGTCCTATCTTGTCTGTTTCCTTCCAGATTCTATGCCATCGATTCAGGCCTAGTTTTTTTCAAGACCATCTTCTTGTGCTAAAATGAGGTTTAAATCAAAATATAACCAAATATAGCTTCATAAGACACCGGTATCTCTTCTGACACTAAATACTCTTAACTTTGTGATGGGGCAGCAACAGTACAAACGCATGGACATTCAGAGAGGGGAGAGTACTTTCAGCTCAGGGAAACCCTGCAAAGCGTATAACAGACACACTGAGCTGAGAACAAGTCAGGAAGGGCAAAGGGGAAGTAACATTTATTGAATGTGTATAATGTATCAGTTATTTTATTTACATAGTAGAAAAAGGGAAACAAAGATGGCAGCAACATTATACTAGGAAGAAAGAATAGATCTTTGTTTAGCTATACTGTGTAACTGATGGATAATTTAGATACTATGAAAACCATCCATTTGTGTATGGTCAAGATAAGCCAGGAGTGAGCTGTCAAGAAAAAATGTGAACGACTTTGAAATAGAAAAAAGAAAAAAATCAGGGAGGGGAGTCCTGTCTGACATACCCTTCCAGGTTACCTTCTTCTTTTATTGAGTTCTTTTAAAACTCTGTCAGTTGCAGAATATTGATAGTAATGCAAGTGATCCTTGCCCATAGACATGTAAATTGTGTCCAGAGGAGAGAGTTTCTTACTGCTCTGTGAATATTGACCATTTTTGCCATTATATACGTGTGATTCTTTGAACTTTCCTTTGAACCAGCTGTAACACCTTACCAGTCCTCTCATTAAATAATGAGTTAAATAAAATATTTGTCATGTGTTAATTTTTAAATGTATTTATACAGTCGTGATTTTACCCTTAAGAAGATAACAATTCTTAACAAAACCAAAGAAAGAAAATTGATCTGCATTAAGAAAGTAAGCTTTTTTTTTTCGTTTCTCCAGGTAGACTGAAAAAAAGGGGGGACAGGGTTGGAGAACAGAGTGGTAGGTGCAAGGGTCAGTAAATCATGACAAGAGAATAAAGCTTTATGTGAAGGGACCAATGAACTGTTGCAATGGCAGGTAAAACCCAGAGACTTTTAGAATGAGAGCACTAACTCTTGAGCGGCTGTGCTTTTTTCCCCTTCCCCACTCACACTCCCAAACTTTTAATACATTCTCCGGCTCACACAGCATGTGTACTGGTCAGTGCCATTTAATAAGGAACAGAGCAGGTAGATGGAGAAGGCAGAACTGAGGTTGGCAACGCAGCAGCACCTGAAGTTAAAGCTAGAAGAGCCCGAGTCTAAGACAAGAGAATTCTCCAAAACTTGCCAG
Source organism: Balaenoptera musculus (assembly GCF_009873245.2). Classification (NCBI taxonomy): domain Eukaryota; kingdom Metazoa; phylum Chordata; class Mammalia; order Artiodactyla; family Balaenopteridae; genus Balaenoptera; species Balaenoptera musculus. Next base: position 26,918,006 of record NC_045805.1, on the reverse strand, counting down.
ATATCTGGAGGGATGCTGGGTTATCTATCCAATGTGTGATGGAGAGGTGATCCAACTAATATTTATTCATGTTGTTTTTTAAATTAATAAGCTTTGTTTTTAAAGCAGTCTTAGGTTCACAGCAAAATTAAGCCAAGAGTACAGAGAGTCCCCAGATACCCACTGCACACGCCCCCCCACACACAGACAACCTCCCTTATGATGGACACCCTACCCCACACTGGTACATGTACTACAGTTCATGAACCTACATTACACATTAGTATCACCCAAAGTCCGTGGTTTACATTAGGGTTCGTTCTTGGTGTTGTACATTCTGTAGGTTTTCACGAAGGTATGATGACACACATCTACCATTGCAATATTTAATGTTAAATTTTAAAGGACACATTAATACCAGTTGAATGACTTAGTCATATCCCATTGCCTGACATCCAGGTACCACATTCCACATCTTTCTTTAAGCAGTCAGACAAAGTAAATCTTATTAGCTCTCCTTAGTACAAGAGGAAGCTGAGACTCAGGGAAGTAAATTGACATGTTTGAGCTCAAATAGCAAGTAAGTGATGGAGCTGTATACACTGCCTGACTCCAATATGCCCACTCTTGACCTTATTTTGTGCTACCTCCTAGAGTATCTGTACTTGTGGAAATAGTACCAGGTGAAATATTTTGTTTTGTTTTATTGAGGTACTAAGCAAGTGAAGCTCCAGCCAAAACATTAGCGAAATCAAGAGGACCAGAGAGAAAACATATCGCAAGTAGGTAAATCCTCAGTCAGCAGAGTTGAGCCTACAGTGGCACCAAGGGAAGGTACATGAGCACGTTTCAAGCACTTTTTGGAGCCTTTCAAGAAAAAGAAATGGGTTTATGATTGCGGTGCTCAGGCTCTGAACTCCTTGAATGCAAAGGATTAAGTCCTCACACCTTTCAGGATGAATGATAATTTACCAGTAAAGAGAGACATATTAGACTTGTCATAGGCAGATTTTGTAATAATCGGGGCTGCATTTGTAAGAGAATCAAGGTTCCACATTGTCAGTTTCAGCTTTTCTTGTTAAATTAACTTCTTCTCCCACAACACATTCTTCGGGGAGGAAACGAAAGAAGGGTGGGGGAAAGGATACATTCAGATGAAGGAAATCTGCTACTAAATTTATCAGACTTCATTTGTTATGAGTTAGAAAAAAAACACTGAGATCAAAACACATCTGCACGTATTTGAGAATCCAAGCTCTTCTCTGTGTTTCTTTTGTAAATCACTGCCACTGCTCTCTACCTCTCCAATGCAATGTCACCCTCTTCTGTTCCAAAAGCATTCTCACTCTCCCCTTTATGCTTCTTCCTTTTCCCCCAGAGTATCTGTTCAAGCATCAGGTACCGCCTCCTCAAAGAAATCTTCCCTAACCACCTAGCTTAACCCCGACCCTCACTTTTTTCCCTCAGCCACTTCTCTTGAGTTGTTCTCTGACTCCTTCTTTATCCATCTTTATTTTTCTTCCAAGTATTTATCACTAACTGAAATTATTTTACATCTTGATATGTCTATCCCTTGCCCACCCAGCCACAGAAATGTAAGTACCACGAGGGACGTTTTCTGAATGGTTCATTGATATTTTCCCACCATCTAGCATAGTTTCTGGGGCACAGATAATGCTCCATAAATATTTGTTGAGTCAATAAATGAATAAAATATGTAAGGAGATGGTTAGGGAAAGAAGGAGCCACATGCAGAACTGTCTCTAATTCTTCCCTGTTTCCCCAGCTCAGCTATCTCCCTGGACAAAGAAGCCAATCTCAAGCCTGCCATCACCACACCAGTCCCTAAAGGGACATATCAAGATACGTGTTTGTAATGTTGTAATGTCCTATTATGCTGACTGAAGTTTGACAAGACTATTTTTTTTTTTACCCTCTGACAACTCCCAAGTTACTTCTACATTGGACCAGAGAAATTTGCTTAGAAACCCTAGGCCAACAAAGAAAACACAATGGTGCCCCAAAGCATTTGTGAAATGGATGGGTTTACAAGCCAGGGAAAGTTTTCTTGGTTGCAAGTTTTGTAGACTAGAATTCAGAATTACAAAATTGAATTCAGACCATTCAGGATTGTTCTGGCCACAGTCTATCTTATCTAAGCTATATTTGTGTTTCCAACCCTTCAAGAGTCAGAGAATTTTCTCTCTCTCCCAAAACCTGTTTCTAGCTTTCAGTCAGCATGTAGTAACCTGATTAGTCCTGTTCCAGCCCTGGACAGTGTTGTGATACTTTTGTGGGTTATTGCTGTAGTCTTTACAGATTTACAGTGTCTCGGCACCTTAAAAAGGGAGGGCTGGGATGGGGTCTCTTTACAGATATTGGTGAAACCACCTTGATCCTTCCAATAGGTTTCTCTTGGCTGAGGTATCCATCATATTATATTCCTTAATCCATTTCTTTCAGTCCCATGTCCAATGCATACAAGCAGGTGAGGGAGGCAACGTTGAAAACAATAGAAAGTTCATGAACTTTACCATTACTGTCTAGAAATTAAATCATGACTTTGGAACTTTCTAGATGTGTAGTCGTGAGAAAATTAAATTTTCCAAGTGTAAGGAAATTAAACTCCAACATTGAAGTAATGACAGTTATATTACAAGATTATCAAAATGCAATGATTTTGATAACAAATTACACATAGTAGTAACTGAATAAATTTTTTTATAATTCCTTTCCACAGGTGGCTGAAGTTGTATGTGCCCATTTGTGAAACCCACCCCTACCTCCAATATTGTTCCTAAGTGAGCATCTTGGTTTCTTCTTCCCACATGCTTGTCTGTGGCAGGTACCATCTTTCCTGAAACCAGTGGGTGTAAATGGAATTTCCTTACTCCACCCCACCACTCTATTCACCCCCAATCGCAGTTTATCTACTGTATTGTGCACGAACACTGTATCATTCATGAATATCGCTGCCTCTCAATGACTTTCTTAAACAGAGATCATTAAAATTTCCTGTAGCAAATGAATGGTCAAGATACATAAATCCCAAATAACCTCACTTTCTTTTTCCTTGACACTTCATATGCATTCTGTCATTAAATGCTCACAACAACCCTGAGATGTAATTACACTATTATAACAATTGAGAATTTTGATAGTACAAATCATTTGACCAACTTGACCCATTAGTAAGTGGCAGAGCTGGCCCCAAAAGAGGTGTGTCTGACACAAAAGCCCGAATCTGAAGCTCTCACTTAGCCTCCTTTGATAACTCATTATTTAATTATTTCCATGAAAGAACAGTCTACATTCTCAAGATACCTTAATAGGTACAGAACATAATATTTGTAAACTTGGGTATTTTGGGGTACGTAGTGTTATATAATGTAAATGAGACTCTTCTAAGACAAACAATCTCATTAGAATCATTGATTTAAGAATTAGAGGTGGGGACTTCCCTGGTGGTGCAGTGGTTAAGAATCCACCTGCCAATGCAGGGGACACGGGTTTGAGCCCTGGTCTGGGAAGATCCCACACGCCACAGAGCAACTAAGCCCGTGCACCGCAACGAAGAGGAGCCCCTGCTCGCCACAGCTAGAGAAAGCCCACACGTAGCAACGAAAGACCCAATGCAGCCAAAAATAAATAAATAAATTTATTTAAAAAAAAAAAGCATTAGAAGTGGTCATAAGATACTAAGACTGAGTGTCCTTTCCTGTCATACAAGCATGGTATGAAAACCCTAATGAAACATCAGTTGCCTCAAGACAAAACAGGGATTTGACTTACTCATGGTCAACTCATCACATGTGGTTATGAAATAGGTTGCTGACAATAAAAGTTCTACCTCCCAGGACATAAAACTGGAACACCTGCCTGACCTCGGAAAATATGCTCAATCATACGTAGCATGCTTAAAGGGCCTTCTCATGCCACTTCTTTTCCAGATGTGCCGAAGCTCTGAAGTGCCTCCAGACTTGGTGAATGAACAGGTTAAGGCTCAAGAAGATAGCCACTATCAAATATCTCTGCTGGTTTTTTAATCCTTGGGTTTTTTCATAGGCTCAAAAGGCTCTTCAGAAAAGTCAAAAAGTTGGTATTTAGAAGATACAAGTCACATGGTATGAATTTTTTGGATATTCTCTTGGCTGACCCCAATTTCAGAAGTTAAGTTCTGGGAAAGCTATAACCTATGGGACTTCTATAAACTAACAGGAAAATTTTCCTATTCCTAAACTTCAGAAACTAAAATCTACAAGTCAGACTGCAGACAACTTGCTAGAACTGTAACTTTCACTATAAAATCACTTAGGTCCATTTAAACTCTATCGGAAAAGATTTTGAATAATTATAATCATTATGCTCTTAGCATTACAGCACACTAGCTAAAATAATGCTCCCAGTGTTTCTAAAATAATGTGATAATATGCCATATATGTGACATAAAAGATAATTAATTTTCAAAATGACAGCTGCAAAAATCTCTTCCTTTTAATTTTGGAGAGTAAAAACATATTTCTCAATTGTGATTCATACTGTTTCCACTCAAATTTCTTCAGAAGTTGTAGAAAGAACAACATCAAGATTTCAAAAAGGTTTTCAAGACAGAGCATGAAACAATGTATTTGGCAAAGCTGGTCTTCAACTAGGTAAAGAAGGAATGAAAAAAGTCAGCAAAAATTTTAGGGTATGAATACTAAACTATGGAAATGCCTATAGCATCCTATTCCAAAGCTTGATTCTAGTCTGAATGTAGGCTAAAAATAGGGTCACCTGGACCCACAGAATTCTCATGTTCCCATCCTGCAGAATGTTGCATGTTTACTAAGGTCCCTCAAGGGTTAATCGTCTCTAATTTCATGAGATATTCACAGGAATTTGCAGAATATTTGTAGAATATGAATTATTTCTTTTGTCCTCCTTGGACTGAAGGCTTGTAATAGTCAAAGACTGTCCCTTTTTTTCCTTAAATGTTGGTGGAGATTAACTTTTTTAACTTAGGTGTGTGTATAGACTCATAGGGAAGCGAATGTTCCTGTTTCTCCCTCAAGTTTGGAGGGAAGTAATCTTACACATCACTCAATGAGCTTAAATGCTCCCATCCATATCACAAGGTTTAATCTCTCTCTTGAGCTCCCGAACAAGTTTTCTAACTGTTTTCCATATGTTTCTAAAACTCTATTCTAATAAAGCTGAACTCTTCATGATCCCTTTCCTGTTAACTGCTTCTCTGCTGAATTTTCTGCCTTGTTTAATAACATTATATCTTAATCACATGTGCAAATTTGGGAGTGATCGTCAACAGCTTTCTCTTCTTCATTCACTGCATACAGGTACTCAATACATCCTGATGATTCTATTCTCTGTAACACTTCTGCTCTTGACAGTATTCTTGGGTTTTTTGTTTGTTTGCTTTTGTTTCAGCTTAGACTAATTCAATAACTTCCTAATTAGGCTCACAAACTAAACATTTGCCTCCTTTGTTCATCATGTTGTAACCAAGCAGGACCCTATGGGGCCTTCCAGAGTCTGACACCCACAACCAAGTCCTCAACCTGCCTCTTGTTTGTAGAAAAGCTGTAGTCTCCCAGGCCTCCTCTAAGTCACAAAAGCCTGGCTCAAGAATAAATGATTGGGGCTTCCCTGGTGGCGCAGTGGTTGGGAATCTGCCTGCCAATGCAGGGGACACGGGTTCGGGCCCTGGTCTGGGAGGATCCCGCATGCCGCGGAGCGAATGGGCCCGTGAGCCACAATTGCTGAGCCTGCACGTCTGGAGCCTGTGCTCCGCAACAAGAGAGGCCGCTACGGTGAGAGGCCCGTGCACCGTGATGAGGAGTGGCCCCCACTTGCCACAACTAGAGAAAGCCCTCGCACAGAAACGAAGACCCAACACAGCCATAAATGAATGAATAAATAAATAAATGAATAAAAAAAAAAAGAATAAATGACTGAAAGCATGTGAACATGTAATGACAAAAATAACAGTTGGGCCAGGAGAACTAGTAAGAATTCAAACAGTGTATCAGTCATATGGCAGTCACAGAATCTTCAGTTCCTCCCTGAAGTACCTAGATAACAGTGTCCGATGTGCATTTCCTGAGTTGTTTTACAGATGCTAAACCCACCAAAGGGAAGAAGTTAACTACCTGATGACCATGCGTTAAGTACCTTGCCCCCAGACCTACTGGAGCTTGAGAATTGATCATGATAATCACATGACACTGGCCTGTTACCTCACCATCAACCAGAGAATTGTGCATGAGCTGATCACACACCCTGCAACTCTCTTCCCTCACCTTCCCCTTAAAAACGCTTCCCTGAAACCCATGGGAGAGTTCCAGTCTTTGGAGCACAAGCCACCTTTTCTCCTTGCATGGCCCTTGCAATAAACCTTTCTCTGCCCCAAACTCTGATGTTTCGGTTTGTTTGGCCTCACTGTACATCAGGAACACGAACCTGGGTTTGATAATATTCCCATCCTTTATCAACCAAACATATAAATCTGGTTAGTTCATTCCCCTCTTCAAAAATTGCAAAGGTTTCCTCACTGCCTCCAAATTCTTATCATGAACTTTAAAATATCTAGTTGCAAATTATCATTCTAGTCTTGTTCCTCTCTCCATAATGCTGTGTGTCCTGTGCTCTAATCAGTTTCAGAATGGGCCCTTAATTTGTGTGTCTTGATATTTTTGCTCCTGCTGCTTCCTCAGTTCTCAGGTCTTTATTAAAATCCTTCCCATCCTTCAAGACCCAACTCAGTTGCCACTATGCCTTTGGAATATCTAACCCCATGTCAGAAAAAAATTGTCTCTTCATTTGGTTGCCTTTAGTTCATTTGTGCATTTACTTAGCACTTATTTCATCTCCTTCCATTCTATCTCAAAAGGCAACATAAGGGTTTTTACGAGACAGCATGCTAATGACATTAGAAAGACATGGGTTACAATTGCAGTTTAGCCCCTTGCTAGCTGCGTGACCTTGGGCAACAAACTTAGTTTAAACTGTCTCGATTTCTTTTCATCATCTCTAAAATGTGGCTAATGGTAGATATTCCACATAATTATTATGAGGAATAGAGAAATCTATATACTTAACAAATTATCTGCTATAATTTAAAGAAGAGGTGTCAGAAAGAAATATTTTCTCTAAATAGTTGTTACTAAATAAACTCCTCTGATATTTTCCTTCTCAAGAAATAAAGAGCAACAACTTCCAAAATCTGAGACAATAACTCAACAACAACAAAATTGTCTGAACTTTGTAGATGAGTTGGGTTAGTTCCATAGATTGTTTTATCTTTCATCCACCCAGAAGGACATAGGAAATACCCTTCAGGATACAGAGGAGGGCATAAAGCAGATCTTCTAGTAGAGACTGGTATAATCATCACACTAGTTGTTTATATTTCTATTTACTCTTCCCCGCTCTTGCCCTCTAGATTCTAAACTCCTTGAGGATATGAATCTCACCTTACTCATTCCTGGATAACCTCAGTGCCTAAATGAAGTATTGAAGTTCATAATGTTGAATTGAGTTGAATTTAATTTAACCGAATTGAAGATAATCAAATCTATGCTAACTAAATGAGTGCATCAAAAAGAGAAAAATACACTATTTGAGAATCATTTCCATCCTGCTCTGTTCTATCTCCTTCCCCTCCTGTTCTTTGTTTATACCAGCACAAGGAGCTTCTCCCAGCCTCCCTTTTCCTTTTCTTCCATTAGCTTCCATCTGTTGCTTCTACTGTATTACATCCTTCCTGGGAAGAGTTGCTTTCCCTAAGGATTCACTTTGGTATACTCTCCCACTTCATGATGGACATGTTATTTGTACAATCTGTAGAGTGTTTCATTAGCAGAGATGTGTATGCTAGGAAGTGTGCTTGTTTATTATTCATATTTGTCTTCATGCTGGAACTGTGATCGTTTTTCTCATTTGGGCTCTTCTGTGCCTCTTCAATTTGTCTTTTGTTTGCTCATCTCCCTTCAAAAACAGCCTGACTGCAGTTATAATTGTTTGGATTTGTAACAGATTAGCTGGGCCTTCTGATGTCTGTATAACTTCACAAGAAAGGGAAAATATGCACAAATGCCTCCAAGCCAGCGGACTTTCAGTTGTTTTCCTCTGCTCTCATCACCAGATAACACCAGGCACTTCCTAAAATGAGTCCACAGCATGTTTGCTGACCTATTAAACCATCTCCTGAAAGCAATCATTGAACTCATCCATCTACTCTGTCAGTATGCATGTCTCTGCTTCCCCCAGTGAAATTAAGAAGATTGAAACCAAGGGTAATTGTAATCCTATTATCAATAACAGCTCTTTCATAACATATTATAGTCAAAGTATTATTTCTATCAGCTTGAAAGTTGGTGGTTAGTAGCAGGATTTTAAAAATCATTTGTCTTAAAGCAGTGTCTAAGAATCACCTGAAAAGTCTAATAAGCACATAAAATTCTGATCCCCAACCCCCAGAAATTCTGATTCAGTGGATCTGGCATGGGACCAGGAATCTGCATTTTTAATAGATTCTCCAGGTGATCCAAGGATAGGTAGTCTGCTTACACTATATTGAGTAACACTGGTTAGAAGTGTGATAATTACCCACCAGATGTCAAAACAACCATAATGTTTAGAAAAAAAAAAAATCACCTAAATGATCATTAGGGGTAAGGCAATGAGTAAAATGACTGGGTTTTCAACTGGTTGTTTGTTAGATTACGAAAACTAGGGTCAGAGTCTAAAGTTAAGATTGTGTAAATGAGTGTCTGAGACAAATCATCATTTCTGCATTTTGATGCTTCAACCACAACCGGTATTAAACAATGGCTCCAGTATGAGTATCTATTGCCATGTAACAAACTAACCCAAAATTTAGCGACTTAAAATAACAGCGATTATTTCACAGTTTCTGTGGGTCAGGAATTCAGGAAAGATTAGGGTGACAAACCATTCTAGTTTGCCTGGGACTCAGAGGATTCCTGGGACATGGGATTTTAAGTGCTAAAACCAGAAAAGTTCTGGGCAAATCAGGACGATTTGGGCTTAGCTGGGTTGTTCTGGCACAGGGTGTCTCAGGTGGATGTAGTCAGATGTCAGTAGTGTCCACTGTCATCTGATGGCTTGACTGGGGCTAAAGGATCTACCTCCGAGATGGCACGTTTATGTGGCTATTGGCCAGATGCCTTTGTTCCTTGCCAGCTATTGGCAGGAGACTTCAGTTCCTCGCTTACACGGTCCTCTTCACAATACGGAAGCTAACATCACCCAGACTCAGCAATGCAAGAAGAGGATCAGGGAGGAAGCCTCATGCTTTTTTATGATGTCGCCTCCAAAGTTGCACATCATTACTTCTGCTTTATTCTATTTGTTAGAGGACAGTCACTAAGTCCAGCCCACTAAAGAGGAAAATCAGGCTTCACCTCTTAAAGGGAGGAATGTCAAAGAACCTGTGGATATATTTTAAGCTACCACTGCTCCAACGGGAGATGATTTAGTAGCTACTCCTTCCCTCTAACACTGAAAGAACTTCAAGTTAAAATAAAATAATCTCCTCCGGACCTTGGTTTTGGTAGCTGAAATATAGCTGACCTTTCTGGCATTAGGAATTATGTTCTTGTTGCTTTAATAAAAAAAAAATAAACTTTAACGCTATTTTACTCAAGTAAAGCTCATATTTCTAAGGTAAATGCCAGTAGGTTTCCTTCATAGCTGAGGTTAAGGTGGAAACTTGGCAAGTTCATAATTAACCAGATCAATGTGCTCAATCAAACCAGAAAATTGCTGTCCCAAATTTACTGTATCTTGTTTCATTTTTGCTTTATTCTTTGTCAAATTAGTAACTAAGTAGAGAATGGAAATTAGATTTTAACAAATTAGCTATATTGGGACTTCCCTGGCCGTCCAGTGGTTAAGACTTTGCACTTCCACTGCAAGGGACACGGGTTTGATCCCTGGTTGGGGAGCTAAGATCCCACATGCTGTGTAGCACGGCCACAAAAAACAAAATTACGTTATGTCACCGTAGGAAAGTACTGTTTCTAGCTACTTTATATATATGTAAGGTGAGAAAATTTGTCTAAAAGTTCTTTAAGATCATTTCTATTTGTAATATTAGAAGATTATCTGAATCACTAGGAAATTTGCTGGACCTTAAGATGGAATGGACTCAGCCTTTTTCCCTTTCACTTGAACTTGGAAGAGGGGAGTGTATATCAGTGACCTAGTCAATTCCATTGGCAAGTTGGTATAATACTCCAGTAGCTCCTTTGGGTAATACATCATCAAAACTTGTGGCTCTAGAGATACAACACTCAAAACAGCAGACCGTCTTTGAAAACAAAAGGTTCCTGAGAAGTGTGACCCATTCACATATGCTAGAAATCTTCCAGGCTATCCAAATCCAGAAGTCTACAGAAAAGCATGCAATGTGCCGTCTATTTTGTCTATTTCCCATTTTCCATGCCACATGTTACCAACTGATATGTCATAGAGATCAACTCAGTTCCTTAATCAACTTCCCTCTGCGTGTTCTGAGTCATAATCTTTACCTAACACTGATCACTAACAGCCTTAAACATTACTTACATTTCTTTTTCCATTTTCTTCTTCCTTCTCCTTTGTGTTTATAAAATGTAACTAATTTAGTACAGTCTAATACAATTAGTTGGGTTTCTTTTTTCCTTTGAATGATTCCTCTAAAAATGCAGTGACTTGTTTTCTCTAATATAAAAGAGCTTTTTTTACATAGAGGTATCAATAAACAGTTCAAAAGAGTATCCTAAAATTATAAAATAAAAAATCTGATATTTATAATAGGAAATCATTACCTTTTAGCACAAAGTGCTTTCCCCCAGATTGCTTTATTTAAATCCTTACAACAAATCTGAAACTGATGAGTCAAATATATTTATCCCCATTTTACAAATAAAGAAATGGAGGCTCAAAGAATTTCTGACGTCTCCAAGGTCATACTATCTAGAGTTAAGAAAATAGGGGCACATATTCTAGACTCATACTTGAATATGCAACCCTTCTATGTCTTCAGTTCCTTTCCAAAATGCTATGTATACCCACAGCATTTATATCTGATACATAAACACAATCCTTCATAAAAACAGGGGAACATGAATTCTCTCATGTTCAAGAAGTTCAGAGTAGTCTAATGTAAGAACTGTCCAAATTGTGAAATATCCTTGGACTCTAATCCCTCCCTACTGTGTGACATTCTTGGCAGTGCATGGTGGCCTAACTCTTCTGCCTTAATCACAGGATAACTCAACATGTTAATATCAGTTATCTTCAACATACGACACACGTACAGGTGCCTTATGGCCCAGGTCCAACATGATGACATTCGCTTATACAAATTCAAATATGCAAGATCAGATAAATATAACATTTTTAAAAATAAACGTGTTTAGAACACATGGTTCTAAACACCAGCCAACTACTTCATCTAGTACAAAAGTCAAAGAAACAGACATTTCTTTCAAAACTGGAGGGCAAAACTGGCTGTGCATTGGATTCACTAGGACAGTGCAATCTGTATAAAATCAGAGAATGTGTTCTTCATGGGGAACTTGAGGGATTCTTCTAGAGTAATTATGACTACACGCCTACATAAACCATGACTTTGGCGCCTAACTACAGAGGGAGAAAACAGGTAATGGGGGAAGGGGCAGAAAGTAGTCAATGACAGTGTCTGTCCTCCTAGTAGCTAAGCTTGAGTCTAAGAAACAAATCTAACTTGGCCTTGTAAACAACATAGAAGGAACCCAGTATCCCAGATGGGTAATGGCATCCATAATCCCAGTTGGATGAATTCTCATAAATATTTGACCCTGGCTAATCAACACACACACACACACACACACACACGGCTTTATCTTTTGACACCAAAGCAGATACAAAACTATAGTCAGCTACCTTTCTCTTTATTGGCTAGAGTATAAGAAAGGAGCATATTGAGTTACACAGGAGGACTCCAAAAAACTGCAAAGATCAAGGAGTCATGTTTTCAAAGAGTTTCCCATAAGATATCTTGCACACTCTTCTCTTCTCTGCCCCCCTTCTCCTCCATCTTATTCCCTTTTGCTTGCTTGAAAAGACAATCATTGCATTAAGTGATTAAGTGCTTCTTTTCTTCTGACTCATAATTCATAAGACCACGACATGAATTTCAATTAGATTTTCTTCCTGTGCGAAAGGGAAAAAAGAAAAATCAGACCTTGGAGAACAGAGTTTTGGGGAAGCCTTTTCAATGTCTACGTGCAGTTTTTTTCACGGGGGCAAAACTGCGGTAAGACAACGAACAGACCCAAGATTCAAGTGCTCCTTAAATGAGCAGTTTCTGTACTAATACTCTGATATCTTCTGTCTAACTGGATAAACATGCTACATGGAAAGATTATTTGTAGTTAGAAATCTTAGTTCCGAGTTCCAGCTACTAACTGTGAAACTTTGGGCAAATCACAAAGACTTTCTAAAACCCTGTTTCCCCATCTACAAAATAGAAAAATAGTAATACCTGCCTCAGAAGCTGGCTAGCAAGATTAAATGAATTGTATATATGAAACTGCTTTATAAACCATAAAATACTACATTTGAAAGACAATAATGCAATGGTAAAGACTGGATTCTAGAGCTGGGTTGCCTGCGTTTGAAATGTCACTCCACTACTTCCTAGCTGTGTGATTTAGGAATCCTTGACCTCTTGGTGCCTCAATTTCCCTTCTGTAAAATGCAGATGTCATGGGCTTCCCTGGTGGCGCAGTGGTTGAGAATCTGCCTGCTAATGCAGGGGACACGGGTTCGAGCCCTGGTCTGGGAAGATCCCACATGCCGCGGAGCAACTAGGCCCGTGAGCCACAACTACTGAGCCTGCGCTCTAGAGCCTGTGCTCCGCAACAAGAGAGGCCGCGATAGTGAGAGGCCCGCGCACCGCGATGAAGAGTGGCCCCCGCTTGCCGCAACTAGAGAAAGCCCTCGCACAGAAACGAAGACCCAACACAGCCAAAAATAAATAAATAAACAAATGTGGGGTTTAAAATAAAAAAATGCAGAGGTCATGGTACTGTGACAGTTCACTGAATATTTAGACTAGTGCCTGGCACACTGCAAGTGCAACTTAAATGACAGCTACTCTTATCGATGTTTTTGTTGAGTAATAATAATGACAGCAATGTGAGTAAAGACAAGAGAGAAGCAATAGAAAGAAAATGATAGTGCCACCCAAAGTCAAGTCTCTCTTAACAAAGGAAATAAACAGTGTGTGTAAATAATCCTGCAGACTCGGAGTTTAAAAGTAAGGCCCAATTATTTATAAGAACTGTTTTGCAGGAAGGGAGGAATGTTCTCCAGTTAGAACACAGACTAGTTCTTTGACACACCAATTGTTCAGCATCTTTTCCTCAGGAGTACATCTCAATACCCACTTTGAGAATTGCCTTGTGTCACCAGGGGACGACGGACCATAGGACAATCAGGTTGGGTTGATGAGACCACTGAACAATCAGGTAAATGTACCTCATGATACTCAGCAAAGGATGGGAGGACTGGCACTTTATTCATGAGTCAGCAATCTCCAAGAAACAAAACACTACTTAAAAGGGTGCAGGCAATGGACATAGAGAACAGACTGGTAGTTGCCAAAGGGGAGGGCATTGGGGGAGGGATGGAATGGGAGGCTGGGGTTAGCAGATGTAAGCTTTTATATATAGAATAGATAAACAACAAGGCCCTACTGTATAGCACAGAGAACTATATTCAATATCCTATGATAAACCATAATGGAAAAGAATATTAAAAACAGAATATATATGTATATATATGTAACTGAATCACTTTGCTGTACAGCAGATATTAAAACAACATTGTAAATCAATGATACTTCAATAAAAAAATTTTTTTAATTTTAATTTAAAAATAATAATAAAACGGTGAAGACGACATGTATATAAACGCTCCCATAGTATTTGTTCAGTAAATACTTCAGGCATAGAAATGAGTCACAGTGTTTGTCTTAGGGGATGATGAGTTCAAATTTTCCCACTACTGGAGATAGTACCAAAGGGATGATTTCCCCAGCGATCCCTCTTCTGTCTTTTGGGATCTTCCATTTACTATTAATCCTAAGCCCAAAGGAAGAAAACAGGTGGTGGGAATCAGGACAACGGCAATAGCAATAGTTGCAATATTTTCATTTATGGTGCTCCTACGATGTTCCTACACTGTGAGAAGTGTCTTTCTCACACATTATCTCATTTAATCCTCCTAAATATCCCATAGAAATAGGAGTTTAGAAGCAAACTAAGGTTCGTGGAAATAAGCAACTTGTCCAAGGCCATAGAGCTAGAAAACATTGAATCTAGGATCCAAGCCCAGTTCAACCTGACTTCAGAAAAAATACCTTAAACCCCTATCTTATATGAAAGACAGGAAAGTCCTATTTCTCAACCAAAAGAGGCTGATGTAGGGGCTGTCCTGGTCAGTGAATCAATAACATCCATTTCATGCCCAGTATTGCACAAATTTGTCAAATGAGTGAGTACCTATGGGAATTTGCTTTTGTTGTAATGGTTGGTGTTGTTTTTAATGGATAATATGGGGGGGGGATCATAAATAGGGAAAACAAGCCCCTTTTCTGAGAGAGCTTAAAATCCAGATACAAAGTGAATATTCAAGGAAGAGAAGACGCAGGAAAAGAAAAACTAAGGCCCTGCTCGCTGCAGGCAAGAGTAATCCAAAACAGCTGGGCTGATCCCAGCGGCACTGGCGTAGGACACTGGTCCCTTCAGCAGTGGCCAAGGCACAAGCTGTGTGGAGGGCCTTGTGCTTCTGCTGCCCGCTGCAATCGACTCTAAGGCAGGAAGAGAGTGTCATTAATAATCATTAGCGTGAGGCTTACAGGTGCTACAGCAGATGTTGCCTGGCAGGAAAATTGGCAACATCTGAGAACATAAACCAGGAGGTCATTTTCATCATGGGACAATGCTTGGAAGATGTCCAGCCTAATTCAAAATGTGTTCACTCTCCCAGCCTTCACATGTGATGGGATCTTCACCTCCTCTGACTCTCCCAGGAGTTAGATGCCCCTCCGATGTGCTCCCAATAGCCCATGACTTACCTCCATCAAAACTTCTATCCCACTGTAGTGTGTTTGTCTACTGATGTGCATTCCTTTCTTACTAGATTGTCACTTCTTTGAGGACAGGAGGCATGTTTCATTCATCTTTGTATCTCTAGCACCCAGCGCATGATTGTTGCTCAGTTATTGTTGAATGAATGAGTGCGTAAATGAATGAATAGGCCAACAGATGGATGGATGGATGGATGGATGGATGGATGGATGGATGGATGGTTGGATGGGTGAAAAGAGTATCCTACAAGTACAATTTTGTAGTCAACTTTCATCCTCAGAACCAAAACCCTCAAAAATGGGTTCCGTTTACTTTCACAAGAATATCAAATTACCTTTGGAAACATTTTATTATTTTGCAGTGTGTTTGCACACACATAACCCAATTTAATCCTCCAAATAGTCTTTTACGACATAGAGGGAAAATATGATTTACCCATTTCAAAAATGAGGGAAACAGCTCACAAAGGATAAATGACTTTCTCAACGCCAAGCAGTAAGTACGTGGCAGAGTTGGATTTTAATCCAAGTTTCCTGATGACTACCATGTGGGCTCTTCCCGCCACTATACCACACCCCTACCCAGGCATTCCTTCCCTGCTACCAGAGAAGCAGCTCTCACTCAGGATGGGCCTCTATTCTCTATGACTACCACCCGGGAAGTCAAGCTGAACAGACTTCTGTATATTTACAGCACAAAACAGACTCTTTAAGCCATACTGCCTATTTGTTCTCTGTTCCTGTTAGTGGCATTTCTGTTCTCCCATAATAGGTAACTAGAGATGAAAGCTGAGGACAAAGAGGCAAGCAGTGTCCCACATTGTACGGAGATTCCTCAGTGGTGGGACCGGGCTGTTCCTTGTAAGGGAAAGGAAAGAGGGGTTCCATACTCTCCGGAGCCAAG
The DNA here is from genome assembly GCF_009873245.2 of Balaenoptera musculus. Lineage (NCBI taxonomy): Eukaryota > Metazoa > Chordata > Mammalia > Artiodactyla > Balaenopteridae > Balaenoptera > Balaenoptera musculus. The sequence continues at coordinate 26,901,981 of NC_045805.1, read as the reverse complement.
TGCCCTAGTAAAGAAGTGACTGCAAGGAAAAGAAAATGGCACTTGATACCCATTTGCTCATTTAATATAGACATAGAACTTGTTCTTGTGCTCTATACCAAGTTATTAAACATGGGAAGCTTCATGGAGGGAGATGTCAGGACATAGCGAGGGAGATGTCAGGACATAGAGGAGGAACAAATGTACATCAGTTGTATTCCCACATTTGACACAGCAGGTATGAGAGGATTTCCTGAGGGTCAAATGGAAAACTAAAAGGATAGCCTGTTTTCTTTTTAATATTTATTTATTTTCTTTATTTTTTTGGCTGCATCAGGTCTTAGTTGCAGCACGCAGGATCTTCGTTGCCGCACGGACTTCTCTCCAGTTGTAGCACGCGGGCTCCACAGTGCGTGGGCTCTCTGTTGAGGTGCACGAGCTCAGTAGTTGCGGTGTGTGCGGGCTTAGTTGCCCAGTGGCATATGGAATCTTAGTTCCCTGAGCAGGGATCAAACCTGCATCCCCTGCATCGGAAGGATGATTCTCTGCCACTGGACCACCAAGGAAGTCCCCGGGATAGCCTGGTTTGAGCCAAGTAGCTGGTACATTGTTCTTAAGGACTCGATATGGGGTAAAAGGACCAGACAACCAGCATTCATTCGGCAGCTCCTCAAAAAGTTAAATGTAGATTTACCATATGATCCATCAATTCCATTCCAAGGTATATACCCCCAAAAATTGAAAACAGAGACTCAGGAGATACTTGTATACCAATGTTCATTATAGAATTATTCACAAAAATCAAAGTGAAAACAACCCAAGCATCCACCAAGAGATGAATGGATTAACAAAATATGGTATATAAATAAAATGTAATATTATTCATCCATAAAAAGGAATGGTGGGGGCTTCCCTGGTGGCTCAGTGGTTGAGAATCTGCCTGCTAATGCAAGGGACAGGGGTTCGAGCCCTGCTCTGAGAGGATCCCACATGCCGTGGAGCAAATAGGCCCATGAGCCACAACTACTGAGCCTGCGCGTCTGGAGCCTGTGCCCCGCAACAAGAGAGGCCGCGATAGTGAGAGGCCCGCGCACCGCGATGAAGAGTGGCCCCCACTTGCCACAACCAGAGAAAGCCCTCACACAGAAACGAAGACCCAACACAGCCAAAAATAAATAAATTAATTAATTAATTTAAAAAAAAAAAGGAATGGCATTCTGATACACACTATAGCATAAATGACTCTTTTAAACATTGTGCTAAATGAAATAAGGCAGACGCAAAAGGACAAATATTTTATGATTCCACTTACATGAGATACCCAGAATAAGCAAATTAATAGAGACATAAAATACAGTAGAAATACCAGGGGAGAGTTATTGCTTAATGAATACAGAGTTTCTATATGAAAATGTTTTGAAAATAGTGGTAATGGTTGTGGATATAACTAATGCCATTGAACTATACACTTAAAAATTGTTAAAATGGTGTATTTTGGGTTAAATATATTTTATAACAATAAAATAGAACTTTTTTAAAATTAAAAAAAAAAAGAACTACCACTCCCCTGTGGTCCTGTGCTGGAAAACATTGCAGAGACTTTTGCTCTGCAAGTTAACAGCACCACATCTCAAAATAAGATCCCACTTTCAGAAAAGGGAATGCTCCTACACCATTGGTGAGAATGTAAATTGGTGCAGCCACTGTGGAAAACAATATGGAGGTTCCTCGGAAAACTAAAAATAGAATTACTGTATGATCCAGCAATCCCACACCTGGGCATATGTACAGACAAAACTATAATTCAAAAAGATACATGTAACCCTATGGTCATATCAGCACGATTCACAATAGCCAAGACATGGAAACAACCTAAATGTCCATGGATAGATGAATGGATAGAGAAGATGTGGTACATATATACAATGGAATACTACTTAGCCATGAAAAACAACAAAACAATGCCATTTGCAGTAACATGGATGCAACTAGAGATGATCATACTAAGTGAAGTAAGTCAGAAAGAGAAAGACAAATACCATATGATATCACTTATATGTGTAATCTAAAATATGGCACAAATGAGCCTATCTATGAAACAGAAACAGGATCAGGGACATAGAGAACAGACTGGTGGCTGCCAAGGGCGAGAGGGGTGGGAGAGAGTTGGACTGGGAGTTTGGGATTAGCAGATGGAAACTGGTGTATATAGAATGGATAAACAACAAGGTCTTACTGTATAGCACAGGGAACTGTATTCAATATCCTGTGATGAACCATAATGGAAAAGAATATGAAAAATAATGTATATATATATATATATGTATAACTGAGTCACTTTGCTGTAAGCAGTAATTAACACAACATTGTAATTCAACTATACTTCAATAAAAATAAATTTTAAAAAAAGATCCCACTTTTTCTCTTGGCTATAACTAGGGTGAAATCTCAGCATAATCCAGCCAGAATTATACAATCCACCTAAGAAAGGAAAAAGACTGTAGTCCAGAGGAGTTACAGAATTAGCCAGCATGTATCAACAAGAATCAGCAGAGTACCCATAGGAGTGGATTTTGAGGGTGCTTGATCAAAAAAGTTGAAGTACACAACTGGATAATAAGAGTTGGGCACCTGTGGGCACCCTCTTGGGATAAGGGATTTCACACTCTATCAAGGATGCCTGGAGGAAGCAAAGGTTTGTTCTGAGCAAGACTGAAATCACTGAGTTGCTATGATAGACACTGGAGAAAGAGATTAAAAGGTTCAGGGAAGTGGGCATGCTGGAGAGGATATACTTTGTATGGTCAAAATGATGATTTTGTTCCTTGGAAAGCCCAGAGGACACACCACTCACCAAAGCCATCAGGAGCATGCTGGTGAGAAGGCATGAGCCTCACCACGTTCAGTCCAGCTCTCATCTGTGGACCAGAGACGGAGGTAGGAAAGGTTGTCATGGAATATTCCTCTGGAAGCAACAGAAACCAGGTGGCAGCATTTAACTGCCAGAAGCCAGGGGGGTTGCAATTATTGCAGCAGTCTGCCTGGTCAGAGCAGCAGCTAAAGGTCTTGATCTCAGAGAGTTGTGGAGATGTTCAATAAAGCATCCTACAGGCAAAAGGAGGGGTGGGGAAGCCAAAAAGGATACAGCTTGGTACATAAAATCAGAAGAAAGTAAAAATGGAAGAGTAGAAGGATGAGGGTGGTCAGCCCAATAAAAAGTCACCATCTCTTGCCCAGATTCCATCCTTAAGAAAGTTTTCAAAACTAGAACCTATTGCCCATATACTGGCAACACCATGGCAGGTATATATTCTAATGATTCTCTCAATCCTTTCTCAAAGAGACCTATGGCCATTTAGTTGGACTGGAGTCAATCTCACTTTGGGTCCTTGACCTTGGAAGTAAAAGCCATTGAGTGTAGAAGGCCAAGTTTGAGCGTCTGAAACTGAGTCCCACCTTCCTGCCTCAGATAGTAAATTATAAACAATATTGCATCCCAGGGGAAATTCAGAGATTTGATACACCCTTATATATCTAAAAGATGCAGAAATGGCAATCCTTATATCTTTATTTAATTCACCAGTCAGTCCATATGGCAACCGGATGCTGGCTGGGGAATGACTGCACACAGGAGGTTATGTTGTTAATAGAGCAGACGTACATGGAGTCAAATAAACGTATGCAGCCATTGATCTGGTGAAGGCATTCTTTCTCTCCCAAACAGGAAAGAGGAGTTCAAACTGTTCACATAGAATTCACATGGAACCGATAACATTATACATTAACAGCTTTGTCCAGGGCTCTACAACTCTTCCACTGGCCTCGTAATCTATTATTCTGTCCAAATATCCCATATCATGTCGCGTTGAGCCTTTATGTTCATGATATGGTACTAATCCAGCAGACTGAGCAAGAGTAGCTGGTATACTGGAGGCTTAGTTAAGACAAATAATCCAGAGGTCTCATGGACCTGTCACTTCCATGAAGATTTTAGGGGTCCAGTGGTCAGGAGTGTGCTGAGACAGACCCTCTAAAGAAAAAGACAAATTGCTGCAGCTTGCATCCCCTACTGCAGGGATCCCAAACCACACCCCCCAACCCATACTGGTCCGTGGTCTGCTAAGAACCGGTCTGCACAGCAGGAGGTGAGTGACGGGTGAGTGAGAGAAGCTTCATCTGTATTTACAGCCGCTCCCCATCACTCCCGTTACCGCCTGAGCTCCGCCTCCTGTCAGATCAGCGGTGGCATTAGATTCTCATAGGAGCACGAACGCTACCGTGAACTGCACACGCAAGGGATCTAGCTTGCGCACTCCTTATGAGAATCTAATGCCTGATGATCTGAGGTGGAGCTGAGGCGGTGACGCTAGCGCTGGGGAGTGGCTGCAAATACAGATTATCATTAGCAGAGACGTTTGCTTGCACAGAGACCATAATAAATCAATCGCTTGCAGATGCGTATCAAAACCCTATCAGTGAGTGGCAAGTGAAAACAAGCTCAGGGCTCCCACTGATTCTGCATTATGGTGAGTTGTATAATTATTTCATTATATATTACAATGTAATGATAATAGAAATAAAGTGCATAATAAATGTAATGCACCTGAATCATCCCGAAACCATCCCCCCACCCCGGTCCGTGGAAAAATTGCCTTCCACGAAACCGGTCTCTGGTGCCAAAAGGTTGGGGACCTCTGCCCTACTGTATAGAATGAAGCACAACACCTAGTAAGCCTCTTGTGCGTTTTAGAGGCAACATACCCCACACGTATGAATACCACTCCAGCCCACACACCGGGGGATGGGGAGGACTCTGTGAGTGGAGCCGGAAGCAGGCAGTGCTCTACGGCAGGTCCAGGCTGCAGTGCAACTAGCCCTATCCCTTGAGGAATACATTCTGGCAAACACTATGGCATTTGAGGTGCCAGTGATGGCAAAAGATGTGTGTTGACGGCAAGCTCAGGGGGAGAATCAAAATGCAGAATCTGTGGTTCTGGTATTACTTGACTTCTGCAGTGGAGAATTATATGCCTTTTGGAAAAAAATCAAACAAATAAACAAACAAACAAAGCTCTTGTTATGCTCCTGGGCCCTGATGGAGAGGAAATACTTAACCATGAAACACCAAGTAAATGTGTAGCCAGAACTGCCCATCATAAGCTGGGTCTCTGACCCCCTAAGTAATAAAGTCAAGCTAACACAAAGGCAATCCAAAGGGACTGAGCACTAGTGGGAACAGAGAGCAGCGGCAAGCTGCATGTGAGCACCGACTCCCCAGACACCCATCGTGGCTCACCATCACATCTCTCAGCTCACGCGGAGGCCATATGGGAAGTCCCATAAGACAAGCTGAAGAAGGAAGGAAAAACCCAAGACTGGTTTATGGATGGCTGGGCTGGGAAGGGGGTGCAGGCCAAAAATGGATGAGAGCTGCTTTACAATCTCACTCAAAGGTAGCCTTGAACTACAGTGGAGAGAAAATATCTTCCAGTGGGTGGTTGGTTTGGGTAGTACACTGATCGTCTACTTTGAATGAAAGAAAAAGAAGCTTGAGGTTAATTCATCTATCTATCTACCTATCTATCTATTCATCTTCATGTATCTATTTTGGTCAGATTCCATTATTTCCCAGATAATTTTAGTTATTAAAAGACTATCCATTTTGAACTTGACTCCCATATCTCATTCAAAGGTTTCCTTGCTATCATTATATGTCAGGCTTATAACCAGGGTGATAGAAAGTGGGGAAGCAGAACATTTCAATACTATATCAAGCCAGCCGGCTGCTTCAGGAAGGTTCAATATGTGATACACCAGGGAATACCATGGCCACAGGAGCACCTCAGACCTCCTTCATAGTGAAGTGGGTCCTTTGGTTAAATGTTACCTTGTGTGATTGTATGACTCTGTGATTCTACTGGCCTCTGGATGGTGGTGATAGATATATTATGGGCAATGGCAAATGTCTTGGGTACTGGTCAGGGCCAAGAAAGTCAAAGTTTAGTGAGACAAGGAGCTCTGGGGTAGAAGTATGTGGATGGCAATACAGGCACAAGTGCAGCATTATCCTTTAATAACCATCAGAAAGCATCCACCACAGAAGAGGCAGAAAATTACCAATGAGATAAATTGAACCAGTCAGTTGATATTAACCAGTGATTGTCAGTTGCCATCCCAAGTGCTGGAAAATAGGCTCCTGAACAAAGTGGCAGAGGTACAACCATGCATGGGACAAACAGCAGAGGATCCCACTTACTAAGGGTGATCTAGCCACTGTCACCTCTGAATGTCTAACCTGTAAGCAACAGAGACCAAAACAGGATTGGCACTATTCCTTGAGGAAACCAACTGGCCACACGGTGGCAAGTTGGCTACAATGGGTCCCTTTCAATCTCAAAGAGTCCGTGATACATTCTTGCAAAAACAGATACTTATTCTGGATATGGGTTTGCCTTTCCTGCTGGCAGAGCTTCAGCCAGCACCACCATCCAGAGGCCAGTAGAATCACAGAGTCATACATAGAATCACACACAAGGTAGCACTTCACCAAAGGACCCACTTCACTATGAAGGAGGTTCTGGGATGTGCTCATGACCATGGGATTCCCTGGTTGTATCACATATCGAACCATCCAGAAGCAGTCGTCTTAACATAGTATTGGAATATTCTTCCTCCCCACTTCCCATCTCCCTGGTTGTAAGCCTGACATATAATGATAGCAAGGAAATCTTTGAATGAGATATGAGAGTCAAGTTCAAAATGGACAATCTTTTAATAACTGAAAGTAGCTGGGAAATTGTGGAATCTGACCAAAATGTATTAAGGGATGTACTCCCCAGGGGGAAGGAAGATTTGACATAGAAGGGTTTGGACCAGTAATCATAGAAAAATTAAAACTGTTTCATGTTTGTCCCTTTCTTAATTGAGAGTGCTTAACAAACAGTTTGCATTTGTTGTTTTCCATCCATTATCAGCGAGGCTCATTCTGGGAAGGCACAGATGTTGCACCCATACTGTACAATTTCGTGTCCATGGACTGACATTCTCCAGAGGTTTCCTTTTCTCTAATGGCTGCTGAATTATTCACATTCCCAGGTGCTTTCTGAGCCTGGATTGTAATTATTAAAAGTCCTTTCTGCAACACCCGTCCTCTCTCCCTCCATAAAAGAACTTTCTTCCCTATTGTCTTCCTCATTTGCAATTCATTCTCCTAATCATCACAGCTTTGTCTGGACTAAAGAGTACCCTGGACTCTTTCTATATAATTCTCTCTCACTTCAATTACGGGACAGAAGCAGCAGCTGACTCACTTCAGAGATTCATTCTTAAAAAAAAAACCAAAAAAACCCTCATTGTTTCCTGATTGAAAAACACTTTAAATAAAGTGTCCTAAATATACTTAACTGCTCTTTCATTTTAATTTAATACTGGGAGCTCCAGAAAAAAAAAAGAAACAACTAATTGAGCTTTAACAGTATGCCTTTGAAAGGTTGGAAATTTTTAAGTAATTCTATACTGCTAAAGAGTTTGGAAATCTCACTGAAGGAGAATTTATTTGTCCGTTGCTCTTTTCCGCCTTACAGAGAATATCACTATATATGTATGCATATGTATATATATGTATGTATATATGTATATATATTGAATATGTTCCAAATGGACAATCTTTGCATTGTATTATATATGCATATACCTGTTTATTTGTAATACGTAAACACACTTCACGGAAACAAATAAACAAATTTTGAGCAAATAATACAAATAGTCTTTGAGCAATCTTTGACCAAGGAATCCTAGAAGAATCAGTACACATATATTTTGTCTTCCCTCCTGTTACTATGAATGAGGTAGAAGGTAGAATGCTTCTATCCTTCCACATTTGCACAGGATCCTATCTCTCCTCTCCTACAAGGACATACAACCTGTCTCTTACATCGTCCATTTTCACCTCTCTTGTATTTTTCCTATCAGCATAAACACCTTATTGCTTCTCCAACTTAAGAGATAATGATAATAATGAATATTTTCTTAGTCCCTCTTTCCCCTGTAGCTGCAGTCCCACTTCTCAGCTCCCCTTTACATTAAAACTCCTTGAAAGAATTAGTTCTGGGCTTCCCTGGTGGCACAGTGGTTAAGAATCCGCCTGCCAATGCAGGGGACACAGGTTCGAGCCCTGGTCCGGGAAGATCCCACATGCCGCAGAGCAAGTAAGCCCGTGTGCCACAACTACTGAGCCTGTGTTCTAGAGACCGCGAGCCACAACTACTGAGCCCACGTGCCACGACTACTGAAGCCCACGCACCTAGAGCCCGTGCTCCACAACAAGAGAAGCCACCACAGTGAGAAGCCCGCGCACCGCAACGAAGAGTAGCCCCCGCTCGCCGCAACTAGAGAAAGCCCACATGCAGCAATGAAGACCCAGTGCAACCAAAAATAAATAAATAAAATAAATAAATAAATTTATAAAAAAAAGAGTTAGTTCTATCTTCAATTTATCTCACTCCACTCGTTCCTAAACTCATTCCACTTAGGCTTTTGCCACCAAAACTCCACTGATACCGCTCTTGTCAAGGTCACCAGCGACCTCCATATCATTAGACCCTGGGTCAGTATTAGTTCTCATCTTAATTGACTTTCCAGTAGCATTTAACCCGGTTGTTCATTACTTCCCCCTTTCCCTTTTATTTTTAATTTTCTTACAGGACACCATATAGTTCTGATTTTTCTCTAGACTCTGACCACACTTTGTTAATATTCTTTGTAAATTTCTGTTTTCTTCCCTGACTTTGGGCCCAAAGGGTTGAGTCCTTGCATTCCTTCTCTCTTTGTTTTCCTCCAAACTCTGGGCTTTAAGTTCCATCCAGATGCTAGTCACTCCCAATTACTTTAAAAAACCTCCAAGCCAGTCATCTCCGCTAAACTTCGTATTCCTATGTCCAGCAGCTGAATAAATGCATACCGGACGACTCAAACTTAACATGCGTAGAATTGAAATCTTGGTCTTCCCCCAAAACCTGCTCCATTAGCAGTCTTCCCAGCTCAGGTTATGGCAATCCCAACCTTCCACTGCTTGGGATCATTTTTGACTCCTGCCTTTCAAATTCCATCGACTATTTCTACCTCCCTGGTCCCGGCCACAATCATTACCTGCCTGGATCGTTACCATGGCTTCCTGATTGGTCTTCCTGCTTCCAAGCCTTTCCTCTTTAGAGGCTGCACTCAACACAGTGATCCTTTTAAGGTATAAGTCAGATCACGGATGCTCAGCTCCAAACCCTCCAGTGGCTTTTCATTGCATCAGAGTAAGAGCCATAGTCTTTACAAAGCCCTAAAAGATGCACATCTCCCGACTCTCTGACTCATCTCCTCCTACCCTACCACTTGCTCATCCTGCTCCAGCCACAGTGGCCTCCTTGCTCATCCACCTCCGGGCCTTCCCATTGCCCACAACAGTCTTCCCTGCATAACCACACGGCTCATGCCTTTACTCTTTCAAGTCTCTACCCAAATACCAGAGTTTTGTTTTTGGTTTTTTTAATAGATCTTTATTGGAGTATAATTGCTTCACAATACTGTGTAAGTTTCTATTGTACAACAAAGTGAATCAGCCATATGCATACATATGTCCCCATATCCCCTCCCTCTTGAGCCTCCCTCCCACCCTCCCTATCCCACCATACAACCACTATGGAAAACAGTATGGAGGTTCCTTAAAAAACTAAAAATAGAACTACCATATGACCCTGCAATCCCACTCCTGGGCATATACCCTGAGAAAACCATAAATTCAAAAGGAGACTTGTACCAAATACCAGAGTTTTATTGAACCCCCCTCCTCTAATTTTCCTTCTCCTTTATCCTACCTTATTTTCTTGTAGCAATTATCGTCTTCTAATATATAAAATAATTTACTCATTAATTACATTCTTTGTCTCTTTCTAATAGAATATGGGGTCTCTGAGAACAAGAATTTTTTCTGTATTTTTGTTTGTTTTTCTACTATCCTGTCTCCAGTGCCTAGAAAAGAATCTATCACTTAATAAGTGTTTTATGAAAACATGTTGAGTAAATTAAAGATTCAGTTCAACGATCTTTTACTGAGCACTTACTTTGTGCAAAGCACATGCTAGGCACTGATGAGAAGATACTGGGGTGAACAGAACAAGATCTCTGCCCTCAAAGATCTTCTTGTAGTCAAGTATTAATAGAGTTAACCATGCAAAGACTGCCCATGAGGCATGACTGTCGGAACCTTAAAGAGATGTCTTTTTCTCCAACTTACCCCATGTATAAATTCACTGATGCTTGAAATTTCATAATTAAAATCAATCACTCTGAAGCTCTGTGACCTTGAGCAAATTATTTAAGATTTCTAAGTCTCAGATTTTTCATTTGTAAAATGGGATAATAGTGCCCATCTCATAGGGTCATTATGAGGACGAAATGAGAGAGTCCTTATAAAAAGGCTCAGTACAGTCCCTTTGCAGTAAGCATGAATGGATGTTAGCTATGACATACATTCCCTTGACTCAAAATCCTTATCCTTGTTATAAAGCAAAATTTTCTCATAGAAGTACTGAAAAGTTCTGAGAACCAAATAGAACAATCGGTAAAACCACGATATGAGTTGTCTTTTAGGCAAGAAGAGGGAGAAATAATCATATGTATCACACATATACATCACCATCCAAAAATGGGAGGACTAAGTTTCATGACTAAGTTTCATATCAAAAATTCACCAAGGTCTAGAATAGGGACAAGAAAAGGAAAATCAGAGAAAGAAAGGATCCAGCCTCCCTATGTAGAAACAATGGCAACTTTCGTATATGTCCTCAGTGATTGCTGTTTCCTACTTCTTTCCCTAAAATTAAGATTAAACAGAAGTAAATAAATATGATAGACATGACATTACTTTCCAAAAAGGCAGATTCTAAAAACATTTTTTGAGCCACTAACATGTGCTAGCTTCTCTCACATCTTTTATATGATTTCATTCTCAGAACACCTCTGAGAGATATATATTATCCTTTTTTTTTTTTTTTTTTTTACTTAAGTGTTAGAAACGTTTATTTGTCAAAATATTAAAAAAAAAAAAAAGGGAGAAGTGGAGTAAAACAAGGCTAAATTTCAGCCAATGCTGTACCATGATCACAGGTCAGACATAAAAAAACAAAACAAAACAAACAAAACAACAACCAAAACCCCAATGGTCCTAGCAATTTCAGAAGATTAGCTTCAACGTTAAGAGTCCAGAGCTAACAGAGAAGAGTAAAAGGCTTCTTGACACTACATGGTTATTTTAAAGGGAAAGGAGATGTTGCAGGTAGACAGGGAGAAGGGTTCAACTCCTAAGGAAAGCAAGATAAGAGGGATTCCACTGTACAGGAAATAGGGGATGCCAGCATAATCCTTACCTAGGGCTGCTCAGAGGCTGAGAACATAAGGAATAGAGTGAAAGGCTACAGAGACTAGTATCAGGAGGAAAGAAAAGTCAACTTAGAAGAATTAAATTAAGAAAGAAAACATAGTTGGTCACAAACTCCTTTGTTTACTGAAACATGAAGCAATGGAAACATCCCGGCAAAGGGGACCGCGCGGTGCAAGTTCTCATATATGACCGCAGCCCGAGGGTTCAGTCCGCAATTATCCTACCTGAAAGAGAGCACAACACAAGAGGCTTACACAATGCCTGGAGAGCAGCTTGGCTCCGAGTACAAGGGCCCTGGTCCCGTCCTGTATTCCAGGGGGGAAAAAAAGAACAGAACAAAACAAAACCAAGTCAGACCGGATCAAACTTACAACTCATATAATTACCTAGGAGTCTACTATGGCTATATACAGGAGTTTACTTTTAGCTATATATAGAACAAGAAGCAGTCTATCTGGAAGACTGCTGTGCTGGTGATAAACATATCTTTCTCACTTTCTTACCAATCTTTTAGGCAAGACTACTTCTGTGATACAAGGCTACTGTCGCTGCAACAAAGGGCATACAGATATTATCAAGAACCATAATTTATCCAGAAAAATCAGAAGATGCCAAGGTCTCAAATATGGCCAACTGCACTCTTCTAAATTTGTCTCATTTTTAATCTTTCATAGTGAACAAATTTTCAGAAATGACAATCACAAAGGGTTTCAAGGAGTGGTTCATTCATCCTCCAACATATCTGTATATCATACTGTCACAGATTTAGAGCCATAATTCCAGTAGTTCCTTTAATTGACCAAATCTCCCTTACCAAATCAAAAGAAGAAATCCTAAATTCTCTAATTCTTCCACTGATGATGGGAACTCCAGACACCAGTGGCTGGGGGGAAAAAAACGTTAACTCACACCAAGTTCCTCTACTTATTACAGACAAAGGGCCAAATCTTGGTCTTGATCTGTGCCAATCGACTTCAAAAGTTGTGACGTTCTTGCATCAGTTCTGCTAGGGTGAGACCCGAATTTGGATCCCCAGCAGTCCTGGAGTATTTCATCCTGGCAGCCTCATTAACATCAGGCTCCTGGGACTGCAGCCAACTCAAGGTTATTCAGTCCATTTGAGGTTCACACCGTGCTCGGTCCACATACTGCTCCTGCTCACACCGGGCCACGTCATACAGAGAATTCCGCGCAGCGGCTGAAGCCTGAGACAGCTCACTCTCTGGCCCATAACCGTAGCCCTCTCCAACTGTGGGGAGCACAGCGGCAGCACGACGCAGGGGGCTCCTGTCCCTTCTGTAACAGGAGGAAGTGGTGGCAGCGGCAGCAGCGCCTGAGTTTGGCCACAGGTGTCTGTCGTAGGGATCAACAGAAGTGGAGTTGAGGTGACCGGTCACAGCTGTGCTCTGGACTTGAGGCAAATGGGACCCGGTCTGCTCTGCGTAGTTGTACGCGGAAGCTGCTGCTGCTGCTGCCACTGCCTCATAAGAACAGACTCGGTAAGGCTTATAGTAGTCGAGCGCTCCATACGCGTCGTTGTAATACACGGATTCCCCGTAGCCCATGGTGTAAGGTGTGCGCACTGCTCCATACTGTTCGTTATACTGCTCGGTCAAGTCCGCCACGCGACCCGTACGATCTACCGGACACTCTTTGGACCAGTGCCCCTCCTTCCCACACCGATAGCAGCCACTCTGGTCTCCCATCCCAGGGGCAGTCCGAAGCCGGCTGGTGGACAACTGCACGTGCATTCGTTTGCCTTGAAACTCTGTGTTGTCAAGGCCCCTGATGGCCTCCACTGCGTCCTCTGCCCGCTCCATGTGTACAAAGGCGTAATCTTTCACGATGTCACATTCGATGACTGGACCATACTCCTCAAACTTGGCCCGAAGCTCTTGGTTGGTACAAGTAGGACTGATGTTGCCTACATGCAATTTGGTTGAAGCTTTGCTCTTACTCTTGCTGACTTCCACGTTGATGTTCACCCCGTGCAGCTTGTAGCGGTGCAGGTTGCGTATGGCATCCTCGGCCGCCGTCTTGTCCTCTATGTGCACAAAGCCGTAGTTCTTAATGATGTCACACTCCAGCACCTTCCCATACTGCTCGAAGAGTGAGCGGATCTCCTGCTCTGTGGCCTCCCGGGGCAGGTTTCCAATGAACAGCTTCACCATCCTGACAAGAGCCTCCGGGTGGCGGCGGCGGCGGCGGCTCCCGCGTCAGAGAGAACCCTGCAAAATGGAGACGGCCGCTCGAGCCTCAGCGCGACCGGGCCCTTTCTCGCGCGCCAGCTCACGCACGCGCGAGTGCGCGCTGCCCGCCCTCACCCTCGCGGGAGCCGGACGACCAATCCCGCGGCCGCATACCTATCCTTATTTTTGTAGTCAAGGAAACCAAGGCTCAGTGATGTTAAATTGTCCAAAACCATAAAGTTTGTAAGTAATGGAGAGATCCAGGATTCAAAGTAAAGTTTCTCAGACTAACTCTTAATACTACTCTATCTTACTTCCAGGAAAATCAGAGCGCTATAAAGAAAAATGCAGAATCCACACTGGACAGATTCCCTAAAAAAGGGCCAGGAAAAGCCTCATAGTGGCTCACAGGAGCTGATTATATGAATCTCTTTCCAAGTCCAAGTTCAGTGCCTTTACATTGATAGCTTGAACTCAGCCATCATGGGAACAGTTATAATACTGAACTCAGCAAAAGTTACAAATCAGGGCTTTCTTTTCTCAGAGAGCCAGTTTACCAGCACCCACGACAGAGCCCTTGGGCACTCATCCTTGGAATCTGAGAATGCCTGATAGCAATGTCTGAGAGCCATTCACAGATTTTAAATGCCCAGATGGAGCCACACAACCGACGTTCAAGGTGTGCCAGTCACCTACTGCCCAGAGAAGATTCTTGTCAACATTATCCCACCAAGAGCAAATCCTTCAGATCCCTTCCTGAGATCTGGTCTCAACAGGGAGAGGGTACAGAACTGAGGACCCTGGCTTACTGAAAGATGAATGGAGACCCACCTGGGTGGCAAATAGCCTCTAAGGGGAGACCCTGGGGCCACTGCAGATCAACTTAGCCTGCCTCAGTGCTGCCCATGGCTGGCTCTGGCTGCATAATGTCAGCATAGGTAGGCACAGCCTATGTGACTTGAGAGGGAGGACCAGGACTCATGCCTTATACCCTCCTCCTTCATCCAATTATGCCTTTCATCATGCATTTATTTTTCCTTCTATTTCATCAGTAGAAAAACCAAAGGATGAATAAGCATATTCACCAAGGTCAATTTAAACATACACAGATTGAAAATAGATAACCAACCAGGACCTACTATATAGCACAGGGAATGAGCCTCAATATCTTGTAATAACCTATAATGGAAAAGAATCTGAAAAAGAATATATATATACACACATACATATATATATATATCTGAATCACTTTGCTGTACACCTGAAACTAACACAACATTGTAAATCAACTATACTTCAATAAAAATTTAAAAAAACAAAAACCCACATAAACAGATCAAGATTTAGTCAAAAAATGTGATGTGGTGTTCCCCAAACTTTGAAGTTTCTTGCAAAATGGATCCACTTTCTCTTCTGGTAAATAGAGGAAATACCTCCCCAACCTAGTAGAAACTTCCTGGCTTTTGCTGGATAAATGAAAACAGAATTTTCCAGAGAGACTATTCAACCCAGCCTGAAGATATAAACCGAACGAAGGGCAAGGAGAGTATCAAAAGAGTTTGGTTGGTTAAAACTGGCTGGGGACGTATTTCTTCCTGACACCTAGTATTATTCAAATGACAGCAGATATGACTGAAAGCATTTATCAAACTCCCTGACTCGCTTTAATCTCCGGCAAAGGGAAGCTGAGCTCAGCTCATGGGGCAGGGGACATAATGAGGGAGCAGACCAGGCTACTGGAGTGCGGCATTGATTTTATGTGCTGAAAATAGAACCTGCTACAGTTTCCAGCCGGCTGCCCCGTGTCTAGAAGTGGATTATCAGCTGAACAGCAAGAGCACGGGGAGATGTTTCCAGGCAATCAGATTGGCTTATACACAGGGTATCCTTTCTCCAGAAATATGCCATGTTGACTAATCAAAATGGCTTTGTCTTTAAATAAAGCCTGTGGTCTCTAAGGCAGCATTCGCACTTTCAGAGAGCAATAATGACCTCTGTTTGCAGGGCATGTTCCAGAAATTAGCACCTGGCTCGGGTTAATGGTATAAAGCACAGCTTCTCCTAACTGGTCATTAATCCCAAGTAAATACCCAGCAACTCGATTTCTGTGGCTTTAGGATAAACCTGAAATCAAATGGACTAGTCAGACCAAGCAGATTTAATGCCGGAAAAGCTAATGACCACAATAGCCTCCCGCTCCGGGTACAGTGGGGGAGAAGTTAATCTAAAAAGCATTTTTCCTTTCATGATGTTCAAAATGCAGATTTCCAAGTAAGAGCTTGTCTCCCTTACTACATGGAGATAAGTGACCCACCCACAGTCAGTGAGGAATGAGCTGTGAGCTGTCTTTCTAGTTAGTGATGATGGATTTTGAACTGATTCATTCACACTCTCAAATGACATGTGTCTAGAGGGTGGTGAATTCTGCTTAGGCTGCTGTCTGTGGCTAAGCAGTCAAGTTTAACAGGGGTGGGGTCTGGCTGGGCTCTCACTGTGTTAATAAGGCCGGCACAGCTACCCACTGAAGCTCAGACAAGCTTGATCTTTAAGGAAGGCATTCTTTTAAGCTCTATAACTCTGCAGTCATCACACCTGATAATTTTCAAACTGTGTTCTGTGACCTTTAGGGTTTCAGAGAGGTGCATATTGGACTTTGAAAGGGTGTGAGGACAGAACATCCAGTGATCCAACTCCAGGTTTATGCTTCAAGGAATCTATGCTTTTGCCTGGTTTATAGATTGAAGGTCTTTGTAAATGTGCATTAATAAAAATAGTTCTGCTATTAAAACTACTGTTCCAAAACATCTGATTCTAGTCAACTTTCTCATCTTACACTTGAGGAAATGGTTTCCCCATACTCCATAGTTTGGGCAGCACTCCAAGCATGTAAAGTTCAGCCAGACCCCTTCCCCTCAGTTCCCATTATGTTTATTACCTGTTCCACTCTCTTGGAAATTTATAGCACTGCTTTATTTTGCTAATTACCATTTTCTCCAAAAAGCCGTATCCTCCTCAAGGGCAGGATAATAATGAACATTTCTTATCCTTTTTAATACCTAGCACAATATTTTATACAGAATCAATGTCAATTTCTCAAGGAAATGATGAATGACAACAGTACTGAAGGTGTTGGTCAAAGTAATATAAGATCTAGCTAACAGTAGCTAGTTTGCTTTTGGTTTTTGCTGGCTTGAGGGTTTCTTTTCATTCATTTTCTTTTCTTTTTTTTTTTTTAACATTATCACAAAATATTGAGAAGCTGTTGGCATTTGTTAAATGATTCAGTGACATCAGAATTCATCTCTACTTAACGATCTCAAGGTGGATACCATTACTCCAGACTTCATAACCAAGATTATGATAGGCAGGAGGCAGGTAGAAAAATGAGAAGTTGTGCCTAAATCTGTTCCTTTTTTTAAGATAATTTTTCCCCTAAAACCTCCTAGCATAACTTCTTGTAAATCTCTGTCAAGAACTGGAAAGGCCTGAGAATTTACCCCTCTTACAAGCTAACACATTAACCTGTCAATGTTCCTGGATGTTGGCAGAAAACATGAAACTCTCGGTTCAGAGATAAAGAACTTCATTAGCCAAGGTAAATCAAGCAGGATGAGTATCAGCATATTTATGTCAGACCCTCTTGTTCTCAAGTCCCATAGGGATGACATCAGGAGGCCCATATGCCTATACAGGAAATTGGTTGTATTACAAGAGAGGAATCCAGAGCTTAGGGGACCCCAAACTTTTCTAATGGGCAGTAGACATGCCTGCCATTTGCTCCAGAAGGAGACACTATTTCTACCTTCCAAGGAGAATCACAATACATTCTTGAAAAAACAATCCAGAAAAAAAGGGCAATCAGTATCTCTCTTCCTAAGACATACAGAACCATGAGAAACCCATGAAATATCATCTCTCAACAAAGTCTCAAAAGCCAAGACCAGGACCTATGGCTATATCCATCTTTATTTAAACTTGATGATAGAATAATTATCCTTTGATGACACAGGGGCAATGATATTACATCCAAAAAGAAATAAATACTATCTGAGTTCACTAGGTGGTTTTGAAGTAAGTATTAATTTGCATAATTATAATAATGTAAATTCTGTTCATTTGTTTTCAACTTTTATGATTAACCCATAGCAAAATCATGGAAGACTTCATTGTGGTTACTGGAAAGATAGTAAGTATCATCAACCAGGATACTTCTGGAATGGTATACTAGGCTGACGTGGAGATATACATGTACCATTGGTTCAAACAACTTGAGAAATTTTAATAAAATATAACAATTAACATTTTTTAACAAAAATTAACAAACCTGACACCAAGAAAGGAGAACCCTTTGGTGCTAGAAACAAAAGGAGCTGGAAGCCACAATAGTGAGTATGAACTGAAACCAAGACACCTCACAGTATTTTGGAAACTAAAACAGGCCGTAACAACTAGGGAATGGGATACTGTCTCATTCTCACAGAGAAGGGAGTCCAGGCTATAACCTTCAAGAACATAGGGATTCAGAGCTGTGCTATTTGCATGAAGCTAAGAGTCACAAAGACAGATCCTATCTGTAAAACAGGGGCTACAAGAACTTGACACTGGGGGACATGACAAGGAAAACTTCCATCCGTTCAGGCCCATGTTCAGAAAAAGAGTCTGAATCCAGGCCAATGCCATTTTCAGGACTGGCATTTGAATTCACACACTGAAAGGATACATGAATTCCAAAACAAGGAATTCACATTAAAAACTGATCCAGATTTTATCAGATACCTGTGTAAAACCACGTTGTAAAGATGCTTCTATAGACAAGATTTACAGTTATCACTTCCATGGAAAATGGCCGTGGCTAAATCTGGGTTCATAACCAAATATTATAAGTAGCATGAAGAAATGAAGTATAATCAGGAACGATTAGGAATTCAAGTAGATGGAAGAATGTGCAGCCTAAAAATTAAAAATAGAAAAACAATATGAAAGAAACATTGAAAGTGTTATGTTTAAAATATTTAAAGAGAGAATAGAAACCAAAGGCAAGTATAGGACAGTATGAAAAAAATGGCAGAGTTTTAAGAATCCAAGGGAATTCCATAAACAAACAATACAGTCAGTGAAATTAAAATATCATGGAAGGATTTAACAGTACAGACAAAGGTAAAATTAATGAATTGAAAGAAAAACCTGAGAAAATCATCCATAATTCAGCACATAGAAAGAGAGATACAAAATTATAATGATACCGAAGAGACTTGTAGGCTAGAGGGGAAAAAAAAGATGCAGTATACATCAAATAAGCATTCCAAATAGGAAAAAATAGAGATAAAGGGAGGATTTTTATTCAAAGAGCTAGTTAAAAAGAATTTCCAGAATTTAAGAAAGACACATTAGGAGAAGCCCACCAAATCCTCTACAGAATAAATAAAAATATATCTACACCTAGCCAAATTATAGTGAAACTTTGAAGAACATCAAACACAAAGAAAAAACTGTAAAAACACTGCATTTATTTTAAAATAGGGTTAGCTTCAAAATAAATAAAGAAAAATAAAGAAAAATGGCTTTAAAAAGATTGGAATTCATTTTCTTTTCTCATGTAATGGTCTAAAGCACCTCTTCCAAAAGAAATAAAATGCGAGCCACATATGTAATTTTAAATATTCTAATAACCACATTTTAAAAAGTAATGAAAGTTACATTAACTTTAGTATTTTGCTTTAGTTGGTGCACTATAGCTAAATATTATTTTGATACGTAATCAAGATAAAATTATAATTAGACATTTTACATTTTTTTACTAAATTGTTGAAATTCTTTTTTGTTTTGTTTTGGGGCTTTTTTTGTTGTTTTTTGTTTGTTTAATTTTAGCTGCCTTGGGTCTTCGTTGCTGTGCGCAGGCTTTCTCTAGTTGCAGCGAGCGGGGGCTACTCCTCGTTGTGGTGCACGGGCTTCTCATCGCGGTGGCTCCTCTTATTACAGAACATGGGCTCTAGGCACGTGGGCTTCAATAGTTTTGGCACGTGGGCTCAGTAATTGTGGCTCGCAGGCTCAGTAGTTGTAGCGCATGGGCTTAGTTTTTCCGCGGCATGTGGGATCTTCCCAGACCAGGGCTTGAACCCGTGTCCCCTGCATTGGCAGGCAGGTTCTTAACCACTGTGCCACCAGAGAAGTCCCTAAATTATTGAAATTCTTTACATGTACAGAAGATCTCAATTTGGGCTTTACACTTTCATTGGAAATACTTAACCTGTATTTAGATTTTATAAAATTTGCTGTCGAAAAAGTAGAATCATACACTCAAATTGATCCAAACATTTTTTAAAAGTTCCAAGTCCTAAATCAAATATCAATGTGTAAATTTGTCAAAATTAAACAAAATGTAAAATTCATTTCCTAAGATGCACTGACCACATTTCAAGTACTCATGGTCACATCTCGCTAGTGGATACCATTTTGGACAGTACAGCTGTAGGTAAGTGTTTTAGGTCTAGTTGCAAATCTGGTCCTGGAAAGCTTCTGTAATTCTTCACATCCCTGCAAGTGAGAAAGGGAAAGTGGCCAGGGATCTGTATACACTTCTTCAGAGCCTCTACTGGAAGGGGTTTACTCAAATCCCTGTGGCCAGTCCCTAGAAGAGTGTCTGACACATAGTAAGTACAAATATTACTTACTAAAAAGCAATATTTGTTCAGAGAAAGAATATTATATAGACATCTTCTCACCCAACACTAAATTACAGTCAGATTAAAAAATTATGTTTTCAAACGTATGGACACCAAGGGGGGGAAGCGGGGAGGTGGGAGGTTGGTGGTGGGATTAAAAAAAAAAAAAAAAGAAAAAAAAATTCTTTCTCATCTATAAAACTAAGGAATTTACTGGACTACCTCATACCTAATAGGGTTAAACAATTTCCTTCTCTGTTCAAAACCCATAATGGCTCCCTTAGGCAAAGTATGAATTCCTTAATATATCTTTTATTTTTTAATTTTTTTTATTTTATTGGATTATAGTTGATTTACAAAGTTGTGTTAGTTTCAGGTGTACAGTGAAGTGATTCAGTTATACATATACATATATTCATTCTTTTTCAGATTCTCTTCTCATACAGGTTATCACAGAATACTGAGTAGAGTTCCCTGTGCTATACAGTAGGTCCTTGTTGGTTATCTATCTTATGTAGAGCAGCGTGTGTATGTTCATTTATACCTCCCCCACTACGTTTCCCCTTTGATAACCATAAGTTTGTTTTTGATATCTTATATCTTTTAAAACCATCAACAATACACCCTGTAACTATTTTCTGTAACAGGAAAGAACCTGCACTCAGATTTATCCAGATGTTTGGGGAAGGTGTTCATTTAAAGGGGTAGGAAATACCCTCCTTTAGCAAGAAAAGTCCAAATAGTAGTTTCATAGGTAGACTTTTCATACTAAATGCTGTTGTCAACAGCAGAAGCATCATGCACTATAGGAATCAAAATTTCATACAAATAATTCCAAATAGCTCTGTTGGGTATTATGGATTTGATTGTTAGACTGAGACAGCATAACGGATTGTGCCAACTCAAATCCACACATAGTCTGGTTGTATACATTGAATAGCAGCTTTATCTGACTAAAAATAAAATATAAAACAAGACAAAAGTTTCCACAATTCTTTTCACTTTTCCTCCAGTTTCTCCCTCCTCCACTGGCCACAAACCCTCCTTCTGAAGTTCAGCTTCCAGATATTATTCTAAATAAGTTGCATGCTTTCCCAAGTACATATATACTCTTGCCAACCTATCCGTCTAAAATTTTCTTCTTCCTTTCTTGATTGATTGGACAAAATTCTATCTTTTTCTTTTAGTAGTCAGCCCAATTATTTTCTCTTTCCTAAAGTCTTGTTGTGTGGTTTATCAAATCCAAAGTAATTGCTATCTAATCTATGCTGCACAGCACTATTTTATGCATTTTTATTGAGGTATAATTGACATATAACATTATGTTAACTTCATGTGTGTAATATAATAATTCAGTATTTGTATATATTCCAAAATGATCACCACAATATGTCTATCTAACATCCATCGCCGTACATAGTTAGAAAAGATTTTTTTCTTATGCTGACAACTTTTAAGATCTATTCTTTTAGAAGTTTTCAAATATGCATATTTTTAAAACTTGTCTTTTTCTCATAGTTTATCATTTGTATGTCAGCCTTTCTATCTAGATTATAAATTCTAGTAGTGTAAGTAGTATATCTTAACCACCTCTAGGCCTATAAAGTGCTGGCAATAATGCCCATAATATCTATACCCTAGAAAATAATAAGGATCAAGAGGGTATGTAGATTTAAGTATGTTTGATAAACTGCAAAGTGTTCTAAAAATGTGGATCAGGTTATTATTAATATAAAATATTATATTACTATTGTGTGCAAGGTATTACTCCAAGAGGGTCTTTGGCTAGACTTGGTCTGAGCAAAATGGTGGGGGGCAGAAATTGCTAGTTACTTTGGAGAAGTAACTAGCAATTTCTAGTTACTAGAAAGGAGGAGGGAGTGGTTTTGTGTGGTGTCAGAAAGCTGCACATTTCTTGGTTTTTTTCACCTTTAAATTTTTCTTTTTACTTTTAAAAAAAAATCAACTTACATAAGTGTACTTTTGTTTATAATGAGAAAAGGGACAAAATGTTGACTTCATTGATGAGTATTGAACAGATGGAGCCAGAAGCATCGAGGGGAGAGGAAATAGAGACAAATATGGTTGTCATGGTTTCTTTGAGATGCAGTAAACAAAGGGACCCAAATGGACAAGGGAAGCCCTCATTGGGAAAACCCACCTGTTGCTCCTTGCACGTTTCTTCATGGGATCTCTCCTCGTGACCCTCTCTCTTTGTCCTCAGCCCTCATATTGTCAACAAAATTACTAAACAAATGAAATAGGAAGTGAGATGATGGAGACAGGGACTGCGGAGTCCAAGGTGATGGAATACTTTGTCCAGATCTGAAAAGCAAGGGGATTCCTACAGGACCCTTTGGCTGCCTTAATGTTGGTTTCAACAGCAGCCGTGATGGTAGTGGTACCTGCCAGGAAACCAGCTCAGTTTACATAACAGATTCATATTTTATTAGTCATTCAATTAGAAATATGGAGAAATTCCTGAACAAAGTGGTTTCACTAATGCAATCCTTTTCCAATCTTCTTAGCTGCGAAGCTCTTTACAAATAAAATCTCTGCTGATCCCCATTATGTAAAAAGTTACAAATAATGGACAGGTCCCTCTGAGAGATTAAATCTTTATGGTCTGATGGATATCAAGTCATTGTTTGTGAAATAGGATGTTAATACTGAAGTTTCAACAAAAGCATTACTACGAGCACCACTTTTTATAAGGGATGATTGAGACAAGGTTCCGTAAATCGTGGATCCTTCAAAAGGATCAAGGATAGAAACAGAGTCAGAAAGTAGAGAAGGAAAAAGGATTTGTGACATTTCCTTTAGGGAGAGCTGTTGAACTGCTGAGTCCTCCCCTACAAAGCGGGGAGGAGGGGAGTTGGTGTGAGAGAGATGCTAACATTTGACCCAAGAACTAAGCAAGTAAGATGGAGCTTTAAAAGATCTTTCTATGCAATCATGATAAAGCTAAAGTAACTCTTATGGCAGCAGGAAAAAACGGCTTCATCAGGATCCCTCTATACCATCGTGGTCTTTCAAGAAAAAAGGTAACAGTATGTGTCCTTGAGCCAAATACAGACTATTCACAAGAAAGAGATCTGGGCCATAACCCTTTAAAATCTTGCCCAAAAGGTCTCAGTGGGAACACAAGAGGACAGCAATTGGGGTAAAACATCAGAGAATCAGGTGCTGAGGAGTGTGTGGGAGCCTGAGAAATAGAATACATCACCTGTGTTTGAGGAGTTGCCAGTAACTGCAATCTCTGAAGAACACCCTGAAGAGCCAAGAGAGAGGCAACTCTAAATGTGGGCCAGGTGCAGAGAGCTTGATAGAGCCCAGCCACTAAGGCTTTCCTTATCCTTTCATCTCTGAGTTCCCTAGTCCCCCAACCAGGGGTCCAAAATAGTATAAGTTGCTAGCTTGTGAAGGAGGTGAGTGAGAGAGAAAAGGAACCAACCCTGAAGGTAGACTGCAACCAACTACACACCCAAGGAAAGGAAAGAAGGGCTTTGAATGGAAGACTGAAGAAGATTGGTTAATATCTTGAATCGGATGCTTTCCAGTTACCAAGGAAAAGCAGTGTTCGTGCTTTTTAACTCATGACCATGTGACTGTGTGACTTAAGAATGAGCAGAAAAATTATGGTATGTGCCAAATTTTCCATCCAGGGACAAAGAAAAATAACTCGCCCATGGGGAAAAAAAATGTTAATGGGTCAGTGTTGGTAAAAAATAGAATTGCATTTTGATTACATCCTGGGAGTTCTACATTCACCGTACCAGGTACATTTGCAAAAGCCCTAGATCCATCTCTTTAAAGCCCATAGCAGTTTAGAATCCAGAATATCAGTGTTTCAATTGAGGCTATTCAATAGTCATCATTTATTCAATAACTGCTGCCTACTTTGGGCTGAGCACTGTATTAGAAGCTTTCACCTACGTTATGTCTTATCCTCATGGCAGTACACATTCTCCAGTGATGTAAGAGGCCAAGAGCATTTCACATGCTCAGTCTCACTTAATCCCTCAAATACACGGTGATGTAGTTAGGGCAGTGTTGTTATGTTCAATTTTCTCCAAGGAAGATAAAGCTAGAGGATTTAGGCAAACTTACCAAAGACCACAGCACTAGTGAATGTTGGAGCTGCCCTTCCTCATCAGGGAACCTGACTCTCTCTCCTGGGTTCTGTCCAAAACACTCAACTCTTTTGTTGGCCCCTTTGAAACCGAGGAGGACCCTGTGGGGCTTCTGGGCATGAAGACTTTTTTGTCCCCGTTTCTTGTAGGCAAGACTCCAGCCTCCATGACCTTCCCTGAGTCCCAAAGGGCAGATTCGAACAGTTGTTAATCAAGGGAGGAGCACAGAAGAAATCACCTGAGGCCAGATTGAAGGGACCAGAGAAGCTCATCAAGTTTAGGAGACTGACCACCTGAGACCCTGCACACACCCTAATCTTGTCAGCAACCCCACCCTTGAACTATTGCTATACAACTCCTCATCAAATCCTCCAGCATTGGGACACCTAGTTTTTCGAGGCAGGAACCTCCTATGCCCCCTTTGCCTGGCAAAGCTATAAAGCTATCCTTTTCTACTTCACCCAAAACTCTGTCTCTGAGATTCGATTTTGGCACCAATGCAGAGAGGCTGAGCTTTCGGCATCACCTTCACATGCTTTTTGCAAACTGTCTGTGTAATATATATTTATAACTGACTACATTTGTTTTATTCTACCTTGATGAATCTTCATTTATAAACTTCACCCCTCTTTCTCTTTGTGGCCTATTTGATTAGCATTAATGCAGAAGTTTTGGCCTTCATGGGAAAAGCAATTGTGATAAAAAGAAAAATTTGTGGAGACTATATTTTCTCTTCATTTGGTTATAGAAGTGGTTCCTTTTTTTTTTTTTCCTAACCCATATTTGGATATTAACTATTTCAAAGGACTCCTTTAAAAGGAGGCAGGCAGCCAACACAATGCAAATTCTTAGAAAGTAATCATTTCAATTCTAGGATGTGTCAGTCATCTTTGAGGTAGTAAACCATTCCTGCATTTTCCAGTAGATTATCTGAAACAGATAATGCATTAGCTGCTTGGGTTGCCTTAACATAATATCATAGACTGGGTGGCTTAAACAGTAGAAATGTATTTTCTCAGAGTTCTGAAGGCTGGAAGTCCAAGGTTAAGGTGTTGCTGTCAAAGTTAGTTTTTGGTGGGGCCTTTCATCCTGGCACGTAGGTGGCCACCTTCTTGCTATGTCCTCACATGGCCTTTCTTCTGTGCACATGCAGAGAGAGCGACAAAGGTCAACAAGGAGACCTCTTTCATGTCTCTGCCTCTTCTAAAAAGGTCAATAGTCTCATCTGATTAAGGCCCCACCATTATGACCTCATTTAACCTTTACTACTTCCTTAAGGGCTTTATCTCCAAATGTAGTCACATTGGGAGTTAGGACTTCAATACGTGAATTTGACAGGGAAACAATTCAGTCCATAACAGGTAGCAACTGATCTCCAGTGCTGTCCCTAATATATAGTAAAGCCGAGCAAATGTCCCGACTCCTCAAGCTGATACTCAGAAAAGGGGCTCATCAAGGAGAAAAGAGAGATCTCTTGCATCTGTTTTCAGATATGAGAAACAGAGAAAGAGAAGACCTAAGTCCTCTGGATACAATCTCCCCATAACTCTGTCACACTTCAAATCTCCTCTACCACTGTCACTAAAGCAGAACATCTGGAAAGAGTCTTTCTTCCCTCTGAACCTCTCCAACCCAAATAGCCTCCATTAAAAGACAGTATAACCTCATAGATAAATAGGTAAGCTCTGGACACAGATTTATTATCTTCAAATTGTAGGGTACCAAGTACTGGCCACGTAATTGAGACAAGTCATGTAACGTCTCTCAGCTCAGTTGTTATTCCAGATCAAGAATGGATCCTGGTTTTCTGGGGCCTGAAGCTTTTACAAATTTGAAGGCCCCCTTTAAGAAAAAGAACAAAAAATTAAGGTACACAAATATATGGGACAAGAAATCATAATAAATGATAAATTTTTAAAAGCTGGTAAATGCCACAAACATCACAAAAATCCAGAAAATAATACAATATTTTTATTAATTAACCTTGTGACACACATCTATAATATTTCCCCGTGGTTTGGACTGCTTACTTTTTGATCACCTCTTCATATAGTAAGAATGTGACAAAAATAATTTTCTGTAAAGAGAATAGAAAAACAACTGAACCTTTCATTTAGCTTTGGTTGCACAAAATTTCCTTTGATTATCAATTGTTTAGAAAGGCTTCAGCATCCCAACGCAATATTGGTGATGTCATGCAGATTTTTAGGATTGACAAGTGTGGGAAAAACTCTTTAGAGCTTCTTTCATATTGAATTTGTAAGATTTCAGGACATTTAAAATTTTCTTTTGTAGTGGCTAACTTAAATTCTCTT
Organism: Balaenoptera musculus; assembly: GCF_009873245.2. Lineage (NCBI taxonomy): Eukaryota > Metazoa > Chordata > Mammalia > Artiodactyla > Balaenopteridae > Balaenoptera > Balaenoptera musculus. The sequence continues at coordinate 26,875,275 of NC_045805.1, read as the reverse complement.
TTAAGTGACAACCCTCTAATTAGCCAGTTTGCCCTGTAGGCAGCACAGAAGGTGGGAGTGTTCCTGGAATCCGGGCTGGCAGTAACTTAACTATGTATGGAAGGGACAGATAGTCACATAAATGTAGCTCATTAAACCCAAACTAAATATGTCCTCAACTCCTTAGGGAGATCCTTAAAACGCCCAAAGGTCATTGGAGTCAGTGGGTCATTGGGAAAATTGGAATGGAAAAATGCCAACTGCGGTTTAAAATATCTTACTTTTGCAAATTTTACAGAGCATATAACCATGTGAACACATTGCTGGGACCTCTATCAGGGCTTTGGCTTTATTAGCCCCGTGGCATATCCTCCTCAAAGTCAGAATTCAGGGCAATGTTTTTATGAAGACAGAATAATGTGGGTGTGTGTTTCTGTGCGGTCAGGGGACTGAAGGTGGGATAGGGACCCGCTTGCAAGGGAATATCTTTATATTCTTTAAAATATCCAGGTCTATAATTTTTTCCTCCCTATTCATAATCCCTCCTAAACTCTTCCCTGTGGAGTCTTTTAAAATCCTTCCTTACTCTGTTTCACCTTTAAAAAAATTTTTTTTTGGCTGCATTGGGTCTTCATTGCTGCGCACGGGGTTTCTCTAGTTGCGGTGAGCGGGGGCTACTCTTCGTTGTGGTGCGCGGGCTTCTCATTGCAGTGGCTTCTCTTGTTGCGGAGCACGGGCTCTAGGTGCGCGGGCTTCAGGAGTTGTGGCACGTGGGCTCAGTAGCTGTGGCGCACAGGTTTAGTTGCTCCGTGGCATGTGGGATCTTCCCGGACCAGGGATCGAACCTGTGTCCCCTGCATTGGCAGGCGGATTCTTAACCACTGTGCCACCAAGGAAGCCCTGTTTTACCTTTATTAGAAGCAAGCAATGAGTTTGGTTTTAAAATGCAGACTGTTGATTTCCAACTGAGTGGGGAAAAAAGAAAAGAAAAGATCAAAGAATGCCTCAGGTGAGTCACAAAGCTATTTATTTATGTATTTTTTAAACTCCATGTCTAAGAATTGGCGGAAAAGTGACAATTCATAATGGTTGAGTGGGAGGGAATGAAAAAAGTCACAATTCTGTGACATGACTTGGGCTTCACACCCTGCCTGTTAATGATTTACCAAATTAGATAGCAACACAGGGCGTGAGAAATTAGCAAACCCTGGCACTGAAAAAGGCAAGACTGCAGTCGTGATGGGAAGTGACAAACAGGACCAGTGAGGTGGAGGGATTAGCAATTCTAGATCACGATCCCACAAGTGGGGTCACTGGATGAGCTGCAGGAGGAAAAGGGACAGAAAAAGGCCAAGTTGGAACCCTCCATGGTGGGAGCCAACCGGAAGGAATTCCTGGCACAAGAACAAGCAAAGATTGTGCCCTCACTTCCATGTGAGAGAGATGCTTCTAGTAAGGATGGTATAGGATAGTTATACAGGTAGTTGTAGAAGTCCCAGTAGGGGAATACAGATAGAGAGGGAAACCTAGGGAACTTTGAGAGACCACTGTAAGTTAATGATCGCTCAAGAAAGCCATCGGAACGTAGTGGAATGAAGCAGGCTTGCTTAACTATAAAGCCATAAATAAAAGCGCGAGATATGACCCAGGTCGTTAAGTGAAAGAAAAAAATGAGGCCTGCATTCCACTGGTCGAGTTCAGCAAGATAATTATCCTTAAGACCAAGGACAGGAATTTAAGGGAAAGGTGACATTCCAAAGTAGGAGACCCTCATTATAAGGAAATGTGAGATGATTCAACGTATTTCAGTATATGTAACTACCCTTCTGCTGATTTGAATAAGCTCTATGACGGTCCTAGTTTGACCTCATAGGGTCAGAAACTCACCTGCCTGATATGAAGGAGGAGGTAGTGATGTAAGCTCGATGTCTACTCCAAGAAGGCAGTCTTTTCCCGTCCCCCACTTTCCTTTGATTATAAAAATGTAGCCCGCTTAATCCTCGGGGCGGAGCCCCCTCGCCTGCCTGCTTGCATCTCTCACAAGCGCCCTATATTAATAAATCTACTTCTTGCCTATCACTTTGCCTCTCTGAATTCCTTCTGCGCTGAGACACAAAGAACCTGAGCCTCAATAAGTCCAGACACCAGGTGAGTGACTCTAATTAAAAGACCATGGGTTCAAGTCCCAATCTGGGTTTTGGCTGGGTTCGGGTCCCAATCTGAGTTACACGGTTTCACTTCAGTGGGGAAAAGAGAGGCAGCAAACAAGAGAACAATCTCTTTTCAGAGTGACTACATTAGCATCCTGGCATAGAACAAGGACCCTTGCCACTAAAAATAAAATACTTAAAATCCAATCCCCATCCTTTCACTGTTACAGTCTTCTCAGGCTTGGTAAATAAATTCACCTTCCCCAACCTCTGTTTTAATAAATGCTTAATAGCCTTAAGGAGGTCTGAACTCATACATGTGGATCTCAGAGATATTGTGGGTTTGGTTCCACAATAAAGCAAATGTTGCAATAAATCGAGTCACATGAATTTTTTTGGTTACCCGATACATATAAAAGTTGTGTTTACACCCTACTGTAGTCTATTAAGTGTGCAATAGCAGTTGTCTAAAAAAAATACTATGTACATACCTTAATTTAAAAATATTTTATTGTTAAAAAATGCTAAGCATCTTCTGAGCCTTCAGGAAATAGTAATCTTGTTGCTGCTTTAGGGTTTGAAATATTGCAAGAAAGACCAGAAGGTGACACGGAGACGCAAAGTAAGCAAATGCTGTTGGAAAAATGGCGCTGAGAGACTTGCTCTGAAAAGGGTTATCACCCACCTTCAACTTGTAAAAAATGCAGTATCAGCAAAGCGCAAGGAAACGAGGTCTGCCTGTACTCAGCAGAGGTTCCCCAGAGATATCCAACCTATAATTTAGAAAAGATATTTCAGTAGTTATAAAGGCAAGAAGATTGAAATGTGGTGGTTACAGGTATATGTTTGTTTTTTTTCCTTTCCTCCAAGCTTTGTTAGAAGTATGAAGATTCACTTTCCAAAGAGAGAATTGTTTCACAGGGTAATTTTCAGGGTTGTAACCTGAAAGATAAATTTACTTAAGGAGCCTGATTTCAGCATAGTTATAACCTGCTAGAGAAGGCAATTCAGGTGTTCCAGTCACCAAATGCCATGCTGACCCAGATTCAGAGTGGAGGAAGTGCCTAAGTGTCACCAGGCAGTTTGAATGCTGATTGAACAGGGATTCTATTTTCATTTTTTTTAAACTGCCATTTCTTAAAAAAAAAAAAAAAAAAAGCCCCAGGGCATGCAAAAAGTAAAATATACCCATCATTAAAATATTTAAATTCACCAGCAGAAGTGATTAATAAAACATCCAAATGAAACAGTTTACAAAAAGTGGTCTCAACCTGTCTGGTCTAAAATAGCACACTCAACCCAGCCAGCTCATTTTCTCCAGTCCTCACCCTCCAAAAGTTTCCTGCAATTCAACAGAAACATACTAAGCACCTATTCCAGAAAAGGCACTCTACAGTTGGAAAGATGATCACGTGTCGTTCTCACTCTCAGTGTATTTATAATTAATCATCGAGATATTATATTCTGACCTGTACCATTTATTCGTCCCCAGAGTCTACGGGGTAAGGTCATAAAGCAGGATTATCAGCCAAACACAGCCTTCAGGCAGATTTTTGCTTAACCCACTCAGTTTTTCAAAAATATTTGAATTATTTATTTGCCAATATTTTTAAAACCGAGTAATTTCACACACACACACACACACACACACACACACACACACACACGCTTGGGCTCATTTTATGCCCAGAACTGAGTAATGGCTACCTATTAGGAGAAGAGCTCAGGGGCTTGCCACAATTTTCATAGCTCCCATTTTTTTATACTCAGCAACCTCCTTTATTTAGGATACTGTGCTGGTTCATGCACCTAAGTTTGCAACCTGTGCTATAAACATGCAAACAGAATGCAGTGGGAATACACAGAATGGGCAGGCAGTTAGTGGGCAGGAGGAAATAGGGACCATATGGGAAAAGGCATCATACGAGTCAGATGTTGACAGACAGGCAGGATTGTACAGGTGGAAACGGAGGAGAAGGGCATCCTAAAGGAATGAATCACATCGGTAACATGACAGAGAGAAGAAAGGGCAAAGACTGTCCAGTAGTCTGGTATGACTGTATGACCCATATATATGATGGGAAATAAAGAGGCTGGAATGGTAGACATTCGCCAGAGTGAAGAAGGCTTCAGCCACAGTTTGGTCATCTAAGTTTTAAAGTAGAGAAGCTATGAAATCAGAACTGTGCTTTAGGATAACTTTCCTATTAAACTCTCATAACCTATAAGAATCCCTTTAGTTACTGTGACAACTATCCCCAAACAGTGGAATCCTTGTCCTTAACTGTATTCTATGTCCCTTCTGCAGTATGAACTTATCAATAACATCACATTCAACCGACAGTTCAGAACGCAAGAAATCACTTTCCTCCAGGGTTTGGATGGAATACAGATGTAGTGGGGAGGATATTGAACTTCCTGTCAAAGAACCACGGCTCTCTTATCAAAGCTCCACCACTTACTCTGTGCTCTTGGGCAAGTGGCCGACATTCCATGACGTTTCCTGTAAAATGTTGATAATAATAACCTTCTTCATAAGGCTGTTGTTAAAATTAAATGTAACACAGAGTATAGTATTTGAAAGCACAATGTAATGCAAATAAAAGTTATATTATTATTGTAGACATTGGGTTGTTCAGGTTCTAATCTTTTCCTTGCCTTTAACGTTCTCCAAGAAGACTGTCTATCTCTTATGCTTTCTGTCCAAGCCTTGACCCCTTTATTTTATTAATATGGCCTTTGATGGGTCCTACTGAGTTGGTTCACTTGATGACATCCCAGGGTTTGAACCAACTCCTGGTCTCAGTTGATTTCCAGTAACTTAAGCCCATTGTCCTTCTTCCCAATGACCTACATATATATTCAAATTCATTCTTTATAAGCTCCTAGTATAATTTAAAATGCAAAGCTCTCCTGTTCTTGATTCTGGCTTTATCAACATAACTCTTATCATTGTTAATAATACTCCAATTTCTCTAACTTATTTTCACACACCCAAGATAAAGTGCTGAATAAAAACTATTCCAATAAATAAATAAACAAAAACACCAAAGATCTGAAAAACAGGTTTTGGAAGAGAGAGGGTAAGCAGAGAGATAAGGTGAATATCAGGATGCCAGAGCTGCCTTTTCCTGGAGGGAAGTTACTTATGCCACAAACTTTGTGCTTAAGTGAGTAGTGTTGGTCATGGGGGGCTAGAGATGTAGAGCTTGGGGGGCTTTGGGGAGATGTTCCTCATACACAGCTGGGGCCCCAGATGACACCCTAACCAGTTAAGGGTGAAGTAGACCTAAACAGTTCCTCTCTTCCCCCAGCCAATGTAAATCCAGAGAGGACTGCCTTGGGGGCGGGCCTGAAGGGGAGAGGAAAGTAAAAGGCAAAAGAAAAGGAAGACATCCCAATGGCTGCCCAGTGGCCCTTGGGAAGCATACGATGATGCTGGGTGTCATACACATGGGATGGAGATGCAGAGCTGCCCCAGCCCTAAACTTGGTCCACGGAAGGTCAATCTGATGGCTCCTCAGCACCTAGCAGGAACAAAACAAAGCCTCTCTCCTCCCACAGATAATTTTTCAAGAATAAGAAGTAGCAAGCAGTCACATATTACCATTCACACAGGAAAATAAGACTGAACAAGCATGAACAAAACCGCAGCAGAAGAAACAGCTCTAACAACGATTCTGTGTATTTGAACTCTCAGTCTAGTTGGGGGTGACATGTACAGACATAACTAAAATTCAAAGCAGAGAAACTTTCATATTGAGACAAGTACAGAATGTCACTTAGGATGGGAGAACGTTGCCTTCTGTGCAATGAGGCTTTGCACAAAAATCACAGCGCCATCACCTGCGTTGTTCCAGGACAGAGGATGTTAAGAGGTCAAGCGACAATAGAAAGATTATTGAGCCAGGTTGGAGCCAAGGGGAAGGGTTATACCCTGCTACTTGCTAGTGCTATTAATGTTTCCAAATCTTAGTTTCCTCATCTGTAAAAGGAACAATGACTATTTCAAGGGGGTTTTGAAAACCCCCTTGAGTTGGCTTAAAGTGACATAATTATACTGAAATATAAGTGCTTAATAATGCCACTTGCTTTTATTAGAATTTTTCAGGCAAGAGTAAAGGCACATATCTTAGTGCTGTTATATAGGATGCTGTTTTTAAAAGTGGGGTGAAATAAATCTTCTTGCACCAACTATAAAATACTACCCAATTCCTGGAACCCCAAAAAGGACGAACTCAAATGGCAACCAAGTTATGCAGAAACACCAAAGAACACACTTAAGCTTATAAATTCACATCCTAGAAATTATGAACAAACCAATTTCCTGCTGGATCGCTTTATACCCAAAGACAATGCTTGTGGTAAGAAAAATCAGAAGCAATCTCAGAAAGACAAAAGTCTCTTGTAATTTTAAGTGGCCAGGAAATTACCAGAGCACTGAGAGAAGAGTAAACTAAACTGATCATCCCAGAGGCCTCTTTTGCACTGGAGACCAAGCCTTCATCCCAACTGTAGTAACCAATCAAGGGAGGACAGAGCCATGTGATTAAAGGGCTTCCTCCACCTGTGATGGCCGTCACGGTCTGCAGGAGGAGAAAGAGAGCGCAGCCATGAAGATGACACAGCCTGATTCATTTCTAGCTGGCGCCCTTATAAATATGCTTCAGTTGTCCAGAATAATTGCTTCCAATAAAGGCCAAACATACAATTCTCAGGGATGTCCTTATGAGTTTATGCTGCTTGTAAACCTGTCAGAACTGATGCCTCCTTCTATTTCCATCTTTAGACCAAGCTAACAAGTCAGGTTATTTTTCAGGAAATCATTCCATGTGTTCCACTCAAAGCCAAGTTTGAAAGCTCAACGAGCCCCCAGGGAGCAATGGTTTTAATTAAGCTGGCTTCACTTTTTTCTATCAACAAGGTAGGAATTCCGTCTCCTCCACCCCTCTCTCTCATCCATACCCACCCCTCCTTTTGTATCCCCTATCTTGGTAAAAAGCCACCACTATTTACCTGGTAGAGCTGGAACCTGAGAGTCACCCTCTAATATTCTCTGTTCTGAAACATCTACAATTAACTGGTTACCTCTCCTGACAACGCTATCTTCTCAAGATCTTGGATCTGTGACTATATCTCCATTTGCATGGTCACTGCCCATTTGGACCCTCAGCACTTCACACCTGGGCTAAATACAAAAGTCTCCTCACCACCCTTTCTTCTCACCCCTTTAGAACCGCCTTCCCCCAAAGACTGATTATTAGAAAACAGAGATTTGACCAATTCACCGTCTTACTTAAAATCATTCACTGGATCCCATCACCTCCAAGAAAAGACACAAGATTTTTGGCAATTTACCCAAGACCTTTCACTGCACCACTTCTGCCCACATAGATCCTACAGGTGCTCTGGGCTGTATAGAAATACCTGCCGATCAGTCATGATGCCAGGATCTGTCACCCTCTAAGTCTGTGTGGTTCCTCTCCCTGGAAAGCTTTTTCTCCCTCGCATTCTCCACCAATCCAGCTGGTTCACTTCTACTCATCCTTCATGACTTAAATTAACCATCAAATCATTGGGAGGCCTTTTGCCACTTTCCCTCTACACTCCTGTAGAATTAATGTGAAAGCTAGATGAGCCTCCAGGGACCTGTGGTTTTAATTAGGCTGACTTCATGTTTTTGTTGTTCCTCAACCTCAGACTATTGACATTTTGTGCTGGATAAGTCTTTGCCGTGGGGGCCGTCCTGTACATTGTAGAATATTTAGCAACATCTTTGGCCTCTACCCACTAGATACCGGTAGCGCCCTCCCCACAAGGTGTAACAAGCAAAAATATCTCCAGACATTGTCAAATATCCCTTGGGGGCAAAATCATTTCCATTGAGAACCACTGCTATAGTATTATATAAACATCATTCCTCTGCTTTGTTGGAATTGAAGCTTATTTGACCATTCTTCCCACTGAAAACCTTCTTGTTGGCAGAAACTACCTTTTTATCATCTGTTGTAACCCCAGTGCCTTGACATTGTCCATCCCATAATAGGTGCTTGATAAATATCTGCAATGAATGAAAATAAATGAATAAGCAAATGTTAAACAATCCTCAGATGGTACTGCTCTGCATCCTCAGATATACCTCCAAGATATCCCAAGATAGAAAGCATGCAGTCATGGGCCAAAGAAACTGAGAATTCTGAGCTCTTGGAATCATAGACAGAATGAAAATGGATTTTAGGGGTCAATTAGCTCCATCACCAATTTCTTTGATTTGAGAGAAAAGAAGCACAAACAGATAAAGCGGCTCTGTGTCTGCCACATACAGTATATGCATAAGAAACTCATCTTGAGTCTCCCACTGGCCTTGGCAAAGCTTCTTGTTTCTCTGTTCATACAAACAGGATAACTTGTCATACAAACTTCATCTGGCCAATGTATACAAACAATCCTTTAGCAGGTCTCTTTGAATCCATCCTGACAGCGTAGCTGAGATGTTTTTCTGTGATAATTCTGAGACGTATTTGAAGCTTTGGGTAAAACTTTAGCTGCTTTGGAGCTGATCACTTCACAGTGGTAACCATGTAAACTATTTATGGTGTTCCCATTTCTCTTTTTTTTTTTTTTGCCTGTGTTGGGTCTTCATTGCTGTGTGCGGGCTTTCTCTAGTTGTGGCGAGCTGGGGCTACTCTTCGTTGCAGTGCATGGGCTTCTCATTGCGGTGGCTTCTCTTGTTGTGGAGCACAGGCTGTAAGTGCGCGGGCTTCAGTAGTTGTGGTGCACAGGCTCAGTAGTTGTGGCTTGTGGGCTCAGTAGTTGTGGCATGTGGGCTCAGTAATTGTGGCTCGCGGGCTCTAGAGAACAGGCTCAGTAGTTGTGGCGCACGGGCTTAGTTGCTCTGCAGCATGTGGGATCTTCCCGGACCAGGGATCGAACCCGTGTCCGCTGCACTGGCAGGTGGATTCTTAACCACTGAGCCACCAGGGAAGTCCCATATGGTATTCCCATTTCAAACCGTCTGGTTCTGAGTTCTTCACCCCAACAGCACATCCTAGTTTAAGCACAATACTCCAGGATCCTGAAGGTGAGAGGCAAGCATTGAATATGACGCTTCTCAAGACACGAATGCTCAGGCAGAAGAAAGTAAACCAATCTAAACAAAGCTGTAAAATGCCCGTTAGACTGGAGATTTCCACCCTCACATCCATAGCAATGATAGTCTGCCTTGAGCAGTTCACTTATCACTACAAGCTGTGAGAACAGCTCGGTTTCTACCCTTCCAGTACCCAACACTGCAGACCAAAGCCAAACTGTAAGAGTGATATATTTTTAAACTTAAAACGGAGAAGTAGCACCATTAGGCATTTTCAAAGCCATACAATTCATATTCTGGTAGCCATGGGGATGAGGTAACCTTAGCATTCATAAAGCGCTGAGAACACAGTTGCTTAACCCAGAGGTCGGTCCACTGAACGGTGACCTCTTTTATTTCATCTCCTCTGGTACAAAAGCTTCCTCTCCTGTGTGCTACCGAAAAAGATAGAGATTTTCTTTCATTTTTGCTTACACAAGCTCCTTGAAATGGGAAGAGATGGTTTTTGTTACCTAGAGGGCTTGAGTGAGATGTGGTAATATATTTCCTCTTCTTCCTTTGTGGGAGAGAGAGAAAAATAAAAGGTAGACAGTGATGGTTATAGAAACCCAAGTGCTAAATCACCCCAAGCAACGTGAAAGAACATCAAAATAATGCTGAGTGAAAGAAGCCAGACCAAAAAAGAGTACATAGTCTATGATTTCATATGTATGAAAATCTAGAAAATGCAAACCAATTTATAGTGACAGAAAACAGATGAGGGTGGAGAAAGGGCATGGAGACGTGAGAGAGAGGGATTACAAAGGGTCAAAGAAAACTTTTGAGGTTGATGCATAAGTTCATTTTCTTGATTGTGGTTATGGTTTTATGAGGGTATGTATAAGTTAAAACTTATCAAATTGTACACTTTAAATATATACAGTTTATTTTATGTCAACTGTACCTCCACAAAGCCATTTGAAAGTTCCAATTGTTTGTTGTTAGTATATAGAAATATAATAGATTTTTATATATGGACCCTGTATCCTGCAACTTTGCTAAACTCACTTGTTCTGATAATGCTTGTTATTGTTACTATTATTGTTGCCGTTGTGATTAAAATCATAAACATTAAAAAAAAAAAAAAGAAGAAGCCCAAGTGCTTTCTGGAAGAAGATAACATAAAGAAATGTGGAACTAAAGGAGACTTCCAGACTCTACATGGTTTCGTGATGATGAACATGAAGGCAGGATGAGAATACTTAAAATCGCTTGGGTTGTGTCCAAGTCCTGCAATGAACTTTATGGCCCAGCTGAGGCAAAGCCATGTAAGTCAGAACTCTAGAAAATGTCTGAGAAGAATTGACTAATTGCCATTGCAATTACCAGTAAAGAGTAAAATTGATCTTGGAAATGTCCATGGTGTCAGGATTTCTGAAACACCTCCTTTTTCAAACATTTGCCATCCTTCTAATACTAATCCTTGTGGTTCTAAAGCTGCCTCTAGTGGAAAGGAGAGCCCCACCTATGATGATTTAGTACATGATGCATTCTTATATTCTTGAATTTGAAAATCCTTGGAACCACCTGGCATTAGAGCCAATCTTACTGTGGCAGGAAATTAACACCTTAATTAACATAACACCTTAGCAAGAAATAAAGTGAAACATGCCTATCTCCAGATAGGATGATAGATACAGAGTTCTATTAGAAGTTAGTTTTCCTTGTTTGGATTCGTCATGCATGTATCATTATATCTTCAGTGCTTTTTTTGGTTTCTTGATTGACTTTCCCTGATGCTCAGTTATTCTTGCTCAAAGGAGGACAAATAAATTGAGATGTGTACTTAGTGTGTGATAGATTACATAAGAGTCTTCAGTAGCATGGCTGATTTAAGCTCAGACTTTAGGTGATTACAAAGCTCAGGAAATTACATTTTATAATACCTGGGAGAAAGGAATTACTAACCTAGTTCTAGGGTTTGAGATCTGAAGAGTAGTGATTATTTATTTGCATGCTTTTATTATTATTTATGTCCCAATATTGTATATATAGTTGTAATTATAATTTTCTTGTTATCTTCAGCAAGATTATTTCATTTTTTCCAAGGAGATCCCAAGCATTATTTCAGTAGATTGGAGTTCATATTACCAGCATCTCTAAATGATATTGATGATATTAACTTATCATGGATACTCAACACCTGAACAATTTATTTGTAACCGAGGTAATGAGCTCCTCGCCTTTCAGAAACCTCTATTTTAGAACATGGCTATCTTTGCTTTAAATAGAATTAAAAATCTTAGCTATAGATGTAGACAGAAAGAGCAAAGTTTTAGATAGGGTAAGGTTAGGAGCTCAGTCTAATATATTAAGTGCCTCTTTCTCCACCTTTGCTTTCTTATTCAGTCCTCTTGTCTTTCAACTTCACATATTCTCCAGGACATCAATTATTATCTCTATACTGATAAATGCCAAATGTATATTCAAGCTCAGATCTCTCATTTCTCTGTACATGCTTCTCCATCCCACTTGGATAATCGATGGGCACGTCAGAGTCAACATACGTAAAACTAAATTCATCTCCTCTTTGGCTTCCAAACTCGCTGTGCTCGGTAACTCAATAAATGACATATTAATCCCCTCAGTTATCCAAAGCAGAAAACTAGGAGTCACCTTTGAGTCATCTTTCCCTTACCCCACACCCAAGCAATCACAGGTCTTGTCAATTCTCCCTCTTTGATATTTCTCAAATTTATCCTATTTCTATTGCCAGTCAGTTCAAACCATCATCATCTCTTGCACTGTCTGCTAATTGTTTCTCCTTCCTTCACACTGACCACCTCCAATTCAGTCTTCACGGTATAGCCAGGGCAACCTCCCTAAAAACATAAATCTAATTCACCCGCTCTACTTCAAACTCGTCTATTCCTTCTCTTGCTCTCTGAATAAAGTCCCTTAACAATTCAGACTCTGCTCTCTCTCCCTGCCTCAAGCATCACCACTCTTCACCCTTAACTCTATGTCTTAAACATATTGTACCACTTGTGGTTCACCAAATAGCCATACTTTCTCTTTCCTCAGGGTTAACGACAACTGTTCCCTTTACTTAGAAAACTTTCTCTTTCTACATTTTCCCTTATTTAGGTAATTACAAATCATCCCTTAGGTGTCAGCTCAAGCATTATCTCTTAAAAAGGCATTCCTGGACCACCAATTTTCCCTAACTCCCTCACCCCCAAAGCTGGATTATCTGGCGCTCCTGTGATGCCTATTCCATCATAGTATTTTTCACTCTCTAATGATAACTTATAGACATCTTATTATGGGCCAGACACTGTGCTAAATGCCGACATAGATCATGTCAGAGGTTCTGAACGAAGGGCTCATGGACCAAATTTAACATATAGGTATTTTGTTTGACCTAACAGGGTTTAATATTTCATTAATTAAAAGTGAATATATTTTTAATCAAAATATTTCAAATTAAAAAATCTGGATTTATGGCTTCCTTTGAAAAATTATTAAATCCGACAGTACTGGATCCACATTTCTGAACACGGCAGCAATAAGGCATACTTAAATTGTAGCTATGTTCCTTCACGGCTGTGTTATTCTGCCAGAGCTGCCATAACTAAGTACACAGACTGGGTGACTTAGACAACAGAAATCATTTTCTCATGGTTCTGGGGACTAAAGGTCCAAGATCAAGGTATTGGCAGACTGGTTTCTCCTAAGGCCCCTCTCCTTGGCTTGCAGACAGCCGTCTTCTTACTATGTCCTTACATGGAATTTTCTCTACACGTTCACATCCCTGGTGTCTCCCTTGTGTGTCAAGGCAGCTTAGTGTCAAAGACAGCAAGCTCCAGAGCCAGGAAGTTGAAGTCTGAATCCAACTGTGTGACTTTGGACAACTTATTTAATTTCCCAGTATTTCATCTGAAAAATGGGGATAATAATAGTACCTATCTTCTAGGGTTATGGAGAGCATTAAATGAGTTAATACATGTAAAGTACTCAAAACACTACCTGACATATAGCAGTTGTCTAATAAATGTTGTCTAATAATAAATATGATTAATGTCATAAAGGCTTTTTATAGTATCTGCATCCATTTATTCAATAAATATTTATTGAGCACATATTATATAATAGGCACTCTATTAAGCATAAAAATCATAAAGAAAAATGAGAGAGAAAGAGATTGAGACAGAGAAAATATTAAACATGAACTCTGAACTCAGACTCTAATTACAGGTTTGAATTCAAAAAGCATTTTGAATATGCAATACTTTCCCAAAAGGTATTTTCCATACATCAGTAGCCTTTAAAACATATTCTATTATTTATTCAACATAACCCCAGCATTTGAAAGAAATAAGTAGGAGAGAATTTCACCAAAATGGCAACATAGAAGACTCTTGAATTTCCCTTCTCCTGTAGGTGCACTAAATATACAGCTACACATGAAGCAATTCCCCCTATGGGAAATCCAGAAACTAGTTGAGTGACCCCTACCCAATGTGAAAATACCCACATTAAAATGGTAGAAGGCTGAGACAGTGTTGCCATAAACCACACCCCCAGCACAGCACCATGCAGTCAGAAAGGAACCCCCAACTCTCAGCTTCTCCCTGAGGAGCAAAGAGTTTGGACCACACATCTAGCACCCCAAATTTAAGAGTGACACTGAGGGATGGGCTCCCAAGTCACCTAGCTCTGAAAGCCAGCAGGGCTTGCATTCGTTGAGTCCCACAGGACTATAGCAAACAAAAAAGCAGTTTTTAAAACGGGCACGGAAGAGCTCCCCACAGCTATACACCTGCTCAGAACAGAGAGAGCAAGCAACCTGGGAAGGGGTTTGACTATATACTTTCCCAACTGCTACCTGAGGGTTCAGCGTCTAATGAGCCTCTAATCTAGGTTCTGACTGCAATCCTCCCTAAAGCCCAAAGAAGTCTGTTAGCATTTTCCCCACATTCTCCCCCCAGCTCAGTCCAACAACAAATTAAGTGACCAGCATCTCCCAGAAAGAGGTTTGTCCAAACAGCTAGTGCCCCAAATTATACAGCTGCTACCCAAGTAATAGTCCCTCAAATCAACTATTTTTAATAGCCCGCAGGGCTTGGCGTTTATGAGTCCCAAAGGCCATATTAAGCAAACAAAACAAATAAACAAAAAGCAACTTTCAAATAGGTGTGTAAGTACTTCCTGCAGCTATCTTCCCCAGGTTCAACACAGACAGATCAAGCAAAAACACCCATCTCCCAGTTTCTTCCTGGAAGGGATTTGACTGCATGTTTTCCCAGTTGCAGCCTGAGGTTTCATCTAATAAGCCTACATGGTGGAAATTGACTAGGGTCCTTCTGGGAGCCTGATAAAGCTGGTAGTCACATCCCCTGCTGTTTCTCCTTATCTCCAACAGTAAAACTAAGCCTCTAGTTTTTCCTGGAAGGAACTTGTCAACACATCTAGCACCCCAACCGTTACTGCTGCCACCCAAGGGACAGCTTCCCAAATCACCTAGCTCTGGGAACTGACAGGGCTTGGCAATCATGAGTCCCCCCAGGACCACACAAAACAAAGAAACAGTTCTATTTGGGTGCACAAGCACTTTTAATGACTGTTCAGTCTGGCTCAGCACAGAGTGAGTAAGCAAAAAAAAAAAAAAAAAAACCAGCTCCTAGTTTGTTCCTAATAGGGGCTAGACTGAAAATCTAACATTCTGACTTTCCCAGGTGCAGCCTGAAACCTGGGCCTCCAATTAGGGAGGTGATGAGGCAGGCAATTAATAGCCCTCCAGGAGCCTAAACAGCCATATGGGCATTTCCCTGCTTTTGGGACACTGATGGGTCTTGGCACACCCTTAACTACTGAGAGCCACTAAGCAGAAAGACAGCAGCTTGGACAATCACAAAGGTGCTTGGATCAGACTGACTGAGGAGGTACATCTCCACATGAGACCAGTCCCTCAATACTGGGATAGATGACTGTTTTATCAAATGTGCAGAAACCAACATAGAAAATCAAGGACAACGAAGGAAGAGAGGAATATGTCCCAAATAATAGAACAAGATAAATCTCTAAAACCAATCTTAATGAAATGGAGATAAGTGATTTACCCAACAGAGTTCAAAATAACAGTCACAAAAATGCTCACTGAAGTTAGGCAAGCAAGGCATGAACAAAGTGAACATTTCAACAAAGAGATAGAAAATATTTTTAAGATAACCAACAGAAAGATTAAAGTTGAAGAATACAATAATTGAGCTAAAAAAGAATTCCGTAGAGGGCTTCAACAGTAGAAGAAAGGATCAGCATACTTGAAGACAGAAAAGTGAAATTTATCCAATCAGAGGAACAAAAAGAAAAAAGAATGAAAAAGAGGGAAGATAGTTTAAGGGACTTATGGGACACCACCAGAAGGACTAATATATGTGGTATAGGGATCCCAGAAGGAAAAGAGAGAGAGAAAGCGGCAGAAAGGCTAGTCAAAGAAATAAGGGCAGAAAATTTCTCTAACCTGGGAAAAGAAACAGACATCCGGATCCAGGAAGCCAAAGAAGATCAAAGAAGATGACTCTATAAGGGCCCACACTGAGATACATTACAGTTAAATTGTCAAAAGTTAAAGACAATGAGAGAATATTAAAAGCAGCAAGAGAAAAATAACCTGTTAAGTATAAGGGAACCCCCATAAGACTAGCAATGGAATTTTCAGTAGAAACTTTGCAGTCCAGGAGTGAGTGGGATGTTATATTCAAGGGGCTGAAAGAAAAAAAAAAAAATGACAAACAGAAATAATCTACCAGCAAATCTACGAGTCCTTCAGAACTGAAGGAGAACTAAAGAGTTCCCCAGATAAACAAAAGCAGAAAGAGTCATCACCACTAGCCTGGCACTATAAGAAACGTTAGAAGGAGTTCTTTAACCTGCAATGAAAGGCTGCTAATTAGTAACATGAAAACATAGGAAAGTATAAAACTCACTGGCAAAGGTAAATATATAGTTAAATTTAGAATTCTCTAATAATATCATGGTGGTTTGTAAATCACCTATAACTCCAGTATAAACGCTAAAAGACAAAGTATTAAAAATAACTATAACTACAGTAATTTGTTAATAGAAAAACAATATAAAAGACGTAAATTGTGACATCAAAAACATAAAATGGGGGGGCATAAAAATGTAGAGCTTTTGTATTGTTCAAAGTTAAGCTGTTATCAGCTTAAAATAGACTGTTATAACTATAAGATGATTTATGTAAGCCTCATGGTAACTAAAAAGCAAAAATCTATAGTAGATACATAAAAGATAAAGAGAAATGAATCAAGCATACCATCAGAGAAAATCATCAAACGACAAATGAAGAGAGCAAGAGAGGAAGAAAGGAACAAAGGAACTACAAAACAGCCAGAAAACAATTAACAAAATGACAATAGGAATAATTACTATCAGTAATTACTTTAAATGTAAATGGACTCATTTCTCCAATCTCATATATAGAATGGCTGAATGGATAAAAAAGGGAGACCTAACTATATGTTGCGTATAAGAGATTCACTTCAGAAGTAAGGACACATATAGACTGAAAATGAAAGAACAGGAAAAGATATTCTGAGCAAAAGGAAACAGAAAGAAAGCAGGGGGAGTTATACTGATATAAGACAAAATAGAATCTAAGCCAAAAACTGTAACAAGGGACAAAGAAGGTCATTATATAATAATAAAGGGATCGATTCAACTATAATAATTATAAATATTTAACAATTATAAATACTAACAATTTTAAGAGATTTAACAATTATAAATATTTATGTACCCAGCCTCAGAGTACCTAACTATATGAAGAAAATGTTAACAGATCTGAAGGGAGAAAGAGACAGGAATAGAATAATTGTAGGGGATTTCAATACCACACTTTCAACAATGGATAGATCATTCAGGCAGAAAATCAATAAGGAAACATTGGACTTAAACTATACATTAGACCAGACAGAACTAACAGACATATTTAGAACATTCCATCCAACAGCAGCAACATACACATTCTTCTCAAGCACACATGGAACATTCTCCAGGAGAGAGCATATGTTAGGACACAATATGATCCTGCAATCCCACTTCTGGAAATACATCTAAAGGAAACTAAGTCATTATCTCAAAGAGCTATATGTATTACCATATTCACTGCACCATTATTAAGAATAGCCAAGACATGGAAAAAATCTAAGTGTCCATCAAAGGATGAATGAATGAAGACAGTGTGGTATACAATGGAATATTAGTCTCTAAAAAAGAAGGAAATCCTACCACTTGAGATAACATGGATGAACCTGGTGGCCATTATGCTAAGTGAAAAAAGCCAGACAGGAAAGACAAATACTGCGTAGTATCACTTATATGTGGAATCTATTTTTTAGAAAGTCAGACGCATAGTAATACAGAGTAGTATGGTGGTTGCCAGGGATGGAGGGGTGGGGGACATAGAGAGAAGTGGTAAAAGAGTGCAAACTTTCAGTTATAAGATGAATAAGATCTGAGATGTAATGTATAACAAGGTGACTATAGTTCACAATACTTATTGTATAATTTAAATTTGCTGAGAGAGTAGAAACTTGTGCTAGCTTCAAAAACAAAACAAAACAAACAAACAAAAAACACACACAGGTAAATATGTGAAGTATTGGATGTTCAACATTGGATTCAATGTAGTGAATCCTTTCACAATGTACACATATATCAAATCATCAGGCTGTACACTTTAAATATATTACAATTTTATTTCTCAATTATACTTTAATAAATATGAAAAAGAAAAACAAAAACGTAGGTAAATTCTCTTTCCAGACCCCTCACTAGGAACTTTTATTACTTTATGAATGATTTCTTCATATGAATTATTACATGATAGTATTTTGATATCAATTTTCTCCTCTCCAACCTATTTCTAAACAGATTATCAATTCTCTTTCACATAAATAATTTGCCTTTTGTCCATGAGATTATTTTTTACTGCTATATCAGGAGCGGCAAAACGAAAGGCTATATCCAAAACAAAAGTCATAAGAATTTCCCATCATTAGCTTTGCCTAATCCCTGATCATAGTTTACGAATCCTGGTTTTTCCTACCAAACTAGTACTGTCTACTTGGGACTAAGTTTCCAAACTCTGAGCTGTGACTTCAGCTGACAATCAGATTCTTACCTGGGCCATGTGTTCAGTTGGTTAGAATGTGCTGATGATAAAGCCAAAGGCCAATTCTTGCAGGAACCAGTTTCACCCAGAGAAATCCCTTTGTACAGTCACAGAAAGCATCCTCTCCCCAGCCACTGCTCTCATAAACGTTGGTCCCTGTTATCAAGGAGATCAGTGTCAGAGTGAAACACAGCTCCCAATAAAAAACTGAAAGCACAGGTCATATCTTCTTAGTCAACGGTGATTATAATAGTTATTAGTTACTATTAACTCACTTTGTGCTAGACACTGTGTTAAATGCTGTTCATGTTTTATCTACACGACCCTACGAGGTATTATTTCAACTTAACCTTAAGAAAACCAAGATGAGTAATTTGCCAAGGTCAGAGTGAACAAACTGAAAGTTGACCCCATGTCTGACTTGAGCCTCCAGAGTCCATGTGATTTACCCACAGCACACTCTTTACAGTATTAGGCCCACAGGGTAATGGGAAACAAGGGAACTTAGGACTTTATCTTGGTTCTGCTCAGACGTTCTGTGTGGTCCC
Source organism: Balaenoptera musculus (assembly GCF_009873245.2). Taxonomy (NCBI): domain Eukaryota; kingdom Metazoa; phylum Chordata; class Mammalia; order Artiodactyla; family Balaenopteridae; genus Balaenoptera; species Balaenoptera musculus. The sequence goes on along the minus strand of NC_045805.1, from coordinate 26,856,330 downwards.
TTGAATGAAGTCTTGTCCATTCAGTTCTGGGTGTTGCAAATGGATCCTGCTACGGGAACACACGAGGATACCACTGCTTACGGCACTCACACGGATTGCTGTTTCAGTCTTGATGTCTCTGATCCCATCTTCTCTAGCTCCACATTTAGGTCCTGAATATCCTCTTAGACTTCCTCTGCTTAAAGAACCAACTGGACGTGTTTCTCTTCCAGTCTGATACTTACCCTTTATCTCCACTTCCACCCAATCCTGGTCTCCTGCACACCTCATCCTGAGAAGAGACTGGGCAAGTCAATTTCTCTAAGTATCAGTTAACTTACCTACTGAATAAGGGATTTGGACTAGATTACCTCTAATGCACTTTTGATCTCCTATACATTATCATTAATAAAATGATAACTAGAATTCTTACTGGGGAAGTCTTCCCTTCACTGGAAAGAAGCATTGTATACTTCAGCCCTAACTCCCAGGTCTTACTTGATGACAGCAGTTGCATATTTGTCTACCCACCTTTGAAGTACATAGTGAAAATGAAATTCAAAAAAAATGTGGTTACATTTTAACCCACCCAAATCATCTTTTCTTTTTCATCCAAATTTAAAACATAACCCCTATTGTTATACTTTAAGAGGATGTCTCCTGCCCTCAGTGAACGCTCCCCAGGAACATAAAATGGAATAAAAAATAATAAGGAGAAGGGAATCAATTGGGAGCAATTCTGGTTTTATATGATTGTATTTAATCAATTTTTTCTACTCATTATTGCACATTCAATTCAAAGTTTCAGCCAAAAGGGGGAAAATGCTAGAAGGGATTAATTTCCCCTTGTTCTGCTAATGGAACAATTTTCCACTTGTCATTTTTACTGTCTCAAGTGAGGTAGCATTTTTCAACCATAATCAAGTAGAAGTAGAAATGATTGGAGTATAGAGGGAATAACAGGGTGCACGACATCCTCTGTCTCCACAGAGCTCCACCTTACACATCACGCTAAACTTCAGGTGCATTCTAGAGTTTCATATCTGTAAAAGGTATCTGAGAGATCTAGAGTCCCCTTGGGAACTTCCTCTCAGTTGACCGAGACAGGATCTGTACCTTCTCCAAAACCTCTCTCAACATGAGGAGCAGAAAGGTAGTGACTTTAGAGACACTGACTCACCTCACACAGGGCAGAATGGCCATCATCAAAAAGCCTACAAACAATAAATGCTTGAGAGGGTGTGGAGAAAAGGGAACCCTCTTGCACTGTTGGTGGGAATGTAAACTGATACAGCCACTATGGAGAACAGTATGGAGGTTCCTTAAAAAACTAAAAATAGAATTACCATATGACCCAGCAATCCCACTACTGGGCATATATCTGGAGAAAACCATGATTCGAAAAGATATGTGCACCCCAATGTTCATAGCAGCAGTATTTATGATAGCCAAGATATGGAAGCAACCTAAATGTCCATTGATGGAGGAATGGATAAAGAAGATGTGATATATATATACAATGGAATATTACTCAGCCATAAAAAAGAATGAAATAATGCCATTTGCAACAACATGGATGGACCTGGAGGTTATCATACTAAGTGAAGTAAGTCAGAAAGAGAAAGACAAATATCATATGATATCACTTATATGCAGAATCTTAAAAAAAATGATATAAACGAACTTATTTACAAAACAGAAACAGACTCACAGACTTAGAGAACAAACTTCTGGGTACCAGAGGGGAAGGGTGGAGGGGGAGGAATAGATTGGGAGTTTGGGATTGACAGGTACACACTGCTATATTTAAAATAGATAACCAACAAGGACCTACTGTATAGTACAGGGAACTCAGCTCAATATTCTGTAATAACCTAAATGGAAAAGAATTTGAAAAAGAATAGATACTTGTATATGTATAACTGAATCACTTTGCTGTACACCTGAAACTAACACCACATTGTTAATCAACTATACTCCAATATAAAATGAAAATTTAAATGGGCTTGTCCAAACGACATAATATCTCTGAACCTAAGTGTATGTCTTTAGAACGAGAGTGATGACAATTACTATCTCAGGGCAGATATGGGAATGAAATGAGATCATGTTTATGGATGTACTTTGCAGGCAGTAAGGAAGAATGGTCCAGAATTTGGCCAATGGACTAGCTTCCTAAATCTGACTCCCAACTCATCCTTTATAAACTATGTATAGGACTTCCCTGATGGTCCAGTGGTTAACATTCTGTGCTTCCAATTCAGGGGCCACAGGTTCAATCCCTGGTCGGGGAAGTTCCTCATGCCACACGTTATATACATATATATGTATATAAATTATGTATGTAACCTTAGGTGATTTGCTTGAACGCCCTAATCCACAGGTTCTTCCTTATCTGTTGAATGGGAATGACAGTTGCATCTATCACATAGGTAGTTGGGAAGATGATGTAACGCCATCAGGGCCCAGCATGAGGTGAAATATCCATGAGTGTTAGCTACTATTAATGCCAGCACAGAATCAGGAAATGAGCGCTTAGGTCTAGATGGGTCAGCAAGATTTCTGCAGGTGTTTGAGCATCCTCAGTATATGTATTAAGTGGAAGGGGGAGAGAAAAAGGGAGAGGAAAGAGAAAATAAACATATCCTTGGATAGAGCAAAGAGGGAAAAATCCAAGAGTAAATTGCTCTTAATTGATGTGATCCTTTGGCCAAGGATCAAGAAAAGAAAACATTTCTTGTATCTAATGATGCTCACAGCACCAACTCTTGCCATTCTCCGCTCCCTGGCCTCGACCCTCTCTCTCTGAGCTCAGTGGATTTTATTCCTATTTCATTCTTGAAAATATTCAACTGCGGAAATTTAAAGGAGTCTCTCTATGAGTTTTTAAGAGTGCATCAGGGTCATAAAAATAGAGTGGTTCTATCTATATGGAAATGTAGATTTCAAATATATCCATTCTAATAATCAAATTATAAGGGAAATGGTCCCCTAATAGGGAGCTAATAAAAGTTGATTCTTAAGGCTGCCTGGAGCTGTCAGCAATAAGGAACAGATTTATAATGTGAAGCTTTGCTGTTTTCTTCTTCTTCCTGCAACCCCTCCCCTGCCCCCATATTATATGATCTATGCCAATAACTAGATGGCCCAAGCTTGGATTTGAAGGAAATAGATTCAGCAAAGTTCTCATTTGACCAAATCTTTCCCCCCATCCATACACACATACACACACACACACACACACACACACACTCTCTCTCTCTCTCTCATACATTTTTTTTGTTTTAATTATGTAGGGGTTTGTCTAAAGGTGCTAAATTTACTTTCCTGTTTGACTGGAATTTTTCCCTTCTGTACATTGCATGAATGTTCCCTGGGGCACTATTGATTAGCCATTGAGACTGGGCTTTGGATAACAAGGAGACGGTTAACGGGGGACAGGAAAGCAAATTTGGCATAACTAATTTTTATGTAATACATAGGAAGGGAGAGGTGGATTTTTTTTTTAACCTCTTAATTTTCTAGATGCCTTCCCTGAAAATGCGGCATTTTAGATGGAAACTAGCCTAAGGAGTTGCGCATTTGTTACTGCAGCAAAAGCAAGCACACGAGAGATAAAAATAGATCCCTTTCTCCAGGGTTATACTGAATTGTTTCCCAGATGAGGAAATACAATAACCAGCCCCACTCCTCTGGCTGTGACCAAACACAGATTTTTCTGACTACTTTACTGTCGCGCGGATAGTAAGTCACAACAGCCTGAGTGGAAGCGCACAGCTGGGGCAGACAAATGTGGACACCAATGCAGCCTATCCACCCAGCTAATCTTCCTAAATGATAGGAAAGGACTCTTCCACAAGGCCATGTGGATGAAACCTTGTCAGCCAGGGAAAAAGACCTTTCCCGCCTCCACTTGTCACCAGGCTAAAACTCCTCATCGTAATCAAGAAGAAAATATCATAGGAGGAAATGCCCACAGGATCCTCTCCAGACTGTGTATTATTACACATGGTATAACCATAACACTTTAATCATACATTCAAGCAATAATGCCCCAAGTTATTTTTACCGGAAGGTAGGGATAGCATAATGGCATAGCACAAAAATATTAAGACACTATTTCAATGGATTTAAGGTGTCAAAGAGAACACAGGTATGTTGCTTGGGTTATTTTGAACATAAATGCTGTCCCAATAAATATTTTGGACCAGCACAGAGTTGTTGTTGGTTTTTTTTGTTGTTTTTTTTTTGGTTTGTTTCTTTTGGGTTTTAATTTTGAATTTAGGCTGGGCCCGCGTTTTCCAAATCCCCTGTAGATTCAACCACTTCTTTTATCTTACACCTGGCTAGATCCACACATTTCTGTTACCTATCTCGTCCTTTAAGAACTGAAGTTTGAGACCCTGGGAGAGACAGGCCACAGTTAGGTATCTTTTAGAGCACAGTTGACTCTCCATATTTGCAGATTCTGCAAATTGTGCATCTGTGGATTCAACCAACCGCAGATGGAAAACTATTTGGAAAAACAAATTCCAGAAAGTTCCCAAAAGCAAAACTTGAATTTGCTGCACCAGGCAACTACTTACACAGCATTTACATTGTATTTACAACTATTTATACAGCATTTACATTGTGTTAAGTATTGTAAGTAATCTAGAGATGATTTAAAGTAAATGGGAGGATGTGTGTAGGTTATGTGCAAATACTACAGCATTTTATATAAGGGACTTGAGCATCTGCAGAGTTTGGTATCTGCAGGGGGTGCTAGGAGAACCAATCGCCCACAAATACCGAGGGACGACCAGACGACCATACATTTAAGAGAAGCTCTATCTTCCATTGAAAGCCACTAGTAAAAGATTCAAGATTAGAGGTTGCTTTCAACAAGTACATGACTGTGTCGTCAAAGCTTGAAACAAGAAATCATGAGACATCTACAGAAGGACATCTAGGCCTGGTAGCCACTCACTACATGTGACTATGGAGCCCTTGAAATGTGACTAGTCCAAATAAACATGTGCCATAGCACAAAATAAACACACACCAGATTTTGAAGATTTAGTACCCACAAAATGTAAAATATCTTATGAATAATCTTTATACTGATTACATGTTGAAATGAAAACATTTGGGGCATATTGGGTTAAATAGAATATATTATTAAAATTAATTTTACCTATTCATTTTATTTTTAATGTGGCTACCAGAAAATGTAAAGCTACATTTGCGGCTAACATCATGTGTCTGTGGACAGCACTGGTCTAGAGGAAACCGTTAACTGCTCCCTTAGGTGCACAGACTTGTTAGTACTTTCTGGAATTTCCTTAGCGAAAAGGAACCAGAGACTGATATCCATGCATAGCTTATAGCTTAAAATATATGTGTGTGTAGGAAGCCGTATATATTAATCATTATACAGAATGGATTCAGGCATTCTCAAAGAGTTTTTTTTTAAACCCTCTGCAATTAGTATACATAGATCCTTCCATTGAATGGACTCTACTGGACTAATTAATTAGTAATAATTATAGAATCCTAACTAATGAAGCTCATTTAATCATTGTAGAGTACATGCCGTCCTTATTTCTGTGGGTTCTCTGGAGGCTGACATGGGAGCTGATCTCAGCTCTTGAAATAACCCCCATGACCACTCTGCAGAAGCAAATTTGACCATAAGGAAGAAGCACTGAGCTTCCAGTCTGACGATGGAGGTTGACATCCTAGCTTTACACTCTAACTGTACAGCCCGAGACACTTCAGCTGACTGCTCTGAGACTCAGTCTTTCAAATATCATGAAATTGGGGCGGTAATGTCTATTCCATCAGGATTCTATGACAATGACAAGGGACACAGTGTGTGAAGACACTTGGTAGACTGTACAGTTTACCTAAAAGCTTGGTGCTATTAAGATGAGCTGGAAGTTTTAGTCACACTTTCCCCTAGAAGCAGAGCCTAGAGTGTGCCTGGGATCACGGTCCCCCCTCATTGATGGCACTTCCCTTGCAAGCTGTATTCACACTGGCAGCCAGTCTGCAAGACAGTGTCTGTGTACCACCCAGCAAAATCTGCTAAAAAGTTTGAAGACGCTGAAAGGTAACCATTTGTTCTGTCTTCAGTGTCAGACAACTGATGAGATTAAATTTTTACTGAGTTGGATGATTTTTGAGGAGCTCTCCATGTTCCGTCGGTTGTTTTGACATCATTCAGCAAGCCAGCTTGTTCCCTCTCAGTGAACAAGTGAATGTGTCTCTAAGTAAGACACTGTAGAGCTTGCACTGCCTACTTCTCTCTCTCGCCTGCTTTCAATCTTTTATGCTATGGATCTTCTCCTCCTCTCTCCCTGTTTTCCAGGCTCCTTCCATTATAAAATAATCATCAACAGATAATGCAAGGTTGGTCCTTCCAGCTTCTTGACTGCAAACAATTGTCCCCTGAGACAGTAAACATCTCTCAATGGAGACAGTAGTGATTTTATTATTCAAGTTTTTAAAATATAATTTTTATAGGGATGCTTATTGCTGTTTCCTGTGAATATATTGGTTGTAACAAACAGTATTCTACTATTCTATTATTCTATTATTATTCAGTATTCTATTATTTTTCTAAATTAATGAATTTATTGTTAACTATTTTATACAAAGCACTCTGATAGCCCCTATAAATCATAGGAAAGAAGCATGAAGCAGGTCCCTGGTTTCTCCCCTATAGACCTCGTACAGATTTCTGTCTCTCTCCTCCATTGTCATGGCCTTCAACTCCTTATGCACATCACTTTGACCCCTTGACAGGAGACCACTTGCCTCCTATCCACAAATTTATCCAGTTACTAATTTTTTTGTGTATAGGGATTTACCGATGTGGCCATATGTGCCCCTCTTTTTGGAAGTCTTTCCTGAGCCTTGCAAGAAGCTGGGTGACCTTACACAAATTACTTAACCTCTCTGTTCCTTCAGAGTCTGTGAAATAGAGATAGCATCTACCTCGAAAACTTGTTGTGGGAATTAAGCATTTCCTAGCACATTATAAGCACTCAATGAACATTAGACACTCCTACAATATCAATGGAATCTACCCGAAAACTCTATCAAATAGCTCTTCTCTACAGCTACCACACACCTTGTTTATCTCTAGCATAGCAATACTTGCTCTATTATAATAGCTTGCATACTTGTCTTCCAAATTAAAAATAATACTATTTACTAAGAGTTTGCTATGTACTTTGCTTATATTAGGGCATTTCATCCACCCTGGAACCTTTGTGATATAGACAATCATTTTCATTTTTTTGAACTGAAGAAAGTAAGACTTAGGCAGAGTCATATACCCAAGGGCATTCACTTAATAAATGAGAGAAGCAGGACTTGAGTCCAAAACCCATGCTTTCAACCACTCACCACACTCAGCCACCTCCCCTGAGGGCCCAGCCTACCGTGTCCGTGGGTCCCTGTGGCTAGTACAGTGTCTGACACATAAGTTTGCATTCACTCTTAATTCATTAATATAACACCTTTCCAAGGAAAGGCATAAATATTTTTGTGTTTCAACTAAATATATTAAGAGACACAAAAATGATGTGACTGTCCCATGGATCTGCGGGTAGCTTTTTTTTTTTTTTTTAATTTATTATTATTATTATTAATTTTATTTATTTATTTATTTATGGCTGTGTTGGGTCTTCGTTTCTGTGCGAGGGCTTTCTCTAGTTGCGGCAAGTGGGGGCCACTCTTCATCGCGGTGCGCGGGCCTCTCACTCTCACGGCCTCTCTTGTTGCGGAGCACAGGCTCCAGACGCGCAGGCTCAGCAATTGTGGCTCACGGACCCAGTTGCTCCGCGGCATGTGGGATCTTCCCAGTCCAGGGCTCGAACCCGTGTCCCCTGCATTGGCAGGCAGATTCTCAACCACTGCGCCACCAGGGAAGCCCCTGCGGGTAGCTTTTTAAAGGGTTAAGCTGACTTGGCTTTCTCATTTTAGAAGTGTTGCCATTTCCTTTTCAGGAAGGAAAAGACATAACAGGAATAAATTGTAGGCAGATGTCTCATTTCTCCAATTTATTATTCTGGGGTGAAAATATTGAGTGACATAATGCATCACAGGACTGTCATGACTAAGTAGGGGACAATATATCAATCAGGCATGGCTCTAGGAAAAACTACCAAACAAGCTTCAGCTAACGATGGATTAAGTTATTGGGATGTTTTTAAGTTATTAACATTATGGGGGATGGGAGAAATGTTTTAGGGAAGAATGTATTATATTCTTTTTTAAAAATATTTATTTATTTGGCTGCATTGGGTCTTAATTGCAGCAGGTGGGCTCTTTAGTTGCAGCTTGCCAGCTCCTTAGTTGTGGCATGCATGGGGGATCTAGTTCCCGGACCAGGGATAGAACCCCGGGCCCCCCACATTGAGAGCACAGAGTCTTAACCACTGCGCCACCAGGGAAGTCCCGAAGGTATTATATTCTTAAGCAGAAAGTAATATGAGTTTCAAATCCAGTTTAACGTAAGATCCGTGAAAAATCACAGAATAAAGATATCCTTCAACATTAAATGCAATCTATTGGGGTCTTTCCCAAGAAAGAGTTTCTGAAGTGAAGATCTTAGGTTTTACAGAATGAAGGGAGCTGCAGAAAAATAAGTCTGTGGGCTAGGCAAAGAAAAGTGTATAAGGGGCCTTGAATAGTATGTCAAGAAGTTTGACCTTCATTCAACAGACAGCTTTTGGGGGAGAAGAATGACATCAAGGTGACACATAACTCTAGATCGAGTAAGGGGAATTGAAAAAGAGAAATTTAGAGGCACTAGGAATACAAAGGAGGGAACAGATTTAAGGAGATATATAGGAGGAAGAATATATAGGACTCAATGGCCCCTTGGATGAGAGAAGAAAGGAGAGTAAGACAGCAGATGGAAGATAGGAAGAGAAGCAGAAAGGTTTGAGAGAGAACGGAGGATGGTGACGTATTGATGTGGGACGGGGTTGGGGGGGATGGGAGCTGGGATGATACACTGGAGGTTGGGGAGGTGATGGCTCTGAGGGCGGGGGGGTGGGGGGAGGAGCATCACGAGTCCCTGAGTGGGGTAGATTCTCCACGCTTAGACTGAGGAGGAAAGATAATCCCTTCAGTCTTTGACATAGTAAGTTGTGCCATATTCATAGCCAGGTCAATACAATAATTTGTTGCTGGTGCTGGAGCCTTTAGTGGCAATGAGGATTTGGAAACTAATCCTGTACTACCTGCTGATATCACCTGTACCTTTGTGTTCTGTGCTTATTTACTTTTTATTTGTCTAGGGTTTGCTCTCACCTATGAAGTAGACTCCTATAGGCATCATTGCCTTTTTGTATCCCCTAGAGAAAGGGGCATGGTTCCTAGTTTCTGCCAGGTGCTCTGAAAATAACCATTATTTAATTGATTACGTGGTTGACTAACCTTCCCTGTGAGACTCCCCTTCCTCCCATGTCTACAAATGCTCTATCCCATCAGCCTCTCCCTGATCCCTAGATGCCTTTCCTTGAGCCAAGCAGAATTAGTATATGTGTCAAACTAAACTGCTTTTTTTGGGGGGGGGAGGGGGTCTATTTGCCATAGCTCTTCGTATTGTTACCATTTTAAAATATTGTTCTATTGTCATACTTTCTACAATAACAAGGAAAACACTTCTGGCATTCCAAACTGACCCACCAATTTCTTCTGCAAACCAACATACAGGCTCTGTGACCGCAGTAGAACATTACTTTAGCACCAACCTCTGCTCTCTTCAAAAGAAAAATGAGCTGCGAAGTTTAGGGACAAGTATACATAATAATAGTCTGCCCTGCTTCAAAGGGGGCGCTGGGGGAGGATTGAGTAAAAACATAGTGGAAGGCAGCTGCGGAATAGACTGTTCTGAATGATCTGAATGCTTTCTGAATGCTAATTCCCCAGGTTGCATTGGACTTGGGACAATTTGATACCTTATTCAATCCTCACTGAAATAAAGCATACTCTCCCCTCTTAAGTCTTCCCTCTGAACTTCCATTATACATGTTCTCCAAGAGTTTAAAGAAAAAGAGACCCTGATAGCAACCCTCTTAAATTCCCCCCCATTGATGGGAGGCAGTAACACATGGTGTAAAACTTCCAAAAGACTCAGATTCAAATCTCAGTTCAACCAATGAGGTTTGTGTGAACCCAAACCTCATTTTTCTAATAGTTAACATGGAGATAATATCCTTTACCCTCGGAGTTGAGTACCTAGTGGATATCAGGTACCAGCACGATGTCTGATGTACAGTAGGCACCTAAGAACTTAAAACTGTACTTATTCTTATTGATACCAAGCAGGACCACGTGGGGCTCCTGAGCACAAAAGCCTTTCTGTGTCCCCCATTTCTTGATTGCAGGAAATAGGCTTCATTCAGCCTCCATGACCTTCCCTGAGTTCCAAGGGGCAGATTTAAACAGTTGCTAATTACGGAAGGGAGGGGATGCAGAGACAAGGGAGGAAGCGTCAAGAAACAATAGTGCAGCCTTGGGGCAGGGTCCTGGTTCCCCCTCAAGGGATACACACAACAATATCTTTGAGCTGTTTTGCAGATACTGAAACCCCCGCCAGGTGGGAGAAGTTAACAGTGTGCCGCCCACAAGCGCGGAGACCCCAGACCAGTTGGAACCAGAAGGTTGATGATGCCGACTCCCACTTACCTCACCACCAGCCAATCAGAAGAATGTCCATAAGCTGATCACGCCCCCTTTGAACCATTACTATAAAACTCCTCACTAGTTATCTATTTTATACATATTAGTCTATATATGTCAATTCCAATACGTATAAAATAGATAACTAATAAGAACCTGCTGTATAAAAAAATTAAATTAAATTAAATTAAAAAAAAAAAAACTCCTCACACCCACGTCCAGGTTGTGGCCCCTTTGCCTGGCAAAGCAATAAAGCTGTTCTCTTCTACTTCACCCAAAACTCTGTCTCCTAGATTTAATTTGGTGTCAGGGTACAGAGGCTGGATTCAGCTTCATTATTTAGAAAATACAATTATTATTATCTGAGCAATGACCAACCAATATCCCCCCTATGTTGTTGGGCTGGGAAAAAAACACAGAACTGGAGTCAAGGGAGCAGGGTTTCTCTCTCTCTCCTGGCTCTGTCCTGGATAAATAACCACTAGAAATGTGTGCTGGCGAATCTGACTAAAGGCATAAGGCATGGAACCTGCTTAGCATGGGAGCTACTTCCTCCTTTCTACTTGGGTTTTCTCATTGGAACCCAAATTATCAGGGTCACGTGACTCTACTGTAAGGAACACTATCCCTCACAAGTTATCTATTCTTGCTTTTCTTTTTTCCTACTTGTTCTTCCATTAGGTACAGGATCAAATGTCCTATTCAGGGTCTGCCTGCTAAGGACAACCGCTTTCTAGAGCCTCTCAGGACTTCCGGTGACCTGCTCAGCTCTGGCTGGCTACGCTGGTGATTCCAGCCTCACAGCCCTGCACCTAAGCTGCCTCAGATATTAAGGTCCTTTCTTAAAATAATAAAATAGATAAGCTACTTGACGTATATTACTAGTAATCATTACAGCACTCTGTGACTAAATTAGTACTGTCTACCTCGTGCTCATGAGGATCCAGAGTCTTTGAAAGGGCAAGTAACACAGGTCCAAAGAGTTGGACAGTCAGGCAGTAAGGAGCAGAGACGCAAACTCTGTCCAGGGATCCCGTTTTTTCCACTTACAGAAGCAGCACATGGGCAGCCTGCAGATGTGTTTGGTTTAGCCTGCTACAATCCTGGCCTTATGGTGTTTTTCAAAAAAATATGAATTCATTTCCAAGATTATTTTGAAAGGTAGATTTATTTTAAATATCCAATTTTTTACTTTTTCTTTAAAAAAATCAGAAGAACTAGCAACACCGGGCTTGTCTTCCTCTGGGTGACTAGCTATCTGCTGGAGCTGAGGAGCAAACTCTCCCTTCAGACAGACCCGATGTGCAGCTTCTGGCTGGCCACAGTCCTCACCACTCCCTTATGCCTTCTGACACTGCACTCTCCTCACTCTTTAGGTACCTGCCTGGCCCTGTAGACAGCTGACTTCGCCCCTGTGTTGTTAAGTCCTGTTCCCAGGGGAGGGCATGTCTTCCTCTCTGTTCTTGGTCTCAGAAGCAGCTGGTTTCCATCTCTACACCTGTACCTTGTGCCTCCCCCTTCCTTCTTCCTCCTGCCATGATGTCTTCCTGGTTTTGTCTTTTGATCTGACTTCTGACTCATGCCTGGCCCTAACTCACCATCACAGAGATCCTCTGGTTTGCCTGCAATCAGGTTCTAATTCTCTAACTTGCATTGATCATCCAGGTTAGATTGAGGTCCAATCTGAATTACTCACTAGGTCTGCTCTTTCATTCAACTTGAACTACTCCCATTCCACCAACCCAGTCCAAGACTTCTCTGCAATTCCCTTCTGCTCCCTTGTACCTGCCCCACACTGTGAGTGAGCCAGTGGCTGGCCCGACACAGAAGTACTTTCCTTCTATTTGCCATCCCCCTTTCTCCCCTCCTCCATCTCTCTGGCTCTCCCAGCACTGTCCTCACAGCAGAGCCGAGAAGGGGGACCTAAAGACAAGAAAGGATTGATCAGTGTTCCCTGAATAGTACAAGATGAGGAAATTTTTTAAAAGCCCTCTAGACTTCATGCTTCGAGGATGTTCCATAGGGAACTTGACAGAGACTTGTAAAATACATCTCATATAAGAAAGAAGTTGAAAAGGGCAAAAGAACCCTACAAGTCTGACAAGGAGAAAAAGAAAAAGGTGTAGACCAAAATATTGGGACTGAAAACCCTATTGAGAGCAAAGCTGGCTCTGACTTTTGTGCTTCCCTAAATGAAAAGCAAACTTCTCCCCTCCTCCCTCATCCCCGACTTTGTCAAGCATGATTGATGACACAGCTTTTGCTGAATACACTGCTGAAACGTTCTCACATATAAAATGAGAGCTCACCTAGCGCTTATCTGTGGAAGAAAAGGCACACTATTGTAAAAGACAGATGCCTGGCAATTAAAGAGAAAAGAGTGGAAGGGAACACCATTGCTGGCAGCACGACACGCCACCTACCTGATGTTTCCCGTCGTGCTGTACCGTGATGGTCCCGGTCTTTAAACTTTCTAGGGCAAGAGTCAAAGACATAAGGACACATCCCCCACTACTCTCCAAACAAAATCCCGTCTTAAAAAAAGAAACCAGTTAAAAAGATGAAAACTCTCATTTGAAAAGACCCATGCACCCCAATGTTCATAGCAGGATCATTTACAATAGCCAGACACGGAAACAACCTCAGTGTCCATGGACAGACGAATGGATAAAGAAGATGTAGTATATATATATATACCACGGAAAATTACTTAGCCATAAAAAAGAATGAAATAATGCCATTCTTAGCCATGTGGATGGACCTAGAGATTACCATATTAAATGAAGTAAGTCAGACAAAGACAAATATCATACGATATCACTTATATGTGGAATCTAAAATATACAAATGAACTTATTTACAAAACAGAAATAGACTCACAGACATAGAAATCAAACTTATGGTTACCAAAGGGGAAAGGGCGGGGGAGGGATAAATTAGGAATTTGGGATTAACAGATACATACTACTATATATAAAATAGATAACCAACAAGGACCTACTGTATAGCACAGGGAACTATATTCAATATCTTGTAATGACCTATAATGGAAAAGAATCTGAAAAAGTATATATATTTATATATATGTATAATTGAATCACTTTGCTCTACATCTGAAACATTGTAAATCAACTACACGCCAATAAAATAATTAATTTTTTTAAAGAAGCCAGTTAGCTCCTTTTCTAACCCATCCTATCATGTATATTCCAGCTTCGAGCTCCTAGATTACAGCTGACTCCTCATTTTCACCCACCTAAATCCTACACATCTTTTAAAAGACAACTCAAATTCTGTGTCATTTCTCAACTATCCCAACATACTATACCCTCTCCCTTCTCTAAATTCTACAACAAATACAAACTGTGTCCACATCACTCACCAACTAAATTGTAAGCACCTCAGGATCAAAGCAAAGACATCATTTTATCCCTACTACCATGGCTAACATTAAATAGGTTCAATAAACATGGAAATGAATATGACACTCTGCCATAATCTTCACTACTTATTTCATTCCATATATATTTAACTCCAATAAGATTATAATTCCCTTGAGTTCAAGGACCATGACTTAATGTATTTCTCTGGCAGTCTAGATGGGACCCAACCCACAGGAGGAAATAAATATTTACTTGATAGAGAAGGTTGATTGATTTAAAGGAATTTAAAGCTTTCAAAACAAGTTAACAGTTGCAATACTAGACATTCCTTACTTGAATAGGAAATATCACTTTACAGCTAAAACAAAATCGTGCAGGCTGTGGACAGTCCCAGAGTTTTTCAGTGGCATAATTTCACTAAGTTCTAGAGTAAAGCCCCAAGTTTGCCTCTGGGATGTTCAAATACCACCTCAGAATGAGTGGCTGGTGTCTGAGCCGCCATCCTGTGGATCTTACTTCAGAGTTCTCCAAGTTTATCCTCGGAGGGAAGGGCATATCACACTTAATCAGTTCTGTTTTTTAAATGTTTTTGCTGTGAGTTCCACCTGGGACTTGCAAATCCATATGAGATCTTGATTTGCACATCATTGTTGGTTGCAAGACCCTGTGATGAGAGCTCAGCTGTCAATGGGAAGTGAAGCAGGATGTCAGCTTGCTGCTCCTTGCCTGCCTACCCTCGAAGTCCTTGAATCTCCTGGGCTGATCCAGGGGGAAAGCAGTAAAGACAAGCAGATAGGATTTGAAGGCCAGGGTTAAAACCACACGTGGAAAAAGAAAGACCGTCATTAGGTTGTTTTCCTGTCGTGTAATTACTGCTCTAAGACCATCAGCTTTAAGTAATAAGTTTTTGAAAACCAAAAATTTTAGATACAATTTTGTATAAGCAAATCATTTGTGTGCACAAAACTCTATTTTCTCAAGCAAACAGCATTTTTCACATGCAAATGGGGCTGTTAGAGCTTTAGCTAATTGAGCAGTGCGTGGAATTCAATGCTTTTTGCAAGCACAAGTGGGAAGTGATACTGGTGTAGCTACAGAGAATGTTGACAAGAGTGGCTGGCGGTCAGCGGTACTCTTTGCCTACAGTTGGGTGGCTCTGAGTCCTTGGAATGCTGTAACTCTTGAGAAGTGGAGTAGAAAACTGTCTGAGGTGAGTACACAGTATTTTCAAGCAAATTACTGGTAAATTGACCATCGTCATCACATCAACTAAGTTACTCCAGGCTCAAACTCACACGTGCCATCTGAGTTAGCATTTCAGCATGGCTTGGAAGAAATGGTCCGACGGGCTGTTCTGTTGGGTGGTGCAACTGCTCCAAGCCCCTCTGCCATCCTAGAATCTGCATTAAACTGAAAGTTGGCAGCACACTGCAGTTGGGTACTTGAGGAGAGTGTAATAAAGGTACCGTTTACAAAGGAATGGGCAGGGATCAGGAAATCAACAAGGGTTTGTACAGTACCTTCAGACTAGTAAGTGGTTGCAATCTCTAGACCTGAAGGGGCAAAGGAATGGGTCTGTTAATAGAACCTGGAGGGACAGCTATAAAAAAAAGGACCACCCAACAGGAGTTGTGATCTTTCAGTTGATGAAGGCAGCCAGCCCATCATGACCCTCAAGGAGAAAGCCAGAGGGATCAATACTCTGACCTCATTCTTCTCTCTCCCTCTGGTGTTTTGCCAGCCTCCCTCATTGACCAAACCCAGCTGGAAGGCAGAAGGCCAAGGCATCTCTTGATTCTATCTATACTGGTCAACCTCCCAGGCACAGGGCAGGGCTTAGACTAGTGTGGAGAACAAATCAAAGATATCCTGCTTAGGTTCCCTGGAGCCAAAGGTTCTGCAGGCCTTTTCTTTTATCTCCTATTTCAGAATTTCTAGGCTCCAGAACTTCTCTGAGAGCTAAATCACAATCATACCCTGCCTGGCGCTATTCTAAAGTCTCAATGGAAATTTTCATGATTAACAATAGTTGTCTTGGGGCTTCCCTGGTGGCGCAGTGGTTGAGAGTCTGCCTGCCAATGCAGGGGACACGGGTTCGAGCCCTGGTCTGGGGGGATCCCACATGCCACGGAGCAACTGGGTCCGTGAGCCACAGTTACTGAGCCTGCGCGTCTGGAGCCTGTGCTCCGCAACAAGAGAGGCCGCGACAGTGAGAGGCCCGCGCACCGCAATGAAGAGTGAACCCCGCTCGCCACAACTAGAGAAAAGCCCTCGCAAAGAAACGAAGACCCAACACAGCTAAAAATAAATAAATAAATAAATTTTTTTAAAAAAAGCAATAGTTGTCTTAAACCTATAAGAATCATTCTTAAGATGGCAATAAATTTAACTTATAATGCTACCATGGAAATGGTTAAGGGTTCATCAATGGTCATGGATTTGATCGGTTTCGTTTATTCCCTAATCATAGAACAAAGCCATTGCCTGTATAACAGAAGCCAAATAGAAACAGAGACCTCTTTTTGTAATTGTTCACCTCTACTTCTACATGATATATTTTCCAACTACTCCTTTTCTCATTAGTTTCGCTCCTTGTAAATGCCTGTTTGTATTAAAATAATCACCATCTCACAGTTCAGATTTAATTGTTCAGTAGTTATTTAATGTGTGCTACTTTTTTTTTCCTCCCTGCCTAAACTACAAGCTCCCTGAAGGCAGAGGGTGTGTATGGTATGCATTCAAACATCTATTAAGGTCTCTATAAGTACTTCTCCCATGGAATAATTCCCCAGTAATTGGCAAGTTCTTGTTATCAGCATTTATAGAATAGTTTCTATGCACCTAGAACTCTGACAAATTCTAAGCTACCTGAGAGCAAACACCAAGTATGCTTTATCTCAGGCCCTTCCACAGTGCAGAGCACAGAGCCTTTCTACATAGTAGTAATTACTCTTGAAGGTTACAGGAAGGAAAAGAGTGGAAGGGAGGGAGAGCGGAGAGATAGCTAATAGTTCCTTGTTGGTAAATATGCTCGTTGCATTAGGCATATGGGCAGTTGTTAGATACAAAGCAAGCAGAGTGGCTGGAAAATAACTTGATCCATAACCGAACCCATATAGTGTCGCCTAGATGCTATGAAGATAATTGGCCTCTGGGTATTTCAAATATGGTCTTTGTCCTCCTTTTATAGATGATTCTGTATATCTTTGTGTATAATAAGCCGACTGGATGTGGGTGATGCCATGATTCAGATATGTGCTTCCCAGGAGCCATAAAGCGATCTCAAATACATCTATAAACACCTTTGAGAGATTGTGCAATAAAGAAACTTCCTGACAAATTAGCTACAGACTCAGAATAACAGAGCTAATAATACATCAGCTCACTGCTCTTCCCAGCAAACACCGGCGGAGAAATGTGTTAGACTGAAATTAATCAATCTAACACTTACAATCTGGAAATTTTAGGGAAAAAAAATTGTTTCTTAAGGAAGATATTTTTAAAGCAATATTTATTAAGACATAGCTTCATCTCTCTATTTCATTTATTTATTTATGTATTTTTGGCTGCGTTGGGTCTTCGTTGCTGCGCGCGGGCGTTCTCTAGTTGAGGCGAGTGGAGGCTACTCTTCTTTGCAGTGCACAGGCTTCTCATTGCAGTGGTTTCTCTTGTTGCGGAGCACGGGCTCTAGGCACACGGGCTTCAGTAGTTGTGGCACGTGGGCTCAGTAGTTGTGGCTCGTGGGCTCTGGAGAGCAGGCTTAGTAGCTGTGGCACACGGGCTTAGTTGCTCCGCGGCATGTGGGATCTTCCCGGACCAGGGCTCGAACCCGTGTCCCCTGCATTGGCAGACGGATTCTTAACCACTGTGCCACCAGGGAAGCCCTCCATTTCGCTTTGGCCCTGCCAAAACAATCTCTGAGGTAAACAGCAGCCCTGAGATTGATACCAAGCAAGACCCTACTTCACCTGAAACTCTGTCTCTGAGATTTAATTCGGTGTCAGGCTACAGAGGCTGGATTCAGCTTCAATATCTTGCTTTTCCTTAAGCACGAGACTTGTCAACACAGCCAATATGCTATCAAGCAAACTACATTTGAAGATTCAAGGGGGGTGGCAAAGAGCTATTAATATGGTGATCATTCACCTAGAGATGATCAGTATTTCATGCAATTGTATTCATTTCAAAATACTCAAGAAATTCGTCATACAGCTAAGTGTGCTTTGTGTTTATCCACCTTGGTAATACTTTATGGATACAAACTATAAATCAGAAAGCAGAAATTTTTGTCAGACCATGTGTCAGAAGTAATTATTACTGTAATAGAAGGTCCGCCCAACCTGAACGGGACACATACACCACCACATCCCACCATGTAAAACTACAAATTGGATCCCACTCTGGAAGAAGAAGTGTTTAAAGTGTTGGAAATGCAAGACTTCACGAAACAGACAAGGAGCCTTAAAAAGTTCTTATTCCGATAGGTATAGGTGATGCTATCTTTTCACACAAAAAGGTTAACAGATTCAAGTACTTTAATTCTATCTCTGCTCCTTCCACCAGAACCATGGCACACATAGTACTAACTTTCTGAAACAAGTTCTGGATGTGGACCCTCTCTTGCCATCCACCCTAATAATTCAGTATCAAACTGCCAGTCCTGTTGCATTTTATCCAGATCTGCAGGGGACCCCCGACACAGGCACAGGCTCTGGCTGCCCCCTCTGGGCAAGTGTGCATGTTTATTACGTAGATTGGAAGGCTGTAATTGCTATTGTTTTCGTTGTTGCTGTTTGGAGAAGGGAGACATAAGGATCAGTGTGATGGGTAAGACCAAGTAAGGAAAATCATGATAAATCATTATAGCTGAACTGTGCAATATGGTAGTCCCTAGCCACATGTGACTATGTAATTTAAACTCAAAATTAAATAAAATTTAAAATTTAGTTCTTCAGTTGCACTAGCCACATTTCCATGCTCAACAGCCATGTGTGGCTAGTGGCTGCCCTATTGGACAGCATAGATACAGAATATTTCTATCATCATAGAAAGTTCTTTTAGACGGTGCTACACTCTAGTATGTTACTAAGCCTTCTGGCAATGTATCCTCTTGGCTCAAATTTCATTACCCTTCGTATAGATAACAGTTTAGATTCTGCCTGGCATTTTTTTCCTTCATGGTGTCTCAAAAGACCATCATGTTTATGAGCAACTAATGCTTTTTCACGTTTCTCTGTATGAAGTTTGTTCTTAATATTGTCTTCGATACTAATTAAGTGGGATTTGAAAGTAAGAACGCATTGGCACAGTTAAGGTTAATGGCTTAATCCTTTAGCACAGGAGACAACTTCAAGAACTTGTTTGAAAGATTTTTACTGAAGCACAGGGAATGCACTGTTTCATTATCCATGAGCATGGTCTATTCTGCTCTCCCTGGGAACTGTGCATCTATATGCCCTTCGAGTAACTGATACTTAGAAAATGTTTCCAGGTCTTTGCATTTCTAACTACAAGAGTAAACTGCTAATAAAAGAGAGATGGTTATTTTTCCAGATAATTCTAGATTCACCAAGATCCATACTTGATTTTTAATCTCTTTCTTAGAAATTAACTTAGTAAAGAGTTAATTATTTTTTATTTAGGAATACTCTAGGTAAACAGTTGATGGAGTACGATAAAATAACTTCACTGGTTGCCAGGGGATAGGGGATGAGGGAAAATAAGAAGCAGCTGGTAAACTGGTACAAACTTTCAGTTATAAGAAGAATAAGTTTCGAGGATCTAATGCATAAGATGGTGACTATAATTGGTAACACTGTATCATACAATTGAAATTGGCTGAGAGTAGAACTTCCATATTCACACACACACACACACACACACACACACACAAAGATTGTCAACCATCTCAATAATTGTATTTGGATTGTATGGTGCAATGATTGTTTTAGCAAAGCAGTTAAATGAAATGCTATTAAAATTGTTTTAAAAATAACTACATAACTGATTGTTATAGTAATTCTAATTCTTGTATTTACATAATTCAAACATTTCCAAACAAAGATTTAAGGGCACAAGAGGGGTGGAGAATGTTGGAGAAATAGCTTGGAATAAACAAGAGCTGTTTTTTGGTTGTCTTACAGTCTTTTCTTATTGTTCTTTTCTTTTCAAAACTTTACGTACACATGAACACACGGAATGCATGTGATATAGTTTTTTGTTTGTTTCTTTCTTTCTTTCTTTTGGTTTGGTTTTGGCCGCACAGCATGCAGGATCTTAGTTCCCTGACCAGGGATGGAACCCGTTCCCTCTGCAGTGGAAGCATGGAGTCTTAACCACTGGACCACCAGGGAAGTCCTGCATGTGATATGTTAATCATGGTGAAAGTCTCAGATGCTTTCTAAGGTATAGCTGGTAATACAGACAAGTGAAATGGTCCAGATGTCAGACAATCGGGAGAATTGAGGACCAAGTTTGATTGGAAGGTGCATGTCCCCACCAAACAAACACATGTATAACCCAAGTTTGATGCACTGGCTGCCAATTTGTGTCTTTAATCCAGCTTTCTGTGTACCAAACTCACCACTTCTGCATCCCCAGTTGTAATCATAACCATATTTTAATTAATAGTGGGTTGTTCTAATGAAATTTTCAAGCAAAGTGAATCATGCTTCTAACATTGTCTGTACAGGTTCCAGATTTTTTAGAAGAAAAATTCTATGCAAATCTAAGATAGAAATGAATATCATCAGTGATACCTTCTGTAAATTCTAAGATTAGAAAAAAATGCTATTATCCATTCATTGGGTGAGCTAATTCTCCTGTCTAGGAGACACTGGTGTGATTCAGAAATGTAATATCCATAACTCCTTTCCTTCTATATGTTAGCACATGTTAGCACATATGTTAGCATATTAACGTACATATGTGGAATCTAGAAAAATGGTACAGATAAACCGGTTTGCAAGGCAGAAATAGAGACACAGATGTAGAGAACAAACATATGGACACCAAGGGGGGAAAGTGGAGAGGGGGTTGGTGGTGGTGGGATGAATTGGGAGATTGGGATTGACATATATACACTAATATGTATAAAATAGATAACTAACAAAAACCTGCTGTATAAGAAAAAATAAAATTCAAAAAAAAAGTCATGACTATAAAACTCAGCTCAGTTTCACATTGCCACAAACACACTGTCCAACGTTGGGGATGTTAAGTAACATCTGTGGGACTCATCAGGGGGCTCAACACTGAGTTAACAAAACTCAGTTCCTGGCATTATGTTCATTTGGGGGGATATAGTCACTGCCCTTTAGGAGCTCAGTCGTGATAGAGCTTTGAATCAAATGTTCTCCATGCTGTTCTCAGCTTTAAAATGATGTTATTTCACAGCTTTTCTTAAAAATGAATTTTAACTAGTTGCTGGAAAAGCTGTATATAGCATATCACATAAAATCATCTAAGGATTAGATGATTTTGTAGGTTTGGGATAATTAAGATCTGTTATCATTAGACCAGGGTTCTCCAGAAATTAGCTGTAAATTTTTAAGGAATAATTAGGTCTTAATTCATTTCTTACTACTATATACTGAATTGGTTGAAATTTCTAGAACTAGGCTTATATCACCAAGGCTTGAGGGTTCGATCCATCATAGAATGATTTTCAGCTAGGCCTGAATTCTTGATCTTTCATTTCTCTTTCTCCCTGGATTAGCAATAAGGTGTTGGGAAAGCAATTAACTTGCCAGTTTTTAAAATCCTGTATGATGAGGTGCTTCCATAAAGATAAACTCTTCCTTATCTAACCTTATATTTTACATCCTACCTTGATCCAGCATCTCAGGACCCAGTCCCATATGTGGCCCAGACCATGTAAGTACATGATAGGTAGGTCCTGCAATTCCTTCATCTTCTCTTAGCTGGTCCAGAACTTCCCTGACCAAGTTATGTTGTAACTTAACCCTAGTTATTGATCTGGTGATCAGGATAGGAGGGGATGGGAGGTCCTGAGGGGCATGTGCATGTCTTGCAAGGCACAGACCTCTGCACTGTCTTTAAGCAACAGAAGAGCATTAGCCTATAAGAGAAGCCTTTAATGGGTCATGTCTGTGGGCCCAGAGAGTTCAGAGGGATCTGAAGATATAAGAGGTTCAAGTGCATTAATTCAAATATCCTTATCTCAAGTCTGATAAAGGCCCTGCTCTCGCAGAGCAGACTTGCTGAGGCTGAAAATTCAACCTCCTCTGGAGTCTGGCACTCTTATAATTAAGTCCTAGGCAGAATCCCCAGATTTTTCTACACTCTGGCTACCATATACTCAATATATGGTGAAAGGAGGCCTTCAGACTTAACCTTTAATTGGTGATCAATCACCTTAACCCACTGTTGTATTTCTCAGTGCAGAGATTGCCCCCAGAAATTCCAGTCTAATAATTACTCCCCCTTCAAACTTCCCAAACATCCAAGACTGCCTCCAGCAAGACTCTCCTACCAATGTCTGATTGCAGCTCAGCATGGTGAAGGTTTTTACACTCATTTCACTGTGGCATGTGGTGGGAAGCTAACAATACGCATTCTTCCAACAGTGGTTGGGTCTTCATTGCCAGCTCCAGAAGCCCATTTGAGGATTTGCTCCCTCATACAACTCTTGGCCTTAACAGTTCAGGAACAGATTCTGAGATGAAGATTTGCTTTCAGGAAGCTGACCGGGGAGTGTCCTCAGGATCAGCGCCAGTAGGAGGTAAAGGAGGAAGGACAAGACAGAGAGAGGGGCTGACCTGCAATGCAATCACAGCAAACCTCGCCAATCCAATGGCGAGCTCTGGAGCTGGAATGGCCCTTGCAAAGTGTCCTATCTTGAGACAAGGGGCCAATAGTTTTATATCGCTGCATCCACCAGTCATTGGCTGGGGGCTCCCTCTGGGAAGGGGACTTGAGCTTGGGAGCGGCAATTCTCTTTAGCTGAGGACAACTCCCAGGGAGAAACTCAGCTGAGAGCCGTCAACTGCCAACACTCCCTAAAACTGGGGAAATGAGTGTCTCATTTCTGCAGGGGATCTAGAAGGTGCCACAATATCCAACACATATAACCCTGCTGTGGTAGGCAGAACGATGCCCCCCCCCACCAAGATGTCCACAGCCCAGTCTCTGGAACCTGTGTGACCACACATGGCAAAAGATACTCTACACATGGAATTAAGGTTAAGAACCTTGAGATGGAAAGTTCTCCTGGATTATCCATGTGAGCCCAACCTAATCACATGAGTCTTTAAAAGAACCTTCCCTGGTTAAGGTCAGGGTCAGACAGACTAACTTTGAAAATGGAGGAAGAGACCATAAGCCCAAGAATATGGGCAGCCTCTAGAATCTGGAAAAGTCAAGTACATAGATTCTTACCCAGAGCCTCCAGATGGAAATGCAGCCCTGCCCTGGACTTCAGCCCAGTGACACCTGTATTGGACTTCTAATATATAGAATTTTAAGATAATAAATTTTTGTTGTTTTAGGCCACTAAGTGTGTTGCAGCTTTGACTCTAAAGGGTACTTGATGATCAGTTTTTGCATAAATAGCTCAAGTGTAGATGTATCTGCTTTATCAGCAGCTTGGAGAATGAGTTTTTATTTTATCTTTTACCCCTTTGATCTGATGCCTGTATCATGGACAAACAGCCCTATAAATGAGTGAAAATACCTTTATCTAATCACGCCCTAAGCCCTTTAGGGCTCTTGCACGGCCTCTTCCCTAGACCTGAGCACCATGTTTCCCTCATAAGGGAGCCCTTCCTGCCCCACCCCACCATCTGTCTTTGGACCTAATGTTAGCCTCTAAAAACCATCATGTAAAATCTTGGGTGGTTATCATCAAGAAATTGAATCTTTTTAAATTTTCCAAGGAACTTTAGTAGTGGAATCAAGGATCTAAGTTCACTGTTTATACTCTTAGAGCAGAGTTTCTCAATGGCACTATTGGCATTTTGGGCCAAAACAACTATTTGTTGGGGGGTGGGAGTGGCAGCAAGACGTCCCATGCATTGTTGGATGTCTAGCAGCAAACCTAGCCTCTGCCCATGAGATGCCAGCACCAGCCCAACAATCCATCTCCCCTGCCCCAAGTCACGACAATCAAGGATGTCTCCAGGCATCGTCAAATGCCCCCTGGGAGACAAATTACTCCCCTCCCCTCCTTGTGCACCATTGTCCTACAGACAGAGAATTATACAACATAGAAATGACAAGGGCTTTAGAAATTCTTCAATCAAGCAATCCAACTTTTAAAAATAGAAAGGACTTCTCCAAGAGGTTATGTGACTTGCCCAAGTTAGTGGCAATGGCTACATATAAATCCACCATCTCCCTGGAGTGCTAGAATAGACCATTTGAAAACTAAACATTTTTTATGAGTGTTAATTAGTTTCCAGAGCTTTATTCACATATGCAGACAATTCAAATAAAGCCCTGCAAGTTGACCCAGTTTTCTTACCCTTCCATGGTTTTTTTTCTGGTTTCATTCTTCAGAACTTTTGTGGCTAAAATTGCCTCTAATAATGCTTATCAAGAAAGCATTTCTGCTAATTAGCAGGGGTGACACAGAGCTCTATGGAGCCCCATAGGTAATTCACACAATACCAATCTCTCTCCTTTCCCTTGAGCTGAAATGCCTTCTTCCTCTTTGTGCAGGGAGGATGGGGCTGGAGAAGTCCTTCCTTTCTGGGCAAGTAGGTCATTCCTCCAACTTCCTCAGAGATTTGGCCATCAATCAGCCATCAGCTGCCGGGGGTTGGTTGGTTTTGTTCATTTGTAGTTTCCATTTTTACTGAACAGAAAAGGAACATCAATAGCAGCCATGGAGATTTCTAGGCGTCTCCAATCTTAATTCTTCCTTGTATTGAAAGGCATAACAATGTCAGTAGAATTAATTAAATTGCTTTCATTGTTCTTCATACCTCACTCACTCCCGTGTTAACACACATTGAGAGTGCAGAACACACATTTACATAGGCACCCACCTACGCAGGAAGAAAAATATGCCAATTTTTTTCATTGCTATCTTTTATCTGTGGTTTTGGATCACTTTGAAAGCAGATTTAAAGAATACAGGGATGGTGAGGCAACCAGCCTTTCTCAAAACGGTGAACATTAAGTACCTTGACGAGTCTGCTTCAGTCCTCTGAAAACACAGGAATTTACTAAATGATTAACCAACAACCTAATAAAATTTTGATTTTTCAATTTTATGGCGGTGAGAAAAGCGATACGCATTCACTAGAAACCGTACTTGGAATTTTGATCTTTTCCCGAGCTAGTGACCTGCTCTCTTGCGATGCTGGGCAGTGACAGTCGCAGCTCCTAGGCAGTCCGGTGACCACGAGGGTGAACGCGTGACACACTGACAACCATCCTGCACCCAGACAACCACTCTTTTCCACTTTCAGTACAGTTTTCAATAAATGACATGAGATATTCAACACTCTATTATAAAATAGGCTTTGTGTTAGATGATTTTGCCCAACTGTAAGCTAATGAAAGTGTCCTGAGCACGTTTAAGGCAGGCTGGGCTAAGCTATGATGTTCTGTAGCTTAGGTGTATTAAATGTATTTTCGACTTACAACATTTTCAACTTGCGATGGTTTATCGGGACATAACCCCATCATAAGGAAGATCGGTACAGATGCTAAGTAACCCAATACCACTCTAGCCACATTTTACAGTGTAGGAGATGAGGTCTGAATTGTTGGAATGCTTTCTACACGGCCAGAGAAGTGGAAAGATGTAAGGCAGGTTCCACCCTCGCGTTTCCAATCACTACCTGACCCAGTGCTGTTTCTACGACACCATGCCATTGATCCATAGCACTTACTGGATCATCCTTCCATCTGTAGCCCCTGTCCTATTCCCTCGGGGGTGATTATGTTCCCGGAATCATTGGGATTAGCGTGTCTTGGGTGATGGTGGCGCAGGCAGGGAGCTCCCTTTGATTCTTCTGATGGTAAAAAGGAATAAGAAGATTGAGCTCAGAGAGATGAAAAGGAGCTTTGAAAAAAATAAAATTTCTATACCAATAATGTTATTTTCCACCCCTGGGAACTTCAACTGTCCAACAGAACTTTCCAGGACACAGAGCCTTGCAAACTCACATTTGGAACATTCCCGCATATACTGAGCAACTATAACTGGTCCCCAGGTCCTCTTTCAATCTGAAGACCAAGAATTAGTACCGGAAAAACCTTTCCTCCCCACATCCTTTCCTGTCTTTTATGGTTGGACAACTGGGCTTTCATCTCTAGCAAATTGGGGACAGACACAAACACTCCCTCAGGGAGAACAAAAGCAGCCAAAGGAAAACAGTGAAACTGCCTTTCACACAACAGGCTTCACGTTTCACTTTTCTTTCCCCTTTCTCCACGCTTTGCTTCATCTGGGAAGAAAACTTATTTTTAAAACACCAAACCCCCTTTCTGTCAGGGGGCTTGGCTGGATTGATAAATAAGGGGAGTCGTCTTAATGGGGGTGCTGTCAGCAAACTCCTTCTTTGAAACAAATAAGTGTGACAAAGGAGAATGTTCAAGAGGCCCCTGGGTTCTATAAGAGAAAAGGAACAGAAGATTCGTTTCCACAGCAATATCGGACTGGACTTGGCCCAGAGGAACCTCCCTCACTCTTGGAAAGGCTTGTTAATTAGCACATCAGACTCATCTGGTCGCTTCCCCCCTAATGCTGCGGGAATGGTTTGCACAAGCCTCTGGGCTGTCCCTGGCTTTACCCCATTCCCAGTCCTGTTTTCTGCTGGGCTCCAGGTGTTGCTGTCTGCTCCAACACATCTCTGGTTACCGCAGACGTGCTGGGTTTAAATAAGAATCAGACCGCTCTCGTTCATCTCCATGCAGACAGTCCCATTTGTCAAACTCAAAAATGCCCATCCGTGTAAAGGGTTTAGGGAGAACGCAGGACTGACTGAGGAACGAGAGACTGGCGTGGCGGATGAGCCTCAGAAGGAAACCGTTCTGATCAGTCAAATGCGAGACAGAACCTGTGACCTCCTCCACCTCCAATAAAGTGGTGCCGAGGCCGCCTGGCGCAGCTTGCTTCCACACAGAGCGGGCAGGCCACTGAGTCCCGTCCTGATAAAAGCAGAAGCCTGGTCCGTTTGATTTCAGGGAGGAGCGTTTGCATTCACTTCCAAACTGAATGCCCTCTGCTCTGGGAGCCTCGCTATAAAAATCAGATCCCTGACTCCGGTCTGATCCTGACCTGGTAAGACTGGGGCTTACCTCCACGGGGCTGTCATCAGGGTAACCAACACACGCTGTACCACCAAATACTATTTGCCAATCTCCTGCCCAGGTGATGCTCTCTCGCCACTCAGCGACTTGGCTTATCTTGTTATTGTTTCCAAGAAAGTCTATCCCCCTGAACTGTGTGCTACAACATAGCTCTTAAGGAGATTTCAAGTTGCTTTTGGTCTGTGCGAGAGAACTCAATTAAATACTCATCAAACTTGCATCTTCTTTTTTCCCAGGTCACAGCTAAACTCCATTTCCAAGCCTCTCTCACAATCAGGAGCGGCCGTGAGACAGAACTCTGGCCAAAGGAATATGGGCAGAAGTGCTTCTTTCCACATCCAAGCCTGACCCATGAAAGATCCCATTCTATCCTCCTTGTTGCTTTCTTCCCTTGCCTGCTGGCTGAGGCAAAAAAAAAAAAAAAATCCCGAGAAGGACTTCAAGAGCCCAGGAGATACTTGAGTCCCTAGAAGGAAGCTTGGGGCCATGGACGTGACTGAGGGGAACAGAGCTTCTCCAACAACCTGCACTAGACCAGGACAGGAGCAGAAACACAAACCTTTCTTAAATTAATCCAGTGAGATTAAGCAGTTGCTTGTTACAGCAGAGAGGCTACCCTGGTGAATACAGACAGGCAGGAGAAAGACCTATGTTAGCTGCCCTGCCCTGTGATCAGCTTGAAGGAAGCCAAACCTTAAGTCACTTTTATATCCCCAGCCTCCGGGAGAAAATATGCCATATAATCATTTGGAGACGATGAAGTGGGGACAGAAGAATAGGGAAACATCTGTAAAATATGGTAATATATGCTATTGTATGTCATATGGCAAAATTAAATTAGCTCTATAGTCAAGGTCAAATGTGCAGTGAAAAGAAGAGAGCAGAGAACAACTGTTTAGGACTGGGAGAATTTGGAAAGTCTTTGTGGAGGAAGTACAAAAAGTAAGTAGAATTCCCACAATTAGAGGAAAGGGCGTATTCGAGGAAGAGGAAACCCTGCGAGTTAAGCAAAACTGCCTTGAATTCTGTGGCTGTTCTAACAGTGGCAAGTGGTCCCCCAGAGGAACAAAATGTTTTTTAATGGTTAAAGTGGTAAACGTCATGTTGTATATTTTTTACCACAGTTTTAAAATCCTTACCATCATGGAGCTTATAAGCTAGGAGAGAGAGAAAGATAATAAGCCAATTAAAATATCAAATAAAAAAGTACATTCTAGATCAGCTTTGGGTCCATCCCCATTTTACAGATAAAAAGCCAGAGAACACAGAGAAAAGGTAACAAGAGTTTACCCAGTAAGACCCTCATGACTCACTCCTGGGCCAGTGAGCTTTCCACTGAACCAAACTTCCTTTGTGAGGTAGTTCTACTACCTCTGTTTTATCTGAACCATTCGATAATATACTAGAAAGAGAACAGGTTCTGGAACAGAATTCAGATTTCAGCACAGTTGCTTCCTGGAAGTTGGATCTTGAGATTTCCTTCTCAAATGGAAATAACAAGACCAGCTTCATAAGGGTTAAATGTAATTTAATGTAATTTGTTACACTTACCCTTAGGTACAAGGGAAGGAGTCAATGAAAATTAGCTCCCTTCCTAGGAATAAAGGTGTTTTTTGTTTGTTTGTTTGCTTTGTTTTTGTTTTTGTTTTTTTAAGAAGTTGAATGATCTTTACCAGAGTTTTAGAAAATCAACTCTGGCAATAATATGAAAAATACAATAGATTTCAGAAGCAGAAGATTGGTGTTAGAGACCAGCTAAATTATATCATTAAGGAACAGAGAAGGGTCCTCCCAGAGAACTCTGAATGGCTTTAGTTGTAGGAAATTAGATTGACCAAAACATTTGGAGTAGCCAATGAATCACCAGAGTGCTAGGCACAATTGCACCATGCAAATGTAGATAAAACTTAATTGTGTTTGGGGAAGTTTTTAAATTGAATCATGACTATACATTTCAATTCAGCATGAAAGATTTTCATGGTGGCCACATCACATGGCAGTACCAGAGAATCTTTGACTTCCTGTTATCATTCATATCAGTCTCCTGTGGGTACCAGCTGACAGTGACCAATGAGAAAATATACAAGACCAGGTCATATACCATAACATCAGTAAAGCTGAGAATGCAGCAAATTATTGGAAGAATTCAGCTAGACCAGGGTAGTGCAATCCTATAAGACACACCCTAGCTTTAAACCTTCCCAGAGCTTCCTATTACCTACAGAAATGCTTCTCAGATGGTGATTCTTCTTGGACCTCCTGCATCTAAATTACCTGAAACATTAGAAAGGCATATTCTCAGTCAGGCCTCACTCATGACCTACTGAATTGTCATCTCAGTAGATAAGCCAGGAATTTGTGCTGTAAACACTGCCTCTCTCCCCCCTACCCTGCCATCCTTAATCACACAGAAGCTTGAGAACCACTAGCCTGAAAAATAAACTCATCCTTCTCAGCATGGTGTTTACAAATCCTTCATAAACTTGCCCCAACTACCTTTATTCCCTCATCATTCTCTCCCACTGGTCCTATGTTCTAGCATACGATTGAATAACCATTTCTGAACGTACTGAACTTTTCCCCAACCTCACAACCCCAAAATATATTGTTCCCTTTGTCTAGACAGCTTCATCCCTAACCATCTCGTAACATTCTGTTCATCTCAATAAATGGTAGATACTATATTACCCTTTGAAAAACGTTGAGAAATCAGTACCCAAAGTTCTAACTGGATCTTTGCTGCAAGCTCATGGCGATGCCTCAGTAAATTCCACATCCGAGGTACGAAAAGGGAAAGTGATTGAGTCTGGCGTGAGCGTCCCATTGTCAAGCAGACTCAGCTGTGTAATAGCAGTCCTGACTCTGAAACCCCTCCTCCAGCAGGTAGAATAAGATGGGTTCAATGACACATGATTGTTTTCCATTCAGTGTTTGAGTGAATGATTAGACTAGATTAATTGTCTTGATCCCCCATTTCATTTTGGTTAATTTGAACAGTTGTTTACGTCCATTCAAATTATGGCCAATTCAGTTAAAAGCCCAGTCAAACTGTCTAAATGTTTTGAATACTAAACAATGGGTTGATTGAATAGATTTTTCACTCTTCAACCGAGTAGTTTTGCAGGATAGAGCCATGGCCTAATATAGAATACAAGACTGGCCTTCTGTCTTTGCTGAATGGCCAAAGGAGGTGCAGTTCAGATCAATGGGCAGTTCCAAATAGGCCTGGATTATTTATACAGGTGGACTAGCCCATCATGCCCACAGCCCAGCAAGCAGGTGAGACCACAAGGAAAAACAGTGCAGTGCACCTCTCTCCATGTTTAGGCCACAACGTGGAACCAGCAAAATGTGAAGAGACCAAGAGTTAAGGAATTCTGCCCTTTCTCAGAGGATGCTGTCCTAGGGCAAATTTCCTATAGCACACAGACTGCTGGTGGCATCACAGGTTTTTAGACATAATTGCAAAATAGAAAAATATGCCTTTGTCACACTTCCTTTATTCTTCCCCCTGGCCATGGCTTTCACAATGACCACAGACTGCCCACCAAGCTCTGCTTTCCCCTGACACTATCTTAGATCCAAAATTACTTTTGACCTTTACCCATCAGTGAAAATATATCCTTTCAAACACGTAGCCCTTAGGAGACCATCTGATTAGAATGTTGGTGATTTAAGGCTTTCCGGCACGCGGTCCTCTCTACCCACATTGCTCTCTCCATCTTGTCTCAGCTAAATGTCATCTTCTCATTGAGCCTTCCCTGACCACCCCCTCAAAGGATGTTGCACCCTTCCCCCATCCTCTATCACATCACCCTGTTTATTTTGTAGCACTTCTACCATTGTTCAATTGTTTATTTACTTCTTTATTGCTTATCTCTTTCAGCATATTATAAGCTCCATAAGAAGAGGAGCTATGTGCTATTTACTGCTCTGTTCACAGCTGCTAATATAAATGCCGAGCACAGAGAAGGCACTTTGTAAATATTTGTTGAGTGAACAGATGATTGGCATAACTATCTCAAGAAGGACTTATATTTTTGGAAGAGCAGCTTCTTAACAATCCAGACCAAGTAATGGTTAATGAGCAAAAGAAATGACTCCCTTTACGTCATTTTCTTTTGCTATTGCACCTACACCGTACATTTGTACAATCTCTTTAAGTTTGCATTGTTCATGACCGTGAACTTATGTACACACACACACGTACACACAATGTTAGTTGAGTCATGTAACTTTCTAGAACAAAGTTCATAAAGCAGGCAGAGGCTACGTCTATCCAGTGGGCAGTTGGACGGGACAACAGCTGGTCTTTTATTTCCTTTGTCTTCCTCCCTGCTACCGATTGTCTGGGCCAGATTAATGATGGAGTCGCCCAAATGGATTATAGAGCTGGCTGGAATGACTGGTTTGGACCGTGTGCACATCACATAAGTGGACAAACAGGCAAAAGAGTAATAAAGAAAAACCCCTTCTTTAAGTTCTTTGTACTCTGCCTGTTAGCGTTTACTACCATTCAACCCTGATAATACAGAAGTAAAATATTAATGCGCCCACTTAACACTAATGTCCATAATGATGATGTACGCCTTTGTAGTCAATTTAGGGCCTGCAGAACCGAATGTTATAAACATAATTTCTTAGTTTTGTTTTATGATAATTGGTAGTAGTTGGCATTAAATCGTAATACCCAGCTTCAAGACAGCATCGAAAAGCACCAGCCCTCAACCAGAGTTGTCCTAAGGGAAAAAATATGCTGGAGTTATGTGATGAAAAACTCACTAAGTAAGACATACCTTCTTCCCTCTCTTTTCCCCAGGTACACACACACACACACACACACACATACACTCACACACAGTGTTCAGGAAACAGACAACTAAGCGTGTTAAGGAAATCTAAAACCATGGCTAACAATGACAAATCCCAGAGCCATTGTCTTCTGCGTGGCTGGAAATCACCACGCTGTGCGGGGGATAAATTGCCCCATCGCACAGACAGATGAAGAGCCTAGCTGAAGCAAACAGCTCAGAAAAATAGAGAGAAAGGAACAGGGAACAGTGACAATCTTTATCTCCAGAGCAAATTGAGCTTCTTCAACATGGCAATCAGAAAAAAAAGAGCTTCTACCACCAGCCAGAAAAAGAGAAAAAGCCCCACAGCCTGTCTCCAGGCCGCTGGCTGACCGGGCAGTGCAGTCTTGCTCACAGCCCTCTAGGGGTCATCCGGGGTATTGGCGCTGGGCTGGGGGCTGTACCCTGAGCGGTGACCCTGGAAGAGTGGTCTCCAGACCAGCAGCCAGCAACATCACCAGGGGATGTCTTTGAAACGCAGTTTCTCGGACTCCACCCTGGACTTACCGAACCAGAAACTCTAATCAGCAATCTGTTTCAACAAGGCCTCCAAGTGATTTTATCCATGAGGTTGAAATGGTTGCACTGTTCTGAGCAAATGGGTGGGTTGGGAGGCCTGCTTCACCCCGTACGTAACTCCAAGAGGCATGTCAGCCCCTCAGCATTTCTGCCTTTGTTATGGACAAAATTGTGTCCCCCCAAATTCATACGATGAAGCCCTAAGCCATGGTACCTCAGAGCATGACTGTATTTGGTGATAGGGTCTTTAAAGAGGTAATTAGGTTAAAATGAGATCATTAGGGTGGGCTTTAATCCAATTAGGAGACACGGTGATGGCTTTTTTAGTTACTGTGTAAGACTCCATGATCTGCTCATATACTCTAATCAATAGCTAGTGCTCACCTGCACAGGTTAAAATCACAGAACTGGGATACATATTCAAGGCAGACAGGTCACTGCAATTCGGGTTTCCAGAAAAAAAGAATCTGGAAGGAAATTTAACTGAATCAAGATGCTCAACTTCTTCTACACTATCAGATGCATTTATTCTAAGTATATCTGTATAATCATCAACTTCACATTTTCAGGCTTTTACAATCATTGGGTCTTATTCATAATGAGTACTGTCTTTGTAAGTGAAATTAGCATTCTCTCATGAACTGTAAATGCTAAATTGCTAATAACCTCCCTGGGGGTTTCTTCACATGATGATGCCTTCAATGATTTCATCATAATTTAGCATATTAAAATATCACAATTTATACTCTTAAGCATAACAATTTCCCTAAGGCGTGATCTAAAAGTGGTAGGTGTATTTTTAAATAATTCAGTAAAATCTTGGATAAACATTAACCAAGAGACCAATTCTAAAGAAAGAGCCTCTTTTTTTTTTTTTTTAAGGAATTGACATCACGAGCAGAAACATACTTCTTAGAGAATTCAAAATTTTGCAACAAAACAACTGAATGTCTGAAGTCTCAGACAAAAAAAAAATGCAATTACAAAAGTCATTTTGAAAGAACTCGTATATGTTAATTACCATCAGCAAGGGCCATAAAGCATGAAATTTCACACTTTGGCAGACTAGTTCCAGGTAGAAAGCACTGTAGAATCTAATGTTTATTCCACTGGAAAAGTAAGAAAACAATTTTCCATAAACCAAAGGAAATAACTTCTCTTTTTCTCAACCATTTACAGACTCTAGGGAACTAAGATACACTGAAAGAGGTAGCAGCGAACAAAACAAATTATAGCGCGTGATCAGGAAACATAGGGATGCTTATTTGCCTACAGTTTCAAAAACACAACTCTGCTATATTTAAAATTCCTGTGAGACCAAACTTCTACTTACATTCTAGTTTAGTGGAAAATAAAATTTTTTTGGAAAAATCAAGAGTAAACATTGCCAAGGTAGTTCATATAGAACTAGGAGTCCAAGAAAGGCCATTCAGAAAATTCTGTTTTTTCCATTTTTTCAACTAAGGGGGAAAATGTGTATATCTTCTTTTCTGGAAATAGGAGAATAGTATAAGAATAAAATTTTGTATTTCATTCACTCATTCATCCATTCATTTATTCAGTATATTTTAATTTAGAACCTATTCTGTGTCAGGCACTGTTGAGATTCAGAGGTGAACAGAATAGAAGTAAACCCTGCCCTGAGGACACTTACAGTATAAATGTACAATTAAAGGATTGCTACTTATTATAGCTGTGAAGAAGGCGATGCCCTTGGTGCTCTGAGAACATACGGATAATGTGACCTAATTAGGAGGAAAGGGAGGATGTTCCTGAGGAAGAAACACGGAAGTTGCCATCTCAGAGGATGGGGATGGGGATGGAGCAAGGATCTGGGTGAACCATCCCTAAGGACCAATGTCCTCCATTACATGAGACCAGGCAGTAAATGGGAAGATAGAGTGAGCGTGGAGGAGCGCGTGGGAGGTTTCACAGCCCACACGGGGAAATAGTATCACATCATCATAGTGCACATGCCATGGAACAGAACTTAGTTATCTGGGCTGAGTACAAAGGTGTGATATTGTGATTTACAGTAGAAATAGGATGTAGTCTTCATCCTGTTCCTGTTGCAGAGCTTCCAAAACCCTTGGAATTTCCTGTGATAACAGTGATGAAGGTATATTTTGTTTGTTTTTTGTTTGTTTATTTTTTAACATCTTTATTGGAGTATAATTGCTTTACAATGGTGTGTTAGTTTCTGCTTTATAACAAAGTGAATCAGTTATACATATACACATATCCCCATATCTCCTCCCTCTTGCATCTCTCTCCCTCCCACCCTCCCTATCCCACCCCTCTAGGTGGTCACAAAGCACCGAGCTGATAGCACATAGCTCCCTGTGCTATGCGGCTGCTTCCCACTAGCTATCTATTTTACGTTTGGTAGTGTATATATGTCCATGCCACTCTCTTACTTTGTCACAGCTTACCCTTCCCCCTCCCCATATCCTCAAGTCCATTCTCTAGTAGGTCTGTGTCTTTATTCCCGTCTTGCCACTAGGTTCTTCATGACCTTTTTTTTTTTTTTTTTTTAGATTCCATATATATGTGTTAGCATACTGTATTTGTTTTTCTCTTTCTGACTTACTTCACTCTCTATGACAGACTCTAACTCCATTGTTATTTTAATGAGGTGACTTTCTGAAAGCCTGGTTGCCGGGGGAGCCAACCACTTGATTAGAGAGGGTTGGAAACTTCAGTCCCACCTCTGACTCTGGGGAGGGGAGAGAGGCTGGAGATTAAGTTCCATCACAAGTGGCCGATGATTTAATCACTCTGCCTATGGAATGAAGCCTCCATAAAACCCCGAAGGACAGGGTTTGGAGAGCTTCCAGATTGGTGAACAGGTGGAGATTCAGACCCGCTCAGAGAGGGCCTGGAAACTCCACGCCTCTTCCCACATACCTTGCCCTGTGCACCTCTTCCATCTGGCTGTTCCTGAATTATTCTTTTACAATAAACCAGTTGTCTAGTAAGTAAAATGTTTCTCTGAGTTCTGTGAGCTGCTCTCACAAATTAATCAAACCCATTGGAATCTCTGATTTACAATCAGAGTGGTTCTGATCTCTGAATCACTTGTGGTCAGAAGCACAAGTGACGACTTGGTATTGTGATTGGCCACTGAAGTGTTGGCGGTGGGGGAACAGTCTTGTTGGACTGAGCCCTTAAGCTGTGGGATCTGATGCTATCTTCAGGTAGATAGTCTCAGAACTGCGTTGAATTGTAGGACACCCAGCTGGTGTCACAGAATTGCTTGGTGGGGGGAAAGAACCCACACACTGGAAGTGGTGTTGTTACCAAGTCCAAGCTCGCTCTGCTCGCCACACAACAGGCCAATAAATCGGAGACCAGGTGTTGAGGCAGGGAATACGACTTTATTAGGAAAGCCAGCAGACCAAGAAGATGGCGGACTAGTGTCTCAAAATAACCATCTTATCGGGGTCTGGATGCCAGTTTCTTTCATAGAATCAGAGAAGGAAGTAAAGTAAAAAGGCATCAGTCCTGCAAATTATCTCCTGGAAGGGTCAGCCTTGGGGAGGGGATGTGTTCATTTCTCCTTTCTTGCAGCCATTCACGTGGGTAGGATTCCCTGAGGCAGGCCGTTAAGTACGATTATAATAACAAAAGCAACAAAAAGCAAAGGCTAAAGTCAAAGAAACAGATCCACCATGGAGTCAAAATTGTCTCTTCCCTGTTACAGAGTCAGAGTCATAATAGGAGACTGAAAAATTTACCCCCGCTCTTGATGGAAATGACAGGACGGAGGAACCAAGAGACAATGACTCAGTCACTTGGATTCATTCACCATGACAAGGAGAAATAGAGGGATTGGACAGTCCTTATGGAAGAATGACAGTTTAGTTGAATAACAAGGACCTCAAAGGAGTAGAAGTTGTAATGGCAGGTGCAGTAGCAACGGTCTGGGACTGACAACAGGAAGCAAGGAGGATATCCTTGAAAAGTGCACTCTTAAAAAAAAAAAAATTCTCTCATATTTTGAAATGTCTACGATGACTCCAGCATGATGTGAAAAATCCATGATT
Organism: Balaenoptera musculus; assembly: GCF_009873245.2. Taxonomy (NCBI): domain Eukaryota; kingdom Metazoa; phylum Chordata; class Mammalia; order Artiodactyla; family Balaenopteridae; genus Balaenoptera; species Balaenoptera musculus. The sequence continues at coordinate 26,819,583 of NC_045805.1, read as the reverse complement.
TGTATTGGTGACAAAGTCAAGGTCATGCTAATATTACTGTCATTTGCTGCTTACATTACAATTGGAAAACATGCCAAATTTCAGTTAGAGATTAGTGAAAATAAAGATGCAATTTATTCCCACGCAAGTTCACAAACTGTAGATGAAGAAGCCCTTCAATAAATTCTGATAGTACCAGAAAAAAAAAAAAATTATCTCAGAAGCTTGTGAGATTACCTACTGTCAGTGTGGAGACAATATAGTAGTAGCTCAAGCCTAAATACTAAGGTACAAAATTCCTGGTTTCCAATCCCTACTTTGCCTCTTACTATCTATGTCGGACAAGTTACGTAACCTTTCAAAGACTTGGTTTTCTCATCAACAAAATGGGAGTAATTATGCTCCTACCTCTCAAAGTTATTACTAAATGAGATTAGTAGTGAACATAATAAGAGTACTTGGCATGTAATAGCCATGTGGTATGAAAGAGAAACAGACTCACAAACATAGAGAACAGACTTGTGGGATTAGCAGATGCAAACTATTATATACAGAATACATAAACAATAAGATCCTATTGTATAGCATAGGGAGCTATATTCAATATCCTGTGATAAACCATAATGGAAAATAATATGAAAAAGAATACATATACATATAAGTTATACGTACATATAACATATATGTGTTATATATATAACTGAATCACTTTGCTGTACACCAGAAACTAACACAACGTTGTAACACAACTATACGTCAGTAAGATAAATTTTTTTAAAAAGTAGGCACGTAGTAAATGTTTGCTATTGTTAACTACATTACTACTGAAGACTGCTTTATCTTTGGATGATAAAAGACAAAAATTTATTTTACTCCAATTAAGTAGAAATATCCACTAATGAGAAAACCCCATTCCAAGAATGTTTTCACAAACTGGAGTTTTCCTGTATACTTTGTGATCCAAAGTAATCTTCTGACTTAACCACCCCCAGAGAGATTATAAGATACTGAGACAAAACGCTGTTCCTGGGATGCTCTGAGAATTACGAGGGGCTCGCCACAGAGGAGACGCAATGGAAATGGGCTGAGAGCAGTGTGAGGCCCTGGCACCTCCACCCATGCAAGAGAAGCACAGACCGCCCATGGGAAACCTTTCCCCAAGTTCTGTGGCAGAATTCCATTTCCATTCTTGAGAAGCACCAGTATCCTAGGGTGAGTCAATTTCTAGGAACAAGTCCAGGTTAGAGGTGCAGCTTCGGGAGTCCGGGGCAGCAACATTTAAGTCAGGCTGAGTCCTCAGCCAGGGAAATCAGCTTGAATGCAAACAAGAAAGGTGAGCAGTGACAGGACAGCCAGGAGAAAGGACTGGCATGGAGCCTAGAGCAAGATGGGCCCAGGTTACTAGGGTAGAGGAAGATCAAAGTGGAGGGTGATGGGCAAGACTGCTCTGGGAAACCCCCAAAAGGAATGCCACCAAATAAGCATGTCAGTCATGGCCTTTAGACAACTCTGTGTGCTCAGAAACAGCTGAATGCTAACCAGGGACAATCCCTTTAGGTAGGGTGACCTTTCATCCTCCTTGGCCTGGGACTGTCTTGGTTTACAATTGCTGTCCCAGCAACATTATTCATGGTGTCCCTTTTTACTTACAAAAGTATCCTGGCTTGAGAAAAACAACCCTTGATTTGCTAGAGCTGTGGACTCTTCTAGAAAAGCTGAAATCACTGACCAGATTCAGAGGCACTCAAGACATCTCTGGCCCACGTCAAGAAGAGCCTTTGGGGGACTTCCCTGGTGGTGCAGTGGTTAAGAATCCGCCTGCCACTGCAGGGGACACGGGTTCGAGCCCTGGTCCAGGAAGATCCCACATGCCACGGAGCAACTAAGCCCATGCGCCACAGCTACTGTGCCTGCGCTCTAGAGCCCGCGAACCACAACTACTGAGCCCGCGTGCCACAGCTACTGAGCCCGCGCGCCTAGAGCCCGTGCTCCGCAACAAGAGAAGCCACCACAATGAGAAGCCCGCGCACCGCAACGAAGAGTAGCCCCAGCTCTCCGTAACTAGAGAAAGCCTGTACGCAGCAAGGAAGACCCAGTGCAGCCCCAAATAAATAAATAAATAAATTTATTTATTTATTTAAAAAAAATCTTCCATGGTTGAAAACATCATACATTGGTGATTGTTTTCTGGAAGCAATCATAAGGCATGAAGAAGAATAATGAAAAAGATGTTTAAGAGGAATAATCAGAATCAAGGTGTGGCTATAATAGGAAAAGATTAATTTTCTGTAGTTCATGAAATGATGAGAAATGATAGGGGAAAAAAGTAGTGTCTTAATAAGTTGAGAAACATTAGACACAGAACTCTCCAGAAGGGAAAATAAGCCACGATGGGCTCCCCTAGAATTTAGCGTTAAGAAGTTACAGGGGGCTTCCCTGGTGGCGCAGTGGTTGAGAATCTGCCTGCTAATGCAGGGGACACGGGTTCGAGCCCTGGTCTGGGAAGATCCCACATGCCACGGAGCGGCTGGGCCCGTGAGCCACAACTACTGAGCCTGCGCGTCTGGAGCCTGTGCCCCGCAACGGGAGGGGCCGCGATAGTGAAAGGCCCGCGCACCGCGATGAAGAGCGGTCCCCGCTTGCCACAACTAGAGAAAGCCCTCGCACGAACCGAAGACCCAGCACAGCCAAAAATAAATAAATAAATAAAAATAGCTATAAAAAAATTAAAAAAAAAAAAAAAAAAAAGAAGTTACAGGATACTGAGTTTTCCAGAGAAGAAAGCAAAATCTTTCATTTTCGGATGGCTAGTGCCCAGCATAGAGAATGGCGTATAGTAATCACCCAAAAAATGTTTGGAGTTTGAAACTAGAGCAAACTGGTTCCATTATCTTGCTGGAAGACAATAATTATGCGTCCAAATATATAAAAGCAATGCAGACAGCATTTCATATATTACTATATCATGATGTCATTTGTTTACCATTCCTGAAGTCTCTTTAATGAACTCAAATTCCCAACCTCATCTTTTAATTTAGAAATTATCAAAATTTTAAAATACAAAAAGTACAAGGGATAATATAACAATCACCAACTTTTTTAGGACTCAGACACAAAAATGTATAGTTGATATTCACTAACATTGTAGTAGGCAGGACAAGAAAAAAGTACCTAAAATGCACTTAGAAAAATAGTGTCCTTTCCTATCTGGCTGACTCCTTAACTTTCTTCCTTTTTTTTTTTTTTTTCCTGTTTGTATATTCTCCTGACTCTTCAAATTACACCTTTTAAAACTTTGCTTTTACTTTGTGCCTTTGCCTGACTCTTGGAAAGACTTTTGTAATTTGGTGTTAATGGCATATTTTGGACTGTAATCTCCATCTCACTTATTTGGAGTACATTTTTCTCCCAAATTTCTCTTCCTTTCCATTCGGCCCAAGCTGCAAATAATAATAATTTCCTCCAAACTGTCACCTTGATGGCTCTTTTATGCACTCCATCTTACTCCCAGCTATGTCCCCCAACCAGACCCTTTAGAATAAAAACAACAAAAAGCCTCTCACTTTAAGAGAGAATCAGGCCATTATGCTATGTTATTTTACTGTATTTAGGTATTATGTTTACCATGTTCTAATGTTCCATGCTTCTTGGCATCAAAGAACATTCCTTTATTGTGACATTTTCAAATGAAAACTACGTGAAAAGTAACAGTTTCCAAAGAACTCTCATTTACCTTGGCAACACTTTCGAGTAGTGGGGGGAAAATACATAAAGCCACCGCTTTGAGCAAAACGCTACAATGATTATTTAGCAAACAAGCTCACATATTAGAACGGCAGAGGGAAGATTGCTTCTACAGACTAAATTACACTTTACACACAGGCGCTGCTGAATGGTGTTCTACAGAGGTTACACTTAAATTATAGCTCTTGCTAAGCAAACATCTCAGGGTTTGTGTGTGAATTTGAATTATGCATCTAACAGGCAGCATGTTTATGGAAAAAAAGTCAAGTCGATAGATTGCTAAATGGCTACAATATTTGTAAGGGACAAAAATAGCTGGAGTGTTGGACAATGAAGAAGCTTTGAGAGAGGTCCCACTTACTGTCCAATAAGAATGGTTTGGCAATTCTGGACCACGTGAGTGATCAACCTTTGGCTTCATTTAGAAGCATCCAAAACTTCTTTTAGTGCTTTCTCTTTAGAAATATAATTTGATACCTTTTGCTTGGAAATTCTGAAAGTGGAAAAGCACATTGTGGTGACTTCCAATTTTATTCTAATTCCTAGAAATAAGGCAAATCTATGTGACCTAATTCAGGGAAAGAGGCTGTTAGGCAGTAGAAAGAGGCAAATCAGGTAAGAGTGGGGAAAAAATGACCTAAGGAAAAAGCATTCAACCTCTTCAGAACCTGCCAAGCTCCCCAAAACATTCTAGAGAACAACTGAGTATCCTGCGGTGGAATGTGTCTTATCTGTATTAGTGTAAATACATCCTTCATAAAGGCGAGAGAAGGGACAAAAGGGCCTTCACAATCCCATATAACTCTAACACCGTGTGATTCTATCGCTGATATGTTATGCATTTTGCTATCAATAGCCCTTGGGAAAGTTACGATCTTTCTTTCTTAAGACTAACTCTTCTGCCTGTTGGAAATCCAAGTCAAGTGTCTGCTGCAGGAAGTACAGGTTTACCATGGAGCAGTGTGATGTTGGCAACGTTTCAATCTACTCATCAGAGAACAAACATGTCTCATGGTCCCCAGTCCTCCCTTGATAAAGAAGATGAGGAAGTAGGAATTGCTGACCAACACTCTATACAGGTCAGCAAAGAGCCCAGAAGAAAATAACTGGGCAAAACCAAGATATGAAACTCCTGCCACTTGATAGTCTAGAAAATTTATAGGTGCATCCAACTCCCCTTCTATACATATGTGTGTGTGTTTTAGATTTTTAAAGTGGTCTGTATGATTGAAATTTATATAACATTCTTCAAATGGCAGAATTACGGAGATGGACAACAGATGAGAGATATTCCAAGGGTGTGTGGGGTAGAAGAAAGGAGACGGAAGAAGGGGTCTCTGGCTATAAAAGGATCCTTGTGGTGATGAAACTGTTTTTATCTTGAGTGTAGTGGTAGTCACACGAATTTACACGTGTGATAAAATTGCACAGAACTTCTTCCAGAAGCTGGAAGAGGCGAGGAAGTACCCTCCCCTCAAGGCTTTGGAGAGAGTATGACCCCACCAACATCTTGATTTTGGACATCTAGCCTCCAGAACCATGAGAGAATAAATTTCTATTGTTTTAAGCCATGAATTTTGCGGTCCTTTGTTGCAGCAACCCTAGGAAATTAAAACAACTAAATACACACACATACACAAATGAATGCATTTAAAACCTGGTGAAATCTGATGAGGTCAGTGCATTGCATCAATGCCAATTTCCTGGTTGTGATATTGTACTACAGTTGTGCAAGAATTACTATAGGGAGAAAGGGAAGATTTTCAGGCTCTCTTTATATTATTTCTTACAACTGCATGTAAATCTACAGTTGTCTCAAAACAAAAGTATAAAAAAGTGCTCTGACTTCAGGTGCATTGGTTGCTCAATACATCCTCAGGAAGTAGTCCAGGGAGCTAAATCATTTAACCGCAGTTTAAAAATGAGAAAGTTAGGGGCTTCCGTGGTGGCGCAGTGGTTAAGAATCTGCCTGCCAATGCAGGGGACACGGGTTCGAGCCCTGGTCTGGGAAGATCCCACATGCCGCAGAGCAACTAAGCCCGTGAGCCACAATTACTGAGCCTGCGCGTCTGGAGCCTGTGCTCCGCAACAAGAGAGGCCGCAATAGTGAGAGGCCCGCGCAGCGTGATGAAGAGTGGCCCCCGCTTGCCACAACTAGAGAAAGTCCTCGCACAGAAAGGAAGACCCAACACAACCATAAATAAATAAATAAATGAGAAAGTTAGGACTCAGAGAAATTAAACAAATTTCCAAAATTCGTAAGGATGCTGAGAAATTCAGTACCTCAATCACAGCAGTCCATCTTGTTTTGCTGTGCTATGATTTTCATGTCCGGTTAAATTCATTCAGGTTAACAAAGATTTCAGATTGAGAGGGGGAAATTTCACAAGGTTGCAGAACCAATATTGATTGTAGAGGAAAAGAGAAAAAACTTGGGAGAAGAGGTATAGCACACCCTGCCTGTTTTTTTCCCAGGGAAAGAAGATCCGACACTCTACGTATGCATCGTGAAGTAGGAATGCTGAGGAGAAAGCTGGCGCCAGGGCTGGTCATTGAGAAGAGGCATCGTATCCCAGCAGTCCAATTTCCTTTTACATGTAAATGAGGGAAAAGCGCACTGCCTGGGCTTAAATCATGTGAATATCCCTCAGAAAACCCCAGCCAGATTAAGACAGGAAGCTGTAAAAAACAAGAAGAGATATGAATCAAAGCATCTAGAGTTTATTTACCACCAAACCCCAGAGCACTAGCAGTGCTTACACAAGATATCACTTCTTTTTTTTTTTTTTTGATATCACTTCTTAATTGCATTCAAAACTGTCAGAAATGGGGAGCAATTTGTCAGCCTTATTACCTGTGCTAGGCAGCTATTGTGCAAGGCTCTCAGGGCAGAACACACAGAAAACATCAGCAGCTGGACAGTAATTCTGGAGATAAATGACTCAGGGGATGAAAACTCTCCCAGATCTTGCCCGGGGTTTAACAGGAAAATGGGGAGAAATGCACCAAATTATGTTTAGATTCATGTGTAGATCAGAAGTAGAAAAAAGACTACCATGGTGCTAGTTACCTTGAATTATCACAGATCTTTTCATTCTCAAGGAACGTGATGCATTTGGAAAGCCCGGATTAGATGTATTAAAGCAAATAAATCATGGTGAGGGAGATGGTAAAACACTTCTCCTAAGGTGGAAAAGGATTACAAGTCTTCATAAATTAGGGTTTGAGAAAATCTTTTCGGCCCTTCGGGTGTCTATAGCCATCATCCAACCAGTCTTTTTGAAGTAAGGTTTTCATGGGATGACAATTCAGTTCTGCTGGTCAGCTCTCTTCTCCAGGCAGAGCAGAGAAACTGTTCAAATGCAATCTGCAAATACTGAACTGGCACAGGAAATCCAGAACAGATTCCTGTGGACATTTTCTTTCTCCCTTTAAGGAAGCCCCTTTGTTTTCTTGTAATTGTATCTGATGAGAGGAAATACAAGTAAATGGAGCAGAAACCAGTGGGAATCTGCTTGCAGGCTTATTGTTTATTGACTCATGGGCTACCTGCCCTGAGACAAACATAATTATGAAGCAATTATCCTATGTCCCTCAGGGGGACAGAAAGATCCAGGGACACATTATGTCCTCCTGTTTAAGTTTACAAAGACTGTGTAAATTCAGACGGTTATAGTTGCAGCATTAAGGAAGAAGTTGGACAATTATACATGTTTCACTGAGAATTCAATTGTCATTTTGTTTTACACACAAGTATTTCTCAAAATTTAATGGGCAAGTGAATCACCTGGATATTCTCATTCAGAAGGTATGGGGTAGGGTTGAAAATTCTGTGTTTTTTCTTTTTTAATCATTTAAGTTTTTTTTTAATTTTAATAGCTTTTTTTTTTTTTTTTTTTGGCCACGTGGCATGTGGGATCTTTGTTTCCTGACCAGGGATCAAACCAGTGTCCCCTGCACTGGGAGCTTGGAATCTTAAACACTGGACTGCCAGGGAAGTCCCTTAATTTTAAAAGCTTTATTGAGATATAATTGGCATACAAACATTGTATGTTAATGTGTACAACTTGGTGTTTTGAAACATACACGTTCTGAAATAATCACTACAATTGAGCTAATTAATATATCCATCACCTCCACATAGTTGCCATTTTCTTTTTTTCTTTCTTCCTTTTGTGTATGTGTGTGTGTGTGTGTGTGTGTGTGTGTGTGTGATGAGAAGACTTCATTTAAGATCTAGCGTCTTAGCAAATTTCAAGTACAACACAATACCGTATTGTTAACTATAGTCACCATGCTGGTCCATTAGATCTCAAAAACATCTTAATGTTGCATAACTGAAATTTTGTACTCTTCGACCAACATCACCCCATTTCCCTCTCCTCCACCCCCAGTCCCTGGCAATTATCATTCTGTTCTGTTACTCTGAGTTTTGCTCTTTAGGTTCCACATATAAGTGACAAGATACAGTACTTGTCTTTCTGAGTCCAATCTATTTCGTTTAGCATAAGGTTCATCCACATTGTTGTAATGGCATGATTTCCTTCTTTAAAAAGGCTGGATAATATTCCATTTCATGAGTGAGTGTGTGTGTGTAGACAGAGAGGTGAGGTGGGAGGGAGAGAGAGACAAAGGGAACAGAGGGAGAGCAAAGATGGCAAAATGTTAACAGTTCTCGATTCTCGTGGTACATATACACCACATTGCCTCTATCCATTCATCCACTGGCAGATGTTTAGGTTGTTCCCAGATCTTGACCGTGGTGAATAGAGCTGCAATAACTGATGCTGAGGATTCTCAGACCACACTTTGTGCACCAAAGTTCGAGTGCACAGCATCTGGAATACAGTCACTGTTAACAAGAGGGCTATGCAAGTCTTTTCTTTCTCAACTAGGTTTTTTTGTTTCCGCAATTTTATTACGAACATGAAACGTACACAAAAGTTGGAAGAAAAATACAATGAACCTGTATACCCACCAACTAGAGTCAAGAACTGTTCATATTTTGCCATATTTGCTCCTCCCTCTCACGTCTCTGCCTCTCTTTCTGCCCCCTGCATAGATACATAGATGTTCTCCAAACCACATAAAGGTGCAGACATCATGACACTTCACCCATAAATGCTTCATCATGCATCTCCTAAGAGAATAACTTCAATGCAATTATTCCACTTCAGAGAGTAAACAGTAATTCCAACTCTGTAACCCTTACTAACAGCCAGCCCATTTTCAAATGTCCCCAGTTGTTCCCAAAATGCCTTTTATAACTACGTTATAAAAGAACAAAGATCCAGTCAAGGTTCAGGCATTGTCTTGGTCATTATAGAACAGTCCCTCAACGTTCTCTCTCTCTCTCTCTCTCTCTTTTAAATTTTCCATGACAGTGACTTTTTGAAAAATTCAGACCACTTGTCTTTGAGGATGTCTCATAGTCTACATTTGCCTAACCGTTTCCTCATGGTATTATTGAATTTTGACTTTACTTGAAAATTATGCCTAGACACCTAAAGGATTCATTCAAGTTGAATATTTTTAACAAGTTAAAACATTTTTGGCAGGTCTACCTCACAAGTGTTGCACACTTCATATTGCATCACATCAAGAAGTTCATAAAGTCAGGTCATCCCACCATTCTCAATGTTACCTTTGTTCATTTGGTTGCAGTAACAACCCAGATCTCTCTATTATAAAAGTGCATTTTTCCCTTTGCAACTTGGCAGGAAGTAATTAATCTGTAAGGTGATGCTTCAGCCATTTTTGAATATCCTGCTTCCAAACAACATTTTATCTAATGGCTTTAGCATCATTCGCTGACACTGACCTGGATCAAAACGGATCATACATTTCATTGGAGATTGAAAATGGTGATTTTCTAAATAGATACAGTGAACAGAGAGAGCAGTGGTTACTAAAAGGGAAGAGGCAGGAAGGGAAGGGTTTAAATGGGTAGAGGGGGTCAACTGTACGGTGATGGATGGAAACTAAACTTTTGGTGGTGAACATGTACGGTACACAGAAGTTGAAATGCAATGTTGTGCACATGAAGCTTATGTAATGTTATAAACCAATGTTACCACAATAAATAAATAAACAAATACACAAATATATAAATAAATGTTTTAAAAACCATAGTAAAAAAAAAAAGCAAATGGTGATTTTCTAATTCTACCAGTCCTTCTCTCTTATTAACTAGCATTCCCCTGTAATAGTCAGTCCCTCCCCTCTCGCCCACCCTACAGCCCCATCACAGTGGACTCATGACATTTTGTTCATTTCATACATTGAAATTGACCACAGTCATTATTCTTTGCCGTGTTCAGATTGTCCCAGATTTGCTCAGTGAGAGCCCCTTCAAGCTGACTTTTGTGTTCCTTAAACATAATCTCATTTGTCTTTGAGTGCTTCCTTATTTTCTAGCATAAGATGTTCTAAGCTCATCTTGTTCTTTTCTAGCCCAGACTTGGAATCCTCCATGTCTCCAAGAAGCCCTGGTTGCTCTAATGGGGGATGAGACACTACATGTGCTCATTGCTCTTCAGGTGTCATTGTTCCCAGGTATGTTCAGTGACAGAGGTTGGAAAAAAAAATTTTTTTAATTGAAAGTTCATATTGGTAATTCTCATTTGAATTTAAATTACAGGAATTAAAAAATTTTTACATTTTATTCTCTTATTAAAAAACCTTAATATATTTACTTATTTCCTTCATCTTGCAATATATCTTTTAAAGTTTCAAAATTACAATTGTTACTACTAACTATAACTATTGTGTGAAGTTTAAGATTTCTTTGCAGTCCTTTTTGATCTTATAGCATATTCTGCTAAAAGTGTACAAAGTAGTGGGTTCAAAAGTTACTTGAGATAATTACTTTCCCTATCAGTTTAACATAGATTGGGGTTTTTTTGTTTGTTTTTTTGGCCGCACTGAGTGGCATGTAGGATCCTAGTTCCCCAACCAGGGATTGAAGCTGTGCCTGCCCCCTGCAGTGGAAGCCCAGAGCCTTAACCACTGGACTGCCAGGGAAGTCCCAAAACATGTGTGTTTTAAAAGTCAAAAGTGGATTCTCAGGGAAGTCCCAGCCCATTTCCCACCCCTTCTTCCACCCCCATTGGTAACCAATTTCCCTAATCGCTAGTTTATCCTTCCTGTGTTTCTTTTGGGAATAAAAAGAGTAAATTCATCCATTTATTCTTATTTCCCCTCCTTTCCTTTATTTTGGGGGGGGGTGTCATTTATTATTATTATTATTGAGGTATAGTTCATCTACAACTTTATATTGGTTTCAGGTGTACAACACAGTGATTCACAATTTTTATAGGTTACACTCAATTTAAAGTTATTATAAAATATTGGCTATAGTCCATGTGCTGTACAGTATATCCTTGTAGCTTATTTATTTTACACATAGTAGTTTGTACCTCTTCATCCTTTCCCTCCTTTCTTATACAAAATGTAGCAAACCATTTATTCTGCTCTATGACTTGTCCTTTCCCCTTAAAATGATATCATAGAAATCAGTAGACGTCAGTTCATAAAGATCATCTTCATTTCTGTCTTAACAGCTACCTAACACTTCATGTTTATGATATATCACAGTTTATTCAAACAGGCCTCTATTGAAGGACATTGGGGTTGTTTCCAATCTTTTGCTATTACAAATAATGGTGTAATTAATAACTTCCTGCATATTTTCTTTATATTTGTTTAGGAGTGTTATCAGGATAGACTCGTTGACTCTAGATCAAAAAATAAATACATATGCAATTTTATCAGATATTGCCAACTCTCTCTCCGTAAGGGCTGCACCTTTTCAGATTACCACCGCCATGGATGAGTGCCTCTCTCGCCGGTCTTGCCAACACACAGAGCAAAACTTGCAAAAAGTGTTTGACCATTTTAAGTATGATAGATGAAAAATGGTATTTCAGTGGAATTTTTATTTGCATTACTCTTAAGAGTAAGGTTAAGATCTTTCATGTGTTTCAGAGCAGCTTTCCTCGCTTTATCTGTAATATTTCTGTTTATGTCTTTTATTCTTTTTTCCATTATATTTTCAGTCTTTTTCTTCTAATTAGTATTGCTATATGGATGTCAGACAATGTAGACTTCATGGCAAAAAAAAAAAAAAAAATTACCAGAAATAAAAAAGGGAGATTTCTTTCTTTATTTTTTTCTTTTCCTTTTTTGGTCATGCCAGGTGGCATGTGGGATGTGGGATCTTACTTCCCCAACCAGGTATCAAACCCGTGCCCCCTGCGGTGGAAACATGGAATCTTAATCACTGGACAGCCAGGGAAGTCCCAAGAAGAGAGATTTCTTAAAGGTAGTAGGTCCATTTTACCTTGGAAAATAGAACAATTCTAAATTGCATTCACATAATAATATAGCTTAAAAATACATAAAGCAAAAAACTGGCTGAAGTAGACACACCCACAAACTGAGTGGGAGATTTTAATACACTTCTCTCGGTAAGGGATAGAATAAGGAAAAAAGTCATCAAATATGTAAAGGGTTTAAATGTTAGTGCTAAAAAACATGATCTGACTGACATGTAGAAAACACTGTATCCATACAGTTGTAGAATACACATGTGTATTAAATGGTGGGCAGGGGAAGTTCCAAAATATTATATACAACATGACTCTCTTCTCATAAAGTATAAAACAACTAAAATAAAGATACATAATTTTAGGTATATGTATAAATGCAATAAAACTATATGAAAAGGGAAAAAAGACATAGAATTCAGGATGATGGTGCCCTCAAGTGCAGGGAGAAAGGGAGAGAGGACAGAGAGGCCACAGTGTTAGATGAAGACGGTCAAGGTCCCAGCTTTCATGTGAGATGGTAGTTTTACAAGAGCTTTTTGTTAAATAAGTAATCTAACAAAAAAATGTGAGTAGATGGTATGTCATGAACCATAGACCATGATTAATCCACTTTTGTGCATTTGAGATCTAGGGAAAACAAACAGAAAATAAATAAAAGAAGCTTCCAATCCATAAAAGCTAATAAAAGAACAATATCCAAAGAAAGGAGAAGAAGAGAGATCAATAAAGATAAAAATAGACATTAATGAAATAAAATAATAACAAAATGAAAACAGTAGAATTGATCAATGGGGAAGAAAATCTTGTTCTTTGCAAAGATCAATAACAGAGACAGTCCTTTGAGGAATATGATCAAGAAAACAAGAAAGGCCAAAAGTGTGCCAAGAGATGTACTAAATATGCAATCATTCAGAATTTATCTTACAAAAACGTTATTCAAATTTTCTGGTCTACAGAGCACTAGGGTAGAGAAAGGGAAAAAATAAAAGTGGAGATTTTTCTGGAGTCAATAATCATAATTCAAGCTCCATTGTTCGATAGTCACTTTTCAAGTGATTTCCAAACACTTTGCATATCTTTATACGCATATCATTTTTTACGCCTTGGATTTTAAATCAGCCTCTATGGCACCATGATAATCTGAGAGACCACACATGCCAGCTCTGGATCCCCAAGCATCTGTTTTGCACTCAGAGGGAATGAGGGGAAGAAGTCTGGGGATTTATTGGAGGAGTTCCAAGTATTCCTCGTTATTACATTTCCTTTTTCCTGTTTGTAATGCAAACAGGAAGAATCATAATTGTTTTACCTTTGCCCATTAAAACATGCTATTAAAAATCATGTTAATGAATAGATATTACTATCTGGTAATGACTGTTCTGACCTCCTATCTAACAGCTCCGTTTATGTCTTGTTTGATGAAAGTTCTCCGCATCTGCAAAGCAAAAGGGCAAACTGATTTATGAACAAGACTTATTGTCACAGCGGCAGATTTGTATAATGAGAAATATATTAAATCTAATGAAGGGAGAGCGTGCCTACCAAGGCAGCAAGTCTGCGTTGTGATTAAGTGATTCAATATCCCTCAATGGATTAATTTAGACAATGCACCGGGGTGTGTAGCCACTGCCAGACCCCTTTGCTCTAACGACAAATGCTAAGCAATGCTGCATAGTTGTGCATATGTATTGGGTTTTTAAGGTGTGATGATAAAGTAAGGTGTCACCCTCAGACCTCTACATTAACATGATGAATCCCAAAGATGCAAACGTCCTACTGATAGAGAACCAGGAAGATCTATCAACCATGTCATCTTTTAATATCTGCTTACAGTAAAGCATTTACTATAAAAGAGACACATCCTTTCACCTTTTCAACTAAGACCAGTTTACAGTATCTGACAAACACTAAATGCAACCCACGTTAATTCCCTCTCTGGTCCTCAGCAGAGATCAGACACAGAACGATCAATCATGGGCTCTGGTTTTCAAGCAGGAGAATGCTAGCTATTGTGTCATTGTTTACATTTACACACTCAATACAATAAGCGATGTCATGGAAGAGATTCGAAAGCGACAGTGATCCTGCCGGGGCTCAGCAGTCACTTCTGCAGTTTGGAACAAGTCCAGTTTCCAGCTGTTTCTCACTAGTGTGACTATATAAAGCAAAACCCTGTAAACTTCAGTTAGAGAGAGTTGAATTCTGCATTAAAAAAATCGCATGATTCCAACACAATGCTCTTGGGGTACATGAACCTGTTCAACCCACACCATGTAGAGGAAAATAGGCTGTCTTAGGCCCTCAGTGCCACGCGGAAAAAAATATGCAGCAGTCTGAGAGTCTGCAAGTAATGGATTCAAAAAGTCTCACATTTTTCCCACCCCTTTATTTTCCTCTAGGAGAAAAAATATCTCAGGAGTACCAGCACCAGAATTATGAAACTAGAAGAAAATAACCACTTATGTGGGTGTCCAGCAGGCTTAATAGGAAAGTGGAGTTTCCATTGCCTTGGGTATCCATTCTGATGACTCAAGAACAGAGAGAAATATAACATAATATTATATATATTTATATTTATAATAACTGGAAGAAAGAAAGGAAATGTGACTTGTACATGAAGCAGGTAATTGAAAAAAAAAAAAAAAGCTGTCACACACACCAAAGAAAGGCTAAGCATAGGTCTCAGCTTCCACTTTTGGATTTCCCTAGACTGTTGGATTCCTCTAGGCCTAATGAAACCATCTGAACTGTGTGATGTGGGGAATATAAACAACTTAGATCTGGGGACAGTCAGGCTGAAATTAGGGTTCTATTCTGCAACATCCTATCCATGTGACCCTGACTGTGCTCTCTATTCCTTAAGGAATTATTATTCCTAATAATAGCATCATTTCTGAGATACTTCTGCTAACGTAATAAAACAAGAGAACACATTTGTTTGTTAATAATTCCTCACTAAGCGTTAAGGAAGATGGGTCCTGGTACTAAAGAAGCTTTTTTGGATGAGGAATGTAGGAGGTAGGGGATAACATGCAAATGCGGAAATAGAAGCAGGAAAAGAGATCAACTGCTCTGCATAAGCCAGTCATAATAGACTGAGAGGCCTCGGGGAAGGCCTGTAAAACACACACGGAAACTGCAGCAGCTGAGTGTTAAGTCTGATGTGGAAAGAGAAAAGAGGTTTTAAGAAGAGGCAACTGATAGCTGGGTTACACCGTGAATACCACCACATCGGGTTATAAGTAAAAGGCCTTCAGAAACCTGAAGCCCTATAGAATAACTATCAGGTACAATGTGAGCCCCTCTGGCATGAGTCTTCATAGGAGCCAGACTGTTTACCTAGAAGGGCTACTGTTCCTGAGAAGATAGTACTTGATATAAATAGAAATTTTCATTTTTTTCCAAGTCACATCATTTCCATTCACCCCAGGAAACAGCAAATTCACTTCCAAATGTCTCTGAAAGTAAGTCAAGGTGCTGAAGGCTCAAGCACAACAATGCAGGTAGTTTAGTCCCAGGGACTTGGGAAGACCTTTCTCAGTACTCAGATATAGCTACTAACTCTTACAATTTAAATCATGCTTACTATGTACCAGACACTCTTCCAAGTGCTTTACATATATTAACTCATTTACTCTTCACTGCAAACTTATGAGATAGACATTATTGTTATCCCACTTAACAGGTGAAGAAAGGCAGGTATGTAAAGAATAGATAACATTCCCAAAGATACACAATATTTGCTGGAATGGAATTCAAATCCCAAGAGCCTGACTCTTAAATACTAGACTATACTGCCTTTCTACATCTACATTAAATAGATGGAAAGACAGATAGGTAAAAAATACAGGTTCAAACAGACATATACATAGGAATAAAACTTAGATATAGAAATACAAAAACAGAAACAAATATAGGTACAAATATAGATATGGATAACAGACATAGATTTTTTTTGAACACCTTTATTGGAGTATTATTGCTTTACAATGGTGTGTTAGTTTCTGCTGTATAACAAAGTGAATCAGCTATATGTATACATATATCCCCATATCCCCTCCCTTTTGTGTCTCCCTCCCACCCTCCCTATCCCACCCCTCTAGGTGGTCACAAAGCACCCAGCTGATCTCCCTGTGCTATGCGGCTGCTTCCCACTAGCTACCTATTTTACATTTGGTAGTGTATATATGTCCATGCCACTCTCACTTCATCCCAGCTTACGCTTCCCCCTCCCCGTGTCCTCAAGTCCATTCTCTATGTCTGCGTCTTTATTCCTGTCCTACCCCTAGGTTCTTCAGAACCTTTTTTTTTTTTTTTAGATTCCATATATATATGTTAGCATATGGTATTTGTTTTTCTCTTTCTGACTTACTTCACTCTGTATGACAGTCTCTAGGTCCATCCACCTCACTACGAATAACTCAATTTCGTTTCTTTTTATGGCTGAGTAACATTCCATTGTATATATGTGCCACATCTTCTTTACCCATTCATCTGTCGATGGAAACTTAGGTTGCTTCAATGTCCTGGCTATTGTAAATAGAGCTGCAGAGAACATTGTGGTACATGGCTCTTTTTGAATTATGGTTTTCTCAGGGTATATGCCC
The DNA here is from genome assembly GCF_009873245.2 of Balaenoptera musculus. NCBI lineage: Eukaryota > Metazoa > Chordata > Mammalia > Artiodactyla > Balaenopteridae > Balaenoptera > Balaenoptera musculus. The sequence goes on along the minus strand of NC_045805.1, from coordinate 26,802,923 downwards.
AGTAGTGGGATTGCTGGGTCATATGGTAGTTCTATTTTTAGTTTTTTAAGGAACCTCCATAGTGTTCTCCATAGTGGCTGTATCAATTTACATTCCCACCAACAGTGCAGGAGGGTTCCCTTTTCTCCACACCCTCTCCAGCATTTATTGTTTGTAGATTTTTTGACGATGGCCATTCTGACTGGTGTGAGCTGATACCTCATTATAGTTTTGATCTGCATTTCTCTAATGATTAGTGATGTTGAGCATCCTTTCATGTGTTTGTTGGCAATCTGTATATCTTCTTTGGAGAAATGTCTATTTAGGTCTTCTGCCCATTTTTGGATTGGGTTGTTTTTTTTTGATATTGAGCTGCATGGGCTGCTTGTATATTTTGGAGATTAATCCTTTGTCAGTTGCTTCGTTAGCAAATATTTTTCTCCCATTCTGAGGGTTATCTATTTGTCTTGTTTGTGGTTTCCTTTGCTGTGCAAAAGCTTTTAAGTTTCATTAGGTCTCATTTGTTTATTTTTGGTTTTATTTCCATTTCTCTAGGAGGTGGGTCAAAAAGGATCTTGCTGTGATTTATGTCATAGAGTGTTCTGCCTATGTTTTCCTCTAAGAGTTTTATAGTGACAGACCTAGATCTTAATGGGCCACTAGAGGAAAAAATATATACAAGTCTGTAAATAGAAAGAACTAGGGGAGAAAGGATGCTGAGAAACACCAAAAGTTACCATTTGTTGGTTCATTCGAGAAGTTTGAGACTTTGTGTTTGTATTTGTTTTCATTTCTGACATATGAACATAAAAAAGAATTTTTCAGGTTATGAAGTCTAATAAGATACGATTATGTCTGGAGGTGGTGAAATTTGGAGATACAAAGATTAGGAAAGTTTCTGCTTCTGACCGTGATGGAGTAACTATTACCAGATTTTCTCTCTCACTGTAAACAACCTCAAAATTGGACAAAATATATGAAACAAGAGTTTTCAGACATTGGACAACATGCAGCACAGAATGGTGATCCTTGAAAGAATAAAAACAGACAAGGTAAGTCCTACAATCACCGCAGCTTTCTCTCAAGAGGAACTTTCCATTCTGTAACTCAGGGAAGGGAAGACCAGACAGAGCACAACCGTCTCCTGGATTTGATAAAATGAAGATGGGAGTCCAAGGACACTGAGGCAGCTGAAATCTGTGGGCCATGGTACTGACAAGAAGGAAGCTATTCAGAGAAAGAGACCCAGAAAACTGCCTAGGGGTCCCCATAAGTCTGTGGCTGAGTACTAAGCTGTGCATGTGTTGAGTGAAACTACATGAAGCAGAGCAAATAACCACATCTCAATAGATGCAGGAAAAGCATGTGACAAAATTCAACATCCATTCATGATAAAAACTCCCAACAAAGTTGGGATAGAGGCAAGATATCTCAACATAATAAAGGCCATTTATGACAAACCCACAGCTAACATTGTACCCAACAATGACAAGTGGAAAGCTTTTCCTCTAAGGTTAGGAACAAGACAAGGAGGCCCACTCTCACCGTTTCTGTTCAACATAGTACTGGAAGTCCTAGCCACTGCAGTCAGACAAGAAAAAGAAATAAAAGGCCTCCAAGTTGGAAGGGAATAAGTACAACTGTCACTATTTGCAGGTGACATGATACTATACAGGGAAAATCGTAAAGATTCCTATCAGAAAGAAAAAGCAAGAAAACAATACCATTTAATGTTACATCAAAAAGAATAAAATACCTAGAAATAAATTTAACCAAGGAGGTGAAAGACCATAAGACATTGGTGAAGAAAATTGAAGATGATAAAAATAAATGGACAGACATCCCGTGTTGATGGTTTGGAAGAATTAATATTGTTAAAAATGTCCATGCTGGGCTTCCCTGGTGGCGCAGTGGTTGAGAATCTGCCTGCCAATGCAGGGGACACGGGTTCGAGCCCTGGTCTGGGAAGATCCCACATGCCTCGGAGCGACTAGGCCCGTGAGCCACAATTGCTGAGCCTGCACATCTGGAGCCTGTGCTATGCAACAAGAGAGGCCCGCGCACCGCGATGAAGAGTGGCCCCCACTTGCCGCAACTAGAGAAAGCCCTCGCACAGAAACGAAGACCCAACACAGCCATAAATAAATAAATAAATAAATATTTTAAAAATAAATAAAAAAATAAAGCAAATAATTAAAAAAAAAGAGTCCATACTGCCCAAATTAATCTACAGATTTAATGCAATCGCTATCAAAATGACATTTTTCACAGAACTAGTAGAAATGATCTTAAAATTTGTATGCAACCACAAAAGACCCCAAATAGCCAAAGCAATTTTGAGAATAAAGAAAAAAGCTGGAGGTATCATGCTCCCTAACATCAGACTATACTGCATAAACTATAGTAATCAAAACAGCATGGTACTGGCACAATAACAGACACATAGATGAATGGAACAAAATAGAGAGCCCAGAAATAAACCCATGCACATGTGGTCAATTAATCCACAACAAAGAATGCCAGAATAGAAAATGAGAAAAAGTCTCTTCAGTAAGCGGTGTTGGGAAAACTTAACAGCTACATATAAAATAATGAGATTAGAACATTTTCGCATACCATATTCAAAACTGCATTCAAAATGCATTAAAGACCTAAGTGTAAGACCTGAAACCATAAAACTCCTAGAAAAAAAACATAGGCAGCACACTCTTTGACATAGGTCTTAGCAATATTTTTTTGGATCTACCGCCTTAAGCAAGGAAAACAAAAGCAAAAATAAACAAATGGAACCTAATCAAATTTAAAAGCTTTTACATAGCAAAGGAAGCCATCAACAAAACAAAAAGATAACCTACTGAATGGGAGAAGATATTTGCAAATGATATGTCTGATAAGAGGTTAATAACCAAATTAGATAAAGAACTCATACAACTCAATATCAAAAAAACAAACAACCCCATCAAAAAAATGGGCAGAGGACCTGAACAGGCATTTCTCCAAAGAAGACATACAGATGGCCAACAGACACATGAAAAGATTCCCAACATCACTGATAATCAGGGAAATGCAAACCTCAGACCTGACAGAATGCCTATCATCAAAAAGATGAGAGATAACAAACATTGGTGAGGATGTGGAGAAAAGGAAACCCTTGTACAGTGTTGATGAGAATGTAAATTTGTGCAGCCACTATGGAAAACAGTATGGAGGTTCCTCAAGAAATTAAAAATAGAATTACCATATGATCCAGCAATTCCATTTCTGGGTATTTATCTGGAAAAAACCCACTAATTCAAAAAGATATATTCGTACTTCCCTGGTGGCACAGTGGTTAAGAGTCTGCCTGCCAATGCAGGGGATGTGGGTTCAAGCCCCGGTCCGGGAAGATCCCACATGCCACGGAGCAACTAAGCCCCTGCGCCACAACTACTAAGCCTGCACTCTAAAGCCCGCAAGCCACAACTACTGAGCCCATGTGCCACAACTACTGAAGCCCACACACCTAGAGACCCTGCTCCACAACAAAGAGAAGCCACCGCAGTGGGAAGCCGGTGCACCACAACGAAGAGTAGCCCCCGCTCACCACAACTAGAGAAAGCTTGCATGCAGCAATGAAGACACAACACAGACAAAAAATTAATTAATTAATTAATTAAATAATAATAAAAAAGATATATTCATCCCCATATTCACTGCAGCATATTTTCGATAGCCAAGATATGGAAAAAACCTAAGTGTCCATCAACAGATGAATGGATAAGGAAGATGCTCTATATATATGTACACACACACACACACACACACACACACACACACACACACACACTGGAATACTATTCAGCCATAAAAAAGAATGAGATTTTGCCATTTGCAAAAACATGGATGGACCTAGAGGGTATTATGCTTAATGAAATGTCAGACAGAGAAAGACAAATAGTGCATGTTTTCACTTATATATGGATCTAAAAAATTAAAACAAATGAATGAATATAACAAAACAGAAACAGACTCACAGATACAGATACAAACCAGTGGTTACCAGAGGGGTCAGGGGTGGGGAGACAAGACAGGCGAAAGGGATTAAGTGATACAATCTACTAGGTATAAAATAAATAAGTTATAAAGACATAATATACAGCACAGGGAATATAGCCAATATTTTATAATAATTTTATATGAAGTATAATCTAGAAAAATATCAAATCACTAATATAACATTGAAACTTGAAACTAATATAATATTTTAAATTGATTATAGTTCAATTAAAAAAAAAAAAAAAGAATTACCACTGAGTTCCTGTTAGGAAAAATGCAAAATCAAAAGAAAATGGAATGATATCTTTAAAGTGCTGAAAGAATAGCAGAAAAAAACAAAACAAAACAAAGGCTGTCCACCTGGTATAGCCAATGAAAATATACTTCCAAAAGAAGATAAAGATTTTTTCAGACATCCAAAAGCTGAGAAGAGTTGCCATAGGTAGACCTGCCCTATAAGAAATGTGAAAGAAAGTTCTTCAGGCTGAAGGAAAATGACACTAAATGGAAACTTGGATCTACACAAAGGAATGAAAAACACGGGAAATGGTCAATGTGAGGACAAATATAAAAAGTTACTTTTCTCATTTTTAAAGTACCTTTAAAACATAATTTAAAAGCAAGAATGATCACATGATGCTGTGGGGTAAGCACTGTCTGTAGAAGAAACACATGTGACAACATTAGCACAAAAGCCACATCAATGGAAATCCATACACACTCCACACAATAGAATACTAAAACTAAAGCGGAATAGCTATTGTTACATTCAACAGCACGTAAAATTTCAAACACAGTATGCTTAGCAAAGAAGACAACACAGAAGAGTATACACTGCACAAAATTCTAAAACAGGCTAAACTGATTTATAGGGATAGGAAATAAATCAGGGGTTGCCTAGAGTGGAGACTAGCATGGAGATCAACGGCAAAGAATCCCTAGGGAACATTTTGGAGGTAATGGATGATCTATATTGATTTGAGTGGTGGTTACATGGATGTATGCATTTGTCAAAATTCATTGAACAGTACACTTAAAACGGGTTCGTGTTGTTATATGTAAATAACTCAATAAATTCGATTTCAAGTTCCTAGAAGATCCATATCCCCCTATCCCCACCCCCTTTTTTTCAGCAGGAAAAGCTGAAGACCAGAAAAGATTAATGGCTTCACCAATGTCTCATTGCCCCTGTAGGCAACACTGAGAGTGGTCCCTAAAACCTTAATCTAGAGCACATTGCTTTTTTACAACCAGGCACGGAACAAGAGAAAAAGGATAAAATGGATCCGTTACTCTAGAAAATGAATTTATTAACCAAAGAGAACAAAATGTTGAAAAAGCCTTAGGTTCCATTTGTTGAGGTGGCAACAAAGACTTTTTTCTTTTTCTTTTTCTTCTTGGTATAGGGATGGAGAGGATTGGTACACCAATTTGGTACAAACTGTCTTCAGCAGTTAACTCTCCATGTAGCCTCTTCCTCCCCGCATCCCAAAAGGACCCCATTCAAGGCATTCTTCCTGTAGAGAGAAGGTCCTTACACTTCATGTTCAGAGTCATGTATTTCCTGTTTTGAAATTCATTTCAAAACAAGCCTTCTCTCATGCTGAAATATTGGAGTACAGTACATTGATGTTTTTCACTCACTTTAAAACGATTCAGCAAAAACAAATAACGCACACATATATACACACATATCTATACATACGTGGAGAGAGGGGGGAAGTATAAAAGGCAAGACAGTAACAATCTATAGATTTGAAAACTGTTTTAAATAAAATGGTAGAAGTGGCCAGGAAGAGAAGAACCAGCAGAAGGGAATTTAGTCATTAGAGACCTAAACTCATTGCAAAAGAAGGAGGAGAGGCTAGAAAGAGTGTAAGGTGAAGGAGAGGGAAGGAAATGAGGAGGGAGAGGCAGAGGAGGAGAAGAAGAAAAACAGGGAGGGAGGGAGGCATCCTCTGTGCAGAACTGAAAAGCTCTGATTCTTCTGATTAGCATTTACATTTGCATTGTGCCCATAATTCTTCCTATAAATTGTGGCCACAGACACCATGTGATTAGTCAACACCGTCTGTCTTCCTGGAGGAGACTGGCCTGTCAAATCCTAAATTGCAGAATCATGAAGGGCTATCTCTATGCTTTCTCGGAGAAAACTAAAGAAACACTTTGGTGCTTCTCCAAGTTGATTTAGAAAAGGCTCAGTTCCCTGACTTGGATAAGCACACCTTTTTTATTTTTTTTTATTTTATTTTATTTTATTTTTGTTCTTGTTTTTTGCTTGTTTGTTTTTATTGCAGTATAGTTGATTTACAATGCTGGGATATGGGCGCCCTTTTTGGATGCGGCAGCCGCTCTAGGAGCGGTAATAGGCTCATTGAGAAGGGCTGGCCCTGCCAATCATCACCCTCGCCTCTCCATCCACCAAGCTTGCCAAGGTCTCAGCTCAGCCCCCTTCCTGGGAAACAAAATAAAACGAAAGAAAAATCCTCTTAAACAATAGGGCTGTCCAGGGAAATTCTGGAATATGAAGGCTGGAGAAGCCAAACATTGATAAACTTAATTAAATTTCTAATGAAAACAGAGGCAGCCTGTAGTGATTACTCTCTGTAACTGAGACTAATATTCCAATTAGGCTAATTCATCCCCTGATGCTCCAAACGTAGTTATAGGCTTAATCCATATTTCTTCCCTCTTGTCAACCATAGCGTTCCATCCTTTTGGAAGCTCTGGTTTCCGGATAAAAGAGAGAGAGGGCTCTTGGCCTCATCTGAGCGATGTGTACTTGCCTGGACTCAGCCTGGCGCCTTCACGACAGCACGGTTGGTTTTCTCTCCCCTGCCTTCTCGGAGACACGAGAATTTTTCTGCTCCTCTTAAAAGCCTCATTTCAGATATCCTTAATCTTGTTTTCCTTCTCATTGTCAAGTTAGTCCTCCTCCAACATTTAAAAATCAAATAAATGCGACAGAGAAAGGGTTTTGTTCTTTCTCATGCCCTAAAGAGAAGACAAACAGCTGTCAACCATGGCTGATTATCAATACAGTAGAGCCAAGTGTACTCAGCAGAAAGCACCCTCATGGGGTGTCCCGGGTGCCGGTTACCCTGCTGGCACCACCAAACAGAACCCCACGGTGAGCCATGGTGGGCAGGGTATGCGTGGAGCCAGGGAATCCGAGTTTGTATCCCTGCTCCTCCCCTTACTACCGGGAGAAGTTACTTGATTTTTCTGAGCCTGTGTTTCCTCATGTGTAAAATGAGAATAATAAGAATTTTCCCAGGTTCTGGGGTATGGGTGAAATGAGACAATATAGTTACTTTCTGTTGCTTTATTTCTATATGTCTAGAACCAGTGAAAAGCATTTTACATGTATTATTTCATTTCACCTTCTCAAAACCCCTTTGAGAAGAGGAAATCACAGCTTATAGAAAGGGAATACCTTGCCCACATGGGTGAAAAATGTCCCTGCCGTATCAGTAAACAAAGGATGCTATGGCCATCAAGCCATCAGCCACTGTAGCCGCCCGGACTGTGCGCCCTGAGGGGACTCAGGATGGAGAAAGGCAGGATGCTGGCCCTAGAGAGCTAAGGTGCTTATCAAAGGAATGATTGCAATGAGCCCACACTCTTGCATCTTCCCATGCATAGAAAAGAGCTAACTTCATGAACTTGAGATGTCTGGTTTTCTTTAATTAACAGTCATCTTTTGATGTTTTTGTTGCAAAAGCTCCTAGATACCCTGGTTCCTCCCTCACCTCTTGAGAGCAGTACCCCAGAGAGATCTGAGAGGCTGTCTCCCGGGCTTAAGTCCTCAGCAAGTCCGCCGGATAAAACACAGTTCTAAACTTCTAGGTGGTGCATTTTTTTTTTCCAGTCGACACCCAAGTTCACAGGCAGAGCCAAGAGGAAACCTCGAGTCGGTCTGGTTCCCAGTTCTGCTCTCCCCTCAACCAACACCTTACTTTATGTTCCTTGACAGGAGAGGCCAAAACTGTGGAGTATTTTTTTTTTTAAACACCTTTATTGGAGTATAATTGCTTTACAATGTTGTGTTAGTTTCTGCTGTATAACAAAGTGAATCAGCTACACGTATACATATATCACCATATCCCCTCCCCCTTGCATCTCCCTCCCACCCTCCCTATCCCACCCCTCTAAGGTGGTCACAAAGCACCGAGCTGATCTCCCTGTGCTATGTAGCTGCTTCCCACTAGCTACCTATTTTGCATTTGGTAGTGTATATATGTCCATGCCACTCTCTCACTTCGTCCCAGCTTCCCCTTCCCCCTCCCCATGTCCTCAAGCCCGTTCTCTGTGTCTTTATTCCCGTCCCTGCAGAGTATTTTTAAAAGCAGTTTCATTATCTTCAATTACATACATTTGCTTGAACTACTCATTTTTAAGTTGTCAAACAGGAATCTCCCTCAATATGCTTTAATGAACACATAAAAGTCATTTGTAATGAACACATTGTTTATATGTCAATGGTGTTACGAAGTGCTTGAAACTAGTTTGTTTTCTTAATTAGATTAAACAGGTTTCCTCCAATCTTCTTTACTTTATTGATTTACTTAATGAAACTTTTTTTCATAGATAGTACAAATGTAAATTTCAGCTTGGCCTGTGAACAAATTATCTTAAATTCTGAATCAGTGGGGCTTTAATTAATGAGGCTTTACTCTGTATCACTAGTGAGGCACAAAGATGTACTACGTTAAAATGGTCCTAATGAGAACAACTCTCCACTTGTAGCTAAGGAAGATGGCCTTGCTCAGGTCACTGGAGAAGGAGTTGCTTTCCTCCCACTTCCAATCAGGTTACCCGAGGTGGCTGCAGCATTGCTACCAAAGGGCTCAGTTAGAAGCAAAACAGAGGTGATAGAAATTGAGGAAGACAAGGAATAAGGGAGGCCCTTGGAGAAGGAAGGGTTAACTGAAGCCCTACAGTTAAAGCAAACCTGTGGCAGGTCAGATCAGCAGGTGGTCAGAAGTTAAGGAGCAAGGCAAGAAATTAAGTCGTTGAGATTTTAGTTGGAGTAACTGAAGCAGCCTCAGTGAAGCCATAGCAAAGGGGTGGAAATATGAAGATAGTGCTGCGGTGGCCCAGCTGCAGCACCTCCCAAGTGGCCAGCTGGGGCTTCTGTGGTTCCAAACCATCAGCCCCACAGAGCAGGTGAATGTTTACGGAGAGGTCACTTTTCCACGGGGTGGTATGAATAACATTATCTGAGGGTGTGAATACTCCTGGGCAGGACCACCTTCTGGGGAAACCTTAGGGGTACCTGGAGCAGATCCAGATGATCTAGACACCCAAGACTCATCCACTCACTTCTTCTCACCTCTAGGACATTGTCTAAAGACTAAGCCAGATCATGGCCTCAGGATACTGGTAGTAAACTGGCAGGAGTCCAGTTACTCAGAGAGAGAAAAAGCTATGTAAAAAGAGGGGCATTCATTTATACTAGTCAACTGTGCGTTGGCTGGTTTCCTTGTGCCTAGTAGTGTGCTGAGCATTTTATAAGCATTATTTAATCTTCACCACCACCCAAATGTATAAGCACTACTAAATAGTTTTGGATATGAGGGAGCTAAAGCTTGGAAATTTCAAATAACTTCCCCAAGGCCCCGCTACCAGTAAGCAGCAAAGCTAGAGTGGGTCCGACCTGGAGGTTGATATCAGAGTCAACAGTGAAACACACAGTGATGTGATATGGAGGAGAAAGAAGGAACCTGGAAGTCAGAGACCCTCCATCACAATTACAGAGCCCGTGAATGACTACGAAAGGCCACAGGTGACTTGAGGAATCCAGAGCACCAAAGGAAGACTTTAAGTTGTCCTCAGGCAACTGTGGCCAGGGAATCACAAATGGCAAGCAACTGGTGTAAGCCAAAGTGAAAGGTGTGACCTAATCTGACAGAGGGTTTTTTTGTCTCAAGGCAGGACCCTGTGTCCCAATGAGGAACGACCTAGACTCCATGGTTGAAGTAGGGAAGTGATACCTGTGTGCAATGCATCCTGCTAAGGGCGAGGAGAAAAATGGGAGTACGGCAAATCCCAACAGGTGGCGCCAGAGAGCCTCCTTCTACACGTGGAAAACGAGCTGCCACCACCGTTATCTACATGGCCATCCCTTAGAAAAATAAAATGCTTTAGAAGAGGTTATTTACACTAGTGGTAGAATGGTAATAAGAATGTGAGAAAAAGCAGGTTCCTTTTAATAGGTGCAAAGGCGAAAGTGGTAGAATTAATTTCTCTAAGTCAGATTAGGTAAAGTTTGATTTTGTCCACTCCTAGCTCCCTCAAACTGTGTGAATTTATGGCTTTTTTATTTAGTAGATGGAAATTAAATAAAATTAATTCTTAAAAATAAACTTCTTGGGGCTTCCCTAGTGGCGCAGTGGTTGAGAATCTGCCTGCTAATGCAGGGGACACGGGTTCGAGCCCTGGTCTGGGAAGATCCCACATGCCGCGGAGCAACTAGGCCCGTGAGCCACAACTACTGAGCCTGCGCGTCTGGAGCCTGTGCTCCGCAACAAGAGAGGCCACGACAGTGAGAGGCCCGCGCACCGCGATGAAGAGTGGCCCCCGCTCGCCGCAACTAGAGAAAGCCCTCGCACAGAAACGAAGACCCAACACAGCCAAAAATAAATAAATAAATAGATAAAATTATAAAAAAAAAATACAAAAATAAATTTCTTAAAATGTGAAAAAAAAAAATAATAAAGTAGTGGTAGAAAACTTGAGTACCAGTGTGACCCTGACCTAGGCTCAAGTCCTTGTTCTGCAAGCCGTCATTACCTCTGTGAGACTAGACTAGCAACTTCACCACTTAAAGCTCTGTACTCCCATCTGTGAAACAGTGGCACTAAACATAGGAGTTGACTTCCTAAAGTTGTCATAAGGATTAAAATAAATCACATATACATGTATTGTATTAAAATAAATCATGTATACAAAATGCTTAGCCAAGTGCGCGGTACACGGTGCACATAAATGCTGCTGGTTACTATTATTTATGCTTTTAAATACTCTTTCCCAGTCACAGTTTCATCTGAATTGGGAAAATCCGGTACCGGGCTCAGCAGACAAATGTGAGAGCATGTATAAGACAGCAAAATTTTCTTGGCTCTGTCTCTGTTCCATTCCTCCAGTAAGTGATATTTCCAAACAGAGGTGGCAGGCCAGGAAAATAGCTTGCCAATGACCATTTACTGTTTCATCCGCCCAGGTGGAAAAGGACAACAGTGGAGACATAGTTCATTGAATTTTGAAATTTTTCAACAACTAAGCACAATGACCTATGTTTCGTGCTATCTCTTGGCAGAGATGCTGAGGAAACATGAGAGAGTAACCCCAAGTTAGCCTTCAGGAATTCTGAGTTCTTACTTTCTCAGTACTTACAATGGAGCAGAATTTAGAACAAGTCCCTAAGGCGTGTTGGTTGACACTTATAAATAACTGACTTCCGTGTAGCTATTTTAAGGTTGAACGTGCACTATCTCCCTAACATATTGTAAACTCCTTAAGGACTAAAACTTTGACTGATACTCTTGTCACTTTCCCTAGAGCATCTAGGATGGTGATGTGTGCATAAAAAGTACCCAATAAATATGTATTGATTCATTAATAGCAGGACTCAGGATTCAGAAAACAAATGCAATTTCATCCAGGTGGAGGGGACCTGTGAATCCTTTGTTTGTCCATCCCTAATAGCTGTAAGAAATGTGTGTGTGTGATTAAGAACTTTATGGGAGTAAGCAGGAATGATCAGGGCGCTTTTTCAATGCAGGAATTGGAATTCCAATGCTGCTCCAATGCAGCCCAATTGTACCAGGGAATAATGGACTGCCAAAGGATGCCTAACCAGCATGATGCTAGAGTCCTCCAGTCTTGGAGCGCTTAGGTGCTGATTCAAGGGCAGTGATTTCTCTGCACCTCAAAGCAACCACCATTGTGGCTTAGAAGAGAGAGAATGGTATCCCTCAGTGCTGACCAAGAAAACCTGCTCTAGGAATCTCTGAGTATTAGATGTGACCGTCACAATCCGTAACTCAAAAGGCAATAGAATCTCTTTGCCTGGATGTGGGTTTAGAACTGCTGGCTGCAATGTGGAAGAATAGATGGGCACTGGGGACCCCTTCCAAGTCCAACACGATGATTTAATTATTCTCCCACTTACCGTAGACTACAGAAGAGAGTCTGGCACCAGGAGCAAAATATCATATAAAATTAAGCACCTAAGAGTTGAAATTTTTAAAAGAGCCATTTGGCAACTTCTATTCCTTGCTTGTTGACAGTGTGAACTTTGCTTGGCAAGTTGAAAAGCTATACCTAACAAACGCTATCTGGCAATTAGAAGCACTTAAGTAAGCTAATATAATCAATTATGTCTTTTAATTTGCCAGGCAGCATTTACAGGGTTTAATTTTCTGCTGCTACACCTTCAGGTGGTGTTCAGATTCATGTGGTGTTCATAATCTAATAGAAAGATGCACTGGTATTATCTATGCTGAATTCCCCATATGCACTTCCGCCCAGACCAATACCCTCTGTATCCCGTACCTAGAGGTGAAATGTTTGTATAGTGAAGAAGAAAAATCATAAGATGTTTACTCAATTATTTTGACAACATTCATATCATCCACCTGCCAGTTTCCCCACAAAGAAATAAAAAAAATCAGTTTCAGTAACAATAGAATCCAAATACAGAAAAATACTATTTAAAGGACACACATAATGTAAAAATTGAGATATAAATAAATAAGAGAAATAAATTTAAAGCCTAAATCTCTTATCATGGTCTGATATCATTTGAAAAGAAAGTTTCCTCGTAGAAAAAAAAATTAGATGTAGGATTCTGGTCAGCATAAAACATATATACTGACCTATTTGATGTCTTTGAGCAAAACTTCAAAGTACTGATACCAATTAGATTATGATATTTTAAATATCATCACGGTTTAGGAGATAATGTGGGAAGTGTCCCTCACAAAAGAGGAACTACTTCTCAACAAGAGGATGAGGTCCACAAATAATTCTTCCCTATATCTGGATAGCACTAGAGTCACATGTAATAAACAGTGGTACTTTTCCTCTGGGTCATCAAGAAGGAAACATATAAATGTAAACAGCAACCGTCCTCTTAGAAAACTGCAAGCAGATAGTGTCAGAATGACAGAAGTCCATGGTAACATTAAAAATCTTGAATAAAGGAAAAAGAGGAAGAATTCATTGATTTTTCCTGTTCTCTCCACGGACTGGAAAGGACCCTTATATTTGGCATATGTAAGCACTGTCTTTCAGCCCACCCAGTAGATATTTTATTGAATAAGAAGTCCCACCCTCGGGGCTTCCCTGGTGGTGCAGTGGTTGAGAATCTGCCTGCTAATGCAGGGGACACGGGTTCGAGCCCTGGTCTGGGAAGATCCCACTTGCCACGGAGCAACTAGGCCCGTGAGCCACAACCACTGAGCCCGCGCGTCTGGAGCCTGTGCTCTGCAACAAGAGAGGCCGCGATAATGAGAGGCCCGCACACCGCGATGAAGAGTGGCCCCCGCTTGCTGCAACTAGAGAAAGCCCTAGCACAGAAACGAAGACCCAACATAGCAATCAATAAATCAATAAATAAATCTTTAAAAAAAAAAAAAAAGAAGTCCCACCCTCAAGAGCTCATACAGTCAGTCTGTATTATCCCCAGAAGATTCTTCAACTGTCCTTGCTCAGACTGAATTAGTTATCAAAAGATAGCTTATTCAGCTTTATTTTTAACTGACAAAACTTGGACGCAACCAAGATGTCTTTCTATGAGTGAATGGATAAACTGTAGTACATCCAGACAGTGGAATATTATCCAGCACTAATAAGAAATGAGCTACTAAGCCATGAAAAGACATGGAGGAACCTTAAATGCATATGACTAAGCTAAAGAAGCCCAACTAAAAAGGCTACACACTATAGGATTCCAACTATTTGACATCCTGTAAAAGGCAAAACTATAGATCAGTGGTTGTCGGGGATTGAGGATGGGGGAAGGCATGAATAGGCGGAGCACACAGGATTATTAGGGCAGTGAAACTATTCTGTGTGATGGTATAATGATGAATACATGTCATTATACATTTGTCCAAACCCATGGAATGTACAACACCAAGAGTGAACCCTAATGTAAACTATGGACTTTGGTGATTACAATGTGTCAATGCAGGTTCATCAACTGTAACAAATGCACGGCTCTGGTGGGGATGTTGATAATGGGGGAGTCTATACCTATGTGGGGTTAGGGGGTATATATGGGAAATCAATGTACCTCTCAATTTTGCTGTGAATCTAAAACTGCTCTTTAAAAAAGTCTCTCTCTTTTTTTTTTTTTTAAAGTGGTTTGTTAAATTGTCCTGCATCTTGAAAGCAAGAAGAGAGTGTCCTAGAGAGCAAACCTCAGAGTTCAGTTAAAAGCAGTTAGGACTTCCCTGGTGGTCCAGTGGGTAAGACTCCACGCTCCCAAAGAAGGCAGCAGGGGTTCCATCCCTGGTCAGCGAACTAAGATCCCGCATGCCTCATAGTGCGGCCAAAAATTTTTAAAAAATAAAATAAAAAAAGCAGCTAAGAAGAGGAGGGAGTCTAAAGGTCCCCTTTAGACCAGTGTGTTTGCCACTCCCAACCATGTGACCTTGGAAAGTTACCCCAACCATTCCGGAGTCCGTCATTGTTAGAGCTCTTCCAGCTCATATTTGCAATGAGTCAATGGAATTCTGTTCACTGGAAAGCTATAGTCCATTTTCCAAATTACTTAACTGTTGATTTTATTTTCATGGAAATCAGTCTTTTTTTTGAGTTTGACTAGTGAGAGTTCATCTCCCAAAGGCATGTCACCTTCTGAATCTACTGATGAAATCAACTTTCTGAACCTGAAGGTGGAACCCTGAGAAGCCACCACAAAGTCAGGATGGAGTTCAAGGGAAATCCCAGCAGGAAACAGAGAACAACTGAAAGATCAGGAATCTCCTGAATTAGGCAGGGAAATTTTGGAGATGTTTAACATAAGCTATACATTATATGACATATATATTTGGGATTAACATATACACATTACTATATATAAAATAGATAATCAACAAGGACCTACTGTATAGCACATGGAACTCTACTCAATATTCTGTAATAACCTACGTGGGAAAAGAATCTGAAAAAGAATGGATATGTGTATATGTGTAACTGGACCACTTTGCTGTACCTGAAACTAACACAACATTGTAAATCAGCTATACTCCAATAGAAAATAAAAATTAAATTAAAAAAAGAATTGATATATGTATATGTATAACTGAACCACTTTGCTGTACACCTGAAACTAACACAACATTGTAAATCAACTATACCCCAATATAAAATAAAAATTAAATTAAAAAAAATATATGTATTTAATTTAAATTAAATTTAAAAAATATATGTATATATGTATAAAAATATATGTATACACAATATATGTGTGTAAACTAACACAACATTGTAAATCAACTATACCCCAATATAAAATAAAAATTAAATTAAAAAAAATATATGTAAAATATATGTATATATGTGTAACTGGACCACTTTGCTGTACCTGAAACTAACACAACATTGTAAATCAGCTATACTCCAATAGAAAATAAAAATTAAATTAAAAAAAGAATTGATATATGTATATGTATAACTGAACCACTTTGCTGTACACCTGAAACTAACACAACATTGTAAATCAACTATACCCCAATATAAAATAAAAATTAAATTAAAAAAAATATATGTATACAGGCATCCCTCAGAGATATTGCAGGTTCAATTCCATACCATCACAATAGAGAGAATATAGCACTTAAAGGAATTACATGAGTTTTTTTGTTTTCCCAGAACATAGAAAAGTTATGTTTACACCATATGTGCAGTAAATCAAAGCACAATAAGATGAGGTCTGCCTATAATGCTACGGTTCAAATGTTTGTGTCCCCTCCAATTCATCCTAATCCCCCAAAATGATAGGATTAGGAGGTGGGCTTTGAGGAGATGCTTAGGTCGTGAGGGTGGAGCCCTCATGAATGCGTTTAGTGCCTTTTAGAGGCTCCAGAGAGCTCCCTACTCCTCCCTAGCCATATGAGGACACAGCAAAGAAGGCACCAACAATGAACCAGGAAGAGGGCTGTCACCACAACACGGCCATTCTGGTGCCTTGATCTTGAACTTCTCAGGCTCCAGAACTGTGAGAAATAAACTTCTGTTGTTTATAACCTACCCAGTCTGTGATATTTTGTTATAGCAGTCCAAAAGTACTAAAAAACACAATAAATACATAACCTTTTTTGCAGATAATAATAATAATATATATGAAACCAAAAAATTGAGAAAAAGTATAAAGAAGAAAAATACAGTCATTTGTTCCACCCATAGATAATCACTATTAACATTTTCCTATACATCCATAATCTTTTTGCTATGTAGAGATATGTCTACTTTTTTTAAAAAAAATGGGATCTGCTCTATCAACTCTTTTCTTTTCACTTAATAAAATATCATGAGCATTTTCCCACAGCTTTCCCATATTTTTGAGATTATTATTTTTAATGATCACACAGTATTCTGGCTATAGATGTATCATAATTTATTTTACCAACTCTGCTATTGTTTGACATTTAGGTTGTTTCCACTGTTTGCTATTGTAAAGAAAAAAAATGCTGTGATAAATATCATCATACATAAATCTCTGGGCACATCTTTGATTATTGCCTTAAGATAAATTCCCAGGCATGGAATTACTGGGTCAAAGTGTGTAAAGAAGTTTAAGGCCTTTGATACTTATTGCCAAGTAGCTCTCCAAGAAGCTGTTCAAGTTTACAGGCCCATCAGCCATGTAGAAAAGTGCCTCAGAATTTTAATAAGTGCTTGGAATGTCTGAAGAACCCCAGACCCTTATTACAGAGGAAATACATTATTTTAAATGGCATGCAACTCGTATCACCTATCTTATTCTAACATGGGATTAATTCCAGGGGAACTTACTTTCAAGTACATTATGTTATTGGGCAGCTTATTTTATACATTGATACTAGTGGATTATCAAAAAAGATGATCTTAGTTATGTGAGATTTTGAAAATGCATTGGCCGTTATTTATGATTTTGTGCCTTGAGTTTTTCCCTCCTTGAATATACTTTGCTTTCATAAAGAAAATTGATAGAAAAAAATATTTTTTTTAATCTGTGGAAAATATTCCATAGCTCAATGTATAGAACTAAATCTTGTCCAGAGAATGAGATACATCTGTTTTCATGTCAAAAGCCAAGGTCAAAGCAGTACCTCGCACCTCATTTATTCTCTCAACTGCTATGAATGGCAGAAACAAATCCAATGGGAATATTCCCAGTTTCCAAGTAGAGTAACTGAAACTCAGAGATATAAATTGACTTTGTTAAAAATTACAGAAAATAGTGACACTGCCACAAAACTCCAATTTCTTTATTGTGGTATTGTATTGTAGTATATCCTACTATGCATTAAAAAGAAAAAATCAGAAACCAACACATAGCAATACGTGTGTTGTACATAGCTCACCAAAGGAAGGTCTTTTCCAAGGTGATGCACAGCTGTCAGGAGCAGAGGGCCGGGAGAAGAATGTTCCAGCCTGGGGCTCTGAAGGACAGATGGGTCGCAATGCCCTGAGTCTCTTGATCACATGCTCGGTGATCCACAGGCTTTAAGAGCCTTGAAGAGGTAGATACTGTCATCTGGCCTTGGGTTTGCAATTGTAGAGCCATATGCACTCCGAGCACAGAGATCAGAGTTATTGTTGTCCAGAAATTTGATGTCTAATTGGAAATGGACCTGGTTCCCTGGCAAGATCCTAAGAAAAATAATTCAATTAGAAGTTGATAGAACTTTGATCACAGTGTTGCCTTTGCTTAAGTGTACTGCTGCCTATTTCAGCATATCAAGATCCTAGCAATTTCTCCATGTTCATCTTAAATATTGTCTCTTCCTAGATTCCCCAGCAAGAAATTATCTCAGTCGCACCTGGTCTCTCCAAGTCCTTCACCTCCATATCTCATTATACTTAATATTTCCTGTCTCCTATTAAAATAACGTATACACACATCATATGCTGGCCTCAGTGAGCGGGCAGTGTAGCTGAGAAGATGCCTGCTTCATTTTCCCCACACACCCTATAACATTTTGCACAGTACATTGGAGCAGAAGTACCTTAACAAATGTTTATGGAATAACTGAATAAATGAAAATGTATTACGTAGTCATTTCCTGCCAATTCTATTACGTAGCTCAGATACTCATCAAAAACTCTCTTGAAATTTTGCAAGTTGCCTCATGGACCAGAGGTAAATTATTATCTCAAAATAGATTTCCTCTAAAACACAAAGCTTAATTAGTCCAGCTTTAATTTTTTGTTTTTATAAATGTATAAAGGGACACCAAAGGGAAAGATGAGAAGTGATTGATAGCACATTGCACTAACAGATTCACCATTCCAGGAAGTTTTCTTCAACGGGTTTTAAAACAGTCGGATTTCCAGCTTTATAAATATTAATTAAATTTCCCATACTTGTCCAGGAGGACCCAAGTGTGGTATCTTAGCTTAGAGACAGTCTTGATGGTAAAAAAAATAAAGATACTGTCCATGTTAAAATTGTTTCTTCTAAAATATGGTTTGGAAGGATACATGCACCCCAATGTTCATTGCAGCACTATTTACAATAGCCAAGACATGGAAGCAACATAAATGTCCATCAACAGATGAATGGACAAAGACGATGTGGTACATAAATACAATGGAATATTACACGGCCATTAAAAAGAATGAAATAATGCCATTTGCAGCAACACAGATGGACCTACAGATTATCAAACTAAGTGAAGTAAGTCAGACAGAAAAAGACAAATATCATATGATATCACTTATATGTGGAATCTTAAAAAAGTGATAGAAACTTATTTAGGGACTTCCCTGGTGGTCCAGTGGTTAAGAATCCTCCTTCCAATTCAGGAGACACAGGTTCGATCCCTGGTCTGGGAACTAAGATCCCACAGGCTGCAGTGCAACTGAGCCCATGCACCGCAGCTACTGAGCCCGCATGCCGCAACTAAGACCAGATGCAGCCAAATAAATAAATAAATAAATAAATATTCAAACAAACTTTTTTTTTTTTTAATTTATTTATTTATTTATTTTTGCTGTGTTGGGTCTTCGTTTCTGTGCGAGGGCCTTCTCCAGTTGTGGCAAGCGGGGGCCACTCTTCACCGCGGTGCGCGGGCCCCTCACCACCACGGCCCCTCCCGTTGCGGAGCACAGGCTCCAGACGCGCAGGCTCAGTAATCGTGGCTCACGGGCCCAGCTGCTCCGCGGCATGTGGGATCCTCCCAGACCAGGGCTCGAACCCGTGTCCCCTGCATTGGCAGGCAGACTCTCAACCACTGCACCACCAGGGAAGCCCCAAACAAACTTATTTACAAAACAGAAACAGACTCACAGACTTAGAGAATGAACTTGTGGTTACTGGGGGGAAGGGTGAGGGAGGATAGATTGCGAGTTTGGGACTGACATGTACACACTGCTATATTTAAAAATAGATAGGAAACAAGGACCTACTATATCACACAGGGCACTCTGCTATACTCTGTAATAACCTAAATGGGAAAAGAATTTGAAAAAGAACAGATACATGTATATGTATAACTGAATCACTTTGCTATACACCTGAAACTAACACAACATTGTAAATCAACTACACTCCAATATAAAATTTTTAAAAAATATTTTTAAATGTGTTTCTTCTAGAAACAGCTACTAATATCCAGCCCTTCTCTTTAGTTAGGATGAGAGCTTCCCAGTGGCTTAGGAGAGATTTATCTCTTCGGTAGGAGCCAAAAAGCTCAGAGTAGATGTCTAGAAAGACAGTAAACAAATCAATATTTCATTTTTAAACTATACAACCTCTTTGAATAATCTTTAAGTAAGAACTTTCTAGTTTTTTATTACAAACGAGATATGTTTGTAAAGGGAAACACTCAGAACCTATTAAACACCTGGCCACACATTCAACCGATAGGAGTATGTAGACAGAGGTCTGGCCAAAACAAAACAAAACAAGTCTTCATAATGCATGCAACCACATGCACGGTGTGTTAGAAGAAATATATATGTAGTGCAGTACCTGGGGTCATGGGACCAGAGCTAGTAGATTAGTACCCAGGAGATGTCAGCTCAGAGCTGGGACAGATGAGTTTAGTGTGGGCCAAAGGCTGAGCAGAGATTTTTGTAGGGGAAAAGTTGTGTTTGCAGCTCTCCTCTGCAGCAATAATTGGGTGTGAGCAAGATATACTATAAAGAATAGACCAATAGAACACATTTTACATAATGGACATTCAGGCTGAGAATGAAGATTTTGGAAAGTTGCTGAAGCCACAGGAGCCCTGGTCAGAAAACCAGTTAAACCCAACATCTCTTGTAACGTCATTACGTCAAAGGAAAAGCTCCATTATATTCACAATCCTTGTGTGTGCTGAGGAAAAGCAATATGGCTTAAAGAAACGAAGAATGGGGATTCAAGAGATATGGCTTCAATCCCCAGATCTGTTACTAACAGGAACACATCCTCATCTATTAAAGTGAATCTTTGTGAGTTATGAGTGTATTACAGGGGAAAGATCAGATAACCTTGAGCACACCAACTGGTCCCTGACGAGCTCAAGATCACTGCAACCTAAAACATTATTACTGGATTCATCTTTGAGAGATGGTTTATGATTCCAGGTTTTCTGTAGTTCCTTTGCTAGAAAATGGTAGAATTGGTTGTAACTAACAGTTGCCCAGACAACTGTAATCAGAACCATGTTTTCTCTGAAATAACAATGGAAAAACTACATATACATTCCTTGGTATCAAAAGAAAACCTGCTCATGCTGCCAGTCTAATAACACAGCTCTAGTTTCTGAATCCAGAGGTTTTCAAACTCTAGTTTATGAAACTCTATGGTTTCAGGGAAACTTGCCAAAACTATGGGGTAGAAGCTTCTAGAAATTGCTGATTTTTTTCCATACAAAAAATTTAAGTGAAGGTATATGATTGATTTTTTAAAATAGTCCATTACCTTGAATAGACATGTGTTTGTATAAGTGTGTATGTGAACACTCATTATTTATACTGTAAAAACCCAATGTAATTTTAGTTATTTTTTATTTATGTTACCTGTCATGGCATAAGAGCAGTTGCATTAGAATATCTGTCAATTTCTCATTTATTTACTTCAATTTTAGCCTTAAATATTTGGATGCTGTGTTAGCTGGTGCAAAAAGATTAGGAAGTTTTATTCCCAAAGTAACGGTGGTATATGCCATTACTAATATAAATTATTTCGGCTGTGTGTAATGCTTTTTGTTTTGAATTCAACCTTTTCGAATATTAATAGTTATTGGGACTTCCCTGGTGGTCCAGTGGGTAAGACTTTGCGCTCCCAAAGGAGGAGCCTGGGTTCTATCCCTGGTCGGGGAACTAGATCCCACAAGTTGCATGGGCAAAAATAAAAATAAAAAATAATTTTTAAAAATTATATGCTTCAGCCTCTATCAACTCTGTACAGTGTCTTTTGACTTCCAATTATGAAAGATGAAGAAACTTGTCCCCTCTCTTGTACTTCTAACTCCCCTCTTCCCTGTCTCCTTGCAGATTTTGTAGCTATGTTATTATCATTTTATATTGTCAAGGCTTATATCAGTTACATCCTCTTCTGTAACTAAAACCCCCATAGTTTATTTTTTTCTTAACTTTCTTATGTATGTAAATAGATTCACTGCTTACCTCCAGATCTTTCATACTGCTGCTTCCCCATTCCTGAATCCCCTGTTTAATTTCCTTTTTTTGGCTGCTGGATTCCATCATGAAGTAATTGTTTCAAGAGGATTTATGAGCATTACATTCCTAAATTACTTGCAAGTTTAAGAATGCCTTTCTTTCCACTTGAAAGACAAGCTGGTATAGAATAAAATATTTTTGTTTCTTTTTATCCCTATAGAAATCTGTAGACATTTATCCACTCTATCTTAAAATAAAATAATAGAGTGTAGTAAGCTGAATTCAGCTTCACATCTTCCCTCGTGCTTTTTCTACTTGGATTTCTACCGGAGTTTTCTTTCTCTTGAAGTTCACTAAGTTAGTTAGGCTATCTCTCAATACCTTTTATTCTGTATTATTTTTCTTTTCTTGAAACTGCGTGCTTTTTTAGGACAATGAATTCTTGAAAGTTTTATTAGATTTGTATATTTTTCTCTCAATAAAAATAATTATTAACATACTGAATTCTGCTTTGTTTTACATATCTGTTTTCTCTTTGGAATTGAAACCCAGTGAGGCCCTGTGGAGCTCCCAGGCATGGGGGCCCTTTTGTCCGCCATTTCTTGTAGGCAAGACTCCAGCCTCCATGACCTTCCCTGAGTCCCAAAGGGCAGATTTGAACAGTTGCTAATCAAGGGAGGAGCCGCCAAGAGACCACCTGAGGCCAGATTGAAGGGACCAGAGACGCTCATCAAGATTCCACCGACCACCTGAGACAAGATTAAGGGAGGGCAAGCCCTGCTCACACCCTAATCTTGTCAGAGATCCCACCCTTGAACCGTTGTTATAAAGCCCTCCTCAAATCCTCCTGGATTGGGACACACAGTTTTTGAGGACTGGAGCCCACTGGGTCCCCCTTTGCCTGGCAAAGTAATAGAGCTATCCTTTTCTACTTCACCCAAAACTCTGTCTCCTGAGATTCGATTTGGCACCGGTGTAGAGAGAGGCCAAGCTTTCGGTAACAATTTTGGTGATCACCAAGGGATCACCTCGGGGACGGTCCTGTGGGGGCGTGGCTGTCCCTAGAGGCCAGATCACCTGGGACCCTTGCCTGGAGGCCGAGCCCCCAGTCATACCCCGTCTGCCATCCTAGCAGCTGGAACTCTGAGGTGGGAATAGACAGAGGAAGAGGGACCGCCCTAGCAACTGCCAAGGCCCTTTTTGCCTTGAGGACCTTCCTCTCTTCCTCCTGCCTGGACCGCCCTGGACTTCCTACTCCTAGGAATTGTTTTGGGGTAGCAGAAAAGATAGCGTCTGATGTCGCGACACCTCTGCCAGAATCTGGGTAAGTCCCTGGGAGTGCACTCCCAGGCTCCTTCAATTTTGTCCCTCTGAAGAACTTTTGGTTCCATCTGGGGAACGTTTGGTTCCCATCTGGGGATTTTCTGTTTCAGACATCCTATCTGTAAGGTGCCACTTAAACTAAGGTCATGGGATAAGTAGGACTTGGAAGCAGCCAGTCTGAGCTTTGTGCTGTCTGTTTTTTTCTGGCATAAGCCTCCCGTCTGCTGGCGAGGGTTCTGTTTAGTTTTCAGTCTGCTAGTGAGTGTCTTATCAATCAAATATAGGAAGTGCTCCTTCTCCTTCTCCTTCTTTTTCTTCTTCTCCTTCTTCTTCTTTTCCTTCTCCTCCTCTTCCTCTTCCTCTCCTTCTTCTCCTTTTTCTTTTTTTCTCCTTCTCCTTCTGCTTATTCCTCTTCTTCCTCTTCCCCTTCTCCTCTTCCTCCTCCTCCCCCTCCTCCTCTTCTTCTTCTTCTTCTCCTCCTCCTCCTCCTTCTTCTTCTTCTTCTCCTTTTTCTTTTTTTCTCCTTCTCCTTCTGCTTATTCCTCTTCTTCCTCTTCCCCTTCTCCTCTTCCTCCTCCTCCTCCTCCTCCTTCTTCTTCTTCTTCTTTTCCTCCTCCTCCCCCTCCTCCTCTTCCTCTCCTTCTTCTCCTTTTTCTTTTTTTCTCCTTCTTCTTCTTATTCCTCTTCTTCCTCTTCCCCTTCTCCTCCTCCTCCTCCTTCTTCTTCTTCTTTTCCTTCTCCTCCTCCTTCCCCACCTTCCCCTCCTTCTCCTCCTCCTTCTCCATCTGATAGCCCCCTGGGGAAAATCTTGGCAGACTCATCGACCTATAGTTCTAAACCTATAACTAGGAAAAAAATGAAATTCTATTGTAATTCTGTTTGGCCAATGTACATTCTTGAAAATGAGGAAAGATGGCCTTTGACTGGTAGCCTAAATTATTATCCTATTCTCCAGCTAGAGCTGTTTTGTCACAGGAATAGAAAGACAGGAGAAATTCCATATGTTCAAGCATTCACACAATTACATAATAAAAGTGAGCAGCTAGGTAATAAGCTGATGGCACAAAGAGAAAGGAAAGTCATTTTGCCTAGAGCTGGTTGTTTCTGAAGGGAAAGGAAAATAAGGGAGACTGAGAAAAGAGTTGTACATGTTTTGTTTGTGGGACCATGTTTGTTGTATGTATGTATGTATGTCAGTACTTACATTGACTGGTTGAGACGTCTTTGAATAACAGGGCTCACTAACGGCTCACATGTGACAACACCAGGGAATCCATCCTATTGTGTCTGGTTTTGCCTGTGGCAGAATGCTGGTTGGGATTTTCCCACTTAGACTAGCCTTGTTATGGGTGATCAGAGCTCTGTTCCATCTTATAACACCCCATCAAGGGTATTTTTACAAAATTGGGAGATCTTCAGCTATTCCCCCATGAAAAGGAATTGTTATCTCTGTCCCCCTGTGCCTAAGCCCTCCATAACACTTATTTTATCTAGACCATCTCTAGTTCCTGAGACGGAAGAAGAAGGCAGGGAAGGAAGGCCTTTTTAAAGTCAAGCAAAAAAACTGAGATCTCTGGTTCAGTCTTTATGTAAAAGTTAACTTGTAAATGAGCTCTATCTACTTAACTTAAAAGTAAGCACTTACAAATTAAATCTAAATGTCTAGAAAATTGGCCAAGATAAATTTTAGGACCACATGATCTGGGAAATATTCAGTACTGAATTAATATCTGCTATTGAAGGTGGCTTAAGCTTGTTGGTTTGATTAATATAGACATGTCTTTAGAGTCATCAATATTAAGTAATGCAAGTGAGATAAGAGCTGTTGGGTAAACTCTTTAGGAATAATTCTCCATAAGAAAGCACATGTTTTTAAAGTTGTGTATGATCAGGATTTTCAAAGATTGGATTAAATCTAATTGGGTAAATTTTGTTGGGAGTGGGCTAGGGCAAGACCAGATTCCTATTTGCCCTTGAAATCTTTCACTTTGGTAAAATGAATAAGTATTGTTTGGCAGTTTCTACAGTTTCTTTTGACCTCTGGCTAATTTTGAGATTCTTCAGAGGGCCCCTGAGGCATCTCAGTAATATTTAACTAGGATTATTTGGTATGTTAAATTAAATGTAATCAGTCAAGTTAAATGTAATCCTGGTTATTGTAACCAAGTTTCTTTACCAATTACATTGCAGTCAGATGCTTAACTTCACCCTTTTAAGTCTTTCTGTTGCTGTACTCTGATGCTTTTGCAAAGGTGCTTCATCTTCAAGAAGACTTATGTGAAGGACCACTTTTGACAAATACAGGTCTCTGATAAATTTCATATCATACAGCTGAACTGGTTAAAAACTTTAAAAATCTTAATGGAGAGTCTGATGGCTTCATAAAAAGTTAGCAAAAGGATTAGTTACTGAGCGGGCTGGTAAATAATGTTTATGGTTTTCCCAGACATAGGGAAGCCCTTCCCCTCAAGCTACTTACAACTTAGAACAATTGAGTAAATTACACTTCTGTAGGAAAAATTGAAATATTCTTTTATCTCTGCCTGGTCCTTCCAGAAATTGGAGACTCTTGGGTTATGAAAATGAGGGTAATTTTCGAGAAAAGAATTATGTTTCAATAGATATGAAATTCTAGTTCTGTTAATTGAAGTTTGAATTTATGAAAGTTATTGTGTTAGCCACACTTTTGCCCTGATGTTTAGGAAGAAAGGAAAACTACCTAGTGAAATTATCAGAGTGTAATTACTCATCATGTACCACTGCTTGTTTTAGGTCTATTGCTGAAAGCGCATGTACAATGCTTGTGTGACAATTGGGTATAAATGATAAAATGTATAGCCTATAAAGCATATCCTCATTAACATACCACTGTGCTTGTTCACTATACTTGATCAGTTTTCCTCCAATGTGGATTAACTAGGCAAATACAAAGGAGGCCTAGCACCAAGGGACATGATCTACCCCTGGAGCAAACAGCTGAATCAACCTGGCACCAAGGGACAGATATTTTGATCATCAATGTCTTCTATTGAAAGATTTGCAATCAAAAGGGGAAATAAAAGAAAACAATCTGCACATATTGAGGTATGAGGAAGTCACTCTGGCCTATACATGGTTTAACTTTAAAAAGCAGTAAAAAGCGGCCTGTTTTGTGGCCTTTCAGACATGCATTGTACATCTGCTGTAACATTGACATGGGGAGTGCATTTGAGAGTCAAAATGGAGTAATTATGATAAAACTATATGACCGTTGTGGATGTGATTTCAGACACATTCATTCCTGTATTGTCGCAAACTTGGAATTTTCTGAGCTATGTCAAACTCAAGGATGCCACAAGGATTTAAAAATTCCCCCACCCTCTTCAATGAGATTTTGGCTAAAGATTTAAGAGGATTACACCTGGATCAAGGTTGAGTAGAGGTCTTTCCGGCCAGAAGGGAAAAAGTAGCAACAGTAAAAAAGAGAAACATCTCTAACACAGGAGGAAAAATACTAAATAGTATGTACAACAGATTGGTCAATTGTTAACTGTATGTATGGATGAGTTTATGTTCCCCAGGTTTCCCCCTCACCTGGAAGCTCTCTTGCATCCCCTCAAAGCAGAAGACCAGGTGCTGCTGAAGGTATGGAAAGAGCAAGGACCTAAGCAGCAGCTTAAAGAGAAACAGAAGGGATCCTAGGAAGGGATCCTATGACATTCTTCTTACTACTCACGTCTCTCTAAAATTGGATGGAGTAAAACCATGGGTACATCACACCAGAGTAAGAAGATTACCAGAGACTGACCAGCCAAGCCTTCCTACAGCCAGCAAGCAGACTCCCGAGAAGCGGACATCTCACCCTTTGGGAAACTTAAGTATTTGTTCCGACAAGTGGAATGAAAATTCTGTTTTCTTAGCCTTTCTCATACCTTCTACCTATAGGTTCATATGCTGATTCTTTTGATAATTCTAACTGCTAGATATGTGGTCAGCTTCCTATTTCCAGGTCCTCAGGATTGCCTTGATGGGTTTTCCCCATACAAGGAATGGTTTGGAAACAATTGGCTACAACAAGTCTCTCCTAAGTACCAGTTCCAAACCGGCCTTCAGACCTATTCTCCTGAATTCCTAAGGAAATGAGATCCATTCTGTCTACTAAAGTTCCAGTCATCACTCTTACCTCTAACCGGACCAGGGAATTGAGATCTTAATCATATAAGACTTGGACCCAGGACGTGGAACTCAAATATTTTTAATTTGGTATCTATTACCGAATTAGGCAGGACTATGCCCCATCTCAGCAGGAAGTATTCAGAACAGTCATTGCCCATTTCCCTGAAAGATTTGGGGAAAGATAAAAACCGAAGTGAGGATTAAAACCAAGTCTCCCTAAAACAGGGTTCCTCCGTTTATGAGTAACATCTCTCTCCAAAATGATTGTTCCCTTTCTTGTCCAATATCTGTCCTCAAGATTGAGGAGTATCAACAAAAAGGGTGGAGTGAAACTGAGTGAGGCCCTGTGGGGCTCCCGGGCATGGAGGCCCTTTTGTCCCCCATTTCCTGTAGGCAAGACTCCAGCCTCCATGATCTTCCCTGAGTTCCAAAGGGCAGATTCAAACAGAGAAACGTAGTTTTCTTCGAGGTCAGGAGTCCACTGTGTCGCCCTTTGCCTGGCAAAGAAATAAAGCTATCCTTTTCTACTTCACCCAAAACTCCGTCTCTGAGACTTCATATGGCACCGGCATACAGAGAAGCTGAGATTTCCACAACAGAATCATCTTTATATCTTGGTTCTTCCCCATTTGATTTTATGTGATTTTCTCAAGCATCTTCTCCATACCCCAGATTCCATCTATTCTACTTACAGCTTCTAACATGGCGCTTCATTCTGGTAAAATATTTATGGTTGTTTTCAGTTCCTTTCCTGAACTCTACCATTCATTTTTTGGTTTTTATTTTTGGTTTTTGTTTTTGTTTTTTGTTTTTGTCATTGAACTCCTACATCTTTTTATTTCAGTTGTTTTTTTCAAACTTCAGAGTATTATTTTTATTTTCTCTCTAGCATAAACACTAGCCATATAATCTTAAGCAAGCCAATTGCATAAGAAAACAGCCTCTCATCTCTGTAACAAAAGACAGTAATATCTCCCTGACAGATCTATTGTGCATATCAAAAAAAAAATGATGTTCAAAACATCTCTTAACCTATAAAGTCCTTTACAAACATAGTCTATCCACAAATGGCACATGATACCACATAGCAGTACATTTGTTCCTAACCACTACAAAGGTTATAGTGCAACACACCATATTTATCACATATGCTAAATCATTTAATCTTGCCAATAATGCAATGAAATCAGTATTGGGGTGAATACAGTATACATTTTATAGATGGGATTACTGAGATTTAGAGAAAGATTAAGTAATTTGCCCAAGGTCATAGTTTGTAAATAACAGAGCTGGGATTCAAATGATTGTATCCAATACTAAGGGCATGCTCTTCCTATCACTCTAAGCATAGATAAGAAGAAACAAACAAAAAAATTTTTTAGTTTCAAATTCCATATTCATTATAACCCCTTTTAGTAACCTCAAATTTATTTATTAATTGGTATTCATCCATGTATATTAAGTCTTTTTATTTAATAGGCTTTACTTTTTAGAGCAGTTTTAGGTTCACAGAAAAATTGAGTGGAAGGTACAGAGATTTCCCATATGCCCTTTTCCCCCAACACATGCACAGGCTCCCACACCATC
This sequence comes from Balaenoptera musculus, assembly GCF_009873245.2. Lineage (NCBI taxonomy): Eukaryota > Metazoa > Chordata > Mammalia > Artiodactyla > Balaenopteridae > Balaenoptera > Balaenoptera musculus. The sequence goes on along the minus strand of NC_045805.1, from coordinate 26,774,015 downwards.
AACATCCCCCCCACCCAGAGTGGTCCAATTGTTAAACAATTGATGAAGCTCTATTGGCATGTCCTTATCACCCAAAGCCCATAGTTTACATAAGATTTTCTAATTCATTCCTCTTCTTCTTCTCCTGATTCAATCTTATCCCTTTTATCTATCTTCCTTTGGAATACCAGTATTGGGAGACAGTGGCAGTAAAGGGATTAGTGAATAAAACTAATCTCTCTACCCTCCTTGTCCTACTACTTACATACATTCCATTGAACTGTTATTTTTGGAGTTTGTTAATTTTTTTTTTTCTCTTTTGGCCATGCCATGCGGCTTGTGGGATCTTAGTTCCCTGACCAGGGATTGAATCTCTGCCCTTGGCAGTGAGAGTGCGTGGAGTCCTAACCACTGGACCACCAGGGAACTGTCATGGAGTTTATTTCTTTTTAATTGGTATCTTGCTTATACATTATGTTACTATTTTCAAAGGCTCTCACACCCATTATGTCATGGAGGTCTCATAACATGCCATTGGCAGGTTCAAGGAAGCCTGCCTCTTCATGTCTTGTGCAGTTGGGAAGGAAATGGGTTTTGGACACCACCCTTACAGAGTTAATAATTCACCCCCCAGCTTTAAGTTAAAAGTTTCTAATTCGTTGACAATGCAATTTTCAAAATGAAGTTTGTATGAAACGCTTAATAACTAAAATGCTCTATCAATCTTTTCCCCCCTAGAATCTAGCTTCGACGCTGGGATTTCAGAAAGCCAAGTTCAGACACCACAGGGCAGTCATCCGAACTTAGATGTCAGAATAATACTGACACCACAGTCTTGGGCAGCACTTTATAGAGTTTATGAAACATATTGCTATGCATTGTTTCACTTCAACTTGGCAACACCTTCGGAGAGGACCCGGGTCTGCCTGTAATTAATGAGAACCGTGGGTTGCTGTTCTCCTGTCTCACCTTGGAGGTGGCAGCATTTGTCTAACCCAGACTGGGGCCTCTGGTCATAGACTGTACATTATGCAGCACTAATGATGCAATTAATTCCTACATTAGCTGACACATCATTCCTTAAAGTCAAAATTTCCAAGTTGAAAACTTAAAAAAAAAAAAAGTTGAAAAGGCAAAGCTGAGGGCCAGCTACAAAGACTATACAAGGAGTCTTAATTCATTCCCAGCTTCTGCTTGTTATATTGACAAATACACTACTTTAATCTCTCCCTACCAGACCTCAAACACAGTGGTCAAGAAGCCACTTTATTAGAGTTTCTTTTTTCATCCACTTGTTCTGAGAAAGGTTATGGGTACAAATACCTCACAGCCAGTATTAAAAGGACATACTGACAGGAAAAAAAATTATATAGTCAGTCTTGCTAAATTAGTTTACCTAAAATTGTATGTGTGAGTGATTTTAATCAAAATCTAATTTCCCCTCTTTTTAGAGTAACTGAAATGAGATTTTTCTAATTTACTTTTTGCGGTTCAAGTTTCTCATAATTCTTCGATGGTCGTGACAGCACCACGAACGCGTCTGCTGCTACAAAGCATTAAAAAAAAAATTAGATTTTCAAATTGATGTACTAAATTAAAAATGTTTAATGTTTCTCATCAAAAGGCACAGGAGTATACATGGGGCCTCCAGTACAGTTAAAGGCACAATATTTTTTTCATCTGTTTCTTTAATTCACAACCCAGGGCAACTGTACTGTGAAAATTAACAAGCTCTAAGTAAAGGAATCCTTGTAAGCTGTGTCCTCTAAGAAGCTTCCTTTTAATTTCCTTTCATCCCTTGACATGGTGACCCTAAGGATGTCATAATAAAAATGGTTGATGGTGCCTTGGGTTTGTTTTTGGTTTATTTGCTTGTTGCATATGGTGTGGGTTTTTTTGTTTTGTTTTGTTTCCTTCTGCCCCAGCTGGAGTTTGCCAGATGTTATTAGGGCTTGTGAGCTTCTGAATAATTGTAACTCTCAGGCTTGACTAGCTAATTCCAATGATTTAGAAAATCATATTACTCCTGTAAATTGGCTCAGTTGTTATATTAAAATCCAAGCTTCTGCCCTTAGTAGATGTTTGCTGCCTAGCTCAGAGCAAGGCTGGGCATATCCCAGGAGCCACATCTGCAGACTTGGGAAGATGACTCTGAAGGTCAGGTAGCCTTGGGAAGGGTTTGGGGTAGGTAGCTTGGTTCTCTACCTTAGTATGCATTAAATTCTCCCCAAGTAGCATGTGAAGAGTTCAGGACCCCATCGTGCTGTGAAATTGAAGTTTAGATATTTCTGAAATAATGACGGGTAAGATCCAGTTCTCAAATACTAGACTTCTCTGCTTTTATAAAACACAGGCACGACTTCCAACTAGGACCAAGGCAACTACTCCTATACTTCCCTTCCCTCCAACACCCCTGGCACGGACAGTTAGTGAAATTGGATCTCCAGAAAAAGGAATGGATTGGCCTAAGGCCACCCAGGAAATCCTGGCAGAGCCAAGCTGAGGACCTAAGGAACTGGTATCCAGTCCAGTGCTATCTCCACCCCCATGGAAATACTCTCTTACCCAGTGAAGGACTCTCTTGGTGTCTGGTTTGGTTCATAGCAAAACCATCAGTCCTGACCCTACAAACAAGCACATACATGTTACCATTTGATGCTGAGTGACCTCAGCCATCCCTCTGGATCAGGAGAGGCTAAAGAAGTGAGAGGGCAGGAACCACGGTTCCTCCAGCCCTGGATGACCAAAGCCTTCAACACATTTTCTTTTTTTTTTTTTTTGGCTGCACCACGCAGCATGCCAGATCTTACTTCCCCGACCAGGGATTAAACCCACGCCCCCTGCAGTGGAAGTGCAGATTCTTAACCACTGGACCGCCAAGGAAGTCCCAACACATTTTTTAAAACCAATCAGCAGCCGTAACTTGTTTTCTCTGTCCTCTCTCTCCCATCCACCCTTCATTAAACCTTATCAATTTCCCATTCTTTTTCCCCAGCTCACTTCTCTCCCTTAGGGGAAACAATTTAATGGGCTCTCTAGATAAGCAAAGCCCTGTTATATAGAAGCTACCCAAGACATGAACCTTCTAGATAATAAGGTCTTAGTCTGTCTATGAAGTAAATGTCTCCAGAAAGCACCTACCTGCAAACACTAAAGGTGGGAGTTTTGGTTGCTGCCAACCAGGGGAAGAACTATTGGAAGTCATCTTGGCCCTGACATACCTTGGGTCACACCACACAGAAAGCATACCAGGCTTTGCTCCTCTGTCAACAGGCAAAGCAACAGGTCATAAAAGTGTGTGCTACCTCTTTCTAACAATACTGAAAGCAATGAAGTTATATGGCGAGGTCAGCATAGATTCTGCTTCATGGAAGGTAGTCAAGACGTTCTAGTTCATTGGCTTTTCTTCCTTCATGTGGTCTATCAGTTGATGCTGCCTTGAGCCGAAATCCTCCTTATCCCTTCCCCCCAACCACTGCTAACAACTGAGTTTAATTTCTTGTTTCAAAAAAAAAAGAAAATCCCATTATTCTTTCTCCCTATGCACTTGTTCTGGGATTTTCAATATATCATTAGGCTATTTTGTGGTTTCTAATAATTTTGTAAATTGTTTGTTTTAAGCAAGCTGCAATTAAGCCAAGTAATATTGTCTTGAGGTCATTTCTCCCTTGGAATAGTTTAAGCCTAATGAAAAGTGTGCCTTTTGCTGTCACTAGTGCCAAAAAGGTGATAGCTTCTTTCTGCAGAATGCGGTAGATATTGAAGCCCGAGGACAAAGGAAAAATTAGTTCTCCTAGAAAATAGAAATATAATTATGAAGGAATTAGCCTCCTCTACTAGGTTGTGAGCAAGCTCCTAAGAGTAGGGCTGTGTCTTATTCATCTTTGTTCAATCCTCTACAGTTTATTCATGGTAGGTATTCAATAAATAGATACTGACTTAAGAATTCAAAGACCTGGTTGTCAGGGACCATCACTTGTCATTTCTGAAGCTGTAATGCTTTGCCCCATAGAGACTGGTGTTCCTGAATTATATTAAGGAGCTCTAGAGTTGAGAAGTCCTATGGGATAAGAAGATAGGAAGGGTTCTAAGGTTCTAGTTGGTACTAAGGTATGTAGGATCTGGAGGGTAAGGACGCAGGACAGAAGGCATAGCCAGTGACTCACTGAGTAAAAGAGATTCAAATCCAAAGAGCCTCTTGGAGTTTTCAACATAAGCTTGCACTTCAAGCTGAACCAGACAAGGAAGCAGAACTTCTGAATCAGTGGTGTAAATATGAAGACAAAGCCTGCAGAGATTTCAGGATTCTAGAGCTTCGTAATGATGCTTACACTGATAAAATATACATCTAGGAAAATCTTGTAAATACCAACTCATCATCATTCAAAACATCATAAACACTTGTCTTTAAGTTCTGATAGTAGAGAAAAATATGAGTTCAACTTTACCTTTGCACCAACAGATTTTACATAAGGTATCATGTAAATGAGAGTCTAGTGACAAAGGTACTTGTGAAACCACTTAAGGGAACAAACTGTTTTAAAGGACTTTAGGAGTTCACACTGATGTATAAACAATAAAAGTTAATTACATATCATTCTGATGCATTCACACAAAGATCTATACTTGGCAATACACCCTGGCAACATTTTGTTAGCCTAGCATATTTACTGTGCCCATTTGAAAGTAATAAAAATGGCATTGCTGAAAAAGTATCTCATAATTCAAACTATTCACTGCCCCCTCTGAACACAAACCAGGGAGATTTCACTGTAAATCTTGAGAAAATTCTCTGCCTTATAAAGTAATGCTGACTGGTGCTTTAAGTAATGTTAAGTACAGGAGTTGGGATGCATTAACTAACCATAGTCTTAAACTGTTAGAACTAGTTAGGCAAACTCTAACACCCACATGATACTGATGAAGAAGTAGTTCCAAAGAAGTTAACTATTTTGCCCAAAGTCAAACAAACAGTAAGTCATAGAGTTGGGACTTGAACCCTTGTGACTCCTTCGTCCCACACTATACTAATTCAGAAGACTGCAGACCTGGGCTTTACGCTGCCATCTTTTAACAAACAATTCTGGAATAACAGAGATGGCTGCTGTGGGACAGAGACCCCCCCACTGATCACGGTATTCTAACTGCACAATGATATTGTCTGCTCCTGTTCTATTCTTCCACAGAACAGCTAGACATAGTGTATTTCTCCTTTTCTAAAGTATAGCTTGTGCTTCTCTACCCTCCATGAGCCTGTTTTGTGGATGGGTCCAATCATACAGAGAAAACTTCTTTCCTTACTTGATAGCTACATGGGGAGATAATGTAATTTTTTTTTCCAACTTAGCCCCAAAGCAATCAGTTGACAAGCCCAGAGTAGACTCCTGTGGTAAAGTGAAATATAAAGACTCTCTGGGTAGCAGGTGTTTCCCTTTCGATGACAGCTTAACTGGTGGGGAGTTGAGCAGGGCACTGTCGTTTCTTCCCACTGTTTGCATTCGGCTTGGAGCCAGCACAAAACCGGCCTCAGTGACATTTCAGGTCAGACCATTATGTCAGGAATTTCCCAGGCAGCCAGCAGAGGGAGGGAGGGCTGCAGTGGGCACGCCTGTAACTGGATTCAGAAAAGGAGGAATCAGAGGAAAGAAGAGAACTCTTGGGGCTATGGTCCATGATGAGGGCTTTAAGGTGGCAGAAGGGAACAAACTGTGGGCTTTGCCTGAAAATGGTGGCCCATCTACATGTATGGAGTTAAAGAAAAAGTCATGTGATGGGATGAGTGGAGAACAACAGGACGCGTGTGTAAAGGCTGAGGTGACTCATCGCCCTGTCCTTTGTTCATTCAGTAGATTTAAATCATCAAGCTCCTTCGAGTGGCAGAGAACCTGCTAGGAAGTGCATGGGAAACTAAAAGCTAATGTGCTTTAGCTTCTATCTTCAATAAATTTATAATCTGGAAAAGTAGGGAATAGATATACAAATAACTTTTAAGCACAGTAAAATATGACCTTAAAAGAAAACACTTTTCTAATTTAAAAGCAGCAGAGGATACTTTTCTGATTGGGGGGGTAACAGGAAAGAATTCAAGGGGAAAATGAATTTGCTTAAAGAATGGAATTTCTATAGATTAGGGGAAATAAAAGAAGTTTTTATGTTTAGCAACCAGGTTAAATCAAAGATTAGCACATGTCATGGAAATAGATCTATTTCATGTCAATATATAACCTTCTAAGGACAGCCTTATTTATCATTTAAGAGATACCTCAAAATCTTAAAAGAATAGAATGATTCCTAAAATAATCTATATCCCCTGCTTCTACAACAGTCTTGGCACATAACCGATGATCAACAAATATTAGGTTGTCAAAGATGAATAAGGATTGATTTTAATTAGGCTGAAGATTCACATCTAAGGAAAGTTGATATTCATGAGAAGTTGGATTGATCAGCGGTGAAGCAATGAAAAGGCAGATGTTGGACATGGCCATTCAGAGCATTTGATCTTTCTCAGTGGCCCCTGGGCAGATTAATGCAGTCAGTAGAAGTGAACAAATAAGGGTATTTCATGTACAAACTACCAAGACTTAGTTTTGTGAATGAGTGTTTAAAGGCTTCAGGCTATTAAAAGCAGTGAACTCTCCTACTTAAGTTTCTAGGCACACCTAGAAAACGTCACATTATAATTTGGCTCCCATAAAGTTTTTCTACAGGGAGAAGATATGCTGTCAAGTGGAAATGAATATTTGTTCTCTTTAATCATTATATGTCTCACCGTAAATTAATAAATTGCCATTGTGTTTAAAGTATCAGAGTCTGATGAACTTTGTATCTTGATTTTTCCAGCATGGCTGAGTTCAGTCATTTCTGGGACACCAAAAGGATCAGGTTTCTGGGTTTCAGTGCTGAAAGCAGGATGCTGGGCCATGGGGAATCCAGCAAGTTCACGGCATCTTGAAAGATCTCTCAGGAGCCTACTGACATCCTTTAATTAGCTGATGGGAATGTACTATGCTGAACCACACCGTACATTTTGGGAAAATTAAATTGAAATTCAATAAATTTTAGCCACCTTTCCAAGATGAGAAGATAAACTTTCAAACTGGCAATGGAAATATTAAAAGCCTTCCTTTCCTTTACTGATTGAAAGACAATCATAGCAGAGTATAATACTAAGAGCATGTGTTCTGAGGTTAAACTGCCTGGGTTCCAATGCAGCTCTGCCACCCACTGGCTATGCAACCTTAAGACAGTAATTTGATGTCCCTTCCAGTTTCTTCACCAGTAAAGTGATGAGATATTTATTTAAATAATTATTAAATTTTATTACTATTATTTGTCATGAACTAAAGATGAATAATACTATTTATCTCATAGGATTAAATGAGTTAGTGTTTGTAAATATTTCAGATAGCAGCTGCTAATTTTTTTTTTTAAAAACTGACAATACCAAGTGCTGAAAAAGAGGCAGAGAAACTGGAACTCTCATACATTACCATTGGGAATACAAAATGGTACAGCAACTTTGGAAAACACTTTGGCAGCTTCTTATAAAGTTGATATTAACCATATGACCCAGTAATCTCATTCCTAGGTATTTGCACAAAAGAAATGAAAACTTATGTTCACATACAAATCTGTATGCACCTACTGTATAGCACAGGGAACTATATTCAATATCTTGTAATAACCTATAATGGAAAAGAATATATATATGTGTGTATACATATGTGTGTGTATATATATGTATGTATAACTGAATCACTTTGCTGTACACCTGAAACTAACACAACGCTGTAAATCAACTGTACTTCAATTTAAAAAAAAGAAAAAAACATTTGCAGTGTGTCCATACAATGGACTATTACTCAAAAATAAAAAGAAATGAAGTACTGATACAACAACAGCAAAATTTATATGCAAATGTTTGTAGCTGTTTTATTCAAAATTGCTAAAAACTGGAAACAAAAGTGTTCTTCAGTTGAGGAATGGATAAACACACTGTAGTACATCCATGTAATTGAATACTACTCATAAATAAAAAAAGAGCAAACCACTGATCCACACAACTTGAATCTCAAATGCATTATGCTAAGTAAAAGAAGCCAGATCCTAAAGGCTACACGCTGCGTGATTGCAATTAGATGACATTACAGAAAAAGCAAAAACTAAGTATAGGAACAAAAAACAGATCAATGGCTTCCAGGAACTAGAGGTTGAGAGTATAGGAACTTACCACAAAGGAGCACAGGGACATTTGCAGTCCTGGAACTGTTCTGTATCTTGATGACAGTGGTGGTTACACTACTACACTACATATAGACCTGTACACCAAAAATAGTAAATTTTATCTCAATAACCGTACCTGTAAAAGACAGGGAGGGACTTTCCTGGTGGTCCAGTGGTAAAGAATCCACCTTCCAATGCCGGGGACGCAGGTTCCCTGGTCAGGGAACTGAGATCCCACATGCCGTGGGGCAACTAAGCCCACGCGCCACAATTACTGAGCCTGCCTGCCTCAACTAGAGAGCCCACCTGCCGCAAACTACAGAGCCCACGCGCCCTGGAGGCCATGCGACGCAACTAGAGAAGAGAAAACCCACATGCCACAACTAGAGAGAAGCCTGCACGCCACAATGAAAGATCCCGCATGCGACAACTAAGACCCGACACAGCCATAAATAAATAAAGTTAAATAAATAAATAAATAAAAGACAAGGAGACAGATAGTAACACAGAGAGAGAATATTGTGTCTGGCATATAGCAATATAGTAAGCACTATAGAAATATTTGTTAAATAAAAAATTAAACTTTTTCTTTGACATGTCCCATACAATAATACAACTCTAATGTCTAAAAGATATCGGTAGAGTTGTTATTTCCTAAGTTCTAAGAGGATAATAACTGGGGTAGATCGTTACATAAGTAATTCATGTTCCTTATGAGAAAAAAATAGAAGAGGTAGATAAGTAAAAGGAAAAACAATCACCCATAATTCTATCATCTAAACATAACCACAGTTGAAAACTAATTTATAGCCTGCCAGACTTTTTCCTATACATGAAAAAAAATTTTTTAATTATAAAATGGTTTCATATCATACACTTTGTTTTGAAGCTGCTTTTCCACTTAGCAATATATTCTGAAAAAATATAGATCTGCATCCTCAGTGTTCATGATTGCTAATTTATGCTACCAAGTCTCTGTTGCTGAACATTTACTTTGACTCCAATTTTTGGTAGTGTAAGCCAAACTGTGTGGAATATTCCTGGTATATTCAACACATATTTATACACACATTATTTCTTCTTGGTAAACTCCTAGAATGGGAATTGCTGTATTTTTATAAATGTACATTATACCATTTTTCATTCGTATTGCCAAGTTGTTCTCCAGAAGATTAGATAATTTACTTACAGCAGCTGTGAATGAGAGCTGGGGCTGTGTTTCAGTGGTCCTTTTCTTTTAAGATCTGACAGATCTTTTTTCCTAATGACTTGGTAGATTATATATGTTCATTTTTTTATTGAAAGATTATTAAGTCAACCTTAAACACTATGAAAATGTGCCAAGTTTTTATTGGGTATCAAGTGATGTAAAACATAATTAGGAAGGTAAATCAACTGGAGCATCTGAAGTTACTTTTGAATTATTTGGAGATATCAGCTACACTCCTGCTGACTACCCTTACTGGGTAATTTGGAGAGAAGTGACTTCATTTTCTAAGGGGTGGACACTCCTTAGAAAAATGGTAGTGTTTTATTGTGAGTGTTTCCAGGACAATCAATCATGACATTTTCCAGTCTTGCTTTACTCTTTAGCATATTTATAAATGGTCTTGAGTTATACTCATCACAGTGGCCTTGCCATTTGGGGCAGGGCCCTAAATCAATGACTGACTACTTTCTTCTATGGTAGACAAATGGATAGTGTCTGCATTTCCGTGGTCTATTTAAGTCAAATAGTTTGGAAGCCAATGAAGAAGCACTACCGGCTACAATCTCCCTGAAGCTATAAGCAAATAAACAAAACTCTGAATTCCATTCTCCACAAAGGATCTATTCTTTACTTTGTAAATCATATGTTTCATCACCATACTCTGGTCCCTCATTAAATCCTAATATGGTTTTGCAAGACAACTCTAGGCTCATTTCAAGTAAGTCTTGGTCAAGAGAAGTGAAAGCCAATTGAATTTTCAACAACTCAGAAGACCAGAAATAGTAAGTAAAAATAAAAGTATACTTTGCTCAGCCAGAAAAATTGGGTCACTTCAGGGAAATGACCTATACACCTGCTAGCCTGTAATTTCCTAACAAGATATTGCTTTTAAGACCTTGAATTACTCTCCTTAAAATCCGAGCTTTCCAAATAATTAGATTCTAATTCACCCAACATTAATATAATTCAGAAGATTTATTTGTCAATTACCCCACAGAGATGGAAATAGTAACCTGATAAGAGTGTTTGTGTAATACATTCATTAATTACATAATGCAATTAGGATTGTTTTTCAATTAATGTATATTAACACCCAACTCTGCGCCAGGCATTGTTTTAGGTGGTGGGGACAGACACATGCCCCAGCAATAAATCTCCATTGTCATGGAAGGCTAAGGACCAGTCGCTTTGAGATGGCAGGAACTTCATGCTTGCTCATGATGTAATGGTGACTGGACAGAAAGCAAACTGAGTACCTCTCCTCCCTGGCTGGTCACTCAGCCCTGCAGTGCCCTGATAATTGGAACATTTTAATTCCACGTGCTCTGGGAAAATGATTTGAGCTAAAATACTTTCAGCTGCTTTTAAAGTGATGGTGCCAGTGTGATTGAAATAATAATAGTAGATATTTCTAAATTATTAGAACGAATGATTTATCCTAATTGCTCAACTCTTCCCTGAGATGAGGGTGGATGGGATGACAGTTGAGGGGCCTGTCCCATGTGAGGGTACCTAAAAACCTTCTTCTTTGGACCTTGGTAAACTGCCAGGCCTCTTGTGCCTCCTGCAAAGAGTTCTGCAGGAGAAAAAAATACCTTAACTTGCCTTCTGTTCTACCTTCACTGGAATCCGTTGAGAAATCTGAGAGCAATGCCCTTGCGATTGAAACAAGGATAAATGACCAGGACAGTGGAGAAAAAGAGAGAGGGGTGCCTAGCCACGATTTTCCTCGGGACAAGTCTGAAGAAAAAATTATCTGTGCTTCATTATTACTGTTTCCAATAGTTCAAGGTTTCATCACAGCCTTCTGTTTCCTTTTCATTACAGTATTTCTCTCCACGATATTTATTCACAGCATGTTGGTCTTAAGACTTATGAAGTCTTAGAGCCCAAAGATGCCTTGGAGCACGCCTAAACTAAATCCCTGATTTTACAGAGATGTTCCTTGGCCTGCCCCACTAGTTCCTGATGGAAACTACATGGCTAGTTATTGAGGGAAATGGGCAGCCTTCCATCTCCTGAACCCCCATCCGGGCTCTTCCAACAGCACACATGACCTGTTTCACTGTCCCCACTTTCAGATCTGATGGTACTTGTAAAGCTTTAAGGGGACTATACCTTAACTCCTCCAAAAGTGCTACTTGTGTCTAATTATATAATCTTAGATCTTCTGTTAACATTACTCAAAGATGTCACCTTCAATTTCCTACACTGAACCTTCAGTGTCAATCAAAAAGCAAGTTGTTAATAATCATCAGTATAATAACAAGAAAATACTTCCAGGATAAAATGGACCTTTTTTTGGTCAAAATCTCACACTAAAAACGTTTACTCTACGGATCAGCACCTCTGGAGTCCAGTAATTTGTATAGCGTAAAAATGCTTAAACTCTAACAAAGGAAATACCGGGGCTTCCCTGGTGGTGCAGTGGTTGAGAATCTGCCTGTCAAAGCAGGGGACACAGGTTCGAGCCCTGGTCTGGGAAGATCCCACATGCCGCAAAGCAACTAGGCCCGTGAGCCACAACTACTGAGCCTGCGCGTCTGGAGCCTGTGCTCCGCAACAAGAGAGGCCGCGATAGTGAGAGGCCCGCGCACCGCGATGAAGAGTGGCCCCCGCTCGCCGCAACTAGAGAAAGCCCTCGCACAGAAACGAAGAGCCAACATAGCCAAAACAAATAAATTAATTAATTTAAAAAATAAAATAAAATAAAAAAGGAAATACCAAAAAGTACATTCATTCCAGTTTTACCTGTATTGTGAAATTTAATACATATCTTGGAATAATCTGAAGATGTGTAAATCATGGTAAGAGCCAATAGAAAAGATGTGTATAAAAATACAGAGAGAATATGTCTAGGATTTCCAAGAAAGAAGAGGAGTCTCTTTACTGGGGTGATAAGAAAATGCTTCCTGGCAGAGGTAGCATTTATTCTAGACCTTAAAGAATAAGATTTGGGCAGGAGACATTACTGATGGATGGGTCTTTCATATAAAGGGAAGAGCCTGGTAACAGGAAACTGCAGGGTTTGCCTAACAAAAGATGAGATTCTAAACGACCGAGTTATTGGATGCACTCAAGTGCACAGTGGGAGAAAAGACTCCAGTTATAATAGGAAGACACTTTGTGCAGGGCATTAAAGGCCAAACTTTGGAGTTCTTTTTTTTTTTTCTTCCTAATTTGGTGGGCATTTCAGACTTCAGGAAGGCGAGGATACATTTACAGAACTATTTGTTCCATTTACGAAGTCTTGCCCCAGTGGATTTTGCATCCTGTTTGTAGTTTCATTGCTTTATTGATCCGCTAGCAATGACCTCATTATGTTTGGGTGAACAGGAGTCAGGGAGTCTGCAGCCTATTTTGGTGTAGTTGAAAGTTGATCCAAACACCTCTGTGGTTCCTTATTATAAACACTCCCGTGGTTCCAGGAACTGAGCTTTGGCCATCCTTAACCCGGCAGGAAAGCTTTGAGAGTTAACAGATTAGCTGTCATCATTTAATTGAACTTTATTTTTATAACCTTCCAAAGATTGTTGTGGTTATTACTGTCACCACTTTAAACAATGAGAATAAAACGTTCCAAATCCAGGATATCCAGAACCTCAGCCTAGAGTCTCAGAAGGATCATCCTCTCAAATCTATGTCCGAGGACTTCTATGACCGTAATGAAGAAAGAGGCTTTTCTGAACATTTTCCTGGACCTCATCTTGTTTGGGATTTATCTGTTCCCCCAGGAAGCTGACAGTCCAAGATTAACCCTTTGTGTGGGCAGCAGAAGTCTGGCACATACATCTATGTCTTATTACTGTTTCTCCACCTCTCTAATGAAATCCCTGAGACGACTCATCTCAGTCATTGGCATATGCCAAAGAGCCATAGGAAGTGCACCCACATACCAGTCTTCCAGATTCAATCTCCCTCCAGTTTCAGCTCTACTTGGACGTGGGCAGAAACGTTTTTGTCCTTCTTTAGATTTGGTCTTAGACTGAAAACCCCTTTTCTGGGCAGGGGATGATATTGGGTTTCCCCCCCATTTCACAGCGATTCTATTGGTTCCTCCTCCTCTTGGATGTCTCTTCCTTAGCTCCCCAGCACAGTGTGCTGCCAATGGAGCTGAAACATCTGAAAAAAAAAAAAAAACCAAAAAAACCCCCTGCAGAGAGCTAAGTAAATGGTAGTCTACTCACTTGCTAAGGAAGGCTTTGGCCAACTCAAGTTCAGCGAGAATAAAACTATTCACGCTGTATCACCAAAGGAAGAGCAGCATTTTCTACCATGTTCTAATTGTTCTTAATCAAAGGCCATTCTTACACATAGATATCCACTTTCATTTGCTTAGTTAGGTATGATTTAATTTAAATATTGGATGCTACAGAATAACAGAATGCTTAAAACCTTCCGTACTAATTGTGTTACATGTTAAATATCTCTGGTATCAATGATTATAGTGCCAAATTCTGAGCAGGTTACAAACGAAATCTGAGATGACTTCTATAGCCTAAACTAGAGTAAAGATCATATATTTTTTCCTCCCTAAACCGATGCTAGAATAATCTAGCCAGTTATTTTCAACTCCAGGGTGCAAAGTAATAGCAGTTCTCTTTATGGATATGTGATGTGAACTATTGACAAAATTACCCTGTAATTACTATGTGGAGTCAAGGTAATTACACAGCAATTGTCCTATAATTATTGGATTTTGTATCTGATTTATAAACTGCAGTATGAATTACATGGTAATTAATACTAGGTCTTCCTGGTGTAATTTAGTTATTATTCATTAGTTCATTAATAAATCTTGTCTTCACACAAATCAGTGTGTTTCAACAATAGAAATCACTATTTAAACATCTAAGGCTTGGGAATCTGACTCGTGCATTAAATAACCCCCCAAAAAGTGTAAAGCTATATATGGTTTTACAAACTTAACCAAAGAAATGCTCAACCGTGATCTTAATCCAAATTACAACATGTAGGAAATACACACCCGTACCCACCCACAGATGAATATATTTATACTTTAAATACATTTATTTCTGTAAACTACCACCAGTTCCACATCTGTTCCTACCAAGCTGATGAATGTGGGGTGTTGCTTACTATAAAGCCAATGAGTGAAAACAATTCTATCAAACATCACTTAAAATGTTTTCTTTCAGTTGTCTTCAACTGGTCACACGTTATAATCACCTGGGGAGCTTTAAAATACTGATTTTTTGGATCCACCCCCAGAGATTCTGATTTAATTGGGCTGGAGTAGAGCTGAGGCATTAGAAGTTTTAAAAGTTCCCTAGGCGACTGCAATGTATAACCCAGATGATTTTTATTTGCAGCCCATGTTGAGCACCATTGACTTTGAAATATCGCTAGAGATAAGACCTAAAGGTTGCTGAATATTTGCAATTTCCAAAACTCTGAAGTTAATTTTTGTTCTATAGCTCACATTTTTGGACAAAAGAGTCAAAGAATTTTAAATATATCACTATTGGTAATAAAGCTTATGTGGCTTGCCCTACCTTGCTAAATGTGTTCTATAGCATATGTTAATTTAATTATCCATTTTTAAAAATCTTAACAAAGTATCTATGTACATATTTTAAAAAGTCAAATAGTGCCATGGGGCTTATAATAGAAATAAATAGTTTCTCCCACTTTGATACCTAATCTGTAGAGGCAATCAATGTTAACTCTTTTACCTGTATCTAAATAGTATGCTTATACCGCTATACCTGATTTTACAGTTTGATACTTTATCATTTGATGTCCTATTCACCCAACTCATTTTCCCACCACACACACCACACCTTCTACCAACCTCCCAAAGCACTTAAACCACGATGTTGGTTAAATCAGTAGTAAGCAATTATGATGGTAAATAGCCTTGACATCTGTAACTTGCACTACAACACTGTTTATAATTGACTCATGGAAAGAGGTGTATTTGTTCAATATTCCATGTGCCTATCAGTAATTCCTCTCCTGAAATATCCAACAGAACTCTAAAACATTTTTAATAATAAAAAGGTAACAACAATTGAGCTCTTAGGTACCAGAAACTATTTTAAGCATTCCACATGTATGAATTTAATCCTCACCTCAACACTATGTGGTAGGACTATTATTCCACTTTGCAAAAAAAGAGAACTGAGTGAAATAATTTGGCTGCATGGATAGTCAGTGATGAAACTGAGTTGAAACCCAGGCATTCTGGCTTCTGACAGCTTGAGCTCTTCACTCTCACAAAATGCACAGATGAAGAACCTCGCACACCCCTGCCTGGCGATGCTCCAGTAGGGAACAGTTGCTTTTCAAAATTCTGCCCTGTTATCTACCTGGGACTTCCTTATACCCTTATCATGGGAATGTCCCTCACCCCCCTCCTATGGGCATCTTGTTTTCTGGACCTCATGTCATATTCTTTCTTGCGCTGGACCTTTTTCTTTCGCCTCACCATGTGGCTTTCAGGATCTTATTTCCCCAGCCAGGGATCCAACCCACACCCCCTGCAGTGGAAGCACAGAGTCTCAACCACTGAACCGCCAGGAAAGTCCCCTCTCTTTTAATAGAACATGTTCTCTTGTAAATTCCTGATAAAAGGAAAAGGGAGGTGAAAGTTTTGAGACATGAGTATCCAAAATATCTTTACTTTGCCGGCACACTTTGTTGGTATTTTGGCCAGTGACTTCGTTTCCGTTTGCTGCTGCAACATATGACCACCAACCTAGTGGCTTAAAATATAAATGTGTAATTACAGTTCCAGAAGTCAGAAGTCTCAAATAAACCCTTCAGGACTACTTTCCTGTGAACAGTTCCAGCGGAGAATCCTTTTCCTTGCCCATTCCAGCTTCCAGAAGCCTCCTGCATCCTTTGGCTTTGGCTCCCTTCCCCTGTCTTCAAAACCAGCAGCTAGATCTTCAAACCTCTTTCTCTCTGTCCATGTGACCGCCATGAATACCTTGGTGCAAGATTTTTTTCATTAATTATAATGAGCACTTAGTAGGCCCTTCATATATGAAAACTCATGCTTTTCAGTTCAGAGAAATTGTAATAAATTATTTCCTTGATATCCCCTCTACATTTTCTCTTTCATTCTAAATTCCTATAGCTGAAGACAGGGCTCTTAAATTGAGCCCCCATTTTTACCATTTTGTCATTTCATACATTTGGGGAGTTTTCTTCAATTTTAACTTCTGACTCTTCGATTGACTTTTTTTTCTCATTTCTGGGGTTATATTTTTGCATTCCAAGAGTTCTGCCTGGTTCTCTTACATTGTTTTTCTGGTTTTTTGTTGTTGTTGTCATAGTTGCTATTGTTGCTTTTGGTAAGACTATCCTATTTTTGTTTTATGGACATGATATCTGCTTCTATGGATCTGAGAATATAGATCATGACTATGCTGGTTGTTTCGTGTGTATTATTTTTAGCTCTCTGCATTGTTTCTGTATTCTCGAATTTACTCTTATTCACTTGGGTTGATTTTTGACATAGTCATGTTTGGACCATTTCTTGATTGGGCAATGATCCTTGGCTTAATGGAATATTGAGTACTGAGCAGCGAAATGGAACTTTTGTGTGTAAGGTAGAGAGTCAATAAGTGAGCTCCACTATCATCTGTCAGGGCCCAACCTTTTCATTGGGGGACATCCAGATGTCAGTATCTATAGATTTTTTTTCTAGGATCAGCCAACTTCAGCAGAGAAGAATGCCCCAATTTTCTGCTCTGCCAACGTAGAGGCAATAGGTACCTGGCTGCAAGAATTCTTGGAATGGTGAGGGCTGAGAGATGGAAGGGGAAACCATGGGTTCTGACATTTCAGTGTATGGATTCTCACTTCATGTCCCCTGTTCTCATTAAGGTAAATTGTTCCTGCTCATTTCTATGCCAGTTGTCCCAAAATCCAGATTCTCAAGGGTTCAGTTTCTCTAGAAAAATCACCTGTCTTCAACAAGTGTTTAGAAGGCATCCTGGATTTGCCCCTCCTGCAGACCTTATTCAATTCTCCTGTTCTCTCCTCATCCTTTATCCCTACTTTCAGGTACCTGGTACCTCAGTTTCCTGAGGTTTTCTGTGTAGTCCTGCGGCAGAAACTGACTTGCTTCTTGTTGGCTTACCCTTCTGCAAACTCTTCATTTCAGATTTTCCTGCTCGTTTTAGATTTCTATGTTTCCATCTATAAAGGTGGAAAGTGTTCCATATTTCAAAAATATTGTTTGATTAATTTTGTCATCTCTCACATTATTTTTGTCCTTATGGGTTTAAAGCTTTTTTCCCCTCAAAGTGGGATTTCCAGAAGTAAAAACAGATGTTCAGTTTGCCAGGTTTAATAGAAAAACTCCAATAGTTCAGGCTAGGTCTTGGTAGGGAAAAGAAGACAAACTCAAGCTGGATAACAGGAAAGTTTAGTGAAGTTGTCTCTTTAGGAAGGTATGAACAAAGATGGCTTAGCAATCTGCTAATGACAGCATGAGCCATTAGTACCCCTAAGGATAATGGACAAAAATAGAGAGATGTTACCAGAACTCAAAGAAAAATCTGCATGGTGAGAGCTTTTGGATGGAGGATGTGACCTATTACATCATCAAAATGACCACAATTCTTTTCTTGTGCAAGGGCATACCATGCTCTTTGCAATGCAGTTTTGTAGTTCTTTTTACTAAAAGCCAGAATCTCCCCCCACCGCCTCTTGAATATGGGTTGATCTTATGTTGTATTAGCCAATAGAATGTAGCAGAAGTGAAGATGAGGTCCCAAGACACCTGGTGTGTTTCACTTGCTCCTTTAAACCACTCCCCCCCCCCCCAGCTTCCATGAGAATGACCTAGAGCCTTGCTGGATGATAAGACACATATATCCTCATCTCCCTTGTCCCACCTGACAGTTAGCCAACTGGCAAATTTCTCAGGGAAGCCATCCTGAGCCAGTCAGTACCCAGCCAACCTACCAACTGACTGCAGATTCCACAATAACTTGGCCAAGCCAGGCTCAGACCAGAGCCAGCCAACTGAGCCCAACATAATTTTCCACCCCACAGAACCATGAGCCTTAAATGGCTTTTTAAGTCATTAAATTGGGGAAAACTTTTAAATGCAGCAATAGCTGATTGATATAAACTTTTAGTCAAGAGAAGCAGCCAAGGTAGGAAGTCATAAGAATAAGTGTCCTGACTTACTCTTTCTGTCCATTGGATCACCTGTGAGTGCCTGCTATTCATCTAACAGCAGAGTGACAGAACCCATTCATGGGTTTCATATAGGTCAGCCTCCCAAGGCACAGAGCAGGATGAAGAAAGTTAGAGAGTGGGCCTGGAAGAAGAAAACCGAAGAGACACACCATACCCACTCATCTGTTTTCTAATTCAAGGAATATCTAGAGCTTTTGATCAAGTGTCTGCAGTTACATTGGAGCCTCCAAAAAGAATCACAAAACAAGATTTGGGAACAAAGAATTTTTAGCCAATAACAATAGGAAAAGGATGGGAAGGAGTGTATTTATTCCAAGTCTACTTTCTTGTATAGATCCAGGTCAAGGATTACTATCTTGTACTGCCTTCTCAACACATATTTCTAATAATACATTATAAATTATAGGGAATTCCCTGGCTATCCAGTGGTTAGGACTCAGTGCTTTCACTGTGGTGGCCTGGGTTCAATCCCTAGTCAGGGAACTAAGATCCTGCAAGCTGCACAGTGCAGCCAAAATTTTAAAAAAATATATATATATATATACATACATTATAAATTATACACCCAAGGTAGGATCTGTTTAAAATATTATGGTATGCCTCAATTAAATAAAAATCCAGCTAACCTAACAAAATTCAAATTACAGTCACACTTCATGTTTTTTTTAAAAGTGTGAGAATAGTAATCAGTGTGGATTAGGTGTGGCTGCAAGCAATAGAAAACCTGAAATAACATGACTTAAATAAAATAGAACTGTATTTTTCTCACACAGAAATGATGTCTAGAGGTAAATGGTTCAGGGCTGGGCTTATTCTAACTGGTCACTTCACCATGCTCAACATGAGGCTTCTACATCATGGTCCCAAATGCCTGTACACTCCAGGCATCACATCTGTATCCCAGGCAGTAAGAAGGGGAGGATGGAGTAACAGAAGAGCTTATCTGTCCCCTATGGATACTTCCCTTAAGCCGAATATATCTCTCCAACTTGCATTCCCTGTTCAGAACTTAGTAACCTGATGGCCCCTGGATACAAATAAGGCTAGGAAGTACACACTTTATTCTATAAGGTCATATGCTCAGTTGAAAACTTGGGGCCAAGTATAAGGGGGAACAAAAGAAAAGCAGATAATAGAGAACAAACCATAAGTAGTCTCTGACTCAACTTTTATTAACTAATGTTAATTATTGGCCCAAAACCCAACTACTAAGGTCATGTTATAATCAATACATAGTCTACTTGGTGGCCTATGTATACCGAGTCTACAGTAAAGACTTCAAGGTGATCAGATTGATCATTTGAAACCTGTGAACATCTTTAATTATCAAGGATTCCATTTTTTATATAAATAGTTCATGCAGCTCAATATTAAAAAAACAAACAACCCAATCCAAAAGTGGGCAGAAGACCTAAATAGACATTTCTCCAAAGAAGGTATACAGATTGCCAACAAACACATGAAAGGATGCTCAACATCACTAATTATTAGAGAAATGCAAATCAAACCTACAATGAGCTATCACCTCACACGGGTCAGAATGGCCATCATCAAAAAATCTACAAACAATAAATGCTGGAGAGGGTGTGGAGAAAAGGGAACCCTCTTGCACTGTTGGTGGGAATGTAAATTGAGACAGCCACTATGGAGAACAGTATGGAGGTTCCTTAAAAAATTAAAAATAGAATTACCATATGACCCAGCAATCCCACTACTGGGCATATACCCAGAGAAAACCATAATTCAAAAAGACACATGCACCCCAATGTTCATTGCAGCACTATTTACAATAGCCAGCTCATGGAAGCAACCTAAATGCCCATCGACAGACGAATGGATAAAGAAAATGTGGTACATATATACAATGGAATATTACTCAGCCATAAAAAGGAACAAAATTGGGTCATTTGTAGAGATGTGGATAGATCTAGAGTGAAGTAAGTCAGAAAGAGAAAAACAAATATCGTATATTAATGCACATATGTGGAACCTAGAAAAATGGTACAGATGAACCAGTTTGCAGGGCAGAGATAGAGACACAGGTGTAGAGAACAAACATATGGACACCAAGGGGGAAAGGTAGCAGGCAGGGGGTGGTGGTGGGATGAAATGGGAGATTGGGATTGACTTGTATACACTAATATGTATAAAATGGGTAACTAATAAGAACTTGCTGTATAAAAAATAAATAAAATAAAATTCAAAAAAAAAAAGGATTCCATTTTTATGGGTGACATTGAATTTACTAAGGCAGGAATGTGGACAAGAGTGGTTTGGTGCTGCATTGTTTTGGTAAGAATCGTTCAACAGGCTCTTCTATTTGACCGACTGTAAACATTAGAGATAATTTTGGCTGCAAGTTATAGAATAGTGGCTTAAACTTTGTAGAAATGTATTTCTCTCACATACAAAAGTCTAACAGTGTATAGTCCTGGATGTAACTATGACTTCACAGAGACATCAGGAACCCAGGACCCTTCTTTCTTTTTTCTCTGCCATCTTTATCCTGTGGCTTCCACCTATGATGGGAGATATTTACTCAGGTTTCACCTGTCACATACATGTCCCAGTTGGCAGGAAGTAACAAGGACAGTGCATACCTCCCCTTTTATGGCATTTAATGGCCAGTGGAGGGTGGCAGGCATTGCAAGTGAGTAGAGGAAGGGGAAGAAATAGAATAAGATTCACCAAGTGTTGGTAACTGTTAAAGCTGGGCAACACGTACCTAGAGATTTATTGTATTGTTCTCTCTACTTTTCTAAAAGTTTGAAATTTTCCGCAAGATAAAAGTTAATCAAATAAAATGAAAAATAGCAAAAGGATACCCCTGGAAGCTTCAAATGGCTCCTCTTTATATACCAAGAGCTAAACTTTATCACATGCCCACATCTAGCTGAAAGGAAGGCTGGATAATGCAGTCATTAGTCCTTGGGTCCACGTGCCCAGTTACATAGAGCTTTAGTTTATCGCATAGAAAGAAAGGGAGCATCGATATTGGGGGACGACTGACAGCCTCTGCTATCCTCATATATGAAGGACTATGGGCCCAAAGTTAATCATTAGTATCTGTCTTGTGATCCCCTCCATAAAATGAAGATGGCAGTACTGCTCAGCATGTATATAAAATGATGTAACAACAGAAAAATGGGGCCAGAGTACCTGACTGGTGGTAGACACTTGATATATGTTAACTTCCTTTCCCTACTGATTCTGAAGACCAAATGTCTCTTATAGATGATAGATAGATGATAGATAGATAGATAGATAGATAGATAGATAGATAGATAGATAGATAATGTATACACACAGACACACACACAGCATTTTGATGATACAAATTACTTCACAGTATAAAATAGCACTTATCTTTGGTGAATTACAAACAAATTGTTCCAAGAGCAATCCTGTGTATCAGGGTATTAATCCTCATGCTATCTAAGCTTTCACTCATCTTTAACAGGGGTTCTCAAGCACTGGTGAGCATAGAGATCTTCCAGGTGCTTGTACAATACACAGACTCCTTGCTCCCATGCTAGACTTACTAAACCAGAACTTTCCCAGCGGTTCCAGGAATCCATATTTTCACAAGTAGCTTTAATAAGTAACCAAGGCAGTTGGTCTCCAGCAGAGGGGGACTGGGAAAAGATGAACAGCACACGTTCTGAGACCCTTCAAAGATGCTGGTAGGAAAATTCAATTCATCGGTCTTCAGATTGGTTTTCCTAGGAATGTAGAAACTTTTTTTGCTATGTGTTTATTTCCCAGGAAAATTCTAAGCACAGCCTTGGGAGGGCAAGTGCAAACACATTACACAGCCCCTGGAGTGCCATTCACCCTCTGTGGAAGCACTGGTCTCCAGACCACACTTTCAGTAACACTGCTTTTAAACGAAAGTACAGTCGTTTAACCCAAACTCATTGCAAACTCACTGTGAACGACCTCACCATTGACACTGGCTTAGGGATTCCTTAATTTTCACAGAGAATGTGTTGTGGACGGTGGAGCCCTGTGATGCAGGTGGAGGGTGTAAAGTGAGAAGAGGGAAGAGGGAAGATTGTAATTTTAAATGATTTATGAGCACAAAGAAGAGTCCTTAAGCTAATCGTTTAGAAATAAGACCATTGAGGTTCTCCTTCATACTCCTCAGCAAGGCAAGGTATCCTTAGACCCCAAGGAGCATCTGACACAGCACATCCCACGGCCACATGTGCTTCCTTTCCATGTGTGTTCTTATCAATTTCTGGGGAGGAAGAAAGCCATCTAACCTGGTGAGTCTGGATGGGGCGTTCGGCAAATAGCGCTTTGCTTCACATCAAGTGATTTCTTCCGAAGAAATCATCGCTGTTATAATAGCAAGGCAATTAGGGAAGCAGTGAGAAGGATTTGATTAATACTGCTGCCAATTATTCCCAGCTAACAAAAATGTGGGTTTCTATGCCAGAAACAGTCAAGAGGTTTAGATCCCAAAGGGGTGCAGCAGTGGTGGTGTCTTTTAATATGTGTGATGTATCTGTGTGTGTGTGGGTGGATGGGTGGTCATGTACCTTTTAATTGCTTATTATAAATCAAAAGTAATTATTTATGCATAGTTTCCTCATTACTTTGCAGATCTGTGGGAAGTGTTTACTGCAAGAGGATTTATTTTGTTTCACCGCAAATGGGCATTACATGTATACACAGAACAAAGCCGTTCAGACAAGGAGGTGGTAACCCATCGACTGTCCTACTACTAAAGCCTCAGTGCCCTCAATGACGGTACGAGGGCTCAACCCTCGTGAAACCAAGTGAAACCTCAACTTGGAGAACATCTGAGCTACTGAAAATGTGCTTTGCAAAACACACATACATACATGTGCACACACGCATTAGAAAGAATGTTTTAAATAAGGCTCAGCATTGCTTTACAAACATAATTCTAATTATGAATATCTTTTAATATATTGTGTTTCCCTATTCATCGGGAAAAGTCTATGTTTTTCTGTGTCCTGTGTAGTTAAAAAAAAATCCGGACTATCATAGGACAGTCTATAGGCAATTTGGTATAAAGTAAGATTATCTGCTTTTTTAATGCCCCATTTTTCTTTGTGGCTCCAACATTACACATTTAATTTGCAAAGAATTTCAAACACTATAATGAAAAAGTAAAAAGAACCCTAGGAATGAATCCCCTGGAATACCAATGTTTTTATTCATTTATTCATCTGACTTTTAATTATGAGCCACTGCTTCAACACCACATGGAAATTGTTTTAATCAGTAGGTCCTGAACTCAGAAGTTAGCATGTTTCTCCCACCTGTGCTGTTTAGTACATCATCACCCACCGAGAACCCTATCTATTTAACTAGCTTCCTCTAATCATTTCCCTGATCTCTCTCTCTCTCTCATTTTCTTTGAATGCACATGCATGTAACAAACACACACACAGCCATAGTCTTCTCTAGTCACCCAATTACACATACCCTTCAACCCAACCTTTATAATCTCTTACCACCCTTAGTTATGCAATATATACACAGAGTCCTGAACAAAGGAATGGATTTTGGCTTTGCCTTATGGAAATTTGTCCCATTTCTATATAGTCATTTTTAAAAATTTCTTCCAGCTTTATTAAGATATAATTAACATAAAACATTGTGTAAGTTTAAGGTGTACAAAGTGATAATTTGATATACATATAGATTATGAAATTATGGCCACAATAAGATTAGTTAACACCTCTATCATCTCACGTAATTACGTGTGTGTGTGTGTGTCTGTGGTGAAAACATTTAAGATCTACTCTCTTAACATCTTTCAAGTATATATAATAGTGTTGTTAACTATAGTCACCATACTGTACATTAGATCCCCAGAACTTGTTCATCTTATAACTGGAAGTTTGTACCCTTTGACAAGCATCTCCCCATTTCCCCCACCCCCAGCCCCTGGCAACCACCAATCTATTCTTCCTGTAGAGTCATATTTTAATGTATATGTGCAGGGATATGTATAGGTCTACACATAGTGATTTGCTGTGAAATATCATAAATATAATTACCCTCAAAAATATGCCAAAAATTAATGTAATATGAAAATATAAGGTCCTGACCCATTTTAGTTGTATTTGTGCAACAAAACACCCCGAAACTTACTGCTATTCTTCAAAGAGGTGACATTATTTTTCATGATCCTGTAAATTGACTGAGTGGTCCTTCCTGTGCTCTCTAGGTGGACCATCCATGTGGCTCACTCACCTGGCAGGACAGCTAGCAGCTGGGCTCAGCAGAGACAACCGGGGTGGTTCAGCCCCTCTCTCTCTCTGTGGCCTTTCATTCTGGCTTTTGACATGGCAACGGCCAAGGGCAGCATTCCAAGAAGAAAGCCCCAATATGCAAGTGCTTGGCAACGTCTTACTTGGATCACTGGCCAAAGCAAGCCAGTGGCCCACTTCAAGTCCTCGTGGGACAGGAGTACATAAGTGCTTGGATACTAGAAGGTGTGACTCATTGGAAGTCGTTACTTAACAATCTACCACGTGGCCCAGTATCATATAATTGCCCAAAGATACTGGAAATTGTCCCTTCCTATAAAGGATGACGTGTCTGAGTTCAAACAGTCTAAAAACCTTTGCATTGTGTGTTCTGTAGGGCACACTTTACCTTGAAGACACACTTAAATAAAATACACCCCTGGGTTATAAAAGATGATTGATGGCTTCTTTAACACAAGATACACATACTTCCTGCCATGAACAAAAATGAGAAAGAGAGAATGAGCAAGAGAAATGTGAAGAAGACATTTCAGGGTGGATTCCTTCTCCCCATCAGCTAACATTTCCTGTTCATACGCTCTCCCTGGGACCCTGACCAACTACTGTGACTCTGTTTAGACTGGTCTGAGATTAGCAGGTGTCCTGTTCCAGCTTTTCCTCTTTATCCAGTGTCTTTAAAGTCTGGGAACAAGTTGTTATTGGGGAAAAAAAATTCTGAGGGTAAGGAAAACAGGCTAATGAGGCTCCAGTTTCCCAAGAAAGAAGAAACAAAGAAGTCCTGAGAGAATCAAGCATTCAAGTGGTACCTGGAGGGAGCTCGTGGAGAAGCAGAGAGGCTTCTTATTGGATGAGTCTCTGCCTGAGTTATTTCTCAAGGGATGCACATGAATTGCTTTGTGCCTCTTTGCCCTTCTTGGTTGTTCCCTAAGGACCAAGGGAAGTTCCATGGCCTAATAAATTACTTGAATTTTATGCAAAAGGTAAGCTTCATAAACTGAACCAAACTCTTTCATTTTAAGCACATATGGACATTATTTATAAAAATTTTAATACTGATCCCAGGAAGGAGGTTTTCCTTCACAAAATTTTTGAGCTTCCCTCATTAATAGACTCCCTGCCATGACCTTTTTGCCAGCTCATCTGAAACACTGCTGTAGCTGTTCTGTAAAACCAAGATCTTCCAACACAACACGAGATGTGACACCAAGGAGAACCGCCGTAAATGTAGTTCAGATTAAAATCACTTCCTGGAAATAGCCTACAGGAGCAAAACTTCCCTTCCTGCCAAATCTCCTACCCAAACACAAGTAACCAGTGGCAGAAGCTTGGACTCAAAAGACTTTTTTAATGGACTGGGCCATCTAATCCTATAACCAGATCCTATTCACTATTAATTAAGTAGTAAAGTTAGACTCCCTTAGAGGCATAAACATCTGCTATGGAAGAAGACTAAATATCTGTGTTAATAGAAAACCAGAATCGAATGGAAAATTCTCAGGTGGCCTGGATCATCAAGAACAATTTTATTGTACAACAAGGTTTGACATTAAAAGAACTAGGGTGAATCAATCAACCACAGTATATTAGCTCTGCAATACCAACGTATGGTTTACGGAGCTAACTCTAGATAAAGCCCTGAATTAATATCTAATCCACACTTAAGCCTCATAATATTTAGAACTTGGGGGTCCACGCTGTCAGTCCACGCTTGTTCCAGCCATGTCAAAATATAGCTGCTAAAGACCTGAAACCTGTAGTTGCAGTACCATCTGGGCCCAGAAATAGTGAGCACCAACCCACACCATAGGTCTCCATGGTTACTGTCTATGCACCTGTAAACCTGTTCTAATCTGGCTTCTGTCCCATCATTACCCCTCAGCAGCTCTCCCTAAATGTACAATGGTTACCTCACAAAATTCACAGTTTATGTTTGGTCTTCATTGTATTTGACTTCTCTTTTGACCACTATCTACTTTGTCTTTTGATTTTTATAATCTGTTTTTTAATTAATATATAATTTTTTGATATTTGATATTATATAATTCCACCTCCTTTTTTTCCAGTCTCCCCCTAGTGCACTCTTTCTACAGAGCCTAACAGGAAGCCAATCAAAAAGAACTGTGAACTGCAAAATCCCAGCTCTGGCATCAGAAAGCAAAGTATTAAAGAATGGGCTTGGAGCTGGGACACAATAGCTTAATGACCAGTAAAAAGGATAAATTTGTGTTGGGTTGACTTGGCTTTTTTAGTATTTGTTTGCTAGAATTCTCAGGTGAAACAATCTGGGCCTAGATTTCTTTGTGGAAAGAAAATAGTAGATTTAAGATTTTTTTTATACTCATAAAATTGTTTATTTCTTCTTGTATCAGTTTTGGCAACTTGTATTTTTTTCAAAATATTACCTACTTTACTCAATTTTAAAATATTCACTCATAAAATTATTTATAATATCTTCATTTTTTAACTGTCTGTCAAATATGTAGTAATGTCCTTTTTTTCATTCTTAATATTGGTTTCTTTATTCTTTCCTCATTTTTATCCAACTGAATTACTATTCAATTTTATCTTCCAGTTCACTGGTTCTCTTTTCAGCTGCATCTACTCTGTTGTTTGGCCCACATCTTAAGCATTTTTTTTTTAACTGACAATTACATTTTTTTTTAACATTTTTATCTGGTTCTTTTCAAATCTATATGGTTACTCATATATTGCCATGGTGCTTGTCATTTTTGTGATTCCATTCTTTTAAAAAAAATCTTTAAATATTCATGCATAGTGTGGTACACAGAATAATGTACCTCCCCCAATGATATTCTCATTCTAATCCCCCCAAAACTGTGAATATGTTACCTTATATGGTAAAAGGGACTTTTCAGATGTGATTAAGGATCTTGAAATGGGGAGATTATCCTGGATTATCTGGGTGGGACCAAGGTAATGTAATCACAAGAGTCTTTATAAAAGAAAAAAAGAGGGCAAAGTCAGAAAAAGGAGGTGGGATAATGGAACCAGACGTTGAGTGATGCACTTTGAAGATGGAGGAAGGGGCTGTGAGCCAAGGAATGCAGGCAGCCTCTAGAAGCTGGAAAAGTAAAAGAAACATATTCTCCTCTGAGACCTCCAAAATGAACACATTCCAGCCAACACCTTGATTTTAGATTTCTGAAGTCCAGAACCGTACAAGAATAAATTTGTGTTGTTTTTTTAACCCACTAGGTTTGTGGTAATATGTTACAGTAACCATAGAAAACCAATACACATAGTTGTCTTATATCCATACATAATAGTTCCATCATCTGAAATGTTTGAGGAACTAAATCTATTATTTCTCTCCCTCAGGATGATTTGTGAGCTCATAATGTTGATTTTAGCCTGTGGGAGAGCTCAGAATTTAAAT
Organism: Balaenoptera musculus; assembly: GCF_009873245.2. Lineage (NCBI taxonomy): Eukaryota > Metazoa > Chordata > Mammalia > Artiodactyla > Balaenopteridae > Balaenoptera > Balaenoptera musculus. The sequence continues at coordinate 26,745,769 of NC_045805.1, read as the reverse complement.
TGAGAAGACATTCCTCCTTACATTATTTGGTTTTGCTTCTGCTGGAAGCCAGAGGCTCTACCTATCTGGGATCTCTGCAGTTTATTCCCAATCTCACACGATATATCTGGGAGTCTTGAGTTCAACTTCCTCATTTTTTCCACTGTTCAAAGCACTTTTTCTATAGTAGAAAAGGTATATCCACATGCCCTCAGAAAAACAGGGCCACAGAGGAAAGTTATGCAGGTGATATAAAACCCCTGCAGAGAACCTCTTCAAATGTGCTCATTGTTTACAATTTTAGTTTCAGCTTATATTATTTCCTCCTCTTTCTTTTTCCTTGCCCCATGAAGATCTCCTTACATCTTGAGAGCCCAACTATGCAATAAAATCTTTTTTAATGAGACTCCCATTTTTTAAATTTGAAGATACTCCCCCCCCAGATATCTAATATGTCAAACTTACTGAAGTATAAGTCCCTCAGATATTCTGAGGTCTACCAGAGCTTATGTGGGTTTGATAGCAAATTTTGGCCCCAGTCTATTTCATAATGGGTCTAGTTCATCCTATGGCTATTCCTCCCAGAATAGTTAAATATAGAGTTGAAATAGGATGGTCAAAAACTAGCAAAACACCTTCACTAGTTCTCTGGCCAATGGTGGAGGACTAGACTGTAAGAAGCACATAAAGGAGGTCCATAGGGTCCCATCTCTTGATCACAATAGTGAACCAGAACCAATACTGGGGTATTATTAGAAATTAGTGCCACTACCAATAACTTGAAAGATTCAGGGGTGAGGATTCTTACCATTCCCATTTAACTCTCTGGCTTGGCTTGTGCAAAAGGCAGATGGGTCTTGAGGAAGGACAGTAAATTATCATAAACTTAATCGTAAAATCAACCTGCTATTCCAGATGTGGTCTCTTTACTGGAGCAAGTCAACACAAAGTGAAGCACCTGGTATGTAGCACTGATGTGGAAAATGCTTCGTTTTCTAAAGCATGGAACAGAAATCACCAGAAGTGGATTACTTTCTCTTTTTGGTCAGAACACTCTCTTGCTCCAGGACCACATCAACTATCCAAACTTCTGCCATATTTTTGTTCACAGGGATTCTGATGGTCTCCCCATTTCCTAGAACATCATACTGGTCCACGTTATTAGTAACATCACATGACTACAACGTGGTGAACAAGAAGCAGCAGGTACCTTAAATGCCTTGGTTAGACACAGTTGTGATAGAAGATGGGCAATAAATGCCAAGATGATTCAACTCAGTGAACTATCTGGAAGTGCAGTGGTCTAGACTGGATATCCTCCAAAGTGAAAGACAAGTTGCTCTACTTTATATCCCCTACCACTACTACAAAAAATGGCCCAGTGCTCGGGTGAGCTTTATGAAACCAACACACGGCATTGTGGATGTGTTGCTGTGACTTATGTACCAAGGATGGAACTCTTTACTGCAGTCCAGAACAGGAGAAAATCTCTACTGATCCAGGCTACAGAGAGCCCTGGCACAGGTTTGGTGGTTTGGTGGTTTGTTTGGGGGTTTTCTTGGCCCAGAAGATTCAATGATGCTTGTAATACCTTCAGCGAATTGGAATTCTGTGGGTGATGGTATGGCATGAAAAGTTCTGCAGTGATTTTTGAGCAGAAATGATATTAATATCTGTTTGGGAGTTAAAGATATTTCATTATAATGATAGAATTAAAGTCCAGTTCATTCGCATCAGCAGGTCCCTTTTGTAAACTCGATCACATGACATAGTTTAATCACTTTAAATTCTTTCTGAACCATCCGTGACAAAACTTAATCCTGCAGAGGGGCCAGTAGATGAGGAGTCAGTCTAGGTCAGTTCCTAGAAATGTTTCGTATACAGGATGGCGCATTAGATAGTATTAAGGCACAAAACTAAGTGACATAAAAGTGCAGTGAAAAAGAGTGATCCATGAGCTATCGAAAAACACACTAGAAGAGCTTTTTTTCCATTTAAGCAATATTCTCTAATTCTCATTCTATGATGCTAGAGCTTTTTCTTTGACACACTGGGGAATTCAGTAATACAGACAGTCAAAAGAAAAGCCCCCAAAAGTCTCCTAAAGTTTTGAGATGGTCTTCTAAAAAAAAGAGAATGAGAAGAAATGCATTGAGAGATATAACACCTCTAGTCTGCCTGGAGTCATTCTCTGAAAGCTCTCTTTGCCATGGGTGGAAATGAAATGACTTGTCTCGAGACCAAGCTTTAGTGGTCATAGTAAGATAATTTCTGTCTTTCTGAACACTGGTTAATCTTAAGTTCATTTCTTCCGGCTCCCTAATTCAAATGTAGCTCACAATCAAGTTTCAATTGACATCCCTAAATACGATCTTTTATTAAAACAACCAGAAGGGAGAATTTTCTACAGTCTTAAAAAGATATGATTTCCATGATAGTAACAGCAAATTACAAGAATAAGAGAAAAATTAATTTTAATACTGGTAGTGTCTTTAATGAGATTTCTCTCCTTCTCCTAATGTGTAACGACCACAAAGGAATTGAATGGGGCCCCAACGGTAAGTGTAAGAGCACATCAGATGGGCCTGATGGTAATGGATAGGGTTTAAAATTAAGGAATAATAGGTACATGGAGCACTTAAAACTGGAATAACTGAGATCTTACTGTAACCATTACTTTGACCTTAACAGTGATCTTATTTCAGGGTTTAAAACCACACTTTGAAGGGAAAGAGAGGAGAAACATCTAGTTTCTTTTAACTAATGAACAAGATTTTGCCTCTCTATTCATGAAAATACTAGGACTGTTTCCTTTTTAAAGGCTATGCTTTATCTCAGTGATGGTGGAATATAAAAAGCATGGCTAGGTCTGAGTCCTAGCTCAGCCTTCTCTGGTTCTGTGAACTTGGCTGATACTTGACTTTTCTAATCCTCAGTTTCTTCATCTGAAATACGGTTCTAATAATAATATGAATTCTCAAGGCTATTTTGAGAATGAAAGAGCATGTCCGGGACTTCCCTGGTGGTCCAGTGGTTAAGGCTCCACGCTTCCACTGCAGGGAGCACGGGTTCGATCCCTGGTTGGGGAACTAAGATCCCACATGCCGTGTGGCGTGCAAAATAAATAAAATAAATAAATAAATAAATAAATAAATAAATAAATAAATAAATAAAGAGCATGTCCTCTCTCTTATCACATCAATTAGAGTTGTAGAGCTTCACCTGGCAACTTCCAACCGCTCTTATATTCAGGAAACATTCGAACTATAAAGGCAGGATGGGGGGGAAATACAAGACTACCTATTTGCCGTTTTTCACATCTTTCAGCATGTTTCCCTGTTCCACAAGTATTCCTGGCAATATTGCAAAGACCACAATGTGCACTTCGTACTTAGGCCCCTACTTTCTTTGCATTTCGACTTCAGCGAAATGTATAATGATGGGGTGTGGGGGAAGAAAAAGAACCCTGAACCCAGCAGCCAAGAAACCTGGATTTGAGTCCCAGCTCTGCCTCATTCTTGAAGCAAATCCCATCCTTAACCACTAACATGCTGTAGGTTGTATTCACTTCTTGGTAGTTGCTGTCTCTGCTCTTGGCAAACGCACACCAGAGTTTCTGAACACTTGCTAGAAGGCTGCAGTTCATTCCAGAACTCTGGATGAAAGCGTTCCTTAGTCTCACTTTTCTGACAACCTACTTCCACCTCCAGTCATGTCCAGTGCCAACCTGATCGGCTTTCCTATTGTTTTCTAATTTTCCAATTTTGAATATGATAGTGTGACACAAGACTGCTTCCCAAGCTTCTAACAAGCATCTTTCATGGTAATAATAATAACAATGAAATAATAACAACAACAAACATTTATTGAGTCCTTACAATGTACTAGACACTGTGCTAAGTGCTTTACAAATATCATTTCATTTATTTATTCTCTCATGGAAGTATAGTGGATTTACAATATTGTGTTAGTTTCAAGTATACAGCAAAGTGATTCAGATATATATATATAATCTTTTTCAGATTCTCTTCATTACAGGTTATTACAAGATATTGAATATAGCTCCTTGTGCTATACAGTAGGTCTTTGTTGTTTATGACCATCTTTTTTTTTTAAATAAATTTATGTATTTATTTATTTATTTATGGCTGCGTTGGGTCTTCGTTGCTGCATGCTGGCTTTCTCTAGTTGTGGCGAGCGGGGGCTACTCTTTGTTGTGGTGCACGGGCTTCTCATTGTGGTGGCTTCTCTTGTTGTGGAACAGGGGCTCTAGAACACAGGCTCAGTAGTTGTGGCTCACGGGCTTAGTTGCTCCGCGGCATGTGGGATCTTCCCGGACCAGGGCTTGACCCCACGTCCCCTGCATTGGCAGGCAGATTCTTAAGCACTGCGCCACCAGAGAAGTCCCTATGATGACCATCTTTTTATTTAACTCCAACTAAAGCCCTATGAGGGAGGCTATGTTTATTATCTACATTACACAGATGGGGAAACTAAGGCTTACAGAGAATAAATGAACTTATTTTTAAGAAAACACTTTTAAGCATCAACAGCAAAGCTAATGCTTTTGTTTGGCTTCTACAGTTTGCTTGTTTGGATCAAGATCTAAATGAAGCTCATTCTTTCCAACTGATACACCTTTTGGCTAGCCTCATTTAAAAGTGCCTTCTTCCTTCCTTCCTTCCTTCCTTCCTTTCCTTCTTCTTTCCTTCTTTTTCTTTTTTTTTTTTTTATAAATTAATTATTAAGGAAACTGGATCATTTGTCTTGTACAATTTCCAATAGTCTGAATTCCACTGATTACCTGTTCATGGTGGTGTCAAACATGTTGCTTTGTTCCTTGAACTTCCTGTACTGCTGGGTCAACCTAAAGGAGTGATCACATTCAAATTTGATTTTTTGGGCTTCCCTGGTGGCACAGTGGTTAAGAATCCACCTGTCAAAGCAGGGGACACGGGTTTGAGCCCTGGTCTGGGAAGATCCCACATGCCGCGGAGCAACTAAGCCCATGTGCCACAACTACTGAGCCTGCGCTCTAGAGCCTGTGCTCCACAACAAGAGAAGCCACCGCAATGAGAAGTTCGCACACCGCAACAAAGAGTAGCCCCTGATCACCGCAACTAGAGAAATCCCGCGCACAGCAGCAAAGACCCAGTGCAGCCAAAAATAAATAAATTACTTTTTTTAATTGATTTTTTTAAACAAGACTGATTCATAAGCAGTGTGTGCTCTCCTGTAAGGATACGTAATGCCTGATTCTTTCTCTTTTATAATGTTAGCAGCCACTGATGTTCAACACCTAGATCTAGTAGTTCATCAGGGGTTGCCAAATGGTGATTTTTTTTTTGAATTTTAGAATTTTATTTATTTTTTTATAGAGCAGGTTCTTATTAGTTATCCATTTTATACACATTAGTGTATATATGTCAATCCCAATCTCCCAATTCATCACACCACCACCCGGCCCCCCGCCACTTTCCCCCCTTGGTGTCCATACGTTTGTTCTCTACATCTGTGTCTCTGTTTCTGCCCTGCAACAAATGGTGATATTCTAATTACATCTTCCTTCTTCATTTACTAGCAGGAATACTTCTATAAAGATTACTTTCCCTATATCTACCATTCAGTTATCCAATTATATAGTTCATGGGAATGGCAGCATAAATGCTTGATTTTTTCCCTTTTTATACCAGTTTTCTAAATAAGTGGATTTGCTGGCATCCTTCCATGATGAACAGTAATGTTTGTTTTCTCAGGATTATTATTAACTCATGGTAAACTCATGGATTTAATTCTATGTGTATTTAAATTCGTTGTAGTTATGCTTACTGATGTTCATTTATTCCATACTTGGCCAACTCAAGTTGCTTCCTGAAACCTTTTGGCAAAATCCTAGTGGTTTTTGATAGCTGCCTTGCTATCTGCCCAGACAAGATTTTCCAAGTTAATCCCATGTAATTTCCTTTCCCAGACCTCTCTCCAAGGATGGCTGGTTCCTTTCAGCGGAAGTGATATTTAAAGACATCAATCTGCACATTGTTACTGAATTGATCATTCCTTCTAGACCTCTTCCATGGACAGAACTAAGAAAAAATATTAAGACAAAATACATCACGAGTTTACACTCATTTCAATACCACTTCAAATTCAGACCTCAAGGTTCATACTTAATATTTTCAAATTTACATCTCTATTTCCTTTCTCCCACACAAAGAATTACAGTTCTCAACGACACCAGAAATGATAGAATTAGATTCTCCTCATAAAAGCTTTTTAAATTTATTCTACAATATATACAATATTTACAAGAGCACCAGTACTACAACTATTGCCAATCATATAAAGAACATAATCAGTTTAAGGGGTTTTTTAACAGTTCTTTTTGTTCCTAGGGTATATACCATTAGAAATGTACAGTCAAATCACTGTGTTTTAAAGTCCCTTGGAAGAGCTAAAATTCTAACTCAGGCATTGTGACTCAAAAGTTGGTTCCTAACTTACCCCCAGTCTGTAACCTGCTAGTCAGGACCCACAATTCCCCACCCATTTGGGACTGGCAGTCAGAGCTTTTAGACAGAACAACCTCTGAGATCTCCCCTACCACTTCTAACTTAATACAATCCTAAGGCCACAAGTACAGGTCCCGCAAAGGGTGTGTGGATGGTAGATCTATGTTGTGATTATTTTAGTTATATAAACCAGTTCTTAGCACCAAAGATTTCTAAAATTGATGAAACTTCATCCATTTTCCTAAGAAACAAACTGACCCATGCAAAAATGCCAAGCTTCAAAAAAAAAGCCATCGAGAGTTTTTCCAATCAACAATGCACCCCAATCTTCCTCTGAAGAGTTTGACTTTTTTTTGGCCGTGCAGCCTGGGGCATCCTAGTTCCCTGACCAGGTGACCCCTGTGTTGGGAGGGCAGAGTCTTAACCACCGGACCACCAGGGAAGTCCCCAAACAGTTTGACTTCTAAGAGCATTTAATGATAATTTCAAGGAACTGCCACCTTCCCTGTCATCTCTTTTCTGTTAATAAGACAACACGATATGGTGGTTTTAAATGTATTAAGTAGAGTCACACTTTTTTGAACCAGTTTACATTCCACCCTAGAAGTGGATGAGAGATCCTGTCCTGTTTCTCCACATTCTCACAAATGGTAGAGAGAGAACTTTTATTAACTTTTGCCCATCTGGTAGATACGCAGTAAAGTTTCATTGTGATTTCAATTTGCATTTCACTGAATACTAATGACATTGAGCATCTTTTCATGTGTTTATGGGTTATAGGTTACCTCGCCTCTGAAATTTATATTCCTGTCTTTTGCCCATTTTAAAATTTAGTTGTTTGCCTATTGCTTAATGATTCATGTGAGGTTTTTATATGTTCAGGATACTAAATCTTTGTCAGTTACATTTGTTGCAAATATCTTCTCTCAGTTTATGATTTGTCTCTTTATGATGTCTTTTGATGAACAGAAGTTCTTATTTTTTAATGTAGTTGAATTTATCAACCTTTTCCTTTATGTCTGTATTTTTTTTAATTCATCTCGTGAAAGAAGTCATTCACAGCCAGAGTTGTTAAAGATATTCTCCTATATTTTCTTCACAAATGTTTATAGTTTTGACTTTCTTAACTTTCATATTCATATTTAATTCGATAGGTGTGTATTATTGTGCATGGTTTGAAGTAGACATCCAATTTTATTTTGTCCATATGGATAATGGTTTGCTAGATAGTTCATTTTTCTTCCTGGTGGTCTGCAGTGCTTCTTCTGCTGTATATCAAGTTCCCATACAATCACGGACCTGCTTCTGATCTAACTATCTTGCTGTGTGGGTCTACTTGTCAATCTCTGCACCAATGCCACACTGTCTTAATTGCTCTAGCTTTATAAGAAATCTTGGTATCTGTTAGGTAAAGCCTCCCATTCCACACATACATACTTTTTGCCACTTTTTCAGGAGTGTCTTGGCTGTTTTTGACCCTTCGCCACTCTATAAATTTTAGAATCATATTTTCAAACTCCACGGAAAGGCAGATTTTTATTGAAATTTACTAAATCTATGTAAATTTTGTTCAATCTGGGAATCAAATTTAATCCAATCTGGGAATAATTGACATCCTCATGAGATTAAATCTTTCCCTCCAAGAACATTATTATATATAATTTAGAAAACACTAAGCAAGACCCTGTTGACTGTCTATTCATAGGTATGTACTCATTAAAAGTATAAAGAAAAGAAATTGAAAGTATAAAGAATAGCCAGGAAATGATTCATTCAACATCTAGTGGTTGTCTGTGAGGGCAAGAGAGGGATGTGTGATCCCTCTCTTGGATGTGTGATTTCTCAGAAGAGAAAGCGCAAAGGCTTTTCTAAGGTAATAGTTTATTTCTTAACCTGAGTGGTGGGTATATGGATGTTTATTCTAAAATCATTCTTTAAACTGGATATATACATTTTATAAATCTTTTTGTATATTGGGTTGGCCAAAAAGCTCATTTGGGTTTTTCTGTAAGAGGTTACAAACCCGAACAAACTTTTTGCCCAACCCAATACATGCCATGTTTCACAAGTTAAAATTTAAGACATGCAGTAAAGGAGATATTCTCCAAAGCAACTGATTTAGGACAAAAGTGTTACAATTTTGAATTTTTTCTTCATATGATACAAACCTGCAGGAATTGTCAGTCCAACATTTTCAAAAATAACTATGCCCCTCTAGGTACCATAGGGAAAAGGCTTTCTTTGTTTTAAAAAATAAGTGATTTTGACATTCAAATTCAACTACCAGCATTTTAGAGTGTACTATCTCTTTGTGAATTTGAATCACTCCTCTTGTCCTACATGAAACCTAGTAAAGTTCAAATCGAGTTGGGTATACATTCATTCATTCACTTATTTGCAAAACATATGCATAATTCATTGTGCTGGGAGGCTGGAAAATATAAGAAGATAAATATGAACATTCCTGAATACAAGAAGGATGAAGTAAAATGAAATAAGACAAATGCTTTAAAAAACTATAGTGTCTGATTGAAGAAGCAGAAGAAAGAAGAAGAGGAAGAGGAAAAAGCACAAAATTACAAGGGGGTTCAAGGATGGTGAATTGATATCTGATTGAAGGAGACAGGGTTGGGGAAATAGTCGCAAATCTTTACTTCTCAGTTTAATAACATGCAAGAAAATGTGTATAGATTTCAGCCCTTTTACTCATCTTCCGAGTTTCTGTCTGGTTGAAAGAGCCCAACAGCTAGATTCATAATCACTGGGCCCATTCTTTTCTGGCTCCAAATCATATTGGTTTCGGGTTTTCAAACTACAAAGAATTTCATTTCCAGTCCAACCCTACCATGATAGAAAACCACACAGACTTAGGAGTTGCAAATGTAGCACATTTTGAGAGGGCAAAGAGACTGCTCTCTTGCAAAGGTTTTACCTGCCCAAAAGCCTGGAGACAACCCTGCATAATTTATGCACACCTCTGAGAACAAGCCTGAAAAGAAGCCAGTGCTAATTGACTGAATTGACCATTCAGCTTGGCTGCTTTGGTTTCATGGCAACCTGCTCACACATTCAATAAATTCACTGGGGGTAATACATTAAAAAAAAATGATTATCTGATATTGTGTTGCCTATTGTCTGCTATCCACTTCCTCCCCTACCCCCTCCCCTGGACTCTAAATGGCTGTTTGACTAAATTTTTCTGTTTTCAATTAGTTCCACTGGTTCTCTGTTTATATAACCCATTAATATCCCACAGTCAGTGGAAAGTGTGTTCAGTTGCCAAAGGGGTTTAAAATATTCCTAAGAGATATAAACACGATGGCAGAAAGCAGATGCCTGCTATACAAGGGGGCCTACAAAGCTAATGTCATCTTTCTCACTTCATATCCCAGAACCAAAGCCTTCCATGGGACACACTCAGTAATTATTGACATTTCCAAAATGGCAACACTAGTGATATGAAGAGCCCTTCTCTTCTGAAGGTGCTGGTGATTTTTAAGCCTGGGCACAGGCTGAAGGCTGTATTCTTGGCCTGGTACAGCTGCATTTGCACTTATTCATGCAAGAGTATGTGATAATTAAATTCTGGACCAGCAGCAACGGCTGCCATGAGAAACTTATCTCCCAAAGGTATACTGAAGGAGAGTCCAGTTGCCCACTGAAAGGATTAGTAGATCATATACTATCCTGGATCCTGGGCGCTGTTTCAACCTTCTCCAAATTATGTGAATCTTTAATAAAAAATGGTCTGAGATATAAGCAGAGCCGGTATGAGTTGGGAAAACAAGAGCAGATAAAAGTGTATCCTGTCTCTTTGAAACAGTTCTTTCTTTAGGGTGTTTTTAAGATTGCAATTTATGGGATCATATCACCCCACTAAGCAGGGTACAGCTTTAAGAAATTATTTTCCAGGGATTTTAGTAGACACTGCAGAGCTGACACATGGAGCTAAGCCTCTACAATACCCTCATGATGGTTCATTTAATGTGTCATCTTGACTGGGCCACAGGGTGCCCGGATATTTGATTAAACATTACTCTGGGCGTCTGTGAGGGTGTTTCTGGATGAGATGAACATTTGAATCCGCAGACTGTGTAAAGCAGATTGCCCTCCCTAGGTGGGTAGGCATTACCCCATCTGTCCAAGGGCTGAATAGAACAAAAAGGCAGAGTAAGAGAGAATTCTCTCTCCTTATCTGACTGTCTTCTAGCTGGGATAGAGGTCTTCTCCTGTCCCAGGACTTGGGGTCAGAATGGAATATACACCATCCACTCTGCTGGTTCTCAGGCCTTTGGACTCAGATTGGAACTGTACTACAAGCTCTCTTAAGTCTCCAGCTTGCCAACTGCAGATCTTGGAACTTCTCAGCCTCCATAATCACATGGACCATTTCTTTATAATAAATCTCACTTCTCTCTCTCTCTCTCTATCACTCTTCCTCCCTCTTCCATTTATTCTGTTTCTCTGGAAAGCCCAGAAAAATACTGCCCACCATCATACAATCTCTGAACGAGGACCCCATTTCTAATAATGCAGATTTCCACATGTCCACTCAGCAACTGGAGATACTAACCGTCAAACTCTAAACAAGCACTGATTTTTTTTTATTCAGAAGAAATACTATTTTTGTTTTGGAAAATGATTACTGGGACTTCCCTGGTGGCACAGTTGTTGAGAATCCGCCTGCCAATGCAGGGGACACGGGTTCGAGCTCTGGTCCGGGAAGATCCCACATGCCCCAGAGCAACTAAGCCCGTGCGCCACAGCTACTGAGCCTGTGCTCTAGAGCCCGAGCTCTGCAACAAGAGAAGCCACCGCAGTGAGAAGCCCGCACACCGCAACGAAGAGTGGACCCAGCTCGCCTCAACTAGAGAAAGCCTGCACGCAGCAATGAAGACCCAACAACGAAGACCCAATGCAGCCAAAAATAAATAAATTACTTAATTTTTAAAAAAATGATTACTGAATAGCCTACACGTCACTCAAGTACAAAGGACCTAAAATAAACTCACTCAACCGCCCTGCCTCACAACATCATTGACACAAACAAAATAAGTAACCCTCAAACTTATGAAATCAAATCCCTCAAGGGTTTGTTTGATTCTTTTTTTAATTTTAATTCTCTTATTTAATTTGCACAAGGCTTTCCCTTGCTGGGTCAACCACTTCCACAAATCATAAAGCAACTGAGACTTACAGTAACCACAAAACAGGAGCTAAGCCTTATCCCTGAGCTTACACCAAGGATAATTTGGAACATTCTCAAATTATCAACATCCTCATGGATAATATATTACGAAACAAAAAAGGGGAACTTTAAATTCCACACACAGAAGTCCTGCTGAAATCAAAGTTGATAGGATGGAGTATGATTTTAAATATATAAAGTAGTAGACCTTTGTGCTGTATGGCTGTGGGTTCTGATTGCCCTCTCAAATACAACCACAGCTTTGAAGCAATTACAGCCACTCCAACCTTCCAGGACCTTGACAGACACACTCTGCTAGCACGATGTGTCCCCGCCGCCCTGTGTCTGACATTCAACTGTGGATACCCTCTTGTCCTCAAACCAGAAATATTCACTGGCTACGTCTCCAAGAAAATATTATAAGAATGCATTTTCCGTTGATTTACTACTTCCAATTCTCACCCAAAAGTCAGAATTAAAATCTGTCGCATTACTTGAAGCCACCCTAAGGAGTAAGGTGAGTATTTAAGGAGGCATATTAACCCCGGTGACCTTCGAATGTCAATGTACTTGCCCTGGCAGTCAAGAATTCCAAGATCTTTTGCCATTGCGCCCAAAGACTCAATTTAATTTTCGGTAGGCAATGCCCCACCTCCCTTGTACCTTACAAGGATTCCTACTGAGAGAATAAATTGAATGACCATTTTCATTTAGCATATTGAACACTTTTGAAAAGAGAGTGAAATTATCGCAAGACTATGTCCTGTTAAAAATGTTTAAATGGGGGGAAAGGATTTAATGTTCCTGTCTAGGCAGCAACATCTGCGTTTACCTACCAGGAAATATTTTCATTGTTCTCTATCTGCTGAAATATTCACTTGTAGGTAGGTGACAGGTGCACAAGAAGCCTTTCTCTCCACTCTCCTCCGACCCCTGCCTCCAAATCTGGGTCATGATTGAAGTACAATGTCCCAGAAAGATTTTGCCGTCTGAAGCGTGGGCGTACCCATCACTCCACGAGCCAGAGGAGGAGGGCACAGTGGCCTCTGCAGAAAATAGACCTTGGATACAAGCAGCTTTCAGAAATGAGAAGGGGCAAGCAGAGGAAACCAAGTACTGAGGGTCTTGCTGATGAATCCTGGCAAGGCAGAGCCATCTCTGGCAACAACAGGCTCAAGTGAGAGTTAATAAAACGCAGAGTATACATTGCCCATTTGCATTTAGTGCACGTTAAACTGCCTTGCATACAAAAGATAATGACAGATGCAAAATGAGCACTGAATACTACAGGTCTATCGGGGGGGGGGGGGGGGGAAGGGGCAAGGTGCCAGCTCCCCAAATTAAACCAAACAGGCAACTCCACGCGCAGGGTCAGTGAGACTGGGGAAGAAGTGGATCCAGGGCCTCTGGACCTGCGATGAAATTGACAGAAACCAGGAAGCGAAACCTACTACAATGAGTCTATGGCGGCAGTGGGGAGTGAGGAATGGAACGCAAGTCCTTTCGTCTTTAAAATTGAGATGGTCCATATAGCTTGATTTGGCTTTTTATGGACCATCTTCGGCACAATTTTCAATCTGGGAGAGGCTGCCTGTTAGATGCAAAGTTTCTTAAAACCCAAAAAGGGTAGCAGCAGAGCTGGTCCTAAGGGGTAAGAGCAGGTGGAAGTCCACACAAGGGAGTTATGTTCCAAAGCAGCCCAGCCTGCTCCTTGGAGATCCTGATGTTACGAGCTTTTTCATGTGGGTCCTTTGTGACACCTCTCAGTTCCCACCTAAAAAGTGCTATTGACTGAGTGACCGACTTCTTGACAGTCCAGAAGCCCTTTCTTGGGCAAACCTCCCCAGGCTCTCTCACCAGTGCCCCAGCACCATGTATTCTGAAGAAACATTGATTCTCACCAGCGAACGAATATATTCCAGCTGCACTAGTGAGGTTGGGCTGATGGAAGAGCACAGGCTACTGACCCACTTTGAGCTTTTCCTTTTTTCTCCAACTCTAAGCCCCGTGACGCTATCCAAGGTACCCTACTCTCTGAAGCCGCAGCCACAGACCCGCTGGGACCAGGACAAGGGGGAAATTTTTTTGTTTAAGCCCTCTGGCAAACCTCTCAGCTCTCTCTCTGCAACTGCCCTGGAAAAGGGCATCTATGCCGGAAGTAACACGGGGAGCCCTGTTAACTCAGCCCTGCTCAGTCAGAACCAGCGGCTTCCACCTTCCCGCCCCGCTGTCGCCTCCCCAGGCAAAGCCTGCTGGGGACACATCACCCTCTCCTTAGATAGCCTGCAAGCTCCTGCACAGCTGGGACCGGAGCTGCAGCCTCCTTGCCCCAGCTGAAGAGAACAAAAGCTTCCAGGGGCTGGAAACAATGAGCTCCCCCATCCTTCCCCTGCCCCCCACCCCCTTTCCTCCGACAAGTGGAAAATCACCCAGAAGCTTCTCTCACCCCCGGGCCTTTATTTATGTATGTATGTATGTATGTATGTATGTATGTATGTATGTATGTATGTATGTATTTCCTTACGGGGTGATGGCGTTCGCCTCCCTTGCTTTTCGGAAGCTAAAACGCTTTGGCAGCCGAGAATGAAAGTGTTTGTCTGAATTCTGGCCTCTCGGCATCAGCCGAGGCACCGCTGCGGCGGCTGCCGCAGTTGTGATGGCAAAGATAAACAGCCCGTCAGCGCGGAGCTGAAAAGAAATATAGAAAAGGGGATGGGAGTCGTTTAATTACTTTGAATGGCTTTTTGTGTTCTGTGTGATTGCTTCCTATGATACAGTAGTTTCTCATTCTCCATGCAAGCTCCGTGTTTCTATTCATAAGAATAAGATTGAAGCAGGAAATTGGCTTTCAAGAGTGAGAGAGAGAGAGAAAGGGCTGAGAGGTCGGGACTATTTCCATCAGAGGAGAGCCAGTGAGGGAGTGTTTCCACCGTGGCAGAGCTGAGCCGGCTGGGGAACGTTTGTGTCCGCTTCCCCGCCCGGTCCTGCAGCATGGGTATGACCTGGGCCCTGGGAAAGCTATCCACGAGGGCAAAGACTGAGCGTCACAGAGCTTAGGACAGGTCAGAGCAGGGTTGGGGGAGGTCCACAAGCAAAGCCAGGGTCATTCTGGGTTGCAGGCCAGTGCTGTGCACTCTTCCTACCTGGGAAAGGGGGAATATTGTGTGTGTGTGCGTGTGTGTGTGTGTGTGTGTGTGTGTGTGTCCAATTCCCTTTCAAGTTACCTGTGATAGGATAGACCTTAATCTCTGGGCTGAAACCCGGGAGACCACTGCTGTTTCGCTCTGTGCTCCTTAACCTTACATACTTTCCATTTCCATAAATTGAGAACTTGTGGTTCATAGTAATGACAAATAGTTACCTCTGTATATGACAGAACTATATGATCAAAAGAGATACCTAGGGCTTCCCTGGTGGCGCAGTGGTTGAGAATCTGCCTGCCAACGCAGGGGACACGGGTTCGAGCCCTGGTCTGGGAAGATCCCACATGCCGCAGAGCAACTGGGCCTGTGAGCCACAATTACTGAGCCTGCACATCTGGAGCCTGTGCTCCGCAACAAGAGAGGCCGCGACAGTGAGAGGCCCGCGCACCGCGATGAAGAGTGGCCCCCGCTTGCCACAACTAGAGAAAGCCCTCGCACAGAAACGAAGACCCAACACAGCCATAAATAAATAAATAAACAAACACTTTAAAGACCTCTGTTATTTAAAAAAAAACAACAAAAAAAAGAGATACCTAGCCCTTAGTCACAAAGAAGCAAAGGTTTTTATTTTATGCAATCAATATGACCCTGTCAATCCATCTATTTTTTTCCATATAAATTAAACTGCCTTCTAAGAAAAAAGATAACTTGAATCCACTACAGGAGTTTGCTATTAGAGGAAGCCCTATGATAAATTCTTTTGTAATACAAATAATATATTTTTCTGTAAATTCTAGTTTTTATATATTGGATTTTCTTAAATTACAGTACATCTGTACTGGGGACATTTAAGTTCAGGATTGAGAGTTACCATTTAGAAAATTGAGTGCCCATTGTGTACAGAGCATTCTTCAACAAGGGGGCGAAGTTTGGAAAGGAGGAATTAGTGGCATTTCTACCCGTGAGTTTACAATGATAAGGAGGGTAGAAACATCAGGTACCTGGAACCTTTACACAGCAGGCAGATTGGGCAGCTCTGTGAGGCAAGCCCTGCAGATACACTTTGCAGTCTTCAAGGTAATAGACACATTATAACATCCAGCATTGCTATTACAAGATGCTCATAAATGTCGAGTGTCAAATTTGGGGAATTCTTTTAGGTTCAGACGCTTCAGATAGAAGGAGTGAAGGCACTAAGCTCTGAAATATCATCTTTCGAGACTCAGAATGCAAAGGAGTCAATGTTTGCTTCAAATCCAGAATCCCTAACAACACAGGCAAATGTGAAGAATATCTAAAATCAATAGGCGGAGAACTGGAGAAAGTTCACCAGGGGAAACTTCTCCGGGACAATGTAGCAGAGAAAAATTGCTCAGCAGTTCAAGAAGAAATGTGCCTACAAGGGCACTGCAGGAAGTAGAACAGGAGAAACTCAGGAAAGAGATTAAAAACTATAAAACAAAGCAAAATGAGGAAAAGTGAACCAAAACTGTGGGAGGCGAGATGTAATAAAACAATGAAAATGTGGGAACAGGAAAACTTACTTTCCTTTGCCCTTTACTCCTCCCCCTTCTCCATATGCCCCTCCCTTGAGCATTCTTGCCTTCAAGCGCCCTTTCCCAGGTGCCCTCACGCTGCTCCTGGCTGAGTTCTATGTCTAGTCACATCCATGGTTATTCAACCTCCGTGCCTTCCTCTGGGAGGAAAGGACCTGCAGATGGAGAGGATCAAAATGGCAGAGCTGTAACCTCTATGCACAAGGTGTGTTCAGAATCATATATAGGACCAGCTATAGCCCAAGCCAACACCTAAAAGCAATAGACAGTGGAAAGGCCCTTCTGTGCAAAAGCATCTTCTCCATAGGGCGGTCATGATTTCCAGAGCTCCACAATATTCACTCTTTTTTTTTTTATTTTATTGAAGTATAGTTGATTTACAATGCTGTGCCAACCTCTGCTCTACAGCAGAGTGACTCAGTTTTACACATGTAGAAATTCTTTTTTAAAATATTCTTTTATGGCTTATCACAGGATGTTGAATATAGTTCCCTGTGCTATACAGTAGGACCTTGTTATTTACACAATATTCACTCTTTGTGTCATTGTATTAAGAGGAAGACAGGGGAAAAAACATGAATTTGGGGCCCTGAGTATCTCAGCTGGAAGTGGTATATCCGATTAGAGTGTTATCCTCAGGGTCCCAAGACCACCATATGGTACCAGACTAGGAAATCTCAATGCAGGGGCCACATAGCAGGTTGATGGAAGGCAGCAGAAAAAGGTCAGAAGGGACAGCAAGGAACACACCCCTTATAGGTCACATTGATGGGTGTGGGTGGGAGACAGGAGTGGCACCAGGACCCTGGGTGTTCGGCAAGCACGACCAGGAACACCTTCACCAGAATGGGAGGCATGTAGGGGACAGAGAAGCACTGAAGACAGGGATAGCCTACTTTACAATTTCACCGTTGATACTTTTTGACCATGAACTTTTGACCACATTTGAATAACAACAGCAACCAAAAACAAACAAAAAACAAACAAACAAAAAACAGTTGTCCATTTGACCTTAAGCAAGACCTTGGAAAGAATATCAGCCTGAGAGTCCAGTTCTAATCCAGGTCTCTCTTTAACTCTCTCTTTAATAGTCTGACCTTGGGCAAGTCATCTATTTCTTTAAGCCTGACTTTCTTCATCCTACAATAAGGGTGACCTCTAACATTCTCTGATTCCATAATTGCTTTCACCCTTTAATTCAGGTCATTCTAGATGAGTGCAGTATAGTCTAGGTGAAGGAAACAAAGTTGCAGAGCAAAGGCCTGAATAAGTCAATAAATAACCCAAATGTTGCTCTCCTAGTGGGATAGCCTGAAGAGAATATTTCACCAACGAACTGGTGGTCCAAGGTCTTAGGATATCAGTGGCCTAGAAACATGAAGACTAGAAAGGGAACATTGTCTGAAACTATAAAATCTTCAATAATGTGAAGAAGGTGAAAACAGATCTCAAAATACTAGTACAAGGGGACACCCTTTGAAACTTTATAGAGGAAGTTGTTACTTACCAAGTACATTACACCAACAGGTGGTACAGAAAGGAAACAAATGTATAAATGGTTTCAAACAATTTCAGAAAGTTTTATGAATGGCCAATCATGACAGACTAGAACATTACAGAGGACTGGAAACATTTAAGGTTGACATCTGGGAAAACAATTAAGCTGTCCCTCATCCCTAAGGGCCTTTGAAGTCAGGTTAGGAAAATGTCAGTTCAATGCTCTGCTGAGAGTGTAGCGAGTCTTTGTTTTAGTAAAATGAAAGGAACATCGGGACTTCCCTGGAGGCCCAGGGGTTAAGACTTTGCCTTCCAATGCAGGAGGTGTGGGTTTGGTCCCTGGTCAGGGAGCTAGGATCCCACATGTCTCTCAGCCAAAGAACCAAAACATAAAACAGAAGCAATATTGTAACAAATTCAATAAAGGCTTTAAAAATGGTCCACAGCAAAAAAAAAAAAAAAAAAAAAAAACTTAAAAAAAAAATGAAAGGAACATCACAACAGGGAAAAAAAGAAGATGCTCTGGATGAAAGACAACAAAAGATTGTGTAGAGTCATGATACACCAATGATGGTGGTGAGTGCTTGGTCCAGCCCTGTCATCATGTGCTTTGCTAATGTCTTTGAGAGAGGATTGACATGTGATAAATTCTAACTTGGGTCATATCGATCCAGGTTGTATTAGATGTTGGCTCTAATAAAGAGATTCTAGGAGGAAAATACCCATGTTAGTCCAAATTATTATTTATTTCAGCTGTTGTTGAATTTAAGCCCTGCGGACTACGTCCTATGGTTTCTTGTCATGAATTAGGGGTCATCCAATCTTTGGTGCCACAGCACTCACCATTCCGTACAACCACTTGTGCATCGTACTTTAACCCAGTCCTGCACTAGTGGAAAACAAAGAGCTCAACCCTCATTTTCTGAGACATGTATTACAGTATCATTCCGGGTCTCTGTACAAAAAGACGTTCTTAGGTTGAAAACATGTTAATGGGTGTTCTGCCTAGGTAAGGATTTTCGAAATGGGCCCTGAGTGCATTTACTTTTCTCCTTGCATTTTAATCAGCCTGTCATTTCATTATCTACATTCTGTGTTGGCTGTTTGGGATCACTGGGCAAAACCTAGCTATCGCTGCATATTACTCAGTACGTTTGCTCTAATAAGCTTTCGTAAATAAATCCCGAAGAGATGAAAAAGGCCAGTGGCTGATTACATGCGACCAGTTTGGTCTCATTAGGTTCTTATAAGGAGAAAAAGTAAATATAATCTTTATAAATCATACAGCTATAACAGAGATGCCTGGCAAAATTCATTAGTTAAGATAATAAGAGTGAAGACCATTTAAATGTGCGTAACAGTTTGGTTTATGAAGCTGTTAAGTACTATTTCATCCATTATAAACTTTTACAAAACTCAAAAATGTAATCAGGCAGAGGAAATCATATATTATTCCATAATTCCCTAAGGTTTGGGCTTAATAAATTGCTATTAAAACAATGACAAAAACTAATGCTTGTCTTGAATCTTTCATTCAAAGACCCCTGAGTGACTCATAAAACATTATTTTCCCTTGATTCCCAAGGCCCAGATAAAGTTTATTCAACCTATTTTACAGAAGGTACCATTAAGACTCAAACAGATAAAATTATAAACTAAAATTCAAAACAAAACAAAAACAAACAAACAAAAAACAACTACAGCAAAATTGAAAGCGAACAAAGAGTACACCCTAAGGTTATTGCTTCTCAGGTCAAAATAAAGTCAGAATTTTCATTAAAAAAACAAAAACAAAAACAAAAGAAAACTGGTGCTTCTTTTATTACTTTGCCCTAAGGATATCTTGATTTGATTCTTGGGTGGCAAGTAAGGCAAATGTTGATGGCTAGACTTGAATATTGCTTCCCAACTGAAGAATCTGTTCAGGATAAAAATAAAACAACTATGCAGGGAGAGTAGAACTTGGAGGCAGATACCGGTTTTAAGAACTGGCTCTGTTCCTTAACTCTGTGAATCTGAGCAAGTCACTGAATGGACCCAGGATCCTCCCAGGTGAGGTAGGGATAACATCACTGTGTGGAGGGAAGGGGATGATTAACATCAGAGAGAAAAACGTCTTTGCAAACATAGTGCCGCCAAATGTTATCTATTTTCCCAGTATCTTTCCCTCTTGTTCACTACCGTCACCCCTCGGTATCCGTAGGGCATTGGTTTCGGGACCCCACCCCCACCCCCTCTCATACCAAAACCCTCGGATGCTCAAGTCCCTTATGTAAAATGGTGAAGTACCGTGGATACGGTCGGTCCCCCATATTCGCGGATTCGAAATCCGCGGACGCGAAATCCTTGGATACCGAGGACAGACTGTGTATGCTATGATGTTGTGAGAATTAGTCCCCATCTCCCGAACGCCTACCATATTTTTTGCAAATACGTTTTCGATTATCCTCAAGTCTTTGCCTAATGGGTCAGTAAGATTTCCTGTCTCAGCACCGGGGAAACTGAGGCAATCTTAATGAGTGAGCTCTTCCTTCTCCATCTCCACCTCACTACCTCTAATTAGACATCAGAATGTGATTCTCACACTTGGCCCAAACCTGTCAGCCCAGGAGGAGACAGGTTTTCTAGGTGGCCGGAAAGAATGGAATGGGAGTGGAACTCACGGCTTTCTTCTCACTATCCCTGCCGCGTTTCGGTCAGGTTGCCATCTTCCCTGTCACAGCACTGTCAATCTGCTCCTTTCAGCCCTGACTTGCCCTACTAAGCCGTGCCTTCAGGGTCCAAGGAACATGCCCTACCACGGCCCTCCTTCCAACAGCGCTCCCATCACCGTGTGAATATGAGCAGCAACGAGGCAGAGAACTGGGAGGGATGGGGTGGGGGGGGAGTAAAATGGAGAGAGGCAAGTGTTATCTTGGGTAGTTTAGCTCTCAAATGAATTATCCCTGAGCTTAATATGTGCACACAGAGCAAAGGAACTAAAAGAACCACTGATTTTAAATAAATCATGTGAGGTTAAACAGGATATAATGTCCTTTGGGCTGCATGGAGCAGCTGTGCCTAGGTGGAAAGGGTTATGACGTTAGGCGGAGGGCGGCGGGGGGCAGCAGGAAGAGGGAGCTGTATTTTATTCTCTCTTATTCCGCCCCTCCAGCTTCAATAGCAGGGATGTAGCTACAAAGTGAAGTGTTTCTTACAATAGATACAACAGTGCCACCTAGAGGCCAAGAGGCAACTGTCCCTCCAGCCAGGGAGAGGCCAGGACTGAAACTGATCATCCCCGTCCTCGGGCACTGCCTTAATGGGGCTTCCGCCGCCTGCTGGCTGCTTCCCCGGCAGGCAGGCGGTCCGCAGACAAGACTTGGAGGAACTGTTCGCAAAGCCACGGATACAAGGGCCGTCTTTGCTGACAACAGGCAGCACAGGTTAGGTCCTCCTGAGTGTAGTTCCAAAACATAAAAGCAGAAAGGACCTTCTGGATTTTAGTCCCCAAGCCTCCCCCTCCCCCATCAAAATGCAAATTTCCTGGAGATTTTCCTTCCTGTGTCCTATTCTTTGCCTGTTAAGATAATTCATGCAAATTTTATGCATTTTGCTCAGAGGCATCTAATTAGATAGATTAGTTCGTCGACTCAGTAACCTTCAATTTTATCCTTCTAAAAAGAAGGTTTTGTCAGGAACCTCACTCTTACTGGGCATCAGGCTCAGCATGTCTGTGCACGAGCAAGAGCACACAGGTCTGCCAAACACCTGCATTTTGTGTGTGTATCACCCTGTGTTTGCATTTGGGGGCGCTCATATGCCTTTGCGTGCAAAGTCCAGCACAAATCCATGGGCACCAGTACACCCAAAGTGCACTTTTCCATGAGAAAAAGGGAAATGAAGAGTTAGTTCATGAAGGTCCAAGAAGTACGAACACCTGATTGGCATAACCGCTGAACAAAGGAAATGAAAAGAGAAAAACATACCTACGTGTCCTCCTTTGTTCCGAAAATGAATTCCAATTCTTGTTGGCACGCTGCCAGCCTGCATTCCAGAAGAAAAGAAAACTCACTTATCAGGGAAAGAGAAACCAGAGAAGGGAGGCTAACAAGCTCTCAGATTGACGAAAGCACTGTGGGTTGCCATGGAAAGAGATCTTTTCAACCGTGAGGGTCATTATCCCACCTCCCACCCCCGCCTTTCAAAATGCACCAGGTGTGCCAGCTTAGGATCTCATTAGACAAACAAGATTCCTCAGAACAGCATCTGGGATGACCTCCTGACACGTTTCCTTCCTTGAAGAGTCTGCCAACTCCCAAGAGCCATCCAGATGTGTGTGTAAGTCACCCACTGTATCAAGTTCCCTGAAACAGACACCAGCTCTCCCAGCATGCAGCAGTCAGTAAAGCTTTTGGGTCAGAGGGTACAAACTCAAATACCTGTCCGTGCCATTTGATGGTGGCCCGTTAGCCAGGGATGGTGACAAGCTGAAGAACTCCACTTGCCTGTTTACAAAGAACAGACCTTACTCAATTCCAGCCACTTGTCACCTAGAGGAAATACAGGCACAGTATTGCTAGATTGTTTTTAAGAGAAGCCCGAAATCTGAACGTGTCTGTGAAATCTCCTGATTTTTAAATGTTGGCAGCCAATCAAAACATTTAAAACCTTGTGCTGAGCCAAACAAAACTTGGCCAAAGGCCTAATTTGACCTTGAAAATGCCAAGGCAACCCCTGCCTGCAGTCATTCACAGCCCTTGAAAAATCTGTATTCCAACCACACCCAAATATTAGGCCTCCACTGCGTACTAAGGGCAGAAACTTGCAGACTTCCATGCCTTTGTTTATCCTGTTTCACCTGTCTGAGTTGGTCTTTCCTCCAGTCTCTGCTTGTCAAAATCCAGTATCAAGGTCCAACTCAAATGTCAATTTGTTTGTGAAGTCTGCCAGAATCACTGCAGTCAAAATTAATCATTCCAGTAACACTTGGTTTTTACTCTGTCTTGCGCTTAGCAGATCGGCCTCACAGGAGGGGTAAGCAGTGTTGGTGTGAGTCCCAGTTGTGAGTCCCTGAGACCTCGTATTTTATCCACTACATCCTCTCTCTCTCTCTCTGCCCAGTGCCCAGCACAGAGCCTGTGCAGATGGTTGTTTCGAATTTTCTTTGGCAAAGTTATTAAATGAGAAGCAATACATGCAATTCACTGACTAAAAAAGCTAAAAAACTCAGGACACTTCAAAGGTAATTAATTCAATCCCTGCCTTGCATTAATCATGTCAGGTGATCGGATGACAAAGCCCAGGTACTTCTTAAATCGGGGCTACATAATGATGATTAAATCAACAGCTATTCGAATAAGGTGCATCTCTCTGCCAGACCCCAGGGATATGTTATTATTATCATGTCTATTATGACTTCCTAGAGGGCAGGGTTCTTTTCTTTCTTTTTTTTTTTTTTTTTGAATGTTTTCATCCTATGTACCCACTACACTTTCTGGCACAGAGAAAGGATTCAACAAAATATTTGTGGAGTTTAATCATCATCATCAAAACAAGTCTCTAACGAGCACCTACTTCATGCAAAAAGAACAGCACACTCTGCAGTGGTGGGTGTGCAGTGCCCTCCAACAGCTACAATCCAGTTGGAAAGCAAAGCATATTTAAATGAAAAAAATAAACGCACCATCAATACATGGTGACTGCTGGAAGGTGTTTCTTGAGTTCCAGCCATGTGGCATGTCTTCTGCTACATGCTGGGGATTCAAAGAGAGCACGGTGCAGTGCCCACCCTCATGGAAACAGAGTATCACATGGGGGAGTTTGAAATGGAAAGATCACTGTGGGCTGAGCAATCAGAAAAAATGCAATTTGAAATCACAGGAAGCAGGAAGTTAGTAAGTTCTGGATGGAAATTGATGCCCTGTTGTTTTAACATTGGGGATGTTAATGGGGGGAGAGTGTCAAATAAATTGAAATGTTGCAGAAGGGAAAATATTCTAAAATGATGCTACTCCAAGATCCGTAGGGAAGTAAAAATCCCTAGCTCTCAACCTTGGGATCACGCCTAGTTAACACCGACACGGATGATCCAAGGAAGTGGCGAGTCAGAGGGCGGTGAGGCCTGACAGGAAGGGCGGCTCTGCCTGGTGCCTGCAGTTGCACCTGACTCTTTTCCCTTCTAGGGACACAGATGCTGAAGGGAAGGAATGAGTGAGACAAACCCTCTCTTCTACATTAGCATTACCCTGCTCCTGCCCTTCATGTCTCCAAAACACTACTCTCTATCTGTCTCAGTCTGTTCAGGCTGCTATACAAAAATACCATTACCTGGGTGGCTTATAAACAATAGAAATTTATTTCTCACACTCTGGAGGCTGGGGAGTCCAAGGTCAAAATGCTGGCAGATCGGTTCTGGTGAGGGCATTCTTCCTCTTTCACAGCCACTCTGTGCCCTCACACGGCCAAAGGGACAAGCTAGCTCTCTGGGGCCTCTTCTTACAAGGGCACTGATCCCAATCATGAGGGCTCCACCCTCATGATCTAATCACCCCGTAAAGGCCCTGCCTCCTAATACCATCACCTTGGAGGTGACGATTTCAACATATGAATTTGGGGGAGACACAAACGTTCAGACCATAGAAGCACAGAAACTCCCATCACTCTCATGGATCACCTTTGTCTATCCACAAACTTCACAATCCCTGGGTACAGCTTCCCTGTTTGGGGAAGGGAGAGGACAATATTCGTGACCGTTATTCACCCTTCCTGTTGCCCAACTTGAATTTGGTCAATTGGTCAGGGAAAGCAGTGACAAAAGGAGGAAGAACAGTCCTCATTTCAGTGTAAGGCTTTCTCTTCCAAGAGGGGAAATTGATGTCATGACATGTAGTTGTGACGCCTCAGCCCCCGAAGCAGGACAATCCATCCACAATACCTGCGAGCATATAGCTTATAACTACCCTATAAAACAGAGAAAGTCCTGTTACGGAAATAAGAAAGAGAAAGGGAAGAAAAGAAGGAAGAAGAAGGGAGGAAATCAGTGTAACAGGTAAAAATTAAAATAAGAAGGATTTATTGAGAGAATCTGAGATGCATCTGGAGCTTAAGCCTGAGAGTTGCTGGAAACAAACATAAGAAAATGAGGAAAAGGGGAAAAAAAGAGTTAAATAGAATCAAATCCCTGCTTCACAAGCCCATGCTCTGCCAATAATTTATTCTTTTAAAAAAAAGAGGCAGAAGGAGATCAGAAGATGGGAGAAAAATAGTCAACACAGAAGTGAAGGTGTCAACCGGAACAGATTTCAAGCTGAAACAAAGAATTTATATGATTAGCTGCAATTTCACGGAGATGTATAAACATCTCGGGCAAATGGTACCCATCAAAACTCTGATGCTTCGTGGTGCCTTATGTGTAGTTTAGTCTTTTGATATTTATTTTACATTCTGCAGCAAAATTTTTGTCCTATCTGATGTGCTTTGCCAAGTCCTTTATTTGGGATGCTTCCTGATTTAAATATTTTTAGCTGCAGTGGTTTCTAATCACAAGGGTATTGTTTCGAAAACAATTATTTTATGTGTAACCAAAAGCAAAACTAAAGCCCAATCCAGATTCATCTGAGATCATCCTATAATTGAAGGGCATGGCAGGAAAAGGCAGAAAACTGCCCTTGAGGACTGGAATATGAAGGGAGCTCAGATTTCTCTTATAAAACATGGTTAGTGGATGACCTTTGCTGATGTGGCCTGATGCTCTTGACTGAAAAACGGCAAATTGCAACTTCATCTGCATTCATCCAAAAAAGAGGCCTGTTTACTCCTCCCACCTTGAAATCGAGCCTCTTTGCAATCAGCCAGTCTTCTGAGTGGCCTACAGTTTGGCTAAGAGATGCATCAATGAATGTGTTTCTAGAAAGAAACGTAATGTCTTGCCGTGTGATTGTTTCTCTGAGGAAGCAGTAGCACCCCTGGTTTGGGGTTTAGAGGCTTGGAATGAGCACCTGAAAGCAAGAAGAACTGAAACTTCCCAACTGATCTAATCGCAAGCCATCTCTAGACAGGCATCTTCCTCCAAAGCCCACTCACAAAGGGACATGAGTAAATCCATCTGTTCCCTGAGGTCACTGTTGCTGGTTTCCAGTTGCCACTTACCCCTGCCGTCCATTGCCACACAAAAATGATGGGAAAACACAGGGTCAAGTCCTCTGTGGCAAGGCAGACATACATACAACTGTCAGGGGGGTAGAGAAACAGCCCCTAAAGACTTGGTTCCAGGGACACCTCGATGTTTCAAGCCCACATCCAGGCATCAGGTTGCTTCTTTCACAAAGTGCTTCGTTCCTAAAATATTTAAATTGATTCAATAAAGGCATCGTTCAGAGAGGAAACATGTCCTACAAACAACACAGTCATTTTTACAGCAAACGAATTATGGGCCCGGAGAACAATGCGAAGTCTCTTTTCCTGTTGTTCGTGGGAGTGTGCTCATTCTGAACCATTACTGCGGTGTCTGTCAGAGGCGATCTGCATCAGGTTGTAATGAGGCACGTTCACTTTCCTTCCAAAACAGTGTTCGGTGGCCTGGCTCTGTGACAGCTGCGAGATTGTGGTTCAGGGAGCTGCTTCAGATCCAGCTTTCTGTCTTGTCTGGAAAGTTCATAGCCAACCAGGCTACAGTTATCAGGGCAGATCTTAAAACCACAGGCAAGGAAGGAGAGAGAGAGGCAATCCAGAAAAAGAGTTTCTACCGGGAAGCCTGCTGCAAAGTGAAGGCAGGGGATGAAGCACGGGGACTGAGGTCTAACCCAGAACGTCTCCTCCCAGCATTGATTTATTCTATCTTTCTGCCTTTCAGTCCACCTGAGACGCTGAGGTTGACTTACGCCTTCACTGTGTCACCCTCCTGTTGAAAAATTCTCCATGGTCCCACTGCCTTCAGAACCAAGTCCAAATCCTTACATGCCGTTCTCAAGAATTGGCAAGATGGCACCAGCAAGCCTTTCCCTGCCTCTGCAATTTGGTGTTCCCACTCTGTGCCAGATATTTTCTGTCTGCCCCTCCGGACCCACGATCTGCCTATCTGCACCAGCTCTCATCCTGGGAGCCTGACCTGTGGGATTTCACCCAGTTCCCAAGGATGGTGGCTTCCTGGTTGGGCTCAGCCAATAGGGAGAGAGGGGCGGAGCCAGGCAGGAGGTCAGAGGGATGGGGCAGAAAGGAGGTATCCACTGTTTCTTCCCTTTCTGTCTCCTTTAAGCTATATCATGTAATATCGCTTATATGTGAAATCTAGAAAAACGGTACAGATGAACTTATTGGCAAAGCAGAAACAGTCACAGATGTAGAGGACAAACGTACAGTTACCAAGGGGGGAAGGGCGGGGTGGTGGGACAAATTAGGAGAGTGGGATTGACATATGTACACTACTATGTATAAAATAGATAACTAATGAGAACCTACCGTATAGCACAGGAAACTCTGCTCAGTGCTCTGTGGTGACCTGAAAGGGAAGGAAATCTAAAAAAGAGTGGATATATGTATACATATAACTAATTCACTTTGCTGTACAGCAGAAACTAACACAACATTGTAAAGCAACTATACTCCAATAAAAATTAATTAAAAAAAAAAAAAGAAGCTAGCTGTGCCCCTCACCTAAAGGGCAGTGCTCCCTGAGAGGCAGGTCCCTCTACACTGTGCCTGCTG
Source organism: Balaenoptera musculus (assembly GCF_009873245.2). Lineage (NCBI taxonomy): Eukaryota > Metazoa > Chordata > Mammalia > Artiodactyla > Balaenopteridae > Balaenoptera > Balaenoptera musculus. Next base: position 26,718,213 of record NC_045805.1, on the reverse strand, counting down.
GTTCTAATGACTGTTCTTTCTCTCAGTCCTAGAGGTCTGAAGATAATAGCCCTCTCCCTTCCCTCACCCCACTGCTCCAGGTTACTTGTAAACAAATCATGCTCCTCTTATCTATTTAGAGTACTGCATCTGTTGAGACCCTCTCTTTCCCTCCGTCTAGATGAGAAAACTGAGCCTCACAGAGGTCAAATTGTCAAGTTCCTCAAGACTTAAAGCTAATAAGTAGCAGAACCAGGATTTGACCCCAACCAATCTAGCTCCAGAAACTTCTCGTGCAACCCCTGACACACTACCTCACTAACACACTAGGCTGGAATTGCGCTGTCACCTCCACTCCCATCAAATTCTTACCTTCCGGGCTTCCCTGGTGGCGCAGTGGTTGAGAATCTGCCTGCTAATGCAGGGGACACGGGTTCGAGCCCTGGTCTGGGAAGATCCCACGTGCCACGGAGCAGCTGGGCCCGTGGGCCACGGCTGCTGAGCCTGCGCGTCTGGAGCCTGTGCCCCGCAACGGGAGGGGCCGCGATGGTGAGGGGCCCGCGCACCGCGATGAAGAGCGGTCCCCGCACCGCGATGAAGAGTGGCCCCCACTTGCCGTTAACTAGAGAAAGCCCTCGCACGAACCGAAGACCCAACACAGCCAAAAATAAATAAATAAATAAATAAAGTAGCTAAAAAAAAAAAAAAAGCCCAAATTTAAAAAAAAAAAAAAAAAAAAAAAAAAAATTCTTACCTTCCCCACAAGGTGCAGGGTCAAGCTGCCCCTCCCCCCCTGGCATCCCCCAGTCCTTCCAGCTCCATTATAAGCTCAATTTCCATGAAGCAGAGTGTCTGTGTCATCCCCTTGGACACATACCATGTATTGCTTCACCATATCCATTCAGGATTCAGGTGTATATTCTTGTTTCTCCAATGGATGGCAAAGCTCTTGGAGGACAGAAATTGTGGCTTCCATATAATCCCCATTGTTCTTAGCCCACAGTAAATAATACAGTGGCCTGTATTAGTCAGCTGGATAAATGAACAGGCAGGAATTTCTATGGCTATTTATATTGTCTGTCAAAACGAATAATTGCCCCAGTAATTATGGGTTCTTCTTAAATTGAAACTTGGAAAAAAAAAAATTGAGCAGTGAAGAGAAAGGTGACAAACTCTGAATAAATAACAGTCACCTGGAAGTCATTATAATATTTCCTTTATCAGCAAAGCTTGCTTAAGATTCCTGTGAAAGTCTCCTCCAAAGAGCCATTCTATTTTGGTGGCTACAAGAGAAGTTTCTGGGGCTAGACTGCCGGGGTTCAAATCTTGGTTCTGCTACTTGTTAACTGTCAATCTTAGGAAACATAGCTATTCAAGCTCTGTGCGGCTCAGTTTTCCCATCTATAACATGGGGATAATAGTAGTCCCCCCCCACCCCACCCCACCCCCACGCTGTGAGGATTAAAGAAATTAACACACAGAAGCACAGGATCTGATACACTGTATTCAACATATGTCCCTTATTATCGCTGAATATGCAAGGGTCACATGATTATCCTGTTCTGTCAGGACTCTTCCCAGGACCTCCTAAGACCTGGAAGTTTCCAAGAAAGACAAGGTAATACTCTCTGGTGTTTATTTACAAAGACTCTACCTTAAGGAGTTCATAAACTCCACAGACTCAGTCTCATTCTAGTGAATAACATGCTGATGAAGTATTTTCATGTAGAGTTGGAGGAAAGAATGGGGAGGATATTTTTAATGTATTATTTTACAGTTGAGGAAACGGAGGCATCAAAGGCATAGAGGAGACTAATTCATTTATAAATGAATCTTTACTTGGCACCTGCAGTGTACCCAGTTGTGGACTCAGTGATGGAAGATGCACATGAACAGTACACCACCTGTCTAAGGTGACCCAATACCGCAGCACAGAGCCTGAGTTCTGACCCAGTTTTTTGACACACCACCTAGTAGATCAAGAAGCAGCTCTACTTTTTGAGAACGAGCTATCAGTCTCTTGAGAGGTAGATGGGTGGATTGCCATCAAAAAAAAAAAAACTATGACAACACTGAGGACACTGTAAATTCATTGAATAATCCATCTGACCCTCATCTGCTCTTCTGTTCTATGCCTGCCATTCAGCCAGTCACTTCTCGTTCTTCATTGAGAAGAATTCCACGACAGGAGAGCAAATAAAGAGGCTTCCGTCCTTGACGGGTCTCTTTCTTCTTTATAAACTTACCTTTTTATTACCTTTATTACGCATGGCATGCACAGAGGCCCTGAAATAAGAAAGAAAGAAACAATTTGAGGGCTTCCCTGGTGGTGCAGTGGTTGAGAATCTGCCTGCCAATGCAGGGGATGTGGGTTCGAGCCCTGGTCTGGGAAGATCCCACATGCCGCGGAGCAACTAGGCCCGTGAGCCACAATTACTGAGCCTGCGCGTCTGGAGCCTGTGCTCCGCAACAAGAGAGGCTGCGACAGTGAGAGGCCCGCGCATCGCGATGAAGAGTGGGCCCCGCTCGCCGCAACTAGAGAAAGCCCTCGCACAGAAACCAGGACCCAACACAACCATAAATTAATTAATTAATTAATTAATTAATTTTAAAAAACAATTTGAGTGTGGGTTTGGTAGCAGCTCTCCTTCCCTTGAGAGCCAAGCTTATACACATTGTTTATTACCTTCTCACGCTCCTGAACCCTGCTTACAGCCATATAATATCTTCTGCTGGCTAAATGGGGAGCAGTTCTCTCTAGTCTGTCGATCACTTTTATTTCCCCCTGAATCAAGGAAGTTAACATCTTACCCCTCTAACAGTTGAGGCAAGTGAGTTTCTTCTTGCTTCCTGCCAGGGATTTCACGGCAGGAGGAGAGAGAAGAAAGAGGCTGTGTCCTGGCGGTCCCGCCAGTGCCTTGGCCGTGTGGGCCAGCGGAAAGGGGAACGTCAGTACATATTCCTGCAGCATCACTAGCTAGAATGCGGCTGCTGAACAGAAAAATCACAGCAGCTCTAGGATTTCACCCTCAGCTAGAGCTGGACCAAGGCAAAAATGGTGACTGTTCATTGGGGCGATCCAGACAGACTCCAGATTGCAATGCGCAAGAGCAAGAGGATAGTAAAAGAATAAAGAATAAAATAGAGACACATCGTGGATAAAACTAGCCACCTCCCTTTCTGGGAAAACGCACCCCATCCCATGCTGAAGAAGTGTGTGGTCTTCTTTAATTTTTTTATAGTTATTATTTAATATTGGTTATATTCCCTGTGCTGTACTATATATCCTTACAGCTTGTTTATTTTATACATAATAGTCTGTACCTCTTAATTCCCTTCCCCTATTGTGCCCCGCCTTTGCCTCTCCCCACTGGTAGTCACTAATTTGTTCTCTAAATCTGTGTTTGCTTCTGTTTTGTTATATTCACTAGCTTGTTGTATTTTTTAGATTCCACACATAAGTGATACCATACAGTATTTGTCTTTCTCTGTCTGACTTGTATCACTAAGCATAATACCCTCTAAATGCATCCATGTTACTGCAAATGACAAAATTTCATCCTCTATTTATGGCTGAATAGTGTTCCATTCTATATATCTACCTATCTCCATCTCCGTCTATCTCTCCATCTATCTATATACCACATCTTCTTTATCCATTCATCTGTTGAAAAACCACCCACCTCATGCTGAAGAAATATCTGGTCATCTTTAATTCAATGTACATCAAGTTTTATTAAGCCACTACCGTCTATAACGTATTTGACTAGATTCTCAGGAAAAGGGATGCAGGGATAAACAAGAGGACTTGCGCTCGCTTCGGCAGCACATATACTAAAATTGGAACGATACAGAGAAGATTAGCATGGCCCCTGCGCAAGGATGACACGCAAATTCGTGAAGCGTTCCATATTTTTCCATCATCGGATGAATGGATAAAGAAGATGTGGCACATATATACAATGGAATATTACTCAGCCATAAAAAGAAATGAAATGGAGGTATTTGTAATGAGGTGGATGGAGTTAGAGTCTGTCATACAGAGTGAAGTAAGTCAGAAAGAGAAAAACAAATACAGTATGCTAACACATATATATGGAATCTAAGGAAAAAAAAAAAAAGGCCATGAAGAACCTAGTGGCAAGACGGGAATAAAGACACAGACCTACTAGAGAATGGACTTGAGGATATGGGGAGGGGGAGGGGTGAGATGTGACAGGGTGAGAGAGTGGCATGGACATATATACACTACCAAACATAAAATAGATAGCTAGTGGGAAGCAGCCGCATCGCACAGGGAGATCAGCTCTGTGCTTTGTGACCACCTAGAGGGGTGGGATGGGGAGGGTGGGAGGGAGGGAGATGCAAGAGGGAAGAGATATGGGAACATATGTATACGTATAACTGATTCACTTTGTTATAAAGCAGAAACTAACAAACCATTGTAAAGCAATTATACTTTAATAAAGATGTTTAAAAAAAAAAAAAAACAAGAGGACTTGCCATCTCTCCATGTAAGCCTTACCTCCTCCATGTCTTTGCCCAGATCTCACCTTCCCAGTGAGGTCCACTCCAACCACATTTTAAACACTGCCACTGCCTTCAGCACTCCTGAAATCTCTTATCCCTATGTTATCCTTTTTTTCCTTGGCACATACAAGAAAATGTCTCCTTTGGCCAAACTTTACATTTACTTACTTTGTTATGCTCATTACTTTTTGTCAGTTTCCACACACCATCACCAGGACAGGGAATCTTTGTGAGTTTTATCCCCTGATGTACTTTAAGTACCTAGAACAGTGCCTGGCACAGAGTAAACATTCAATAAAGTGTTGTTGAATGAAAATATTAATGTTTCTCTCAGAGCCCAAATACATTCTTTACTACCTCCTGAAGAACCTCCAGGAATTATTAAGGACTTATAACAAAAATGACCATTTTTGCAATGAATGCATCCAGGAGTGTAGACAGTAAACCACCCAAACCCTTGCACAGGTTTTGGTTAATGAGTGGATGCGTCCTCACAGCTCACCGATCTCACTGTGCGACTGACTTTCCGCAAATCGGTGTCCCGTGGTTTCCCTTCACAGATCATCCCTCAATCAGTGAGCAGCTGGGTCGTCCATCAGCCTGATTCAGAGGTTTCATTTCTGAGACTGATGTAATATCTTTTCTTTTCTTGTGGAAGTGCACTCACGGTGTGATGCACAGGATGTGTGCATTTAGGAAACATGTTATAGAAGTTCCATCAATTCTCTTACATGCCAACAAGCATGTATTCCGAAGGTATGTTATAGCCTTCAACGTATTACACAGTTTAAGCATTAGCGGATTCCTAGAGTCTGATCCCCGAATGGAGCTGTAAATATCCGCCCCTCCCCCAGACTCAGCAACTGGGTTCTGAACGAGGGAAAATTCCCCGCCCAGCCCAGACACACTCATACACCAGCACAGACTCTATGCTCCTCCCACCCAATGCTCCTCCCACAGGCAACTCTCAACTGGCACATCGCAGTCTGAGGACCATCCATCCATCCAGAAACTGTGGCAGGGAGCCAGATATTCGTGTCTTAGGATAAATTATCCAAAGTTCCTAGATATGAAAATCTTCACACAAGGTCACAAAAATTGATTAACGGCAGTGAGGTAAGATCACGTTGCTTACGTTGCTGGACTTCACAAGTGACCTCCACACCTTGATGCTGCACCAGCCTTTGGCTTTTCAATCATTCTCCTCCTGGGGATCCCCTTTCATTTATGATGGGATTACTCCTGAGATAACCAATTCCAGGGAAATTAGTAGCCCTGCTGGCTGATGCCCTGGATTCTCTACTCTAACGTCTCAAAAATTAGACCTCCGTGATCTTTATCCCTAACCTACTAGAAAAAATTATCCAAATCTCTTGCTAATATGATCCACCATGCTAAGGTCTCGAAGCCATAAAGACACACCTGCTTTGCAGACCTACCTCTCTGCCTCCAAAAGAGAAAGGGTACCAGGAGAATTAGAAAGCACTAATTCTCTGCATTTAAAAAAAGCCTCATTAAAGGCCAAGTATATCCACTCCATGGCCCAGCAGTGATAACGTTACCACTTGGGCTTGACCTAGTTATTGGAACTATGAAATCTTACACCAGCATCTGGCAAAGCCAATCAAAATCTCTTTCTCTCACTATTTAACTCTTACCTTCTCACATATACATCAGCAACTTTTTGCCATGAGACAAACCATTCCAAACATGGTGGCTTAACCCAGTAGCCATTTAGGCCATGATTCTGCAGATCAGCAGTTTGGGCTGGTTCAGCGGGGCAGTTCTGGTGTGGGCTCAGCTGCTCTCAGCTGGGATCATTCACGTGTCTGAAGTCAAAGACTTGTCTTTTAAACGTTGGCTCAGTGCCAGCTGGGGCACAAGGGCAACTGGGCCACATGTCCCATTAGAGCCCGGGATGAGGAATGGAAGGGGAAGGGGGAGCAAATCCATCTGGGAGCCTTGCTGTCCAGTCACTTTAGAATCCATCTCTGTCTCCTTCCTTCACTGAGCGGACCCTGGGAAGGATGATGGCTGGTCAGTTGGTGCTGATGAGAGGAAAAGGATACGGTTGGAAAGGAGTCACCACCACGTGAACAAATGCCAGTGCAAGGCAGATGGCTCACCGTCATCGACATTTATCACAGGGCCAATTTTTCAATGAACAGGAGTTCTGATGGCTGAAACAAGTAGAAATAAACTTCAGGGGGAGGGACCCAGTGGATCAGAGGAGGAAGATTGTATCTGTGGCCTGCTGTCTATTTGGGAGCTGGATTTCGGCAAAAGACATGTGTAAGCACCCAAAAATGTCTAATTCTGCCAAGTTCAAATCTTCCATCCTTCCATTTCCGTCTCCCCCCACATTCCAGTGCTCTCTGAGCCCCTTCACCCAATGGCTCACGTCAAATGAAATTCAACGGGAAACAGAGGAATTTCCGTTCTCTTGTCAACTGGGTCCAGGCAAATAGCTTTCTCTCTACCTTCCCAGACCCCTCACTCTCTACAAGTCCAAATCTGCTTCTTTCTCTCCCCTGTTGTCTCCATTTCTAACAAAGGGGATCCTGAAGCCAGTTTTAGTTTCCAAATGTGGAAGAAATGTCACTAACAGGAGGAACAGTGATGGACCCACAAGCACCAAATCCATCTTTTCCATCCCCATCCCTGACAAGACATCCCAGTCCTAGGCAGGAGTGGGCAACTCAGGTTTCAAAGGGCAGACTGAGATCTTACAAGATGCAGTAGAACATACCGGCCAAGAATATGGTCCTGGGAGTCAGGGAGTCTTACCTTGGGCCCTACCTGAACCACTTCTTAGCAGTGTAAGCTTGGACAAATGACTTCACCTCACTAAGCCTCAGTATTGCATTCATAAAATGGTAATAATATCACTTATCTCATGGGTTTTTGTGTGGATTAAATGAGAAATTACATATAGAGTGCTTTTGGCCTAGTACCTGATACCTTGTAAGAAATGGGAGATATTATTATCATTCACATTATTCTGTTAGGGAGGGAGGCTGGTGTCCAACCGTCTCTGTCTCACAGAACGCCCATAAATAGTGATTGCACAGCCTGGGAGTATTGACTGGCAGGTGAAAGCCATGTTCAGAGTAGGTTTGCTGGCAGGGGGTTAAGGAGTGAAATTTATCTTCTCACTGTGAAGTTCATTTAAAAATAATATATTAGCACATTTGGTGATGTGGTGGTGAGTAGGATCCCAATAACCGGAATTTTTTCCGGTTTCCCTGCCACATACCCATATTGGGTGGAGTAGCAGGTGGCCAAGAGAGGGGGCCAAAGCTCCCACCGTGGCACCGTGCAGGGACCAAGGCCTTCCCAAACCCTTGCCTTCCATCCTTCTCTGATTCTCTCCAGTTGGGCAGAAACACCACTGCTCATTAGAGCAAATGTCTCAGCATCCTTTTAAGAAATGGCTCACAAAATGATCCTCCAGGATTTACTTCTGATGACCAAATTAGCGTGTTGGAAGCTTCAATGAAAAGGCTGAAAGGCCCTAAGGGCAGAAAACTATAGAAATGAAGAAGTTCTGACACTGAGTGGTGGGACATCTGCCTTCCTGAGGTCTCCTTTACATAATACAAGCCGTTATCAGGCTATCAGGCTGCCAGCTCTCAGGCCCCATGCTGCCACCAAGATGCTGGGCAGCTGTGGGCCTCATGTTCTCTCATCTTTATTTATTTATTTTTTTTTTGTCCTCGCGGCATTCAGGATCTTAGTTCCCGGACCAGGGATAGAACCCTTGCCCCCCTGTAGTGGAAGCGGGGAGTCTTAACTACTGGACCGCCAGGGAAGTCCTTTTCATCTTTAAAGATGAAAACATTTTCTGGGTCAATGTTTCTCAAGTTAGACACCGACTTCAGAATCACCTGGAGAGTTTGTTTGAAAATGCAGAACCTTGGGCCCACTTGAAACCATTGGAGTCCAAGAAGACAGATACCCAGAATCTGTATTTGTAATAGTCCCCCTTCACAGTCAAGTTTGAGAGTCCCTAGCCTAGGAAAAATCTCTGAGATGCAGGACTAACCGCTGGTTCTGACTAGCTACCCACGCAGAGGAGGAAGGTTCTAACAGGATTTGTCTCTCTTCTTGGGGCACCTGAAATCAGCAAGAGGTAGGTATTCTGGTGAACAGGGTAATAACCATTGCTAACATCCGAGTCATCCTTGGCAAGCTGCAGCTCTGTCTCCCCTGCCGTTCTCTCCCAGCCAGGACCTCCCCCTGGGTCACAAACGCTGGCCGTCTCTCGCAGCCACTGTTACTGCGGAACTCAAGTCCGGCTCTTAATAAAAGCAGATCACGCATGCGCAGAGAGAAGGTTGCCAGAGTGGTCATCTGGGGTCAGTCTGTTACCTGCATTATCTTGATTATCATCCAAACAATTCTGTGAGGAAGGGACTACTTTGTCCCCCTTTGAACCACGACAACACTGCAGCACGAGGTTCAGCGACGCGTGCACGATCACCCAGCTAAGAAGTGGAAAACCCAGGATTGGAACCCAGGTAATAAGTCATAACAATCCCCCGTGGTGGCAGTTTAGGCATCAGTTTTAAGGGAGAGTCTTAAAGGGTCACACATTCTTACACTTCATCTGTGAAATAAGGAGATTTGAATTCACAGATCTCAGTGAATTCTTTCCAACCTTAAAAGTCAAAGTGAAAAAAGTCAATGGATTTGACGCCCATTGACGCCCAGGTCAATGGATTTCTACGCAGGGAAGGCAATCTGGGAACATGCAGGGACATTTTACATTGTCACAATGACTGGGAACTACGGGCAGGTAGACCCTGCAAATGCTAAACGGCCCACAGCTCTCCAAACAGGTCCAATAAAGGGGAATTGCCCTCCAGGTGCAAGAAGGGTAGCCATGGAGAAACCCCCTTAGGGGATGGAGATACAGTGTCTAGTACAGGTGTTCTAATAGTCCCACCCCCCAACAGGACACGGAGGAATACTGAGTAACCAGCCTTACTTGGCCATCTCTAAGAGATTCAGTTTATGAGAACTTTGGCAATTTCAGACAAGTTTATCTCCAGCAGAAAAAAAAAAAAAATCATACTGGTATTTGGGTGTCCTTCCATCATCTACCTGTGTTTTCATCGATTATATAGAGAATTCAGACCAAAGCAAAGTTTATCTGCAGCTGTGCATGATCTATGTGGGTAACTGGAGCATGAAAGATTGCAACAGTGTAAACAAAGCCAGGACTAAAATATGTTCCTTCTATGAGTCTCTACCCAGTAATGGTTATATTAATCACTGTTATCATTAGAGTTATCTTCCTCGGCATCATCCAAATCAATTCAGCAACTGTTTCTTTTGGTGATGTCTCCTTATTACAACATGGTATTAATTGTATCTGAGTGGATTTTCTGCTCCTGCTGCTGAACAGCTGTGTGAGAGTAAATACCCCTCAGTGAAACACCAGCTCAGACTGCCAGGATTCAGAAAATTGATCCAGATGTGACCAGCAGGACCGGGGGGCGGCTGCAGAATAGAATACACCAGCGTCTGCGCGAAACGCCGTGATCGGTGCCCAGTGTGATGAATTCTGAGACTTGTTTTCCAATACAATGAGCCATCGAAGAGTTAATGCTTGAGTTTGGCTTTCTGTTAGCTTAATATAGGTCCGAAGCATTGTATCCTCAGGCACTTTTGTCTGGCTCCCTCTTAAAAATTAAAAATAAATAAATAAATAAGCAAACAAATGAATACATAAATAAATACAGCCACCATCGAGAGAATACCCACATGGATTCCCTAAACAGCTGATTAAAAACCATACCTCAAATTTCTATTGTGGTTATTGGGGAACAAAGCTGTCTCAGCACTTTGATTGTTTTTTTTCTTAAGTACATTTCAAAGCCCTTTAGTTTGTGACTTCCACAAATTACAACTCTCACACTTTTTTTTTCCCCAGACAGACCAAGGCACATTTCAAAGCAACAAGCTATTTCTGTCTCTCCCTTTAGGGTCGCCAACTGGCTGGTGGTACCAGAAGACCTGTTGATCTGTATCTCTTTCGTGGCTTTGCATCAGTTCCATTGCCTCTGGGCATCACCAACGGCATTTATTTTACTTTATTTTGTTTCAAGGATCTAGCACCCAGTTAAGATTCAGGTCAGTTAGCTACTTTTCTTAACCGCTTGTTTGTTCATACGACTCTGAGCCTCCCGCCATTTCTTCATCTATTGAAAGTGGAAAGAATAGCTAGTCTTTCCGCTGCTCACTGGAAGAGCAGCAGTGAGGTACAGAGGACAGACCATAGGGCTGAGAGCGACAAGCCCCCTCAAGTCCTGTAGGAGGGTACACACCACGGGAAAAGCTTCTGGGGAGTCCTATGCAGTACATGGCAGAAGACTCACATTGTCTCCTTTGGCCCTACTGTACCCCTTCTAAGAAACTGTCCTAGGAAGTCCCTAATGATGGGTTCACAAGTTTTACATATGAATGCAGTTTGCTCCAATATTTACAATAACAAAAAGTTGCAAGCAATCTAAATATCAACAATATAAGACTAGTAAGTGAATGATGGTACATCCATATGATGAAATATTATGTAGATATTAGATTAAGGTTGTCAAAGACTTTGTAAAGCCATTGGAAATTTTTCAAACTAGTTTTAAATAAAAGATTAAAAATCACTCAATTTGACTTTTTTCAAAATTTAACACATCCACACATATAGGTAATCATCGTGTGTGTGTGTCATGTGCTTGTGTATAAAAGGAAGGGGGATTGCGAGAGAAAAAAATACGCTAAAAATATTTGTTGATCACTTGATGGGCTCTTCTGTGATTTATATTCCTTCATGTTTCTAAGTTTCCAAATTTTCTACTTTTATAATTGAGAATAATTCTCATTATTGTAAAAGCTTAATTGATGAGTGAAACTATTAAAATTATGCTTTAAAATAGTTTGAAGAGGTGGGCAAATGCCTATTAAAAAAGTCAGGGTAAATTCCTATCTCACTAATATGCATGTAAGCTCCCTGCATATCTGTTCACGGAGGATAAATTCTTATGATTGCAACTCTATCCAAAGTTATAGATGAAAGAAATAAACACATTAAAATATGAGTCTTGGTATTTCTTAATGGCAGGATTGGAGTGACCTTAACTTTTTCCTTAAATTTTTCTGAATTAGAACACAGCAAACAACAAAGATTCTTTTTTTCAAGAATTAAAAATATAGGGGAGTTGATATTGGCAAAAATGGGCATTTTTTAAATATTTAAAATATTTTTTAAAATATTTTTTGTACCCAGTTATATGAATTCCCTTCTTGTAGATATAATACATATATTTTTAATTAAATTTTTATTGAAGTATAGTTGATTTACAATATTGTGTTAGTTTCAGGCATACAGCAAAGTGATTCAGAAATATATATATACCTTATATTGATATATATATTCCTTTTTTTCAATTCTTTTCCATTATAGGTTATTACAAGATATTGAATATAGTTCCCTGTGCTATACAGTAAATCCTTGCCATTTATCGATTTGATATACGGTAGTGTTTATCTGTCAATCCCATAGTCCTAATTTATCCTCCCCCATATAATACATATATTTTAATCCATGGATTTAATACATGGAGCGGGAAGGGACTTTCCTTATTCTGAAGCAAGTGAAATGTGGCCAAGCAAAATATTTCCATAGCCCCGGAGAATAACTGTAGCCCAGCTGCTGCACAAACAGCCAACCTGCCGTCCAGCCTAGACTTGGAGCCAACATAGCCATCCATGGCAGGGAAGCTGTGGGCTGTTGCCCTTCATTACGTCAGGACTGGGAGAGACTGGTGAGGCTGCAGGGCAAGCAGTGGAGTGTTCAAAAGTTTAATCTCAAGACCCAGCATCAACTATTCCAAAGCCTGTTTAGAATAGCCTCTTAATATTCCCTCATGCCAATGGTGTGGAAAAATCAAGCTGTGATTAATCAAACAGGATTCCGAATGAGATAAACATCACTTCTTGGCTTTGAGAAATGTTGCAGAAGAGTCATTTGGAGAAACACATTTTTTAAAAAAAATAATTGCATCCTGAGGACATGTGAGTCATTCCCCACACACTGTAAAATGGACTAGTTCTGTCAACTCATAATCCATGACATATATGCTTACATGTGTACCTAAATTGCAAATTTTAGATAAGCGGGTATAACCTATTCATCTTTGTCAAATATATATATATTGAGAGGAGAGGGGAAATGCAAATTCTATTAAAATTATTAAAACTGAATTTTAACTTTAATAAGCCTTTTTGAGCTTTTTTTTTTCCTGTACAGAGATGTGGGGAATAAAAACAAAAAAAAGTCTTTAGGTTTTTGCCCCTGTCTGGCCTGTAAAAGGACGTGGACTCCCTCATTTATGATCTCCTAAGTCCTGCTCAGCCTTTGCCTGGCTCTTGTGGTCTTGGTGTCTCTTTCCTGAGCACAAAGAAAACTCACGGCTCCATATGTAACTGCATGCGCTGTCTACCCAAAGCATATGTGTTTAATCAACTTTAATACCCCTACAGTCCAGAGGAAGTGAAATGCTAGTCACTGGGAATAATTATCATTTCCATTACATTAGCAAGATTTGCTGGTGTGCCAGAGGAACGGGGCTCTCTCCATGACTCTGCTAACGCTGGCTGGCAACTTGGAGAAGAGCCGTCGGAGACCGAACTGAAATGCACACATTCTCCTCTTGTTCCCAGTCGTCCTACCTCTATTTTCCCCCTTACCTTGGGGTTGTAGACTCTACTGTGATTAATGAAGAAAATGGCTAAGCTGTCTCATTTTCTCACTTTCATCGACACATCCTTCATACAACTCTGCATTAAGAGAATGAAATCAAAATCGATGGTCTTTACAAGCCAGGGATATATCGGTGGGCTCATAAGGAGTCCAAGTAAGGAAGAAGATCCCGAGAGCATCAGGAAACCCATCAGATGGGCCAGCAGCTGTCGGGACAGGCTGGGATTCCCAACTCCGCACCACCTCTCAGAACGGGAATGCGGGGAGACCAGGGCTCCCACACAGTTCTCTCCAAGGGACACCTTTGGACAGGGTGCCTGTGACTCCTGGAGAGGACATACAGGACTGAGTTCTTCTCTGGGCTCTCTTGCTCCCCATGCAAACCATGTGAGCTATTTGATTTCTCTAAGTGTTGATCTCCTCTTTTGTGAAGTGGGAAGAAACATACCTGCTCTTTCTACTCGTGGCATTGCTGTGAAGATAAAGGAGGTGGTGTTTATGAAAGCTCTTTGTACACAGAAAGCATTAGGATAATAACTAAGAAGTGATGTAAAGGAGTATTGAACTTTTATATATAGTTGACCCTTGAACTGCGTGGATCTACTTTCACACAGGTATTTTTCAATAGTAAATACTACAGTACTACACAGTCTGCAGTTGGTTGAATCTGCAGCTAAGGAAGGCCAACTACAAGGTTATACAGTAAGTCCCCTACATACAAACCATCAAGTTGCGAACTTCCAAAGATGCGAACGTGCATTTGCATGTCCAGTCATGTAAGTTAGTTCACATGTCTGGCGTACTTTGTCCCGTGCGTGCATCCTCTACAAGTGGTTGTGCTTTTGTGTACTTTACTGCACAGTACTGTATAGAGTACAGTAGTACCAGTATCTTTATTTCAAGCCCAGGATATCCGGAAGCAAACGTAAAAGCAGCTTTGCTTGGCGTGAGGTTACGGCCATCATCACGAATGGGGTTTGGAGGAACATTTGCCCGCAGTTTGTTCACAATTTTCGTGGATTTAAGAAGGTGGGTAGGGAGGCCAAAGAGGTCTTAAGCAACTTAGTGACCCTCAGCGAGAATCTGGAGCTAGATCTGCAAGAGGACGACTTCACTGAACTCCTTGCTGTGCAACACGAGGAGATAACTAATGAAGACCTGACGGAATTGGAGGCCCAGAGAAAGGACAAAGAGAGACAAGAGGAAGAAGAAGTAACTGAAGAACTGAAGAGATTCACGATGCAGGAAATGGCAAGGGGATTTTCTTTATTTGAGGAGGCACTGTTAGATTTTGAGGCACAGGACCTGAACATAGAACGGTACACAAAAGTTGCAGCAGCCGTTCAGAATGCAATCCAGTGCTACTGCGTCATCTATGACAAGAGAAAAAGAGCTACTACCCAGACATCCCTGGATCATTTTTTCAAGAGGGTAGATAGGCTTGAATCCAGCAAGGAACCAGAACCTGTGGCCTCAGTGTCAGGCGTGAGGGAAATTGCAGCTTGCCCTCCATCTCCTATTGCTGACGATCCTTCAGCTCTACCATCTCCCACCTTCTCTCCCTCCTCCAGTCAGTAACTCTTCTTGCCTGTTCACTCGATGCCAGCCCCTGTGTGCCAGCTGTTGTACTGTACTGCTATACTTTTCAAGGTACTGTAAGAGTAAAAGTGTTTTCTTTTTTTCTGTGTTCTTTTATGTACTATTTGTGTGAAAAGTATTATAAACCTATTACAGTACAGTACTGTATAGCCAATTGTGTTAGTTGGGTACCTAGGCTAACTTTGTTGGACTTATGAACAAATGGGACTTACGAATGCCCTCTCAGAACGGGACTCCTTTGTATATATGGGACTTACGGTACTTGGATTTTCCACAGTGCAGAGGGTCAGGGCCCCTAACCCCAAGTTCTTCAAGGATAAATCATATATATATTTTATCTCCGATCTTGGCAGGGTGGGGAAAATGTACCCTCTATAACACTGCAGGAGCAAGGACAAACAGGCTTAAATTTTGCAATTTACCAATCTATGTCAAAAGACATTCAATATGCACGTATCTTTTGATCCAAGACATCCACTGCCTTGCTCTTATTTAATTTGCTGTCGTAGAATGCCAAAGTGACATGTGGATTTGTAGCATGTGTCCAACTCAGTACTCGTTAGAGCAATTCTAGTGTTGAGAATGTTGCCAATAACATCTGTTTTCCAGTAACTTCACATAAAAATAAAATAAATTACATAGCACAGGGAACTCTACTCAATACTCTGTAATGGCCTACATGGGAAAAGAATGCCAAAAAAAAAAAGAAAAAAAAAGTGAATATATGTATATGTATAACTGATTCACTTTGCTGTACACCTGAAACTAACACAACATTGTAAATCAACTATACTCCAATAAAAATTTTAATTAATAAATAAATAAATAAAATTACATAATTTTTAAAATTACTTATGACATTCACTTATACAAATAAAATGATCAATAAAATGATCACATGTAAATGTGTGTATATGTGCACACATGTATGTAAAAAAAAGTTCAGAAAATATAGTAAAGGAAATTAGAAGTTGCTCATGTTAGGTAGAATGAGTTTTGTTTTTTTTTTTCATCTGAATAGCTGTAGTTTTGCATTTGTTTTACAATGAATACATTTGCTTTTGCATATAAAATTCCACTTTTTAAAATACAACATAAATCAATATGTGATTAATAATCTGTGTAACACTAAGAATGCAGAAAAGGAAAATCAACAAGAGTACAAGCTGGAAGAATGGAGATGACTTAGTAGTGACAGAGAGAGGGCATGCTAGTCCAGAGGGACAGTAGGAGTTTAAGTTCAGAGTCAACAAGGAGAATGACATGCACGGGCTACAATAGGAAAAAAAATTCTGGCAGGGAAGCTATGGATAATATCATCTGATAAGGAGGATAGAGGCAGAACAGAGAACCTTAAATTTTATCCTATCAGCAGTGGGGGCCACTGGCCATTGTTGAGCCTGAATGTTCAATTTTGAAATATATATATATATTTTTTCAAGATATAGGCACATCTATTTGGACATTAAAGTAAGATTTCAGATATGTAGGGATTTATGAGGAACGAGCAGAAAGGACTATGGAAACCGTCTGAGCTTGTCTCGGAAGGAGAAGATGACAGCTATGCTCTCTATTTCAGTTATCCACTTCTACATATCAAACCCTCAAAACTTAGCTCAAAATAATTTATTATTTTTCATGATTCTGCGCTCCGGGCTCGGCTCAGCAGAGCAGCTTTTCTGCTGCATGTGGTGTCTACTGGGGCTGAAATGAACAAGATGGCTTCACCACTCATCTATCAGCTGCCTCTGAACCACATCTGTGCCTAGGGGCTGGCCAGGGGTCAAGAACTGTGAAGGGTATGAGATTGACCCTGCTTGCAGATTAGTCACAGTTTCATAGATGCTGACAGAATCTTATGTGAGCAACAGAGGACATTATTGTTCATGGCACAGGAGTCAGCATGAGCTTTGTGTTTGCATGGGTTCCCCTTGTCCCCCTCAGGTCCCCCAGCAGCAATATGGAGTGACTCAGGACGCCCACCTTGGGTTGTACCAACAGCTGAGGGACCCTGAGCTTAGGAAACTCCCAATCTTACAAGGGAACTGCTAGCAAACACAGCCAACTTTGTCCCAGAAGGAAACATTATCTTTATTATCCTGGTCAGGAAACAAACCCCCCCTCTGCCCAGGAGGGATAACCTATCTCTATCCTTCAAGGATCTTTGTTATGCAGATATCCTTGAAAAGACAGTTCAAGACCAAAGCTGTCACAGACATCTAGGAACATGCAGAGCTGCACCCCCCAACACTGGATATCTTCTTTCTCTGTATGACCTCTCCATGCAGTGGCTTCCTCACAGCTTGATGCTCTCAAGAGAGGCAGACCTTTTACCTGGGGGCTGGTTTCCAAGAGGGCGGAATTAGAGGCTGCCTACAGGCACCACACCACTTCTAGAGAATCACTTCTATTGGTCAAGGTCCATCCCAAATTCAGCCCAGATAGATGCAAGGGGCAGGGAAAAGAACTCCACCTCTTGGTATGAAGGCAGCATATATTGCAGGGTAGTGATGGTTGGTGCCTACTTACCAAACTCCCTACCTAGGGAGAGCAGTGATTTCAACATTATTAGAAGGAAGCATTTAGTGTGTATATAACATTCTTTAAAAATAATAATTCTGAAGGAAAGTAACAAATGAGAACAAGAAGTCTGAGTGGGAAATGAGATACTGCTCGAAGTATACCCTGAGTAGAGAATTTTTTAGAGGTTGTGTTTTTCTTTTTAATTTTTGTTGGAGTATAGTTGATTTACAGTGTTGTGTTACTTTCTACTGTACAGCAAAGTGAATCAGTTATACATATACATATATCCACTCTTTCTTAGATTCTTTTCCCATATAGGTCATTACAGAGTATTGAGTAGAGTTCCCTGTCTATACAGTAGGTTCTTATTAGTTATCTATTTTATATATAGCAGGGTGTTTATGTCAATCCCAATCTCCCAATTTATCCTTCCCCCTTTTTCCCCTTGGCAGAGGTTGTGTGTTTTACGTACACTGTGACACAGGTTAATTTAACCCACTCACCACCAAGAGTCCTCAAGCTTTGATTTCTTCCTTGAGAGAGACTTCGCTCCATCTACAGAAAGTATGCTTTGCTTGTGTCTCTGTTTTAAGCTTTGGCCATTTCCATTGGTTCTGTGCCAATACAGAGCACCCCCTCCCAGTGTTCCCTAGCTGGGGGGCAACACTCCCCAA
Organism: Balaenoptera musculus; assembly: GCF_009873245.2. Taxonomy (NCBI): domain Eukaryota; kingdom Metazoa; phylum Chordata; class Mammalia; order Artiodactyla; family Balaenopteridae; genus Balaenoptera; species Balaenoptera musculus. The sequence continues at coordinate 26,700,147 of NC_045805.1, read as the reverse complement.
AGAGGGTTTCTCTGGGAATTCTGAGAGAGTCTTCTTGATACTAGAACTGCCAGCCTAGGACCAGTGTGGACTAATGGTTCCCAAACCTGGCTGGGCATCAGAAGCACCTGTGTGGATTTTTAAATGCACATCCCCATCTGCAACCCCAGATCCACTGGATCAGAGTCTCTGAAGATGCAGTCCAGAAACCTACAAGCTCCCAGATGATTATCATGCAGCCAGTCTGGCTCATGTTGAGCATCCAAACCTGGGAACTTCTAGTTTAGCTGATTTCTGCCCAGCCAGTTTGTCACTATCACAAGAGCTCTCCTCTCTTCCCCACTGTCACCCATCATAGCTGCAGTTCCCTCACTTTATTTTTTTTAATTTTTATTTGATATTGGAGTATAGTAGATTTACAATGTTGTGTTAATTTCAGGTGTACAGCAAAGTGATTCAGTTATATATATATACATATATCTATTCTTTTTCAAATTCTTTTCCCATTTAGGTTATTAGAGAATATTGAGTAGAGTTCCCTGTGCTATACAGTAGGTCATTGCTGGTTATCTACTTTAGAGTAGTGTGTATACATCAATCCCAAACTCCTCTAAACTTCCGTAGCGAGGCAGCACCTCAGGAGAGAACCTTATGATTTTAGGTATCCGTGAAATGAGGAGAAATAAGTCACCACAAGAATCTCACTTCTTCAATAAACAGAACCACTGCCATGACAGTTGGCTCTTTGTGGTGGAGAAAGACAAGCAATATAAGATTCCAGGAGGCTTCAAGCATCTCACAAGTTTTAAATCTGAAGTGCTTCGCAATTTCTGTTCAGTCCCCCTCCAAAATCTCACAGGTGGGTTTTCAAGTACAGTAACACACAAGTAAAAAAGTAAATACAGGCTATTTGTCTTTGACCAGTGTTCGTTGCTGTCATCTTTCAAGCAAATATTTTTTACTTGTCATCTTTTGAATAAATATATTTTAACCACTCTATTTCTAAATGAAACAAGAAAGCCTTTTCAAAATATTTATAGTGCATGCTTCTGTCATGCCATGAAGAAATCACAGTCTGAGATAAAGATCACAAACTGATCTCCTGGAGGCTGGCTGTGGTCCTTAGATGTGCTTTGTATGGTCATCGTAGGCTTTTTTAAATTATGCTAATATCTTAAAATCCCACAAAAAATCCAGATTTCTGGCACCTCCTGAGAAGGCAGGAGACCTGGTGTCTCTGACTCACTCCCAAGGGCCACCGTCATCTGAGCTGAATAGAATTTCCTCCGTTAGATGTGACATGTGGTCTCCGATTTGCTACATTTGCCACCCCTCAATATGTTCTTGTAACGAGGTTAGTTAATTGCTTGGCCCCTGAGGCATCTGGGTTTGTGTCCCTTGCTGAGCAATGGGATCACAGCAGAAATCATTACCCAAAATGACTGAGACTGTATTCTGAGAGAACAAAACAATAGAAGAGTGTCAAGACCAAGGGAAGTTTTAGAGCAAAAAGAAACTAAAATGAGCAAAAAGAAACTAAAATCAGCAAAAGGGAGGCTTCCCTGGTGGCGCAGTGGTTAAGAATCCACCTGTCAATGCAGGGGACACGGGTTCGATCCCTGGTCCGTGAAGCTCCCACATGCTGTGGAACAACTAAGCCCGTGCGCCACAACTACTGAGCCTGCGCTCCAGAGCCTGTGAGCCACAACTACTGAGCCCACGTGCCACAACTCCTGAAGCCCGGGCACCTAGAGCCCATGCTGTGCAACGAGAGAAGTCACCACAATGAGAAGCCCGTGCACCTCAACGAAGAGTAGCCCCTGCTCACTGCAACTAGAGAAAGCCCGTGCACAGCAACAAAGACCCAAAGCAGCCAAAAATAAATAAATAAAATAAATAATAAAATTTAAAAAATAATAAATAAAATAAAATCAGCCAAAGGTAGCAGGGACAAACCATCACGAATCCAATAGTCAAAAGATCTGGGTTCTACAGCCACTATGGAGAACAGTATGGAGGTGCCTTAAAAAACTAAAAATAGAACTACCATCCGACCCAGCAATCCCACTACTGGGCATATACCCTGAGAAAACCATAATTCAAAAAGAGTCATGTACCACAATGTTCATTGCAGCTCTATTTACAATAGCCAGGACATGGAAGTGACCTAAGTTTCCATTGACAGATGAATGGATAAAGAAGATGTGGCACATATATACAATGGAATATTACTCAGCCATAAAAAGAAACGAAATTGATATTTGTAGTGAGGTGGATGGACCTAGAGTCTGTCATACAGAGTAAAGTAAGTCAGAAAGAGAAAAACAAATACCGTATACTAACACATATATATGGAATCTAAAAAAAAAAAAAAATTGTCATGAAGAACCTAGGGGCAGGACAGGAATAAAGACGCAGACCTACTACAGAATGGACTTGAGGACACGGGGAGGGGGAAGGGTAAGCTGGGACGAAGTGAGAGAGTGGCATGGACATATATACACTACCAAACGTAAAATAGATAGCTAGTGGGAAGCAGCCGCATAGCACAGGGAGATCAGCTCAGTGCTTTGTGACCACCTAGAGGGGTGGGAGGGAGACACAAGAGGGAAGAGTTATGGGGATATATGTATATGTAGAGATGATTCACTTTGTTATAAAGCAGAAACTAACACACCATTGTAACGCAATTATACTCTAATAAAGATGTTAAAAAAAACAGTGAAGCAATGTAAAATATTTTTCAATTAAACACAAATTTATTGTTTTGGTAGGACTACATTTCTCTTTAATCATTGAAAAATTAGCATCTGAATTGAAAGGTATGCTGTAAGTATAAAACACACTGAATTTCAAAGACTTAGCACAAAAAAGTGTAAAATATCTCATTAATTTTTATTTGACAGCATGTTGAAGTAAAAATATTTTGGATATATCTGTTTAAATAAATTACTAAAAAAAAAAAAAGATCTGGGTTCTAATCCCAGCTCTGCCACTCAGCTAAGAGAGACTCCAGCCACATGACAGAATATCTCTGTGCTTCTGAGTCCTCATCTGTGACTTAGAAAGCAAACTGATGTCTTAGCATCTTGTAGATTGAAAATGGGGGTCAGCAAAATACCGCTCAGGTCAAATCTAGCCAGCTGCCTGTTTTTGCACAGCCCACTAGCCAAGAATGGTTTTTTTACATTTTTTTTAATGGTTAGGGGGAAAAAAAACAAATGAAAACTAATGTTTCATGGTACAGGAAAAGTATATGAAATCCTAATTTCAGCAGCCATTAATAATTAAGTCGTATTGGAACACTGCCACGTTTGTTCATTTACATACCGTCTGCGGCTGCTTTCACGCTCCAATGGCAGAGTTGAAGAGCTGCAGCAGAGACGGCGGCCCACAAAGCCTCAAATATTTGCTAGCTGGCTCTTCACAGGAAAAGTTTGCTGAGCCTGGTCTAAAGCATCATTCCAAGCTGCTCTGTTAATATACCAAACTCTACCAGAGAATTCCTCACTCGTATTCATATAAAGCATTCTTTCTAAAAGAAGTTGAAAGTACCAGGTGATTATTTCAGTAGCAGGGTGTTTTAAGTATGACCAAAGCATTTGCATAGGCTTTTTTTCCATGGAAATAAGAATAATAGTAACTCACTTATCGAACACACACTCTGAAATCCCTTGAAGCAGGTTTCATCCCCCTTTTTAAGGTGAGTAGACCAAAGCTTAGGAAATCTAAGCAATGTTCCCAAGGTCAAGCAGCCAATACGAGGTCAAGTGAAAATTCAAGTCTGTCTAACTCCAAAGCCCAGTTCATCATATAAGAATCAAATGTCCATCCCCAGGGAAGATAAATTGGGATTAACACCCTACTTTGTTGCACCGAAATTTTTTTTTTCGTCAAACCCATCCCATCCCTAATTCTAAAAACCCTACACATAATAGATTCCCTTGACTTTTTTTCCCCTTAAATCTCATCTTTCTCCTTCAGAAACATTGCCATGGAAGCTGAGGATACCCAGGGTTCCTCGATTTGATGATGCGATGCTTAGTCCTCGTGAAAATAAAATCCCATTAGCCACTGATGTGCTCAGCCAGTAGTGGGTACACCCATGCTACCTTAATATGGCCTTAGAAGTCATGCCTTTACTGCATTCTTGCCAATCTTAATGGCTGTTCATTTACATCCTTAATACTCCCACTTTCATACCGGCAGTATTTTTTTCACTTTTGTAGTTAAATCAGATTTTCTGGAAATGATAGAAACTCATCAAGCAGCACGTTTGTGCCTTTAAGCAAAAATAAACCACAAATGAAAGGAAGGAGAAAGAAAAAGAGTGGAGACAGAGCAATGGTGACAGGAGTGAAAAGAGATAAGAAACAGACGTGCCATGGAGCAGAGAGAAAGACGGATGGATGGAGGGAAGAAAGAAAAGAATGGTCCATGGAAGAGACAGAAAGAAGAGAGCATGAGAGGACAAAGGGAAGAAATAGAATCATTTTTCCCAGAGGAGAAAGAAAATATCCAACCACCCTATTTCCTTAATCCTTTTCCCACCTGGATCCATCTGCAACTGTTCCAATTTGAATCCAAATAATGTCTGAGATTTGGGATTCACTAGTAAACTAGCTCTGATTCCCTAATCCCAACGCCGGATGTTCAGGGGTGTTGGGATTTGGAGTTAATTAATTCAGCCACCTGTAACATTCTTTCAGATGTTGTTACCTTTTCATCTCAGTGCAAAGTTATCTGCAGATGTTAAGAAAGGCTTTCCCCACCCCTAACTGCCCCAGCTCTGAAAAGCCTTGTCTTCATCCTCATGGGCAATCTCTTTCACCCCACGCTCCTTTATTTCCGAGTGCAGATCTTGAGCTTTGGGCAGGGATCCCGTAGAATGAATAGTTTTCTCTACTCTCTAAACTTGTTTATTTGTGACCTCTTTACTGTGCAGGTGCATGCCCATCTTGCTATGGAAAACAGAAAGAAAAATCTATATTAGGTAAAGAGGGTGTGATTTTAGATTCTCAAACATAAGTGCTCGTTACTTTGTGAAAGAGAGCAGATTCAAAATAATTTTACAAAGGGAACTTGGGGCTACCCTGATGGCACTCCCTCCACTTGCCTTCACACAGATGGAGAAGCCTGCTTTTCAAGAAAGTGACCTTGCTGGGTGTCTCCTCAGATTTTTGCTGTCATATCCAAGTACAGTGCTTATAGGCACTCACCCTGCAAACAGCGATGATAGTCATCAGGGAGTTTAAAAATACTGAGTTCCTGGGACTTCCCTGGTGGTCCAGTGGTTAGGAATCCACGCTTCCACTGCAGGGGGCACGGGTTCGATCCCTGGTCGAGGAAGTAAGATCCCGCAAGCCACACAGCCAATAAATAAGTAAATGAATAAGTAAATAAATAAATAAAAATACTAAACTCCTTACCTCCCAGTATTAACTGAAAGTTTTAAGAGGTACAATATACAAGGTGGTTTGTTTGAAAGACATCAATTAAAATCACTCCTCAGACTATTTGCTTAGCATGTTTTAGAACCTTCTCCAGCCAGTCTAAGACATGGGGGTCTTTGTGAGCCAGAGAAGACATCCAAGTGGTCTACCGTTTTGATCCTACTTAGTAGCACCCCACGAAAAAAAAATCTTATGGCATATGTTTTCTACCTATTTTATAGTTAAGAGAATTGAGACTAAATTTAAACAAACTTGGGGAAGGATTGGAATTAAAACCCATGTCCCTGACTGCAGAAATAGAGACACAGATGTAGAGAACAAACATATGGACACCAAGGGGGGAAAGTGGCGAGGGGTGGTGGTGGTGGGATGAATTGGGAGATTGGGATTGACATGTATACACCAATATGTATAAAATGGATAACTAATAAGAACCTGCTGTATAAAAAAGTAAAATAAAATTCAGAAAAAACCCACGTCCCTGACTTCAGGTTCATTGTTCTTCCCACTCTATGCCATTCCTCTTACTTTTAGAAATAAAATAATTTATTCCAGGAACACAGATCCCCTCTGGTTTATACAGTAAGTGTCTGACCAACAAGCAGTTTAAGAATCTCCATTTGTAATATCCTGTTAGATGTTGAAGGACATTAAAAATGGTGGCCACTAATAAGCATGCTGGCATTGTTATCCACATTTCAAAGCATCTCTTGAGAGAAGGAAAAAGGTTGGTCAAGCACAATTATCTTGTATAGCAGTTAAAGTTTTAACTACTCCAATATGTTGGTGGTAAGATTTAATCTTAGTGTAAGGATACCTTTATCACCCATTGGGATTTATCATGCACTCAAAGCAATTTAGACACAGATGCTTCTTGCCTTTAAGAATCTTTCTCAAATGGAATTCCTCTCCATGGATCCTCATTTGTATGGGTGGAATTTCTTGCTAAGAAAACAAAATGTCTTTCAAAATCCCAGCTTGTTACCAACTTGTCATATTGGAAAGAGAACACAATTTCAGCTGCATATTCCCTCTCCAGTCAAAAGTTAATGAGATAATGAGCTCAGTTTAATTTCTTGGTAAGGACACCATTTTCAAATCACAAAGGCCCCTGACAATTCTGGCATTTCTCACTGCCTTCCTTTTTGTTGCCTTCCTTTTTGGTGCCCTTCATTTGCAAAGGAAAAACAGAAGATGCAAGTTCCAAATTTAGCATAATCTTTCCCAGTTTGAATTTCATCTTAGCCTATATTTTATTCATGTATCTGGTCCCACGGTCCACCTTTTCATTTATATATATATAGAGAGAGAGAGAGAGAGAGAGAAACAGAGAGACAGAGAACCAGCAATGAACAAGATATTGATTGTGCTAGGAACTAAAAATACAGAGCTGGATAAGAGCCTGTTCTTAGGGCATTTAGCCTAGTGTAGAAAACTGATCGAACCCCCATAAGCAATCTGTCTGGGGGATGGGGTGTAGGCATGGAGGGTGAATTTAATCCTGCTTGGAGGAATCAGAAAAAGTCTTCTTAGAGAAGATATATTTGAGCTGAGCCTTCAAGGATTAATAAAAATATCCAACATAAATGAAGGAAGATACAGATGCTCTCTAAACTCTTTAAATGTATCGGGGACTTAGGATGTATGGCTGGAAAGCCAAAGTGGATGGATCTGTTGTGACCCGATGAGGAACTTGAATCCTAGGTAAAGACTTTGTACTTTATTCTACGGTCTAAAACTGTTACCAGGGATTTTTCAGCAAGGGAGCCACAGTGTCAAATGTGTATTTGAGAAAGAGGAGTGATTCAAGTAGAGTAACGAAAAGTGAAGACGGAGAAACTTGGCAAAAGGGAAATTTCAAAGACAGAATAGGAGACGGGAGAACCGAAACTAGGATGTTGGGGATGGAAAAGAGAGAAAGGGGTGTGTATTGGACACCTTCCCTCTTCCTAGGGTCACAAGCAAATGGCCCATGAGCGCCTCCATTCTCCAACTCCTTACCCTTTAAACTCTATACACAGTTGCCCAAACGTCATGCATACTTTGGCTGAGAGCTAAAAACAAGGATCCCTGCATTCATTTGAATCTCTTTTTATTTTTGAAAATGAAGACTGTCAGGTAATAATATCTCATCAGCTCAATCCCCAAAACACCAGCTGGTGGCCTCTTCGGGGCGACCTGGAACAAGCAAGAGGGAGCGTGCATGACCGTATTTGCCGCTGATTAAGTCTAACTCCGGGTACCATAATCTGCCCCAGCCAGCTGGCATGCTTTCATCTTCCAGCAGACACCCCACGTCCATATTCATCTGCACAGAAAGGCAGAGGCTCACACCTTTCATCAGAATAATGAGCAAAGATGCCCGCAATAACAAAATTGGATTCTTTGGGGGATGGCATCTCTTCCTAATCATTCCATCTGATCAATTCTTCATTCTGTCTGTCTAGCATGTCAGAAGGGGCTCAGTGACATGCATACCTTCCCTCCTGAGAATTTCTCCCAATTCCAGTTTTGAATTAATTTTCTGAATTGGTACTGCAAAGTCTTCAGGATAATTTAGGGCAAGGGTCTCCAGGCAATGCAGTGGAATTTAGTGACGTGGCTCAGTGCTTCCACGTTACCCATCTTGGGGGATTTCTCTGGAAACGTGAGCACAGCCTGATCAAGGAACTATTCCTGCCCTCTGACACCCCAAGATCTTAACAATTTTTTTCACTGCTTTATTGAGCTATAATTCGCATACCATAAAATTCATCTTGCAAAAGTAGTAGTCTTTAGTATATTCACAAAATCATGCAACCATCATCACTATGTAATTTTAGACCATTTTCATCACCCCAAAAAGAAAGCCCAGACCCATAAGCAGAACCTCTCCATTCCCCCCTCCCTCCAACCCCTGGCAACCACTAAACTACTGTCGATTTCTTTGGAATTACCTATTCTGAACATTTCATATAAATGGAATTAGACAACATGTGGCCTTTTTGTGTCAGACTTCTTTCATTTAACATAACATTTTCAAAGTTCATCCATTTATCCTTTGACCCAGATACCTCATTTCTTGGAATTGGTCCTAGATATATTTGCATATGTACTAACTGGTGTGTGTACACATTTTTTTCCAGCATTGTCTATAATAACAAGTTTGAACATGCAGGGGTTCTTCCATGGGGGACTATTTAAGTTACTTATGGTCATTCATATAATAGATTCCTGTGCAGTGTAACACAGAATGAAGAAGTTGTCTATACACTGTTATGCAAAGGCTTCCAAAATGCATTGCTGAATGAAAAAAGCAAGATTCAGAAGACTGTATATAGTATGCTTCCTTTTGTGTAAAAGGTAGGGTGTTGGGGAAATAAAAATATATGTTCCTATTTGCAGAGGATGGAAACAGGCAATGGAGGCATGAGGAGAATCAGGGTTGTTCAGTGTGTACTTTTTATGTAGTTTTGATGTATGCTCCATCTACATGTATTACTGGTAAAATGTTTTTTGGGGCTTCCCTGGTGGCGCAGTGGTTAAGAATCCGCCTGCCAATGTAGGTGACACGGGTTTGATCCCTGGTCCGGGAAGATACCACATGCCGTGGAGCAACTAAGCCCGTGCGCCACAACTACTGAGCCTGCGCTCTAGAGCCCAGGAGCAACAACTACTGAAGCCCGCGCACCTGGAGGCCGTGCTCCTCAACGAGAGAAGCCACCGCAATGAGAAGCCCGCGCACCGCAACGAAGAGTAGCCCCCGCTCACCGCAACTAGAGAAAAGCCCACGCACAGCAAAGAAGACCCAACGCAGCCAAAAATAAATAAATACATTTTTTTTAATTTTTTTTTAAAAATAGGTAACTGTGAGTGAGGATCATAAGCCTTCTCCAGGTAAGAAAAAGCCTAAATCTCCCTTCCCTTTAAAAGCACCCTCTCATGTGGAGAAAAGCGAACCCTCTTACACTCTTGGTGGGAATGTAAATTGGTACAACCACTATGGAGAACAGTCTGGAGGCTCCTTTAAAAACTAAAAATAGAATTACCATATGATCTAGCAATCCCACTCTTGGGCATATATCCAGAGAAAACCATAATTCGAAAAGATACACTGCACCCCAAAGAACCTTGCACCCCAGTGTTCATTGCAGCACTATTTACAATAGCTAAGACATGGAAGCAACCCAAATGTCCATCAACAGAGGAACGGATAAAGAAGATGTGGTACATATATACAATGGAATATTGCTGAGCCATAAAAAAGAACAAAATTGGGTCATTTGTAGAGACGTGGATGGACCTAGAGACTGTCATACAGAGTGAGGTAAGTTAGAAAGAGAAAAACAAATATTGTATATTAACGCACATATGTAGAATCTAGAAAAATGGCACAGATAAACTGGTTTGCAAGGCAGAAATAGAGACACAGATGTAGAGAACAAACATGGACACCAAGGTGGAAAGCGGGGGTGAGGGGGTGGGATGAATTGGGAGATTGGGATTGACATATATACACTAATATGTATAAAATAGATAACTAATAAGAACCTGCTGTATTAAAAAATAAAGTTAAATTAAATTTTAAAAATTTTTTAAAAGAATGAAATAATGCCATTTGCAGCAACATGGATGGACCTAGAGATGATCATACCAAGTGAAGTCAGACAGAGAAAGACAAATATCATATGATATCACTCATATGTGGAATCTAATTTAAGAAAATGATACAAATGAATTTATTTACAAAACAGAAACAGACTTACAGATATCAAAAACAAACTTATGGTTACCAAAGGGGAAATGTCGGCGGGAGGGATAAATCAGGAGCTTGGGATGAACACTCGCAAACTACTATATATAGGATAGATGACCGACAGGGACCTACTGTGTAGCACAGGGAGCTCTACCCATCATTCTGTGATAACCTATGTGAGAAAAGAATCTGAAGAAGAATGAATATATGTATACGTATAACTGATTTACTTTGCTGTACACCTGAAACTAACACAACATTGTAAATCAACTATAATCCAATAAAATTTTTAATAAAATAAATTAAATTAATAAATAAATAAAAGCACCCTCTCTTCATAAGATTCTCTTTTTGCCTATATAAACATGTGTTTATAACTGCTCACACATGGAGCGAAAGACTGGAAGGAAAGCATAGACTTTCTGTTAAATCTACTGAAGGAACAAAAAGCCCTAAAGCCATCCAGGAGCTCCTAGGCACTTGAAAAAGCTGGACAGAATGTTTATCAGCCATTCCCAGGGATTGATGGGTTTATTATTCTGCTGCTTCTCCACAATTGTCCTAGACTGATGTGGCCCAAGGAAATGCCTGTTAATACCTGCTAAATATAATACAGGGGCCAGAAAAGAGATTTGAGTCACTGTGGGTGGTGTGAAAAAGTAATCTGATGTCAGAGACCACGATTTATTAGCTGTGTAACCTGCTTTCACTTTTGTAAAATGGAGGAAATGGCAATGCCTGCCCTGTCCATCCCACAGGATCCTTGTCAGGATCAAAGTGACAACGTATGTGACAGCATCTTGTAAACTCTAAAAGGTTACACTAATGATAGGCACAGTGGTTATTTTTCAAAACTACCTCTAATAACTAGACCTTCCAAGGGTCACAATTTCTCAGGAAACCAAATATCATATCGTTTCCTTTGCCCTTTTCCTCGCTCTCATCAGGCAAGTGTAGATTTGGCAAAAGAAAGAAAAGCATAGTATTGGCTGTGTGACATTTGTCATTACTTTTTAAAGCCTTGCATCCAAGGCTAAAATCTTAGCAGCCATGGTCATGGGTTGAATTGTGTCCCACAAAAAGAGATGTTGAAGTCCTAACCCCCCCAGGACCCCAGAATGTGACTTATTTGGATTCAGGGCCTTTGCAGATACAATTAGTTAAGAGGAGGTAATGCTGGAATAGTGTGGGTCCTTATTTCAGTCAGACTGGGGTCTTCATAAGAAGATGGCATGAAGATAGAAAGGTGCCATGTGAAGATGGAGGCAGAGATTGGAGCTCTGCATCTCTGCAAGCCAAGGGACATCAAGGATGGATGGTACCACCAGAAGCTAGAAAGAGGCAAGGAAGGATTCAGAGTCTCAGAGGGAACACGGCCCTGCCGATACCTTGATTTTGGATTTCTAGCCTCCAGAACTGTAAGAGAATACATTTCTGTTGTTTTAAGCCACATTGTTTCCTGTCCTTTGTTATGGCAGCCCTAGCAAACTAATCCAGCCATTCTCTCATTTCTTTCTTGATGCTTCCTTTGACCTGGGCAGTTGGCTTTAAGTGGAGAAAGGTGCCTGGACTCTCTATGTGGCTCCGGCCATCTCAGCAGAAGTCACTCTACCTGAGGACCTCAGAGTTACTCCAAGGGGTCTTCAACCAACTGCAGACCAACTGAAGAAAATTATAACTATTATCGTAGGGGATTGAATGGTCAGTGAAATGAATTTACATGAAAATATGACCTCATACCACTGATTCAGACTTTCACTAGACAATGATGAAACTGAGGCAGATGGAATATAAAAAGCTTTTCCTGACTATCACTGTACATTTGAGATATGTAGCTTTTAGGAAAGATCAGGAAATGTTTTCCCTGCGGAGAACTCTCCCTTTCCTAGCCGTTTTGTTCTATTCAGGTCTTTAATAGGTTGGATGATACCCACCCATATTGGGGAAAGTCATCCACTTTACTGATTCAAACTCTAATCTCATCTGAAACACCCTCACAGACACACCCAGAAATAACGTTTAATATGGGCTCCCTACATCCCCGTCAAGTTGATGTATAAAATTAACCATCACAATTACCATCTCTATACAAATCATTATCTGTCTCAATTATTGTGTTCAGAAGAAAAGAAAAAAAACTGAACAGGTTACAAATGTCTCCTCCCTATTCCATGCTTTTGAGGGTGTGTGTGTGTGTGTGTGTGAGTTTAATAAATGTAATGATATAGGTAAAATCTTTAGACCTATGTAAAATGAAAGTATTGTATTACTTGATGGTAATGTTATTTCAGATCATCCTGATTCTGACATTTTCTGAATTGGTTTTAAAAGGCTACACTTATTTAAAACAATAAATGAAAATGCAATTAAGATATTTCCCAATAACACTGAGTTTTAAAACATCAGACTACAAACAATATTACAGTATAATCATATCTCTATTTTTAAAGATAAATAAGTATTTTTCTGTGAATACAGAAGGAGATTATAAGAATACAAAATAACCTAATTACTACGATTTTTAGCAATTCTTATCTCTGGGTGGTCGAATTGTGGGAGAGATTCATTGTTTGCTTTTTGTTTATCTCTATTTCCTAAATTATATATAAAGGACACGTTTTACTTTAAAGAAAATAAAAGGTTTTTTTTAAATAGAAGAATGTCTCACCTTCTCAAACAATCATGCCGGGGTTTTAAAATCTGTACCTGTGTTTGTTGTCAACATTCAGATTTTGCCAAATGCAGTAACCCACAAACATTTTTAGAGTCTAGTCTCATAAAACAAGGTGTCCCCAGGAAGTTAGTTGAGTAAATATTCCCCAAAATACATGGAATAAACCAAGATAGAAGATGTCTTTGGGTCCAGGCAACCATGAATCCCACCCAGGAGAGAAATGAAAGGCCACAGAAAGATTAGATGGATCTGGACAGGGCTTGGCTCCTGGAGAGAGAGCTCTGATGTTGGGTGGGAGAAGGAATGTCATTGAGAAATGTGTTACCATCTTTGGAATTTGAAAGTTCTTAAACACAGAACTTAAACTCAATAAGTGCCAAAATTATGGTTACAGAATAGAATGTAAATGTTATAAACATTGACACAGTAAAAATAGTAGTTGGGAGTCTGGGAGGAGAGAGGAGATGCAGAAAGCTGTTCAAAGTGCTAATTTCTTCATCTTCATAGCAAGGAGCCACTCAATACTGTCAAAAATGGAAGCATCGAGTTATAAAACACACAAGAGGGTTTCCATTTCCTAATTTTTTTCCTAGTCTTTGCTCATAACCTTAACAAGATCTTTTCAAAACCTAAAAACTCTTGAGGTGAAAAAACATTTATGTTAAGTTCAGCAACGCCTAAAAATTCACTTGTTTCTTTTTCTTCTGTTGACGTCATATAAAACTAAAGTTAAAACGTTGTGCAAAAAGCAACATATTGGTCTATCCTATCTTATGGGATTATTCCTCTCTCTCTGTGTCTATATGTACAGTGCCTATGAATAGAAGGATGAACACTTAATGTGATGGAAAAAGTCTGAGAGGTGGAATTTGGGTGCAAGAATTTTTGTTCTTTTTTCTACTCTTCTCTAATTTTGCAAAAAAAAATTTATCAAAAGTAAGAAGTGTATATATTCCTGTAAGTTTTATTAAGAAAGCAGTCACCTCAGAGTTGGAGGACTGTTCTTTATTTATTCATCTGCAAAGGAGTCTGGCTTCCTCAGAATAAGAAACAGAATCATTTTGCAGCTCTAATCTTGCCCTTCCCCACCCCCCGCCAGCGCCCTTTATTAGAGGTGAGGTAAGAAACATGGTCTGAATCCAAGTTTCAGTGAAATCTAGGACCACAGAAGTAATTTTCCTAACTGTCCTTGTTTAGTTGAAAAGAATGAAATAATTAACTTGGCATAATTTGTATGAAAATCTAGCCAGAGTTCTATCAGAGGAAAAAATAAAGAGGAAAAAAAAAAGGATGAAATCATTGACTAACAAAGCCATTTTAGCACTCTGTGTCCACCATACCGACAGAATCCTCATCTCCGTCCATCACACACTCAGGCACAGGCACACACACTACCACGTCTCTGGTATCTCTCTCTCTCTCTTTTTTTTTTTTTTCTTTTGGCTGGGCCCTCGGCAGTGAGAGTGCAGAGTCCTAACCATTGGACTGCCAGGGAATTCCCTCTTGTGTCTCTTAAAATTGCTTATTTATCAATACCTTCTCAAAAAACTGTGTGCCAGATTCCATCATGGACCCCAGAAAAATCCATTTAACTTTCAGACAACCACTGCTCCCTCATCGGCAGTTGTTATTGGGTCAACCTTAAGAATAAGGACTGGACATGGAAATATTAGAATAAGATGATCCACCCAGCCAGGTAACCATGGTTACTCTGCTCACCAGAATCTCCAACAGGGAGACACGGGTAGGAATTTGGTAACCAATGACAAGCAGCATCCACATGTACCAATTGTAATTTGGCAACAGAAGGCTGGCACTCAGTTCCCAAAGGTATATCCTGAATATGTAGAGAATGAGATAACTAGCGGAAAATTATCAGGAAGAAACCAGCAGTTCTATGCCTATCTTATAACTTAGAGTTCAAAGTAGTCATGGTTTATATTAGATCTGTTTTCAAGACTCCAAAGATAAAATAGCTCAGAGTCTACGAAGTGGGGCTGATTATATTAAATTCACATCAGCCAGAAGCACTCTTTCTTCCCTTATTGGTTCGATATTTATTTATACATGGCCTCATTCTGAAAAAGAACTTGCCACTGACTGGGAAAATGTACACAGGACCAGCCAGTCTCTGTCACACGATGCTCTTGAGTAAACCGTCTCCCAGCTTCTCGTTCTTCAAGCTCATCTTCATGGTCACGGCCAACCCCACAGCAGACAGGGAGCTACACAGACCCAGGAGTCTCCTGGGGCTTTGCTCCAATCTCCTCTTTAGACTCTTGGATCTATGAGAATCAAGGGACTCCCTCCAATTCCAGGATTCGGTGTTTGTCCCTGATCTCTACAGGATTAGGATCCTGACTTTTCTTTTTCCTTCCAGTTTTCAGCATCTTATGATCCTTCAGCCAGAAAGCTCCACCTAACTCTGATTCCACAGAAGCCAGCACCTAACACAGCCTTTTGGCTTCTGTCCCTTTTGAGCCAACTGTTGAGGCCAAAACTGAATATACTGGCATCAAAGAGAGATAGTTCTAGGCTCAATTGGACCCACCTCCAAAATTCAGTCTCTCTCTCTATCTTGGACTTTGGCCCTGGGCTCAGGTTCCTTATCTGCAAAATGGAGATTATTATATCTGCTCTGTCTACACCCAAGTTCTCCGTATTGATCAAATCTAATGAAATGATGCATGTGAATGTACTTTAAAACCTTAAAAGATAAAACATATGTAGATGAATATAATAATCCCAAACCTTGGATTTTATTTTGGTTAACTTTAAATGTGTTACACTGTATAGTAGAAAAGAAATTTTTCTGTTGGAAATAAAGAAAAAACTGAATTTGAATCATTATTCTGTCACTAATTTGCTGTGATTTGGGGGTAAGTTCCTTGACCTCTCTGAACCTCAATTTCATCATCTGTGGTCTTAATCAGTGCTCTTTTTTTTTTCTTTCTTTCTTTTTTTTTTTTTTTTGTAGTAACAGAAGCCCTCTTTGACTTGAGGAAAAGGAGATGGGAAATAAGAGAACACCAGGCTTTTTTAATACAGAACCCAAGAACAGGAAGTTCAATCAGGCCTCACGGGCAAAGAGCACCAGGAAACACAAAGTCCTCAGGAATCCAGACAGTCTGTCCCTTCACCTCCTTTTGACCCCATGAGTTATCACATCTGTGTCTCTTTACAGACTGGCTTTCTCAGCATCTCTGTGCATATGGCATAAAATGAAGGCCACCGAAGAGTGGCCCCCGCTTGCCACAACTAGAGAAAGCCCTCACACAGAAACGAAGATCCAACACAGCCATTAATAAATAAATAAAGCACACCTAGTATAGTGTAATTTAAAAAAAAAATTGATTAAAAACGAAGGCCACCACTCCAACCAACTGGTATCCAGTGTATCTGTCCCTGGGGCAGAACAGTTGATTGGCCCAACTTGATCCAGGATCCATGCCTGGTCCATTCACCTAAGGTCAGGAGAATGGTGTCAAAAGAAAACATGACCACTGGGACCTGCCAGGATGAGTGAGAAGCATTTCTCAGAGATGAAGAGCACAGGCTCCATGGACATCAGAAATGTGTGCGGGGTGCCATGCTGCACCATGAAATCCCCCCTTCAGAAGTCAATGACTCGTTTCCTCAATGTCTGTGGGTGCTGCCCGCAGCTGTCATCCCTCTTTGGGAATTGCCCTTGAAAAAAGAGAGCCACCTTGCTTTGCCCCAAATTGCATCCCTTCCCAGAGACAACACACATCCAGTGACTGCTGGCTGAGGTTCTAAAGGCCTGGGCCCCTGATCCCAGCTCTAGAACGTCCCATGGGCTTGCTGAGGGCTTTGTGGTGACTACACTGCAGCCCAGCTTCTCCCTCGACCCAGTGCCTGCTTCCTCCCTTCCCCACCCTCCTGCCCCCACTCAGGTGTTAAACCCTAATAAATTTCCCTAGTCAATTTCCCACATGACAATCTCCATCTCAGAGGCTGCTTCTTGGAGAATCCAACCTGCCACATGTGTGCTCTATGATTGTAACGCAGAGATGCCATTTTTGGGGTGGTAACGTCTGTCATGTGACTAACATAGAAGACACTCAATATTAGTTTCTCTTACTTCTCTCAGCTTTCCCAGAGGGCAATTTCACAGCAAACCTGCTACTAAACTCTCCAGGATCAGGGCCCTTTTCTGTTTGACTCTGATTTGAGACCTGATATGATGACGAAGCCCAGAATCAGCTTCCCTCTATCAGATGGCAAAAGCCAAGTACAGCATCAGCAGCGGGACCAAAAATAAGAACTAGGAGATTTTGTCTGTCAACAACCTCGGGCCCTGTTCCTCCTCTGGGACCATCTACACAATCCCACCAGGGCTTGGAACACAGAGATCATCACACACACACTGTTTTTGGAAGGTTAATTAGCAGCAGTACAACCAGTGCCCGTTCTGTGCCAGACTCACATCTTAGGGGGACAGATGAGGTTTGCTTTTATAAAAATATAATCAGCAACACAAGACACTGCAATGATATAGATAAGTGTCCAAGATTGGAACAGACCATGAATAGAGGCATTTAGAAAAGGACAGTATCATGTCTTAGGAGAAAAGGGAAAGTTTGATGGGAAGATGCCATCCAGGACTTGAAGAATAGAACGGATTAATGGATTTAGAGCTTTTGATACTCAGGGAGTATGATGAGGCATCCCTGAAGCAGGCAGTGATGCCTGCAAAACAAAACAATATCCAGGCTGCCTGGTGGTTCATCTCCATGTGTCTTGAAGCTCTTGGAAAACAGTATTGGATTGAGGGTCTCAAAGTAGTTCAGGCTGCAGCCCAGGCCAAAGAATATTTAAGGAATTTTGAATGGTGTGTGGTGCTTACTAGTGATATTTAAATAATCTGATGGTGACAAGGAGAGATGCACGAGGTCCCTAGACCACACATGGTTCTGCTTTATGAGGACTGTGCAGCCTGGCCCCAGAATTTGAGTTCTGCAATCTTAGAACTCTATTAGCAGCATCATTTTCCTCAAGCATCTTAGAAATGAAAAAAATAGAGAAAGTGTAGTTGTCCTCTAGAGCCTAGAGAACTCACTGGAAGATCAAAACCGGAGACATCTTGTCCTGAAGACTAGATACATGTTTGGAGCAGTGCAGTGGGGTAGGCACGGAGCTAAGTGCTTTATAGACAAGACAGAACAGGAGTAATATTTGCAACGACCTGATGAAGTACATGCAGAATCACTCCCGTTTGCAGGTGGGGAAATCAGGACACAGGAATGTTAAGGAACTTTCCCATGATCAAAGTATTGAAGCTCAAACCTGCACTGTCCACCACCAGGGCCCGGGCTTATAACCTCTTTTTCTACAGCAACACTGTTCCCACTTCTAGGTGGGAGTGGTGTGGTCTAAGGCCTGAAATAAGACCAATATTATGCGCTGCCTTGATACCTGGTGAAATTCTTGAATAGCCTAACTGCAAGTTCCACTCGCCATTATGCTCCCACAGGTAAAGCCCCACAGCCTAAAGGACCCTCCCTATCATGGGAAGCAGGCACAGAATGATTTAAGCCAATCACTTCCTTCCAGGGGCACCCCAATCTCTTGATACTACAAAGTCAGCCTCCTACAGCCCCTAGTTGTTCACTCTGCTCCCAAGGACAACTGCTGTGTAGGCTGGCATGGCCCAGTGTTTCCCTCCCCAGGGCTGTGAGTATATGTGATTAATCAACTGCTGTCCATCTCATCTGCCCAGTGTCTGGTGTCATGTGTTTAGCCATCCCCCAAATTCTAGGATAAGAATCCCTCCCTCACCTGTAGGGTCAATAGAAGGTGCTTAAAGCAAGCCAAACCAGAACTGAGAGGAAATACCAACTGGGCAGTGGCCAGTGAAATACTGTAATGAAATTTGGGACAAGAACAAAGGTGAGAACATAGAAGACCAAATAATGACCATGCATGATTTATAAGTGTGTGTGTGTGTGTGTGTGTGTGTGTGTGTGTGTGTAAGCAGGCACATTACCTCCATCAACTTTGTGAAGCTGGGATAAAGGAAAACATTCAAATGAAGCAGCAATGAGTAATTGATGATTATAACTGTGATTATAAGGCATAATTACAATTAGCTGCACAAGAGTGCTAATCGTGGAAATAATTACACGTCAGCGTTCCTCCTAAAGAAGAGAGAATGTAATTAAGTGGCCCAGAGGAGGCGAAGAAAACACATCTCTGGGTGATAGACGTATGGGGTGAAGGGCTGATGTTTGAAGGGGTAAAGCTTTCTCAGTGCTTGAAATGAATCAACCCATTTCTTCCACCAAAATAGAGGAAAGTATGAACAAAGTATGGCTTGAGATTTCTTTTTTTCAAACAAAGCAAACCCAAACTTAAGGTATGAGGCAGAAAAATACAGTGATTAAATGCCAGACAGATTTGAATTCAACTTTTTTTTATTTTACTAGTTACCAGCTCTGTGAGATTAAACAAGTTCTGTAACCTCTCTCCAAGCCTCCGTAGTAAAATAACCATCATACAGGCCTCTCCAAGTTGTTTTAAGGAAATAACGCTTGTGAAACTGGTACGTCAGTGCCTTACACATATTTAGCTCCCAATAAATGTCTGAGATTGTTACATAACAAGGAGAAAAGAAGAAGAAAAGACAGGTGTGGGTAAGTCCAACCCTGTCTTACTGAGCTTTTGCACTTTGGTGCCTATCTGAATTCAAAGAAATCCTAACATTTCTTTCCTATACCTCTGGAGTTTCTTGT
This sequence comes from Balaenoptera musculus, assembly GCF_009873245.2. Classification (NCBI taxonomy): domain Eukaryota; kingdom Metazoa; phylum Chordata; class Mammalia; order Artiodactyla; family Balaenopteridae; genus Balaenoptera; species Balaenoptera musculus. The sequence continues at coordinate 26,680,554 of NC_045805.1, read as the reverse complement.
CTTTTTCCTGAAAAGTTTCTACTTTTTACTTCCCTGATTTGAAGGTGTGAGATCGGGTATGGGTTTATAACCTGTGTTTCTTGGGGACGTGGTAACAAGTGGCTGAGAGAGGCCAGGTCAGATAGAGCTGGTAGGTTTTTGCCTCCTCAGATGCTGGCTGTCAAGCTGCTCCCGTCTCATTCATCTACTCACCCATTCATTCATTTATTTTCTTTATTTTTTGCAATAAAGGCAATGATATCAGTTGCATGCCAACTATACGTACAACAGTGGGTAAGATAAACATATATATGTGTTTATTGTATGTTAATATGAGAATCTTCCTGTGTATGTTTCAGCTGAGCCTTGAAGCTAAGAGATGCCACATTCTTAAGTGAATACATTGTAGAAATTTGAAAGGAAGTGGGATAGATCTCTGGCATCAGTGTCTCCAGTCTTTCACCCCTTCTTGTATCCATCCACTTTGCCTTCCTGTGCTCTGCCACGCTGACTCTGGACTTCTAGACCTGGCTATGTGACTAGGTTTGGTGATTGGGGTATTAACAAATATGATACAAGCATGACACAAGCAGAGGCTTAAAAAGCTAATTGAACTTGCCCACACTCTTGCTCCTCTGTCATTGCCAAGGGAACGTGTCCAAGCAAGCCTTCCGGAGGATGAAAGACACATAGGGCAATCGCCCCAACCAAGCCCCAGCCCAGATCCGGAAATGGCCAGTTGACCCCCAGATATATGAGCAAGTTCAGATTAACAGAACCCTAGTCGACCACACAAAGGACACAGGCAATAAATATGCACATTGTTGTACACCATGGAGGTTTTGAGGTTGTGACACAGAATTCTTGCGACAATAAATAGCTGATAAATTTTATAATACTCAGTTAGATAACTCCTAAGTCCATCACCCACACCAAGGGAGTAAAAGTGGAAGAAGAGAGATTTATTAGGAAAATTTCCCTGAAAAAATTTGTACTGTGTGCCCCACCCCCAAGCCAAGGAAGCCGGATTTCAGCAAGACCATTCAGAGAACTGCAGTTTGGGGGATTCAGGCAAGGGATGTGCCGGCTGGCTGTTGACAGGTAAGCTGAAGGAGACGGACTCCAACGATAGCCACTTGCAAGCCCAGAATGTGTTAGCGCAAAGGATGTATGAGAGTTTTCCTTGTGCTAGAGTTGAGTTGCTCAACCTTGGTACTATTGACATTTGGGGATGGATCATTCTTTGTTGTGTGGGACTGTCCTATGCCTTGTACGATACTTAGTAGCATTCCTGGTCACTATCTACTAGATGCCGATAGTTGTGACAACCAGAAGTGTTTCCAGATATTGCCAAATGTGCCCTGGAAGACAAAATCACCCCCATTCAGAGACTGTACTCGAGAGATGCTAGCTGAAGGTATTGCCAAATTCCCAAGGGCTGTAGAAGAAGTAAGTGACCGGCCAGAATACAGGTATCTCCAGCTGCAGTCAGGAGACAGCTGGTGAGAGACGTCCAGCAGCTGGGAGGTGAAGCATGTCCAAAGAACCAACCAGAGTACCAGAAGCCAGAAAGATTCTATTTTAAATATCTGTCAAGCCTAGAGAGCTTGAAGCCAGCTCCCTACGGTGTCCATTAAATAATATTCTGCTCCCCTGGTCACCTCCATCTGGCCTCTCATCTCTAACCTGGAAGGGTCAGAAATAACAGGGAGTCAGACAGAAAATGTAGCAAATGTAGGAGAGCAGGAATGTAGGAGAAGGAAATGTAGGAGAAGCTGATCACAGCCCTCTTCATCTGCTATAGGCTTCTCTCTTAGAGAGAGCTAGGGCTGGAGGAAGGGGAGAAGTCTTAACTGTGAGTTAGAATTGACTTACAGGTTACTATCAGGCAGTAGGCATTCCACTTTCTGAAACTAGGCTGTTAGTTACTGAAAAGAATTGTTGGATTTTATACTACCTCCGAGTGACCAGAAAAGTCAGCAGATAACCTGAGTTGTTACCTAGCGGCAAGAAAACCAGCTGCTGTGAAGAGGTTTAAAGGGGCAGTGGTGGCAGGAAGCTGCTCTGTGGTTAATTTCCATTCCTCTCCATTGTTCAAAGGACCAGACACACATGCCACTTGGTAGAATCCCTTGTGCCCACAAGATCACGATCCATTCCATTTCTGCCAGCCCCATTCGTACTGGCATACGCCCAGCATTCTCCACTCCCTTGCAAAACAACCCTCCACACACTGAACGCATATGCAACAGCAGCAAACAACACAACCACCCACAAACGCCAAGCACCACGAAGCTGAACGCTGACTGTTTGGGACATTTGCTTGAGTCAGGCCAGGCCCCTCAGAACACTAGATAGTGATGCTGGGTATAACCTGACAGTAGTCCTAAAGACTGTCCTTCTTGGGTGGCCGGCTCCCAGTCTGTGCCGGGAGCAGTGACTTCATTTGAAATCCTCCCCAGCACACGCCTCCCACCCCACCCTCTCTCCTTGAATAGCAGCCTTGTGGCGAGGTCACAGAGCCACAAGTCATCAGTCAGCAAGGCAGGTTCTCTGCCGCCTTGGGCTCCCAGGGGGCGAGCGCCATGAATCACAGAAGTGTCCTCCCCTAGGAGCCAGGGTGACGAGGTCCTGTAATTTATCTCACATGAAATGAGCTGGATTATTTGACTAGGCTGGAGGAAAGCAGTCCATTAATTCTCAGAGATAGCTCTTGGCTCTTGAGGATTTTTTTCTGAGCCCACACCACTGACACCCCGCCTCTGTCTCCTTTCCTGAAGCCTCGTGGCATGCCGAGGGCTTGACTCGCACTCCCCTGATGGCTTGATGCTAAAACAAGGCCCAAGACCACCCTTCATGCAGGGAGAATAAAAAGGTCACTTAGACTTTTAGTGCTTTATCATTAACCCCCTTGTTCTTGCCCTCTCACTACTCCCAGCCAACTCCCACCTTCCAGTAAAAGATCATTTCATTTGACACCAAAAGCACAATCCATAAAAGGAAAAACTGATAAAATTGAACTTCATGAAAATAAAAAATTTTACTCTGAAAAAAAAAACTACCTGTGAAGAAAATGACAAGACAAGCCACAGAGTGGGAGAAAATACACACTACACTACATATTCAACAATGGACTCAGATATAAAGTATATAAAAGACTCTCAAAACTCAGCAATAAAAAACAAATGATCCAATTAGATAATAAGCATCACACATGAATAGACATTTCACTGAAAAGGATATACAGATGACAAACAAGCACATGAAAGCATAATCAACATTATTAGCCATTAGGGAAATGCAAATTAAAACCATAATAATATATCACTATGCACGTATTAGAACTGTTAAAATGAAAAATAGTGATAACACCTAATGCTGGTGAAGATGCAGAGAAATGGGGTCACTCATACACTGTAACATGGTTCAGCTACTCTGGAAAGCAGTTTGGCAGATTCTTAGAAACTAAGCATGTCCTTACTGTATGACCCAACATGGTACTCCTGTGCATTCATCCCAGAGAAATGAAAAAAAAAAAATTATTTGGCCATACCACACAGCATTTTGGATCTTAGTTCCCCAACCAGGGATTGAACCCATGCCCCCTGCATTGGAAGCGTGGAGTCTTAACCACTGGACCACCAGGGAAGTTCCAGAAATGAAAATTTATGTCAAAAAAAAAAAACCTGTACTTCAATGTACATAGAAGCTTTATTTATAATAGTCAAACAAACTGGAAACAACTAAAATGTCCTTCAACGGGTGAATTGTTAAACAAACAGTGGTACATCCTCACCATGGAATACTACACAGCCATAAAAAGGAATGAACCACTGACACATGTAACAACTTAGATGGATCTCAAGGGCATTCTGCTGAGTTAAAAAAATCACCCTCGGAGAATTCCCTGGTGGTCCAGTGGTTAGGACTCAGTGCTTTCACTGCAGAGGGCCCTGGTTCAATCCCTGGTTGGGAACTAAGATCCCGCAAGCCCCGCAGTGTGGCCAAAAAAAAAAAAAAGGGAAAAAGAAAATCAGTCTCAGAAGGCTAAATACTGCATGACTGCATTTAACGTGAGTCTTGAAATAACAATATTATACAGAGAGATAACAGAGACATGGTTGAGAGGGGCCATGGGGTGGTTATAAAGCAGTGGCACAAGGGAGCCTGGTGGTGATGAAACAATTCATATCTTGATTGCAGTCATGGCTACACAAATGTACACATGTGATAAAATTGCAAAGAACTATACATATATGCACACAAGTGAGTATATGTCAAACTACTGAAATCTGAATAAGTTTTGTGGGTGGACGTTTGTACCAATGTCAGTTTCCTGGTTTTGATATTATACTCTAGCTATGCAAGATGTTACCATTCGGGAAAAATAGGTCTTCCCTGTATATATATTTTTTTCTTTTCTTGTAACTTTCTATGAGTCTCTAGTGATTTACAAAAAAAAAAAACGTTTCTAAAATAATATTAGTTGTCGGGACTTCCCTGGTGGTGCAGTGGTTAAGAATCCACCTGCCAATGCAGGGGACACGAGTTCGAGCCCTGGTCCGGGAAGATCCCACATGCCACGGAGCAACTAAGCCCGTGCACCACAACTACTGAGCCTGCACTCTAGAGCCCGCGAGCCACAACTACTGAGCCTGCGCTCTAGAGCCCGTGTTCCACAACAAGAGAAGCTACCGTAATGAGAAGCCCGTCCACCGCAACGGAGAGTAGCCCCTGTTCGCCACTAGAGAAAGCCCGCGTGCAGCAACGAAGACCCAAGGCAGCCAAAAATAAATAAATAAATAAGTAAAATGTTAACCGTTATTTTTCTAAAGATGATTTCCTTTCTAGTCACACTAAAGACAGTTTCAAAGATAATTCCATTTGGATTTGTTTATTATTTTCAAATTATAATTTGGATTCAGTTACAGAACTTCCTTCCCTAGAAATTAATCTTATTCTTTCTCTGTCTTGGAGCATCCTGGTCTCTTGGAGTAAATTATATGGAAAGGGGTCCTGTAAACAGGAGGTAAGCATTATTATTATTATTAGTTGCTTCTTCTGTATGCGGTGTCTGAAGGATGAGCAGCTTCATCCTGGAAGAAAACAGAACCCTGTAAAACAGATTCTCTGTGCTGAGTCACAGAGAAGGAAACTAGAGTTGATATAAATGTAAATTCTGCTTTTTTTTCCCAAAGAAGAAATAAGTGCTTCTCCGCATTACAACAGGCCCAGCATCAGAAAAGAAGCAAGAATGTTGTATACAAGGGGCTATTAAGATGAGGCTAGCCCTAGAGTTTATCTTCACAGGTCCAAACCCCAGCCCTACCATGTTCCAGCTCCGTGATAGTGGCCATGTGACTTTACATCTCTGTGACTCTGTCTCATCCTCTTTGAAATAGGAATAAAAATACCCCCTATCCCATATGTTTGTCATAAGAATTGATGACATACCCTTACAAAGACATAGCCAGGGCTTGGCACATAATAAATGCTCTGTAAAGGCAGGGACCTAAGCCTCCTACAGCAGAAAAACTAAAAATGTTAAGTTGTAGAAGTTGACCACACCTAACTATGAATTCCCTCTTACTGTGGACCCTGCCCAAATCTCCCACTGTGACCTCCCTGGACCCCAAGAGTCACCATGTTCCAGACCTTTCCCTCCCTCTCCCTTTTCAAAACCTTACTCTTCATAGGACCCGTTTCCTCCTGATGTAAATGGATGGTAACTGGAGAAGCAGAACCTTGAGCAGGTGTGGGCGGTGCCCTGTGATGTAGGTCCAGAAGCACAAAGAGGGAAACAGAAAAGATGGTTTCCGTTCAGGCTCTGCCTGGTGCAACCACAGGACCCAGGGCAGGTCACTCTACCTCCCAGGCTAGTGTCCTCACGGGATATGAGAGATGAGAGGGCAGACCAGGTCAGAGGTCTACAGGCTTTTTCTGTAATGGGCCAGAAGGCAAACATTTTAGGCTCTGGGGGGCTATGTGGTCTCTGTGTAACTTCTCATCTCCGCTGCTATTAGGAGAGCAGTCACAGACAGTACAGTGAGTGTGTCTGGGTTCTAATAAATTTTTACTTGCAAAAACAAGTTTGGCCTGCCAGCTATAGTTTGTTGACCCTGGTCTAGATCAGTGGTCCCAAATTATTTCCCTACTGGGAAACCCTCTTATTAGCCATCACCTAATAGATGCCATACTTAGAAATATTGTATCTATCAAATCCACTGCATTTTCTGGATAGAATTAGTTCTCCAACTGAATTATAAATATACTATATGATATCTATTATATATTTGCACAGTAATAAGCTTTGATTTATATGTATATATGTAAACATATATATAATGCCAACCAGAGTTTTCTAGTTGCAGACAAGAACCAGTGTTAACACACTAGGTTAATATATTTCTAACCAAAATAATAAAACCTGACATTCAAGTTAACCTATTTGACCTAAACACATATAAATATAGGTATAGAAAACCACTCACAAATCTCCTAATAAAAACTTCAAAACAGCCTAGAGGTCTGGGGGTCCCACTGAGTCAGACCTTTCATATCACCTTCTTTCATGTCGGAGCATTGGTTTGTGACTGACAGTATGGTTTGGATTGGTCTCATCTCATTTCTGGGTCTCTTCTGCCTCCTGAAGAGGATGCAGTTGGATGGTCTCTAGGGCCTTGCTGTCCCTGTCATTTTGTGATTCTAAGACCCTAATCCTTCAAATGCATTTGTTAGTTTGGGAGTCAGCTCCCCCAGGTAACAGCATATTATAAATACCATCAAAACCCAGATCTCCTTCCTAAGGATGCTTCAGGATGATTCCTGAAGCCTATTAGGTATCAACCCTCAGGCTTCAGCCCCTGAGAGGGAACAGGGATGTTTCCGTTAAAGCTGGTTTATATGAATTCTTCCAATTATACCACAAAGCCTGGTCCTGCCCCATCAGGCTTCAAATTCAAAGCATTTTCTGAGCATTCCCCTGAGTGAGCCCAAATCTCTGATCACTAGGAAAGTACACTGATTTTTTTTTTTATGAGGCTGCAGACTCCCTTCTGCCTGAAGGGAGTTCATGGAAACACGTTAACTCAAACACAATAAACAAAAATGCAGTCCTGTGTCTCCTGTTCTGGCATCTCATTCCTACCATCCTGAGATCCCAACATACAACTGTGTTCCACGATCAGAGAAGGATGGGTAGAAAGCCCAAAGGTCAAAAGAGAGGCCCAGTAGGAACAGCCAACACACTTCCCTGGCAGGGGATAAAGCCTGGTCCGCTGGCAGCCAGGCAGCGTAACCCTGTGCATGAGATGCAGTGGAAAACACCACAGGGCTGCATTCTAAATATGACTGACACACACACATTTTGGAAAAATTAAGGTTGTGAGTCAAACCCCACCTCCCCACATGTACCCCACCCCTAGTCTTCTTATCTACCAACGCTAAGACACTTTGCAAATTCTCTTTCATAGTTGTTCTTCCTGATTTTTATGCTTCTAACAGAGGTCGGGAAACTTTTTCTGTAAGGGCCAGAGAATAAATATGTTAGGCTTTGTGGGATGTATGGCATCTGTCACAACTACTCAGCTCTGCCGTTGTGGCCTGAAAGCAGCCGCAGACAACAGGAAACGAATGGGTGTGGCGGAGGTCCAATCAAGCTTTATTTGCAAAAACAGGTGGCTTGCTGGATTTAGCCCACCGGCTATAGTTTGTGGACACCTGCTCTATAATAATACTTAGTGGGTTTTTTCCCCAGCAAAAGCCTATGCAGGAGGTACCTTTATTATCCCCACTTGACAGGTAAGGAATCCAAGGCACCAAAACAGGAAATACTTGCCAGGTCCCACGGGTAGTGAGTGTCTGTGCTGGGCGCACACCAAGGAATCTACCAGCTAGACCCATAACTACAGTCTCACGACCGTCTCCCTGGGTGACGCCTTGCAGCTGCCTGTTCATCCACGCTGAGGGCTCCCGACCTCTTCGAGGGACCTGCAGCCACAGGATGGTATGGCCGTTCTTCTGCCTCTGTGCAGAGCTGTCCCTAACCTCCCCCCTGCCAGACAAGAAAGAGCTATCTATCATGCCCTCTCGGTCATCTCTACAGGTGGTCCATTGGCAAGAAGAATAAATTGATGGTTTTTACCTCTGCAGTAGGAACTTCGTGGCTAACACCCTCCCCTTCAGTGACCCAGGTTAGAAAATAACCCAGAAGCCAAGAAATCATCACCTGGCCTGGCTGTGGGCATGGTGCCTGTTCATCCCAAAGTCCTCTCTCTTCCATCTCCAGAATCTATTTAGTTCATTTGACCGTAATCATTTTTCTCCATCACTGATGTGACCACTTACGTAAAAATCTTTTATACTGATCTATCTTGAGAGGATCAGTAACTTGTTCATTCATACAGGTACCATTCTGTATAATACTCTTCTCTGTGGCCAGTTTTACCTAGTGCCATGGCTTCCTCTGGAAATCAGTAACTGTCAGACGCCAATGGATGGCTGTTGGAAATTTTCCCTCCCAAGCTATCATTTGAAGATGGCTGGCTCGGGGCTGGCTCACAGGGGTTCCTTTTAACTGCTGGGGCCACCTTTGTGAAGCTTTTAAGGGCACTAACTATCTCCCGGCCTCACTCTGATGCATTTCCCCAAGGCCTCAGGTTTCTCTTCTCCAGGCTCCATACATACATACATCAATACTATGATTTTTTTAATTAGCTCTGTGAAACCTAGACTTAAAATCAAAACCCAAAAAGAAACTAGGGCTCATGGAGTAAAGTAACTTGGATGTCTACCTGGATGTATGGACTGAATCCTGATTTCCAGCATGACCGCAGTCCGGCAGCCAAGAAGACCGTTTGCCACCAGTACCTGCCTATGTTTCACAGGTCCTACCAAGCTGCCGTTTGGAAGTTGGCCTTCCCATTCCCAGTTCGCTGATTTCCTCTTGAGTTAAGGGGAACAAGAAGGGGGCTGTCTGACCAAGCTCTGACTGAGTCTAGAGAATCAGGCCTCTGGGGATAAATGTGCCAGTGATGGCAGCTCCAGCAATCCCAATAGGGATTTCCAAGGCCCCCTCGGGGTTCAGAACCAACATCTCCTGAGTGCCTACACCAGGGCTAAATATATCTGTACAACGCAAGTTCAGCCCAAGACCACAGAGAGCCTTTGCAGCTACCCGCTCTTCAAGGAAGAATCGCTTTAAGCTCTGATTCTGCTCACCACCTCAGACAGAGTCCTCCCCTTAGGAAAACTCCACAGAAGTCATCGTTGACAAAGACTCAGGAAATCCCTCCTGCCCACACCCCGGAAGCTGCAAAATAATGCAAAAATGTCAAAAAGACATCAATAGAAGTCTTTCAAGGGCAATCTTCATACCACAGATACCACCCAGTTTCTGAACAGCTATCTAATGTGAGAGAGACGGCTGTATTGTTAGACTCAGATAGATATAGACAGATAGATTGGTAGATAGGTAGATAGATAGATAGATAGATAGATAGATAGATAGATAGATAGATGATAGATAATAGACAGATACGTACTACATACATACATAGATGATAGATAATAGATACATACATACTTACATATATAGATGATCAATATGTACATACATACATTATAGATAGGTAGATAGATACATAGGTAGGTAGATAGATAGATAGATATAGATAGACAGATAGAAAATGGACAGAAACATATATACATACATACTTACATACATAGATGATAGATAGACCCATACAACAGGTATATACAATTTTTGTGTATTATCTGAAGGCAATGTACAAATGTTTTCAGCTCTAACAAAGATGAAAAAACATGACATGAACTCCTAGTTTCTGTGGGGACTGAGAAAAAGCTAAACAGTCCCTTCTCTGGTTCTTAATGAACAATTATAATAAATTCAATAGAACCTGCATCAATTAAGCCCCTTCCATGTACCTGGTTCCATGCTAAGAAATGAATGAGCATAGTGCCTGCCTTAAAAATCTAGCAGAGGGCTTCCCTGGTGACACAGTGGTTAAGAACCCACCTGCCAATTCAGGGGACACCGGTTCGAGCCCTGGTCTGGGATGATCCCACATGCCGCGGAGCAGCTAAGCCCGTGAGCCACAATTACTGAGCCTGCGCTCTAGAGCCCACAAGCCACAACTACTGAGCCTGTGTGCCACAACTACTGAAACCCGCACAACTAGAGCCCGTGCTCCACAACAAGAGAAGCCACTGCAACAAGAAGCCTGCGCACCTCAACGAAGAGTAGCCCTGGCTCGCTGCAACTAGAGAAAGCCCGAGCACAGCAACAAAGACCCAATGCAACCAAAAACAAATAATAAATTAATTAATTTTTTAAAATAATCTAGCAGAGAAGACTCACCCCATCTAGCAGAGAAGACTCACCAAAGAATAACCATAATATAAAGCCGGCTATAGGGACTTACCTGGCAGTCCAGTGGCTAAGACTCCGTGCTCCCACCGCAGGGGGCCCGGGTTCGATCCCTGGTTGGGGAACTGAGATCCCACATGCTGCATGGTATGGCCTAAAAAAAAAAAAAAAGCAGGCTATAATAAAGATACAAAAGTGCAGAAAAAATAATAGGGCTGTTTGCTTTGTTTTTTCAAGGACCATGAATTTTAAAAATTTACAGAGGCATCCAGTGAGGGCAAGGGCTAATTGGCAATCTTCAGAGTTTAGAAACAACAAATGAAATGAAAACAGGATTTCTCATTCCCCAAAATAAAACATACTGAATTATGACCACAGACACCTTCTCAGCACTCCTAGAAATGATCTAAACATCTCTTCTTCATTTATGACCTGAAAAACTCTGTAATAGGTCAATGTCTAGAGAAGAGACTAAAATAAAATCTCATCATCTTTTCACTCATCATTCTTTTATCTCTGTACCTCAGCCTCCCAAGTCGTTAAAGCCTTCATTTCTAGATTTCTGCAACAAGAAAGGCTTTTGCCTATTGACCAACCTGAAATGAGTCAGGATAATAGCCTTCCACAAACACTTGAAGGTGTTTACTTTTCACATCTGTTCACTCCACAAACATGTATTAAGCACTTGCCATGTGCCTTACATTGTGTCAGACTCTGAGAGCAAGAGAAAAACAAGACATGGTCCACAGCCTCGATGAGGCCAGAGCCTAGTGATGGGAGGAAAGGAGGAGGAAACAAATGAATACAAAGAAGGACATCTGAAAGTGATAGATGCTGTAATGGTTTATACCCAGGGTATTATATGAGCATCCAAATACAATTTCTTGTGCACAAGGCTAAAGAAAGAAGGCAGAAAATCAACAAATCTTTTAGAAAAAGTCAAGTAGTCTAGTACTTGAGGTTTGGTTTCCTAAGTAACCTCTTACTTCTAGTCTCCTTCCTAATTCATCTTTCATCCTGCCACTAGCTAATACTCCTAAAGTTTAATTCTAATTGTGTTAATCCCCTGCTGAAAGATTTGCAATGCTTCTCCTCTTGATTATTAAGCGGAGTCCAGACTCCTTAGCATGGCACCAAGCACTCCAAAACCCAACCTCCACCTCCGTTCCAGGCTTGCTTATTTATTCAATACATATCTAGTAAGTGTCAGGCACTGTTCCGGACACGAGAGATACTGGGGAAACAAGACCGTCAAGATTTCTAGTTTCATGAAGTGTAAGGTAAGCTACGAGGGTATGTCAGGAATTCCCTGGCCGTCCAGTGGTTAGGACTCCGTGGAACTTCCACTACAGGGGGCACGGGTTCAATCCCTGGTCGGGGAACTAAGATCCCACAAGCCACATGGCGTGGCCAAAAAACAAAAAAATAAATAAATAGATAAGCTACAAGGATATGTTGTACAACACGAGGAATACAGCAAATGTTTTAAAATAACTATATATGAAGAATAACCTTTAAAAATTGTGAGTCACTGTATTGTACCCCTATAACTTATATAATATCATATATCAACTATATTTCAATCTTTTTAATGTCAAAGAGAAATTTTAAAAAAAAGATTCCTAGTTTCATAGTACAATAGTAGAAGGGAGATAAATTAAGCAAGCAAGCAAAAATTTCAAATGGTGATAAATGCTGTGAAGAAAAAGGAAGCTGAGTGACAGAGGATGGCAGGGGAGTTTTGCTAGAGCGTCAGAGCAACTGACATTTAAGCTGAGATGTGAATAACAAAGGGCAAGCCATGTGACCCTCTAGGGGGTAAGGGTGTCAAATAAAGGACCCAGCCAAGACAAAGACCTGGCGGAACCATGAAGAAGACCACAGAGGGCAGGTTATCTGATACATGGGGAAGAGCAGTGTAAGATGAGGGTGGGGAGGGGACATGCGTGGACCACTGAGGCCTTGCAGGCAAGGGGAGAAATCTGGATTTTTACTCCATGTCTGATGAGAAGCCATTAGTAGATTTTAAGCAAGGAAGCAAACTAATGTGATATTCAATTTAAGTGGGTCAGTTACAAGGGGTGGCAGTGGGGCAAGGGATGAAGCTGCAAGCCCAGTTGGAAGCTGAGGTCAAGTTCAAGTGAGAGATGATTGTGGCTTGGACCAGAGTGGAAGCAAGAGAGACAGAGAGAGATGAACTGAGTCTTGGTATGTCGGGGATGTAGATCACCAAAATGTACTCTTGGATCACACGTGAGAGAGGCAGAGGAAAAAGAAGAGTGAAAGACGACGTCAGAGATGACTTCGAAGTGCTTGGCTTGAGCAAGCAGGCTGACAGTGGTGCCATTTACAGAGTTGCTGTCGTGTCCTCTTACGTGTCCCTCAAGCCCCCAAACACTAGAGTCAAACTAGATCGCATGTCACCTCTTGAGCACACCCTACTCTTTTCTAGTATGTTTCATTGTCCATTTCCTTCATTTCTGCATTTTCAAACCCTAGACATAGTTCAAGATTCAAAGCCAATGTTCTATTTCCTGCATTTGCCTGCTGAAATTCTCTCTTCTATTCACAATGCTTTTTGTACTTCAATTACCACATGTATCCCATTCCACCTTGGATTCGTATTATTAATATTAGTGTATTAATAGTACATAGTATATTAATATTATTGCGTCCAGATATGCCACCTCCACCCATAAACCATAAGCCCCATCTGAGACCAGCTTTTCTTTATCTTTCTATCCTCCATGAATCTTTGCATATCCACAAACATTTGTTGAAGGTAGAGACGGTACAGATAATATTGCCTTCTAATCCTTGTTTACTTCTTCAGTCCTAGACTGCCTTATGATAATTCTTAAGGAGATATGGGGGATTATTCTACTGTCCAGATGAGAGAGTCAAGTTTGAATAACTTGCGTAGGTGACACCAAGGTGCCAGAATTAGAATTCATATCCTCAGAGTCTTACAATATTATAGGGAGCCACGTGGATTACATCTATTTCCTCTTCAGATCCCTATGAGACTACACAGTACCTTAATTCATCAAGCCTAAAATGCCAATTCTAAGACCCAATATTATTTTATGGAACACTAAAAAAGAAAAAATGAGGTCAGTTAAACTTTGACACCTGCCCAGACACCATCTGTTACAAGGGCATCCTGATTTCAGAGATGGTAAAATGTGAGAAAAAAAAAAAGTGCATCTTAAAACTCTCCATTTTATAAGTGAGGAAACCAAAGCTTAGAGAGAGTAAGCACTGGCCCAACATCAGACACCAGGCAGGTGGCAGAGTTAGGAAGCAAACTCGGGTCTCTCGGCTCCAAGAAATGTAGTCTTTGCATATTAGCAGTGCATCCTGGTCTGTGTCTCTTTGGTTTTTCTAAGGAGGCACAATCACAACAGGTGAACATAAAGAAATAAAGATCAAATGCAGAGCCCAGGCTGAACCTGTGTTCTACACAGTGTAATGCACTCAACCCAAAGCCCACAACTTCCTGGCCTTTATTGAAATTAGGAGGAGAAATGTCTGGCTGAGCGCCTTCTCTGTGGGGGGCACTGCCCAGAATTGTCAGGGATAATGGTAATTTATGTTTTCTTCCACACCTGCTCTCTTCCCTGCTTTAGTCAACTGCGAACACAACTTCTCCCCAGGGCAAGAGGAGAGAGGGGCCGAAATGAGGGAAGGGAAACAGCTCTTGCTCACCGCAGCTCAGCTAAATTGCCTTTGCCCTCTTTTGCATAGAGCAATAAAGTGTTATAGAAAATGCAGCACGGGTTTTTAATTTTCTCCTTGTCACTGGGTGCTGTAATCACATAATTAACCAAATGCTAGAGATAGTCATTTATAGCAAATGGGCCAAACAACCGCAGAGGTGAGCTACCCAGGGACCCAAAAGCTTACGATCAGCCTCTCAAAAAGCCACGTGTGGACAGAGCTGCACCATTCCTGGGCTGTTTGGAATCTGACATCCAAAGAATGCAGCATTAGAGTAAAGCAAGGGCATGGAGTTTGTCCTTCAAGACAAATGAATTGCTATCAGCTCAGTGGTTTGGAAGGCCCTGAGGTGATGCGGAGGGGACAGGAACCCGGGGCCAGAGGCCACAGCTCTATCCGTGCTCCTGCACTGCCCTCCATCACTTCACCCAGGATGCGAGCTGTCTGGATAAGCGCCTTTGCTCGGGCCCCTCCCTCTGCCCGAGGTGCCCTTCCTGCCAGCTGCATTCCTCTTCCTCCAAGCACTGCCAACCAACTCACCTGTGGCCCGGGGCCCTTCACTGCTACCACTAGTGTAGCATTTGTCACAGCCTATCTTGGAAACAAGTAACAACAACAACAAGTCACATCTACAGTGTTATTATATATAGTACTATCTAATATATATATACAAATATATAGAGCTAGTATATATACATATATAAATATGTATCTATTTTTATATATTTTATATATTTATATATAGCTATTATATATACATATATAAATATGTATATACATATATTTTATATATTTATATATAGCTATTATATATACATATATATGTAATATATATAATTTTACCATCTACAGAATTATCATATATAGTACTACTTTATATATATAATATATATAACTATTATATATAGCTATTATAAATATAGCTATTATATGTACATAAATAAATGTATCTATTTATATATGTTTATTTTTATATAGCTATTATATATACATATATGTAATATACATAATTTTACCATACAGAGTTATCATATATAGTACTACTTTATATATATAAATATATATATAACTATTATATATACATATATATTTATCTATTTATTTTTCTATATAGCTATTTTATATGTATATATAATTTTACACACACACACACACACACACACACACACACACACACGCACCACCAGCACCACCACCAGATTGTGGGGAGAAACTAACAGAACCCTGTTAAGGCCCAGAAAGCGTCTTGCTCACCCGCTTGCTCTCATAGAGAAGCCTCTCCCGCAGCGAGCATGGCAATTGCAAAGGTGGTGCAAATACCCACTTTCTAAGATCCAGGAATGAGAACCAGACAGGTGATTTGGAGGGGGGTTTTGACTGACACCAGAAAGTCTCCAATCCATCCTCACCCCAAATGAGTTTTGCCTTGGAAGACTGAAATTCTAGCTTGGGTGTTAAGCTTCACCTTCTCCACAGGACGCTCCCTTTTAAAAGGCGATTCCCGACAGGAGAGAAGATGGCGGAAGAGTAAGACGCGGAGATCACCTTCCTTCCCACAGATACAGTAGAAATACATCTACACGTGGAACTGCTCCTACAGAACACCCACTGGACACTGGCAGAAAACGTCAGACCTCCCAAAAGGCAAGAAAATCCCCACGTACTTGGGTAGGGCAAAAGAAAAAAGAAATAACAGAGACAAAAGAACAGGGACGGGACCTGCACCAGTGGGAGGGAGCTGTGAAGGAGGAAAGGTTTCCACACACTAGGAGCCCCTTCGCGGGCGGACACTGCGGGTGGTGGGAGGGAAGCTTCGGAGCCACGGAGGAGAGCGCAGCCACAGGGGTGCGGAGGGCAAAGCGGAGAGACTCCCGCACAGAGGCTTGGCGCCGAGCAGCACTCACCAGCCCGAGAGGCTTGTCTGCTCCCTCGCCGGGGCGGGCGGGGCTGGGAGCTGAGGCTCGGGCTTCCATCGGATCGCAGGGAGAGGACTGGGTTTGGCGGCGTGAACACAGCCTGAAGGGGCTAGTGCGCCACAGCTGGCCGGGAGGGAGTCCGGGAAAAAGTTTGCAGCTGCCGAAGAGGCAAGAGACTTTTTCTTGCCTCTTTGTTTCGCGGCGCGCAAGGAGAGGGGATTCAGAGCGCCGCCTAAACGAACTCCAGAGATGGGCGCGAGCCGCGGCTCTCAGCGCGGACCCCAGAGGCGGGCGTGAGACGCTGGGGCTGCTGCTGCCGCCACCAAGAAGCCTGTGTGCGAGCACAGGTCACTCTCCACACCGCCCCTCGCGGGAGCCTGTGCAGCTCGCCACTGCCAGGGTCCCGTGATCCGGGGACAACTTTCCCGGGAGAACGCACGCGCCTCAGGCTGCTGCAACGTCACGACGCCTCTGACGCCGCAGGCTCGCCCCGCCTCCTCCGTACACCTCCCTCCCCCCGGCCTGAGTGAGCCAGAGACCCGAAGCAGCTGCTCCTTTAACCCCGTCCTGTCGGGGCGGGGAACAGACGCCCTCAGGCGACCTACACGCAGAGGCGGGTCCAAATCCAAAGCTGAACCCCGGGAACTGTGCGAACAAAGAAGAGAAAGGGAAATCTCTCCCAGCAGCCTCAGAAGCAGCGGATTAAAGCTCCACAAACAACTTGATGTGCCTGCATCTGTTGAATACCTGAATAGACAACGAATCATCCCAAATTCAGGAGGTGGACTTTGGGAGCAGGATATATTAATTTTTCCCCTTTTCCTTTTTTTGTGAGTGTATATGTACATGCTTCTGGGTGAGATTTTGTCTGTATAGCTTTGCTTTATAATAGCTTTATTTTACTTCACTATATTATAGCCTCTTTCTTTCTTTCTTTCTATTTTTTCTCCCTTTTACTCTGAGCCGTGTGGACGAAAGGCTCTTGGTGCTCCAGCCAGGCATCAGGGTCGTGCCTCTGAGGTGGGAGAGCCAACTTCAGGACACTGGTCCACAAGAGACCTCCCAGCTCCACGTAATACCAAATGACAAAAATCTCTCAGAGATCTCCATCTCAGCATCAAGACCCAGCTTCACTCAACGACCAGCAAGCTACAGTGCTGGACACCCTATGCCAAACAACTAGCAAGACAGGAACACAGTCCCATCCATTAGCAGAGAGGCTGACTAAAATCATAATAAGGCCACAGACACCCCAAAATACGCCACCAGACGTGGACGTGCCCACCAGAAAGACAAGAACTAGCCTCATCCACCAGAACTCAGGGACTAGTTCCCTCCACCAGGAAGCCTACACAACCCACTGAACCAACCTTAGCCACTGGGGACAGATACCAAAAACAACGGGAACTACGAACCTGCAGCCTGTGAAAAGGAGACCCCAAACACAGTAAGATAAGCAAAATGAGACGACAGAAAAACACACAGCAGATGAAGGAACAGGGTCAAAACACACCAGACCTAACAAATGAAGAGGAAATAGGTAGTCTACCTGAAAAAGAATTCAGAATAATGATAGTAAGGATGATCCAAAATCTTGGAAATAGAATAGACAAAATGCAAGAAACATTTAACAAGGACGTAGAAGAACTAAAGAGGAACCAAGCAACGATGAAAAACACAATAAATGAAATTAAAAATACTCTAGATGGGATCAATAGCAGAATAACTGAGGCAGAAGAAAGGATAAGTGACCTGGAAGATAAAATGGTGGAAATAACTACTGCAGAGCAGGATAAAGAAAAAAGAATGAAAAGAACTGAGGACAGTCTCAGAGACCTCTGGGACAACATTAAACGCACCAACATTCGAATTATAGGGGTCCCAGAAGAAGAAGAGAAAAAGAAAGGGACTGAGAAAATATTTGAAGAGATTATAGTTGAAAACTTCCCTAATATGGGAAAGGAAATAGTTAATCAAGTCCTGGAAGCACAGAGAGTCCCATACAGGATAAACCCAAGGAGAAACACGCCAAGACACATATTAATCAAACTGTCAAAAATTAAATATAAGGAAAACATATTAAAGGCAGCAAGGGAAAAAAAAACAAATAACCCACAAGGGAATCCCCATAAGGTTAACAGCTGATCTTTCAGCAGAAACTCTGCAAGCCAGAAGGGAGTGGCAGGATATACTTAAAGTGATGAAGGAGAAAAACCTACAACCAAGATTACTCTACCCAGCAAGGATCTCATTCAGATGTGATGGAGAAATTAAAACCTTTACAGACAAGCAAAAGCTGAGAGAGTTCAGCACCACCAAACCAGCTTTACAACAAATGCTAAAGGAACTTCTCTAGGCAAGAGACACAAGAGAAGGAAAACACCTACAATAACAAACCCAAAACATTTAAGAAAATGGGAATAGGAACATACATATCGATAATTACCTTGAATGTAAATGGATTAAATGCTCCCACCATAAGACACAGACTGGCTGAATGGATACAAAAACAAGACCCATATATATGCTGTCTACAAGAGACCCACTTCAGACCTAGAGACACATACAGACTGAAAGTGAGGGGATGGAAAAAGATATTCCATGCAAATGGAAATCAAAAGAAAGCTGGAGTAGCAATTCTCATATCAGACAAAATAGACTTTAAAATAAAGACTATTACAAGAGACAAAGAAGGACACTATATAATGATCAAGGGATCGATCCAAGAGGAAGGTATAACAATTGTAAATATTTATGCACCCAACATAGGAGCACCTCAATACATAAGGCAAATACTAACAGCCATAAAAGGGGAAATTGACAGCAACACAATCATAGTAGGGGACTTTAACACCCCACTTTCACCAATGGACAGATCATCCAAAATGAAAATAAATAAGGAAACTCAAGCTTTAAATGATACATTAAACAAGATGGACTTAATTGATATTTATAGGACATTCCACCCAAAAACAACAGAATACACATTTTTCTCAAGTGCTCATGGAACATTCTCCAGGATAGATCATATCTTGGGTCACAAATCAAGCCTTGGTAAATTTAAGAAAATTGAAATCGTATCAAGTATCTTTTCCGACCACAACGCTATGAGACTAGATATCAATTACAGGAAAAGATCTGTAAAAAATACAAACACATGGAGGCTACACAATACACTACTTAATAACGAAGTGATCACTGAAGAAATCAAAGGGGAAATCAAAAAATACCTAGAAACAAATGACAATGGAGACATGATGACCCAAAACCTATGGGACGCAGCAAAAGCAGTGCTAAGAGGGAAGTTTATAGCAATACAAGCCTACCTCAAGAAACAGGAAACATCTCGAATAAACAACCTAACCTTGCACCTGAAGCAATTAGAGAAAGAAGAACAAAAAAACCCCAAAGCTAGCAGAAGGAAAGAAATCATAAAGATCAGGTCAGAAATAAATGAAAAAGAAATGAAGGAAACAATAGCAAAAATCAATGAAACTAAAAGCTGGTTCTTTGAGAAAATAAACAAAATTGATAAACCATTAGCCAGACTCATCAAGAGAAAAAGGGAGAAGACTCAAATCAATAGAATTAGAAATGAAAAAGGAGAAGTAACCACTGACACTGCAGAAATACAAAAGGTCATGAGAGATTACTACAAGCAACTCTATGCCAATAAAATGGACAACCTGGAAGAAATGGGCAGATTCTTAGAAATGCACAACCTGCCGAGACTGAACCAGGAAGAAATAGAAAATATGAACAGACCAATCACAAGCACTGAAATTGAAACTGTGATTAAAAACCTTCCAACAAACAAAAGCCCAGGACCAGGTGGCTTCACAGGTGAATTCTATCAAACATTTAGAGAAGAGCTAACACCTATCCTTCTCAAACTCTTCCAAAATATTGCAGAGGGAGGAACACTCCCAAACTCATTCTACGAGGCCACCATCACCCTGATACCAAAACCAGACAAAGATGTCACAAAGAAAGAAAACTACAGGCCAATATCACTGATGAACATAGATGCAAAAATCCTCAACAAAATACTAGCAAACAGAATTCAACAGCACATTAAAAGGATCATACACCATGATCAAGTGGGGTTTATCCCAGGAATGCAAGGATTCTTCAATATACGCAAATCAATCAACGTGATACATCATATTAACAAATTGAAGGAGAAAAACCATATGATCATCTCAATCGATGCAGAGAAAGCTTTCGACAAAATTCAACACCCATTTATGATAAAAGCCCTGCAGAAAGTAGGCATAGAGGGAACTTTCCTCAACATAATAAAGGCCATATATGACAAACCCACAGCCAACATTGTCCTCAATGGTGAAAAACTGAAACCATTTCCACTAAGATCAGGAACAAGACAAGGTTGCCCACTCTCACCACTATTATTCAACATAGTTTTGGAAGTGTTAGCCACAGCAATCAGAGAAGACAAAGAAATAAAAGGAATCCAAATCAGAAAAGAAGAAGTAAAGCTGTCACTGTTTGCAGATGACATGATACTATACATAGAGAATCCTAAAGATGCTACCAGAAAACTCCTAGAGCTAATCAATGAATTTGGTAAAGTAGCAGGATACAAAATTAATGCACAGAAATCTCTTGCATTTCTATACACTAATGACGAAAAATCTGAAAGTGAAATTAAGAAAACACTCCCGTTTACCATTGCAACAAAAAGAATAAAATATCTAGGAATAAACCTACCTAAGGAGACAAAAGACCTGTATGCAGAAAATTATAAGACACTGATGAAAGAAATTAAAGATGATACAAATAGATGGAGAGATATACCATGTTCCTGGTTTGGAAGAATCAACATTGTGAAAATGACTCTACTACCCAAAGCAATCTACAGATTCAATGCAATCCCTATCAAACTGCCACTGGCATTTTTCACAGAACTAGAACAAAATATTTCACAATTTGTATGGAAACACAAAAGACCCCGAATAGCCAAAGCAATCTTGAGAACGAAAAATGGAGCTGGAGGAATCAGGCTCCCTGACTTCAGACTATATTACAAAGCTACAGTAATCAAGACAGTTTGGTACTGGCACAAAAACAGAAATATAGATCAGTGGAAGGATAGAAAGCCCAGAGATAAACCCACGCACATATGGTCACCTTATCTTTGATAAAGGAGGCAAGCATATACAGTGGAGAAAAGACAGCCTCTTCAATAAGTGGTGCTGGGAAAATTGGACAGATACATGTAAGAGTATGAAATTAGAACACTCCCTGACACCATGCACAAAAATAAACTCAAAATGGATTAAAGACCTAAATGTAAGGCCAGACACTATCAAACTCTTAGAGGAAAACATAGGCAGAACACTCTATGACATACATCACAGCAAGATTCTTTTTGACCCAGCTCCCAGAGAAATGGAAATAAGAACACAAATAAACAAATGGGACCTAATGAAACTTAAAAGCTTTTGCACAGCAAAGGAAACCATAAACAAGATCAAAAGAATGGGAGAGATCGATGTGGTGCTGTCGCGCTCTCCTGGGCCGGACCTAAGTCGCGCCAGACGAGGGACGGACGTTCCTGGCGAACGGGACCGCTCTTCTCGTTCTGTCCGCGGGCCCCCTCGCCTCTCTTTTCACGCCCTCCCGGCCTGTCGAGGGGTGTGTGGAAGGCAGGGGTGGTGGTCTCCGGCCCTGACCCTCGGTCTCCCGCCCCCTGCCTCACGGCGCGGGCGGGTCCGTGGTCCTCGGACGCAGCAGACACTCTCGCTTCGCCTCCTTGGCGTGTGCCTCGCGAGCGGTCCTCCCCGCGTCGGTGGGGGGGGGCCGTCCCGCCGCTGCGCTGCGCGCCCCTGCTGGCGCGTGAGCGTTCCTTGCTTGGCCGTCGGTGGTGCCCCTGGAGCGCTCCAGGTTGTCCCTCAGGTGCCCGAGGCCGAGCGGTGGTGTCGTTCCCTTTTCCCAGCGTGCTCCTCGGGTCCCCGCCGCGGTGGTGTGTCCCCTGAGTGGCTCTCTTGGGGGGGGGTCGAGACGGTAAGGGAGGCGTGCCTCTGTTTCCCCCCCTCGGTGGGGGGCCGGGTGCCGCCTCGTCGCGGTCGTCCTCCCACGGCTGTGCGGTGGGGGGGCATCGTGTTGGGCTGGGGGGCGGCTGAGGTTGTGCCCCCGGCTGTGGCCGCGAGCGCTCCTGTGGGCCGTGTGCTTACCCATACCGCAGACCCCCCCCACACCCCGCCCATTCATGGACTGGGCGGCTTGTGGAGCGCCTCCGCGGGCCCAAAGGGGAGATGATGGGTGGGGGATGATGAGAAAAATTATAAAAAAAAAAAAAAAAAAAAAAAAGGGAGAAAATATTTGCAAATGAAGCAACTGACAAAGGATTAATCTCCAAGATTTACAAGCAGCTCATGCAGCTCAATAACAAAAAAACGAACAACCCAATCCAAAAATGGGCAGAAGACCTAAATAGACATTTCTCCAAAGAAGATATACAGATTGCCAACAGACACATAAAAGAATGCTCAACATCATTAATCATTAGAGAAATGCAAATCAAAACTACAATGAGATATCATCTCACACCGGTCAGAATGGCCATCATCAAAAAATCTAGAAACAATAAATGCTGGAGAGGGTGTGGAGGAAAGGGAACACTCTTGCACTGTTGGTGGGAATGTAAATTGATACAGCCACTATGGAGAACATTATGGAGGTTCCTTAAAAAACTACAAATAGAACTACAATATGACCTAGCAATCCCACTACTGGGCATATACCCTGAGAAAACCATAGTTCAAAAAGAGTCATGTACCAAAATGTTCATTGCAGCTCTATTTACAATAGCCAGGACATGGAAGCAACCTAAATGTCCATCGACAGATGAATGCATAAAGAAGATGTGGCACATATATACAATGGAATATTACTCAGCCATAAAAAGAAATGAAATGGAGGTATTTGTAATGAGGTGGATGGAGTTAGAGTCTGTCATACAGAGTGAAGTAAGTCAGAAAGAGAAAAACAAATACAGTATGCTAACACATATATACGGAATCTAAGGGAAAAAAAAAAAAAAGGCCATGAAGAACCTAGTGGCAAGACGGGAATAAAGACACAGACCTACTAGAGAATGGACTTGAGGATATGGGGAGGGGGTGGGGTGAGATGTGACAGGGTGAGAGAGTGTCATGGACATATATACACTACCAAATGTAAAATAGATAGCTAGTGGGAAGCAGCCGCATAGCACAGGGAGATCAGCTCAGTGCTTTGTGACCACCTAGAGGGGTGGGATGGGGAGGGTGGGAGGGAGGGAGATGCAAGAGGGAAGATATATGGGAACATATGTATATGTATAACTGATTCACTTTTTTATAAAGCAGGAACTAATACACCATTGTAAAGCAATTATACTCCAATAAAGATGTTAAAAAAATAAAAAAATAAAAGGCGATTCCCATCGCAAAGGCAGCATCTGATGTAGATTGACACAGTTTATGTCTTTCTCCCCTAAAATGTGAAGCCCAGACAAAAGCAAACACTTCTCACCTGAGCAGGAGAGGGTGGGGCAATGGAGGAGGCACTAAATTTATCACCATCATCATCATCATCATTATTTTCATTTCATGGATGACAAAGAAAGCTTAAGTATTTGGCCCAAAGTCTAAGTGGAGTTGCTAGAATTCAACCTTGGGCCTGTCTGAAGCCAAACCCATGCCTTTCCTTACAATCAAGGATGCAAAGTACCTGATTGTTTTCCGTTTTCACCCTGCCCCACCCATCTCACTCCAGGGCTTCAACTGGTCCTTATGCTTTTACCTTTTCCTCTCTTTACAAAGCATGTCAGATACTGGGAAGAGATGGAAGGTTTAACTTCCCACGTGTGCCTGCAGCCCGTTGAGGAAGGGTGGAAGGGGCAGGGGCCAGAGGGACAGAGACGTCTTCCAGGGTACCTGACATCCCCCCTGCCTCAGTGGCCAATCTAGATGACAAAGACGATTTGGATCCTCAGAACCAGAGATAAAAAAGTGTCTAAGAGGCATCCGGTAATCTTTCTGAAGTTTCTTAACCCCGTGTAGGGGAGAAAAAATATCTTTTTCCTCCACCCTTCTAAGTTCTCACCTGAGACCCCCTAAAACCAAAGACAGATTAGCAACAGAAAAGCATACAAATGTATTTAACACAAGCTTTATGTGATACAGGAGCCTTCATAGGAAATAAAGACCCCAGAAACGGCCTTCTGTGCCAGGTTTGAGGAGAAGAGGAGGGTCATGGAAAAACGTGACAGGCCGAAAAGCTAAGGCTAGTAAACTGGAAGAAACTGAGCAAGGCCTGTTGGTTCACACGCCGTCAGCATCCCTCCATCTTCAGAGACAAGCGGTTCTTTTCCTCCGGGTAGAGGGAGGACATCTCTTATGTGAGGGTCTTATGATTTGCTCCAGGGGAGGGTCAGAAAATCCTTCCTGCACTTGCTGTTTCTCAAATTCCTTCAGCTTGAAATATTCAACAAGCCAAGGGGCTGCATTTTGGGGGTACGTTTATTAAACCCGGTCACCGGCAACCCCTTCTGATAAACATACACTCTCACAGCCCCCCTGGAGAGGAAACACAGGGCCGCCCTGCTGAGTATTCCCACTAGCCAAGAAGTTTCAGTGGAACCAGAAAAACAGGTACAGATTTTGTCTTCCAAACAGAAATTATAATCCAATATTAAAGCCTCCCCACTCCCTGCCCCATGGCCTTAGCAATACAAATGCCCTGAGCTGAAAACATTACCTCTCATGATGGCACAATTCAGCTCCATGTATGGTGGGGATAATACAAACCAGGAAAATTCAAGAATGCATGACTTTGCGCTGGTCAGAATGGCCATCACTAAAAAGTCTACAAATAACAAATGCTGGAGAGGTGTAGGGAAAAGGGAACCCTCCTACACTGTTAGCTGGGAATGTAAGTTGATGCACCCACTGTGGAAAACGGTATGGAGGTTCCTCAGAAAACTAAAAATAGAATTACTATATGATCCAGCAATCCCTCTCCTGGGCATATATCCAGACAAAACTAATTCAAATAGATACATGCACCCCTATGTTCATAGCAGCACTATTCACAATAGCCAAGAAATGGAAACAACCTATATGTCCAGTGACAGATGAATGGATAAAGAAGATGTGGTACATATATACAATGGAATATTAGCCATAAGAAAGAACAAAATAATGCCATTTGCAGCAACATGGATGCAACTAGAGATGATCATCTTAAGTGAAGTCAGTCAGAAAAAGACAAATACCATATATCACTTATATGTGGAATCTAAAATATGATACAAATGAACCTATCTATGAAAGAGAAACAGAATCAGGGACATAGAGAACAGACTGGTGGTTGCCAAGGGGGAGGGGGATAGGAGAGGGTTGGATTGGGAGTTTGGAATTAGCAGATGCAAACTGGTATATATGGAATGGACAAACAACAAGGTCCTACTGTATAGCACAGGGAACTATGTTCAATCTGTGATAAACCATAATGGAAAAGAATATGAAAAAGAATTTATATACATGTATAACTGAGTAAATTTGCTATAATTAACACAACATTGTAATTCAACTATACTTCAATGAAAAATAAATTTTAAAAAATTAAAAAATAAAGTTTATCATTCTTAAAATAAAATAAAATAAAATTTGGAAGAATATAAAAAAGAATGTGTGACTTTGAAGGTCTATACACGAGAAAGTCTGGGAAGAGCTGATTGAGGCAGTGGTTCTCCAAGTGTGGACCCCAGACCAGCGGTATCAGCATCACCTGGGAACTTGTTAGAAACGCATATTCTTGGATCCCACCCGGTTCTACTGAATCAGAAACTCGGGGATGGGGCCCAGTTATCTGTATTTTAAAAAGCCCTCTGGGTCATTCTGACGTCCACCAAAATTTGAGGACCTCTTGTGTCGTAGACTGAAGAAAGGAGAGGGATGGCAAATGCAGTCATTTCTGAATAGCTATTTCCTCCAGCTGAGACTCCAGCAATAATCCAGGCAAGGAGAGAGAGAGTCATGCAGATTGGGGTCATCAGCCTGACAAAGGCTAACTTGCCCTCATTCATCATTCCCTTTCTTACGGCAGGCTGAGCCCTAGTCCAGAGTCCCAGCTGACACGTTGTATTTTCTTTTCTTTTTTTTTCTTTTTTTGGCATCCCCGTTATGGCATGCGGGATCTTAGTGCCCTGAACAGGGATCGAACCTGTGCCCCCTGCATCGGGAGCGTGGAGTCTTAACCACTGGACCACCAGGGAATTCCCAGAGGCCCAGGTGAAATAGAACACAGTAAATTCAAAGGTTGCCTTTGACTGCCTTGGACTTTAATTTCCCAGGCATGTCCTTCAGGCCAGCTTCACCTAGGACAAGCTCAGAGTCTCCCTAAAAAGAGAGAAAAGAAAGTGATTGCTGGCTCCCTCCCCCACCCCCTTGCCTTGAAATTGTTTTCTTCCATCCTAGCCCGCTGGCTTTAATTAGGAGTGAAGGCAGCATGCAGACTGGAGACAGCAGGCGGTCTTAGCACAAGAATGTGTTCAATAAACAGCTTTGGATAATCAGAGGTCACCACATCTCTGTGTCTGCGTCCTTGTCCCCCGCTTCCTTCCTGTCTTCTCCCTCCCCATCTTGTTTGTCTTACCATTTACACCTCATTAGTTATAAGGAAGCCACCAGCTCAGAGTGTGTTGCTATGGGCTTGGGAGAGGGTCTGTCTTAAAGAGAGGCTGAGGACCAGGAGGCGGGAAGTCAGAATAAATGAAATCATATTGCATGTTCACAATCGGCTATAATTAAGGCATCTTATAAATACGTATTATACAAATGCATTACAATGACAAAATCAGCCATGTTTGAGTGCCTTTATACTCTGGGCAATAGAGGGTACTTTTTTGGACCCAAGAGGCATCTGCTATATTGAAAAGAGCATTAAGTGCATATTACTAAGTGAAAGAAGCCACCTGAAAAGGCTACATGCCTTATGATTCCAACTCCATGATATTCTGGAAAAAGTAAAACTAAGGAGACAGTAACACGACCTGCGGTTTTTAGAGGCAGGAGGGAGAGAGGGATAAACAGATAGAGCACAGTGGATTTTTAGGGCAGTGAAACTATTTGGTATGATATTATGATGGATATATGTCATTCATACATTTGTCCAAACCCATGAAACATACAACACCAAGAGTGAACCCTAGTGTCTGTCAACTAAGACTTTGAGTGATGGTGAGGTATCAATGTAAGTTCATTGATTGTAACAAATGTACCACTGTGGTCGGGGGCTATTGTACATGTGTGGGAACAGGGAATGTATGGGAACTTTCTGTATTTTCTGCTCAACTTTGCTATGAACCTAAAACTGCTCATAAAAAATAAAGTTTAGGGACTTCCCTGGCGGTCCAGTGGTTAAGACTACATGCTTCCACTGCAGGGGCACGGGTTTGATCCCTGGTTGGGGAACTAAGATCCCACATGCTGCACGGCATGGCCTAAAAAATAAAAAAAAATTTTAAATAAATAAAATTTATTCATAAAACAAAAAAGTATTAAACTTGGACTCAAAATATATGGAGTCTAATTCTATCATGGTCTTGGTCGCAGTCTGGCTGTGCCAACTTGGACAAGTTACTCGGCTTCTCTGGGCCTCAGTGGCCTCATCTACAAAAATGAGAATGATAATATCTTCCAGATAGAAATGTTGCAAAGGTTAAAATGAAGTAATAAGTATAGACACACAGTCAATGTTTGTTTAGCTAAGAATAATAGGAGAATTATATGAGGAATTTGGGGCAGAGGCTGGGACTAGGATTCCAGACTGCCGCACTGAAAGAGGCAGGGCCAGCCCAGATGGCACCACCTATATTATTACCTGATTTGAGATATAAATTTTTTCCTCCACCATTGAAAGCTATCTGCCCCGCTGCCCTGTTGGAAACTTGAAAAGCAAACAGTAGCAACTCCTGGGAGTAGCATGTTTGGTTTTTAGGACCAAAATACAGTAAGTCCCCTACATACGAACGAGTTTCATTCCGAGAGCACATTCGTAAGTCCAGTTTCTTCATTAAGTCCAGCAAAGTTAGCCTAGATACCCAACTAACACAATCGGCTATATAGTACTGTACTGTAATACGTTTATAATACTTTTCACACAAATAACACATAAAAACAAATAAACACAAAAATAAAGAAAACATTTTTAATCTTACAGTACAGTACCTTGAAAAGTACAGTAGTACGGTACAACACCCGGTATACAGGGGCTGGCATCAAGTGAACAGGCAAGAAGAGTTACTGACGGGAGGAGGGAGAGCAGGTGGGAGATGGTAGAGCTGAAGGATCGTCAGGAATAGGAGACGGAGGGCAAGCTGCCATTTCACTCACGCCTGACGCTGATGGAGCGCATGTTCACATCTTTGAAAGTTCAAAACTTGAAGGTTTGTCTGTAGGGGACTTACTGTATATTATACTGTAAACACCTCAAAGGGCAAAAAAATGAATGATAGCATCCTAGCAGGGATGATTGAGTAACATTATCTACCTAAAAGCAAAGTCCCCAAAGAACAGAACGCAGAATGTGTAAGTTTTTATAAAGGGGGTGGATAGAAAATCTAAAAATATCTAGAAGCTCAAGGCGTTGCCTGGGAAGGTAGATAAGTTTACAAGGTCAGAATGAGTAGTCAGAGGAGAGTTTTTAAGACAAGGGCACAAAACTAAGAGAGGAAATCAATCAAAAAGCAAGCAACCCATATCCTGAGCACCTACACTGTGCAAGCCATTGTTCGAGGTATTGGGAATACATCACTGATGGACACAGCAATTCATGGAACTTACATTCTGGTGAATGTAAGGAACAGACCAAAAAACAGGTAAATAAATAAACATAATTAAGTTGATATAGTATATTAAAAGGTAATATATTCTATAGAAAAAAAGAAAAGGTAAAGAATGATTGGGGGAATAAAGAGTGGGAGATTCCATTTTAAATAGGATGATCAAGGAAATGATAATTGAAAAGATGAGTAAAGCGTTGAAGGAGGTGAGGGAGTTAGCCACACAGATCTCAATGGAGAAGAGCTTTCCAGGCAAAGGGGATGTCTAGAGCAAAAGCCCAGGTGGGAGCTTTCTGGGCTGTTCCAGGAATAATGAAACCAGTACAGTTGGAGCTGGGTCAATAAGGAAGAGACTAGAGGACAAGAGGTGAAACAGCTGAAGGGGCTGAATCGTGCAGGGCCTCACAGGCCACTGTAAGGAATTTGGTTTCACTCTGTAGTAGGGAGCTATGACCAGGTTGTGAGCCAAAGTGGCCTGATCTGGATTATGACCAGATGGACCACATTGACTCTTGTGCTAAGAACAGACTCAAGCCGATAGAGACAAAGGTAGAAGCAGGTGAGCTTCTGAGAGACCCTTATATTGAACTTCACAGGCAAGCACTGACAGTGGTTGAGCCAGGATGACAGCAGTGGAGGCATGAAGAGGCTTAGCTCCTGTCTAGATGCTGAGGGTGGGACCACCAGGCTCACCGGAAAGAGTGATGTACAAGGTCTTGGCCCTGAGCTACTGAAGGATGAAGTGGCTGTCAACTTGTCACCTGAGACAGGGAAGGCTGCCACTGAGTAGGTGTGGGTGGAAGATCAGGAGTTTGGGGTGAAGTGGCAAGAGGAGGTGTGGGCTTAGAGGGGATGCAGCAAGCACAGACCTCACACCTCCCACATCTCCCTGTAGCTTGGCCTGGATGTAAGATGCAGCACATCATTTATCGATGCCATTGGCCTTCAGGCCACGTTCAGCAGGAATCGTCCTGAAGCATATTTTAAGCCCTCAGTTTCCCCCATGCAATGGTACAAACAAATCTAAAGAAACAAAGATCAAAAGAAGCATGAGTGTATTTAGTTCCCCCATATGAATGTCTCCCCCTGCCCACGCCCACTACCTCTGCCACCTCTTCAAGAGTGTTGTCGAACCCAAGTTCATGTGTCTGACGCACAGTGAGCCCAAACAAGCTGAAACATCAGAGTCCGGAGAAGAGAAAGGTTTATTGCAGGGCCAAGCAAGGAGAATGGGCAGGTCATGCTCAAAAAGCCCAAACTTCCAGATGGTTTTGGGGGAAGAGTTTTTAATCGGCAAAATTTGAGGGGAGGTATGCAAGGTATGTGACCATCCTCTGATTGGCTGGTGGTGAGGTGAGAGGGTGGCGTTCCAGGCAACAGCCTTCCGATTCCAACCAGTCTGGGTTCACGTGCTTGTGCTCAGCCTAAAGTGACCATCCTCTACCTGGGTGGGGGCCTTCGTTCCTATAGAAGAACTCAGAGATGTGTACGAGATCGTCATGTACATCACCCAAGGAGGGACCAGGACCCTAGCCCATCATTGCACTATTGTTACTTTCTGCATCCCCTCACTTCCCTAATTAGGATCTGTTTGAATCTGCCCCTTGGAACTCAGGGAAAGTCTAGGAGGCTGAAAGTCTTTTTCCTACAGACAAGAAATGGGGGGCATGGAAAGCCTTTTATACCTGGTAAGGCCCACAAGGTCCCCCTCGACTTCAAGAGGACAGCCAAGTGTCCCCGGAGTCACATTCAATTAGATTGTGCGTCATCACATCCATCCCCCTGGACAGCAGGGCTAGCTATCTCCTAAGGAATCCTCTGGTGCCCACCATGCCCACTCACTCACCCCCTCAAAACATGTTCACGGAAGGGGATCTAATAAATCAACTCACAGTAGGGGGTAAATGAGTAAAAGAAGAAACAAGTGAAAACACTCCTCCCCCCTAGGGATACTGGAGCTTTAAAGTAGCCAACACCCTAAACCAAGGCACAAAGTAATGAAATATCTGGCCACAGACTAAGGGAATGTAAGGGTCAGTGGCCTTGGACTCACATCCCTCCGTGGCCACCTCCTGAGAAAATAGTAGGGCTGCCCATACAACTCGAAGTGGTTTCCTTGACTGTTCCAGAAGGAGGATGTGGAGTCCCCTGGGGGTAAACACATTTCCTGCTTGCCTGCACTGTATTCTTTTTCTGTGGAGCACCTGTCCCACACACACACAGCCAGAATGCTAGGCCTGCCCGCAGGGACTCTTCTGTGACTCTGCTCCAATAAATAGCTAGCTCACGATGGTCTCGTTCCTTTTGCCCCTTGGCTGTGAGACCCCAGAAGATACCACGTGTGTGCACGTGCATGCATGCATGTGTGTGTTGTCTGCACAATGACCTTCAGAGTTCTTAAACTGTCTAGACACCCCAGGGTCAGCTAAGCAACAGCAAGGCTGGTGAAACAAGAAGGGAGCCCTCGGGACTTCCCTGAAAGTCCAGTGGTTAAGACTCCGTGCTTCCACTGCAGTGGGCGCAGGTCCCTGGTTGGGGAACCAAGATCCGCATGCTGTGTGGTGTGGCCATAAAATAAAATTAAAAAAAAAAAAAGAAGAAGGGAGCCCTCGGGCTCTGAGCTAGCAGGAGCTCCCCCCACACCCCGGGGGTCTCTCAGGTACCAGCCACTCACTCAGCAGGAGGCTGACAGCCATGTTCAATCAATCCATCAGGTGTGCCACCCACAGAAACTGGGCCTGCCAACTCACTTAAGAGGTTTGAGGGAAGCAATCGCCACGTCAGCTCCTCCTCTGGGAAGTTTTATTTGAGTCCAGTCCACTTTGTGAAGCCATTACACATCAGTCCTTCAGGGGTCTTTCCTCCTTCGATGGCTTTGGGCTGCACTTGGCTAATCAGTGACTCCCAGGCAAGCCACATATATTTTGAAATGCACCCACACAGAAATAGGCTTCCCCGGGGAGCGGGGAGCATCCCCCCGCACACTTGGAAAGATGCACACCCCCTGGGGCACAGGACCACTGGCACTACCGCAGCCTCGCTGACCAGGTCACATGGTGCAGACCCCTCCCTGAAGAAATGACATGTCAGAGGAAAAGAGAAGATCCATCAACAATGTCCCCTCTTGACCTAATCAAACTTACAAGCTTTTGCACAGCAAAGGAAACCATAAACAAAATGAAAAGACAACCTAGAGAATGAGAGAAAATATTTGCAAATGATGCAGCGGACGAGGGCTTCATCTCCAAAATATAAAAACAGCTCATACAACTCAACAACAAAAAAACAAACAACCCAACCAAAAAATGGGCAGAAGACCTTAATAGACATTTCTCCAAAGAAGACATACAGATGGCCAATAGGCACATGAAAAGATGCTCAACTTCGCTAATTATTAGAGAAATGCAAATCAAAGCTACAATGAGGTACCACCTCACACCAGTCAGAATGGCCATCATCAAAAAGTCTACAAATAAATGCTAGAGAGGGTGTAGGGAGAAGGGAACCCACCTACACTGCTGGTGGGAATATAAGTTGGTGCAATCACTATGGAAAACAGTATGGAGGTTCCTTGGAAAACTAAAAAATAGAATTACTATATGATCCAGCAATCCCTCTCTTGGGCATATATCCAGACAAAACTATAATTCAAAAAGATACATGCACCCGTATGTTCATAGAAGCATTATTCACAACAGCCAAAACATGGAAAACAACCTAAATGTCCATCGACAGATGAATGGATAAAGAAGATGTGATACATTTATAAATGGAATATTACTCATCCATAAAAAAGAACAAAACAATGTCATTTGCAGCAACATGGATGCAACTAGAGATGATCATACTAAGTGAAGTAAGTCATAAAGAGGAAGACAAATACCATGTGATATCACTTATATGTGGAATCTAGAATATGGCACAAATGAACCTATCTACAAAACAGAAACAGACTCACAGACATAGAGAACAGACTTGAGGTTGCCAAGGGGGGAGGTGGGGAGGGAGAGGGATGGATTGGGTGTTTTAGGTTGGTAGATGCAAACTATTACATTTAGAATGGATAAACAAGAAGGTCCTAACGTATAGCACAGGGAACTATATTCAATATCCTGTAATAAACCATAATGGCAAAGAATATAAAAAAAGAATGTCTCTATGTGTATAACTGAGTCACTTTGCTGTACAGCAGAGACTGACACATTATAAATCAACTATACTTCAGTGAAAAAAAATTGAAAAAAAAACAAACAATGCAAGCAGGCAGGCCACAGTAGATGAAAGGACAATGGTTTTGTTCATTTGCATTTTGTTTTCAATAAAAAACAACTGGTAAACCATAATAGTCCAGTGTCCTGGGTTATTTCAGGCTGTGCTGCTATCCATATTAGGTGACTTTATTTTAGACGTTTTTTAACATCTTTTTAGAGGTAACTGATCTTGAATCTTATGTTTTCTCCTTCCAAGCCCACTTTAATTTCTTATTCACACTCGCCTGACTGTCCATTCCACCTACCCAATACATATGCACTTTAAACAAATTCAGCATCCTTCTAGAAGAGACCAGAAAGGCCAGACCTTGTAAAATCCTCTTGGTTAATTCCACTGAGGCACTGGGGGTGTAAAATAAAACTTGGCAATAAATAAAAAGAGGGAAATCCAGGGGAAAAAAATGCATACAGAGACAGATGACAGACGCAAAGACACGTCTATGGAAACTCCACACAAATAGGCTATATGTCCACACTTATGCCTCAAAATAAAAAGCCCCATTGCCTCACTCCAAGCAACGAGCTCCATCCCGTGTCGGAAAGCAGGGAAATGGCACGCTCAGGAGTCCAGCGTCCGTATTTAATTTATTAACAGGTAAGACAGCAGAGGCATCGCTTTGAACTGGAGACATCAATTTGATTTAAACGGCTGCCGCTTAATGTGGTGAAGAGGAATCAACTGTGCCCTGAAAACAGAAGACAAGGAGGCGCATCATCCTGTCGGTTTCCTGGGAAATAACGAGCCCTATTAATAGTTGTTAACATGAATCAGCGGATCACTCCTCTGTCAGCGGCTGTCAGGCTGGGCCCCCAAGTCAATCGGTAAAGAGAAAGAAAGCTGACGATTCAGGGCGAGTCTCAGCAAGGGAAGGGGCCAGGGCATTGGCCCCTGTTCCAACCTGAGCCAGCTACCGCCTACAAGGAAGGAGAGGAGGACTCAGCATAGCAACAAGGCCCCAAGGAGATGCACACCAGTTAGAGACATAAAGGTCAACCAGAAACCCCCGTACAGGGCCTCATAGCCAAGAAGAAGCCATAAAGGGCAGGGCTCCTGGCCCCCTAAAGACCGAGAATTTAGATCTGCTAATATCATGCTAACGAAAGGGTTTGTGAGGCCGGGTCTAACCTGCTAGGAAGACTACCAGGTTTTGTTTGGGGTACAGCTTAAGTTTTGATGGTGTGGCCCTCCACCGTGTATATGACTGTACAGGTGTGGTTTTTTGGGGGTTTTTTTTTGTTTTGTTTTAAATATGTCATTTTTCCTTCTTTTCTGAATTTCCTAACTGGCCCTTTATTCTTTTTTTTTTTTTAAATAAACGTTTCACTCCATGAATGTCTTTTTATTTATTTATTTATTTATTTATTTTTGGCTGTGTTGGGTCTTCGTTTCTGTGCAAGGGCTTTCTCTAGTTGCGGCGAGCGGGGGCCACTCTTCATCGCGGTGCGCGGGCCTCTCACTATCGCGGCCTCTCTTGTTGCGGAGCACAGGCTCCAGACGCGCAGGCTCAGTAATTGTGGCTCACAGGCCCAGTTGCTCCGCGGCATGTGGGATCTTCCCAGACCAGGGCTCGAACCCGTGTCCCCTGCATTGGCAGGCAGATTCTCAACCACTGCGCCACCAGGGAAGCCCTACAGGTGTGTTTTTCCTCTCCATTTCTACCAGTTTAAAATATACTCGCACAAAACATTTTGCAACATCCATGTCAAAGGATACATAGCCTTAATAATTAAAGAGCTGCTAAGCTCCTGCAAATCACAAAGCGTAAGCATTAATAATAACTAATATTTATGAAAACCTTACTACATGCCAGGCATAGCCTAAAAGCTTTAAATTATCTCCCTTAAATCTCTCAGATGCTTTAGGAGGTAAATAATGTTATACCCATTTGGCAGATGGAAAAACTGAGGCTTAGATGATTTGAGTAACTTGCTCAAGCTCTCACAACTAGCAGATGATGAAACAATGATACAGACCAGGTCTGTCTGTTGTAAGTCTGTACTTTTACACTATGTCACATCAATTTTCCACAGGCGGCCCACAAAGAAAGAAATATGAGTGACCAAAAAACATTTTTAAAACGTTTCATTGTGGGGCTTCCCTGGTGGCGCAGTGGTTGAGAGTCTGCCTGCTAATGCGGGGGACACGGGTTCGAGCCCTGGTCTGGGGGGATCCCGCATGCCGCGGAGCGGCTGGGCCCGTGAGCCACAACTGCTGAGCCTGCGCGTCTGGAGCCTGTGCCCCGCAACGGGAGGGGCCGCGATAGTGAAAGGCCCGCGCACCGCGATGAAGAGCGGTCCCCGCACCGCGATGAAGAGTGGCCCCCGCTTGCCTCAGCTAGAGAAAGCCCTCGCATGAACCGAAGACCCAACGCAGCCAAAAATAAAATAAAATAAATAAATAAAGTAGCTATAAAAAAGAAAAGTGCTTTAAAAAAAAAAAAAAAAAACGTTTCATTGTGATAGTAACCAAAAAGTCTAAACCAAAAGAATAATGATGAATTTATTTATTTATTTGCTTATCAGGTAGACAAAGATTAAGATTAACAAAGCCTAGTGATAATGGCTCTATGGAAACACTAACTCACTTAAGCAGTGTTGGTGAGCATGCCAGTTATAAAATCATCCTGGAAGGTAGCTTTTTCAAAATATATAAAAATGTAATTTATGCATGCTCCTTGAAAATCTCCACTCCCAGGAATTACCTTTATGGGATATTTAAATGAGTAAGATAAGATAAAAAGGCATTAATCACAGTATTGTTTTTCAGAGCAAAATATTGTAAACACATAAATGTCCATTTATAAGAATTGCTTAAATAAATTATGAAACATCCATCCAATAGAATAGTATTCAGTCACCTAAAATAATGGTGTTGATCTATATTTAGTGACACAAAGATATCGATGAAAAATTGTCCAGTCAAGAAAGCAATTACAGGGACTTCTCTGGTGGCGCAGTGGTTAAGAATCCGCCTGCCAATGCAGGGGGCACGGGTTCAAGCCCTGGTCCGGGAAGATCCCACATGCCGCGGAGCAACTAGGCCCGTGCGCCACAACTACTGGGCCTGCGCTCTAGAGACCGTGAGCCACAACTACTGAGCCCGCATGCTGCAACTACTGAAGCCCACGCACCTACAGCCTGCACTTTGCAACAAGAGAAGCCACCACAGTGAGAAGCCTGCACACTGCAATGAAGAGTAGCCCCTGCTCGCTGCAACTAGAGAAAGCCTGCGCACAGCAACGAAGACCAAAAGCAGCCAAAAAGGAAATAAAATTAATTAATTAATTAATTAAAATTCCAAAAAAAAAATAAGAAAGCCATTACAGAAACATATATAAAAATATAAATATCATACACACATGCAAAGTAACTTTTCTGGAAAGATGTTTGTGAAAATGGTGTTAGTGATGACTTTTAGGTTATGCAATTTCTGGGAGCTTTTACTTACTTTTGTGTATTTTTATGTATTGTTTGACTCTCTTTAAAGAAGATCTATTGTTTTTTCAACAAAAGAAAAAAAGAAAAATCACATCTTCTGTTTTCTAATTTAACTTAGCGTAGGATAGTGCTGGACCTGGAAACATTTTTAACCTGAAACATTATATAACGGAGAGAACATGGGCTTTGGAATATGACCTCAGGTGCAATCTTCGCTTTTACTAGCTTTGTGACTATATTTGCTTTCTACTGCTACCATAACAAATTATCACAAACTTAGCAGTTTAAACAACACAAATTTAGGGACTTCCCTGGCGGTCCAGTGGTTAAGGCTCTGCGCTTCCACTGCAGGGGACATGGGTTCAATCCCTGGTTGGGGAACTGAGATCCCACATGCCCTGCGGCCAAAAAAACAATACAAAAATGTATTATCTTACAGTTCTTAAGAACTTAAGTTCTTAAGTCATACCTACAGACTCAGGTGTTGGCAAGGCTGTGTTTCTTTCCAGAAGTTCTAGGGGAGGGTCCATTACCTTGTTCATCCAGTTGTTGGCAGAGTTCTGTTCTATGTGGCTGTAGGACCAAGATCCCTGTTTTCTTGTTGGCTGTAGCTAAGGGCTGTTCACGGCTTCTAGAGATTTCTAACGGCTGCCATATTCCTGCAAAGCCAGCAATATGGAGTCAAGTCCTCACTCACATCTGACCCACCTACTGCTCCCCTCTTCCACTTTTAAGGATTCATGTGATTAGACTGGACCCACTCAAATTATCCAGAATCATTCTCCCTTTAAATCCATCTGCAATTTCCCTTGTGCCATGTAAAGTAGCATATTCACAACTTCCAGGGATTAGGGCGTGGACACCTTTGTGGAGCCACTATTACTATATGTTGGAGAATGACTTTGGCAAATCACCTGAGTAACGATCCTCAACTCTAAAAGGCAGGATGCTTTACTGAATTACTATTCTTTTGTTTTATTTTGTTATTGCTGCATTTTGACCTTCCCATTCTAAGAAGGTATCTAGGCCTCCCTCAACTCAGGGGGCTTTATGATGACTGAAGACAGCTTTTCTCTTGGCTTTTGTTTTCAAAAAGCCTAACCTGGCAGGATCCCTAAGAGAATGCAGTACATAAGAGGGGATGGCTGAATAGTTTCACAGGGAAGTGAAAACCATGAGTACCTTTATGCCCAGTCTTGACAAGGACGCCTTTAAAAAAACATGTGGACTTGGCAATGAGCAAATGAGCTGTGATCATCATGGACAGGAAACCAAAGGGCTTTCGCCAAAGCTTCTGTTTGAGGCAAGACCCTTAAGACCTTTGCATGGCCCCAAGGGAGAGGGTGATAAAAGAATTCCAATAATGACAGATTGAATTTCCTGCCACTCCAATGGATACATGAAGTTAGACTGATTCCATTAAAATAAGATAATATGACTTCTTTTTAAAAATTTTTCTTTTATATTGGAATAGAGTTGATTTAATAATATGACTTCTTCAACACCCCTGTCTATGAAATAACAAATGCATCTCTCTGCTACCTGGGAAAAGCGATAACTACCCTGTGGGAATTTGGGCAGGATGCATGTACGTGAAGCACCTGGCACATAATAAAGAGACTCCTAAAAATTGATACTGATACATGAAGACATGACAAGGAAGATGAGCCAAACACATGCAAACATTATCCTCTAAAGAACCAAAATAAATAATAAATGCACCTTTGGTATTTTGAGACACACTCAAAAGTCTGGTAAAAGACTTATCACACGGTGTTCAGTATAAAATACTCTCAAAACGTTGATGAAGAGAGAGGAATTACCCTATGCAGACATTTTGGAGCCATCTACATCACTTTCTTCTTTCTCATCCCCTCTATTCAATTGACCACTACCTACAAATGCCTAGAAATACCTGTAGCGCCTCTCCCTGCCTCTCACCCCCACGGTCAATGTGGCTCCAGCCCCCGTCTTCTCTCTCCAAGACTGTGGATGACAAGACCCTCCCGATGGGTCTCCTTGCCTCCTACCTCAGCCTCCTCTAATCCACCCTTCCCTTTCCTGTTTAAAATTCTTCCATGACTTCCCTTTGGCTCACAATCTTGCCCAATACTCCATTACTCCGAGATTCTCATTCTCACCTCCCTCCCTGACTTTGCACGGCTGGTCCTACTTCCTGGGATCACCCCTCTCCCCACCTCTCCCTACTCACACTTAAGAGACAAATTAAATATTAACTCCTCTGTTAGACACCCCCCAGCTCCTCCACATGATCAGTTCCATCTTTCTCGTTCTTGTCATAGTATAGTATACAATGCCCTTTCCACACTGTTTTATTGCTCTGTTTATATGTATTTCCCCCAACAGACCAGGAACTTCTTGAGTGCAGGCACTGCGTCTTGTTCAACTTTGCATCTTGAGCGCCAACCCACTATCTATCATACAAGAGGTGCTCTCAAGCGTTTCGTTCAATAAAAACCAGGGAAGGTGCAGTGAAGTTGTGAGGCTCTTGGTAGCTGTGAAGAAATGGAAAGGCCAAATGATGTCCAGCAATGGTTCATTATTCCAGACTCCTCAGGGGACAAAAACCCTTTTCATCATCATCATTCCCTCATATGCCAAAACAATGAAAGGGCACTTCTGAAAAAGAGATGGCAATGGGTAAACCAGAATGAGGAGCTAGTGAGCAGTCAGAATTCAACTCGACAAGCATTTCTTGAGCACCTGTGCCCTGCCAGGCACCATTCTAGGGACTGGGGATATGCCGTTCCCATCTTCAGACGCCTCACCGTCTCCCACAGGATTCAGACACATAAACCACGCAAGATGGCGCGTGGCGTGGAGTGGGCAATAGAGACATGTTTAATAGATGTTTAAAAGGCAATGAAGGTACCATTTCACACCCATTAGGATGGTTATTATCAAAAACAACTGTTAGTGAGGAGAAATTGGAACTCCTGGGCATCACGAGTGGGAATATAAAATGGTGCAGCCATTGTGGAAAACTGCTGGGTGGTTCCTCAAAAAGTTAAACATAGATTTATCACATGATCCAGCAATGCCACTTCTAGGATCCAGCAATTCCACTTTCAAAAAATTAAAAGTTGGGACCCAAACACTTAAACACCCATGTTCACAGCAGCATTATATATAAAAGGCAAAAGATAGAAGCAACCCAAGTCTCCATCAACAGATAACTAGATAAACAAAATGTGATACACACACACACACACACACACACACACACACACACACAGAGGTATATTTTACAGCCTTCGAAAGAAAGGAAATTCTGATACATGCTATAACATGAAAGAACCTTGAGGACATTATGCTAAGTAAAATAAATCAGGCACAAAGGACAAATATTGTATGATCCCACTTATATGAGGCACCTAGGATAGGCAAATTCATAAAGACAGAAAGAATAAGGGAGGTTACCAGAGGCTGAAGGGGATGGGGAGCTTAGTATTTAATGGGTACAGAGTTTCTGTCTGGGATGATGAAAACATTCTGGAGATGGATGGTGGTGATGGCCACACAACAGAGTATGTGTACTTCATGCCCCCGAACTGCAGACTTAATAATGGTTAAGATGGTCAATTTTATGTTGTGTCCATTTTACCACAATTTTTTTTAGAGCAAGGAAGGGAAATTTTCACTCTACGAGAATGAAATTTAGGAGAACACTGATAACAAAAGTTACTGAGAAATTGGGCTTCCCTGGTGGCGCAGTGGTTGAGAATCTGCCTGCCAATGCAGGGGACACGGGTTCAAGCCCTGGTCTGGGAAGATCCCACATGCTGCGGAGCAACTAGGCCCGTGAGCCACAACTACTGAGCCTGCGCGTCTGGAGCCTGTGCTCCGCAACAAGAGAGGCCGCGATAGTGAGAGGCCCGCGCACCGCGATGAAGAGTGGCCCCCGCTCGCCGCAACTGGAGAAAGCCCTCGCACAGAAACGAAGACCCAACACAGCCAAAAATAAATAAATAAATAAATTTATTTTTTTAAAAAAAAATAATAATAATGGAATGCCACTGAATTAATCACTTTAAAAAAAAAAGTTACTGAGAAATCATTATGTGTGATCTGGGCTTTGAAGGGTGAATAGGCGTTCACTGGACAATGAATCAGAAGTCTGACTTCACGTCCTGGAACTGCCACTTCCTTTTATGTGGTTCTTTTTCCTCATCTATAAAAGTGAGAAAAGATCTACCATATACTTTTGGTGAGGATCTCATGAGATAACATGCCTGAAATGGTTTTACAAACTACAGGAGGATTTTCCAATATAAATTTACTGATGACAAGTGATATAAAGTATAATTATTGAAGGCAAGACCTTCATGTTTCCATTATCTCGGCTTTGGCCAGCCCAGAAAATTTTCTAAAGTTTAAACATGATATGCACTCCTTCCTATCCATGCAGGATGGAGTTAAGAAAGATGGAAGGGCAGAGAAGGAATAAAGGTTAAAGAGCAAGGTTTTGAAAGTATGTTCTTACTTTAACATATGAATATTACCCAGCCATTAAAATTGAGAAACAGGAAGACAGGAAGAAGAAATAGGAGAAGGCATTTAGGATTTGACTACCTTCACCTAATATATTACAAATTGCATCGCTGATGTAGAACTGTGTAACTATACCGATACAAGAACGGGAGTCAATGTGCAAAAGGGAAAATAGCTGTGTAGAGATGGGGGGGCTGTGGGTTACATTTTTCTTTTTTTAATTTCATTTTATGTTGTTTTATTGTTTTTGCCGTAACAAATAAGGACAAGAGAAAAAGTAGTACATTCCTTTCATAAACGTTTATCAGCTGGTTTCTCTGCTGACTACTTACCCACAATCCCTGCCCCCCCCAGCTTCCAAGATGCTCGGAGGCCCTGTACCATTAAGCCCTGGAGGCTCAGAGGGTAGCATTTGCTTCTAGCAATGACAGAAACTTGCACAGAACCGGAGGATTCTCCAACGCCCCTTCAGGGTAAAGAGCTGCCGCCTTCTATAGATTTGTGAGTCAGGGCTCCAGAGGATGCTGAGGGCACGGGAAGGGCCATCAAACTGTGTTTGGCCTTGGGCTCTGATTCAAAGGCTGCTGTTTCCAAGGCCCTGACCCTTCCCACTCTAAAAGAAAAGGTACTGACTTCAGATGCTTGTGACCCTCGTTTTGATTTGCTCAGTTGCTGGCTGAATTAGTGCAAGGACATTATTTCTCGGAGCAAGGTTGCCCCCATCATCCTCTCCAGACCGGAGAGGGTCATAAACTATTTTGGCTGCTAAGCTCATAACTAGATCAAGGAGAGAAACCAGGACTGGCAGGTTGATTTTATGCCCTTGTGCTATCTCCCCAGTCTATCAACCTGTAGAACCAACGAGTATTAGCACCCCTGACATCCATCAGAAGCCGCAGCCTATAAACAG
Organism: Balaenoptera musculus; assembly: GCF_009873245.2. Taxonomy (NCBI): domain Eukaryota; kingdom Metazoa; phylum Chordata; class Mammalia; order Artiodactyla; family Balaenopteridae; genus Balaenoptera; species Balaenoptera musculus. Next base: position 26,638,568 of record NC_045805.1, on the reverse strand, counting down.
GAGGAACAGAATCAGGGAGACATCTCAATTTCGCTGTGCAGACAGAAGGCCAGTCACATAGACAGAGAACATTTAACCCTGTAGAGACATGGGCTAAGCCTCTGATTCTTCCAGCATCAGGACCCCTGTTCCCAAGGTGGAGGCGCTGCGGGTCGGTGTGCAAGCTGAATACACATAAAGGTGCCTGGCTAAGCGGGAAAGTCGGGTGACCTCCAGCATCTGGGCCCCGCACCTGGTCACGCCCCTGGCACGTGGAGAGCTGCCTGCAAGAAGGAGAACCTTTCCCACAAACACATGATTGGCTCCCAAGCCACATTCTTAAGGGGCTGTGCCTGCCCTGGGGGACCTTTTCCACACAAAGCACCGAATGTAACAGCAACAGCCCTACCTGTGCAAAACCAGAAAGCCATCCAACACGTGTCTGTGTCCCATATCCGAATAGCACAGAAATCTGCCTGAAAACTGGACATCGACTGTCCAGATAGAGAAGCCTAGCATTTTATTTTATTTTATTTTATTTTATTTTATTTTATTTTACTTTATTCTGTTTTATTTTGTTTTACTTTATTCTATTCAATTCTATTCTATTCCATTCCACTCTATTTTAAAAATTCTTTAGACACCGACAAACTACCTTAGGCTTCATTTAACTTCCAAATCAGATTTTCCTTTTAGGTCCCACCATCAACGGTTCTTATGTTCAGTCGTTTTCCCTTGCAAGTTCCACTGTGTTTGACCCCTGACAATGCCAGCCCTACTCCCTTCTCCTTGACTGTCCCCATTGGATCCTCTTGCATTGGCCACCCTCCCTCGGAGCTTTGTCTTCCTTGTCTTGCACCTTCCTTCTTCCAGCCTTAGTGGCCCTTTGAGAATAATGTCATCATGTTCCTAACCAGGCCTTCTGTCTGAATTCACTACTTTAGAACTATGTTACAGAGCCCTGAAACTATATGAGAATTCAGGAAGGTGTCTAAAACGATTAGTTCCATAGAATTAAAAATCCAGTTTCTGGAAGGGGTCGAAGCCTTCAGCTGATGCAATTTTATCTTTTAAAAAGAAAATGAAGCATGACCCAGCAGTTCCACTCATGAGTTTATATCCAAAAAAGACCAAAAACACTAATTCAAAAAGATACATTCATCCTAATGTTCATAGCAGACTTATTTACAATTGCCAAATATGGAAGCAAGATAGGCTCAAGGATGTATTGTACAGCGTGGGGAATACAGCCAATATTTTTTAGTAACAGTAAATGGAAAGTAACCTTTAAAAATTGTATATTAAAAAAAAGAAAATGAAGCAACTGAGGCTAGAAATATTAAGTGACTTACCCCAAATCAGACAAGTGTTTGTGCAAAACTAGGAGTCGAGTGCAGCCCTTGCAATCTGTCCTTCCGCAGAAGCTGCATTTATCCATCTACCAAGGAGAGACCAAGCTTCTATATAGGGAAATGGTCTCTGATATTCTCAAGAAAGGCAATACCCAACAGACTGAGATAATGAAGGTGTTGTGCTTTCGTGCATGACTGTTAGTGCAGGGCCCACAGGGGTCCTTGTTAGAGAACACAGTAAGGAAAGAGCCATTGAACATGGACTTCAGAGTCCACTGGCTGGATTCAAACCCCTCCTCTGCCATTTCCTAGCTTTGTGACCTTGGGCAAGTGTTTCAGTTTCCTGATCTGTAAAATGGGAACAGTAATAGTCTGATCCCGTAGTGTTGAGGTGAGAATTAAATGAGATAACTCACAGAAGTGATTAACATGGTACTGATGCGTAACTTAAAAGAAGTCCTTCTGCCTTCTGCTAATAACCTCCCAATCCCAAAGTGTATAACAGCATATCTATTTTATACACATGCCAAGCCAAGGTAGATCATGCTAATGTGAGAGTCTAAGATTTTGTCTGATTTTCATGACCACTGGCATCACGTAGTATACTCACACATGTTCCAAGAAGAAAACATGCACTGGGCACAGCCAATAAATATAAAAATTGCTAAGTTGGGCTTCCCTGGTGGCGCAGTGGTTGAGAATCTGCCTGCCAATGCAGGGCACACGGGTTCGAGCCCTGGTCTGGGAAGATCCCACATGCCGCGGAGCAACTGGGCCCCTGAGCCACAACTACTGAGCCTGCGCGTCTGGATCCTGTGCTCCGCAACAAGAGAGGCCGCGATAGTGAGAAGCCCGCGCACCGCGACGAAGAGTGGCCTCTACTTGCCACAACTAGAGAAAGCCCTCGCACAGAAACAAAGACCCAACACAGCCATAAAATAAATAAATTAATTAATTAAAAAAAAAAAAAATTGCTAAGTCAAGTTCATTTAAAAACCACATAGTAAATTCCTAGTAATTCTGGGTTAATAACATGTTAATTACCATCTTGTTATAGCATTAATGAGCCATACATTTGATGTGGGAACCTGCAGCAGAGATTAAATGCTAAAATGAACTTTCTCCGACTGCTGCATGAAATGATCCCTGTTCACTCCATATCGCCATGGCTTTTCAGAAAAACCTCCTACGTTACTGTTTTTTTAAGAGCTCACTAATTGCCTAAAGTATCCTCCAACTAGAGTTTCTTCTAGTGTAGGTATGTAAACAGTAGTCAGTTAGCTAGTGGGAAGCAGCCACATAGCACAGGGAGATCAGCTCGGTGCTCTGTGACCACCAAAGGTGAGGATAGGGAGGGAGGAGATATGGGGATGTATGTATACGTATAGCTGATTCACTTTGTTATAAAGCAGAAACTAACACACCATTGTAAAGCAATTATACTCCAATAAGGATGTTTAAAAAATAAAAAGAGTAGTCAATAACATCTACCACCTGTAACCAACTGTTCCCCCCAAATCCATTGGATCGAAGTCCCTTGTGATGACAAGCTCCAGCCTACTGACCTCTACTGGGGTGATGATTTAAGTAGCTGCAAGTGTCTTGGTCCTTGCCTCCACCTCCTTCCTGGGCTTTTAGAAGTTGACTTGTCCACTTTTTCTGCGTTGAAATATGAATCCAAAAAGTAAGTCATATGAGCCCAGCTGAATTTCTTGGTAGAGGAATTATGTATAACAAGACAGTTGGCAAGGTTATATCACTCCGTGAAAGCTGTAATTTCCCTGCAATTGATTTCCTAAAGATAACTCACTGTTTGCGTGCAGTGAAAGATAATTTAACAAGAAAGATGAGTCTCTTCAGAACACCTTGATTGGCAATTGTGATAAATTCCTATAATTACTATTGACTCAGAGGAGGATTTTCATTTGTTAAGACGTTGCTGAAATGACAGCCTGGTGATGGTTTAAAAAGAGGAAATGGCAATACCACGTGCTGTTCCCATCTTCACAAAAGAAAAGGTTGGGGGACCAACACGGGTACAGATTTCAGAAAGTCCTTGAAGACCCCATTAAATCTCAGAGAGACCTCCACATCCCCCTTGACGGAAAATTCTCATAAGAACCATAATTCTTAGGGCCAGAGAGTCTGGATCGTTCTCCTAAGAAAGGAACAAAGTCAGGTCTGGATCAGTTCTTCCTAGTGGAAGCAACAAAATCCTAGTATTAATGTTAAAAATTGAATAATATTAGAAGTCCAACAGTAGGCAATTGGTTAAATGCATCATATTATGCAGCCATCAATATGATTTTATGGAGCATTAAAGACATAGGAAAATGACTACAGTATGTTTTTAAATATGAAAAGTAGGATGCAAAATTACATCTAGAGTTTGAGCTCAGCTATGTAAAAATATGTATAAAAAAACAGGAAGGAAATTTGTCCCAGAATGTTAACAGCGGTGGGTGCTAGATCTCTAGGTGGTAGGATGAACAAAACAACAAGAAAAAAAAAAAAGAAATTCCACTTTCTAAAAAGTCCACACTTATAATAAGGGGTTATCTTAAGTGGGCTCACTTAAGAGAGTCAAACTACAGATATATTTCTTTCCTAAGTAAAACTGTCTTTTGATATTTGGGAATATCATCCATGACCATCTTAACTATCATTGGCAGCATCACCAGAAAGCTTGCCCAGAAATTTGTTGTTTGTGTTTCTACGTGACACATACAGAAAGTAAACAAGCACTACTCTTTGTCTTCTATCATTTCACAAGCTAAGATAGTCTCCTCTGACATAAAGCATAGACTTCTTATATAATTTGCCATGTAAATGTAAAGCATTACTAGTATTGATCACAATTTTATAATTATAATCATTAATATTCCTAAGTGCTCTTCTGCCATTAACTAATTCAATCCATTCAGTAATTCTAGGAGACACAAAGGATTATTATCCTCATTAAAGATGAAAAAACTATGGCTCAGAGATATGCAGTAATTTGCATGAGGTCACAGAGCAAAGTAATTATTTAAATCCAAATCTTCTGTTTCAAAGTCTAGGATTCTTCCCACTGTACCATATTTATGGTAATATTTACAAACTAGGAGTAATTAGTACATTAACACATTGTGCCTTTATTGACATTTTTCATCTCCATTTAAAAGCTGTTTATGGAATATCCATACTACCCAGAGCAATCTATAGATTCAATGCAATCCTTATCAAAATCCCAATGGCACTTTTTCAGAATTAGAACCATCCTAAAATTAATAAGGACTCTCAAGAAACCCTGAATAGCCAAAACAATCTTGCAAAAGAAGGACAAACTTGGAGACCTCACACTTCCTGATTTCAAAACATACTACAAAGCAACAGTAATTAAGACAGTGTGGTACTGGCATAAAGACAGATACATAGACCAATGGAATAGAACAGAGAGCCCAGAAATAAACCCCTGCATATATGGCAAATGATTTTCAACAAGGGTGCCAAGACTACACAATGGGGAAAAGACAGCTCGTTCAACAAATTGTGCTGAGAAAACTGGATATCCACATGCAAGTGAATGAAGTTGGACCCTTACCTTATACCATATACAAAAATTAATTCCAAATGAATTAAATATTTAAATGTAAGACCTAAAACTATAAAACTGGAAGAAAGCATTGGAGGGGGAGCTTTGGGACACTGGATTTGGCGATGGTTTCTTGGATATGACACCAAAATCACAGGCAACAAAAGCTAAAAGAGACAAATAGTATTATATCAAATTTGGAAACTTCTGCACATCAAAGGAAACAATCAACAGAGTGAAAAGGCAGCCTAAGGAATGGAAGAAAATATTTGCAAATCATATATCTGATGGAGTTAATATCCAGAAAATATAAGGAATTTCTACAACTCAACAACAAGAAAATAAATAACCCAATTTAAAAATGGTCAAAGGATTTGAGTAGACAATTCTCCAAAGAAGATATATGAATAACCATATAAAACTGTTCAACATCACTAATCACAAGAGAAATACAAATCAAAACCACAACGAGATATCACCTCACACCCATTAGGATGGTCACTGTCAAAAGAACAGAAAATAACGAGTGTTGGCAAAGATGTGAAAAAATTGGAAATCTTGTTGGTGGGAATGTAAAATGGTGCAACCATTATGGAAAACAGTATGAGGTCTCTCAAAAAATTAAAAATAAAATTACCACATGATCCAGCAATCCCAGTTTTGGGGATGTATCCAAAAGAATTCAAAGCAGGATCTTGAAGAGATATCTACACACCCAAGTTCATCTCAGTATCATTCACAATAGCCAAGAGGTGGAAGCAATCCAAATGTTGATCAATAGATGAATGGATAAAGAAAATGTGGTATATACATACAATGGAATGTTACGCAGCCTTAAAAAAGAAGAAAAATCCTGTCACATGCATTAACACAGATGAACTTCAAGGACATTATGCTAAGCAAAATAAACCAGTCACAAAAGGACAAATCCTGTACAAGTGCGTGCATATGAAGCATCTAAAGTAGTCAAAGTCATAGAAACAGAAAGCAGAAAAGGCTGGGGTCGCGGGGTAACAAATTAGGGTTTAGTGGGTATAGACTTTCAGTGTTGCAAGATGAAAAGGTTGTAGATATCTGTTGCACTACAATGTCAATACACTTAACAGAACTGAATATACACTTAAAAATGGTTAAAACAGTAAATTGTGTTGTGTTTTTTACCACATACACACACAAAAACGTTTGCATACTATTAAAGCTCCTTATCAAGGGCTTTGGCATTTCAAATGGATTTTCTTTAAGAGTTCATTGTTAGGAACATTAAAAGAATAGAAGCAAACATGCTACTTTGCCTCCTGGTCCAACAAATATGATTTTAATGTGTTAAGAGCCTCAAACGAAATTTTAATTAACTACAAACAATCTACTACATAATGACAAAATATGATGTTTAGTTTGTCCCTCTTGGACAAGTTTCTTTTTTTTTTCATTTTTAATTATGATAAAAACATAACACAAAATTTACCATCTTAACAATTTTTGAGTGTACAGTTCAGTAGTGTTAAGTATATTCATACTGATGTGTTGACAGATCTCCAGAAATTTTTTCATCTCGCAAAAGTAAAATCCTATATCCATCAAAGAAGTCCTCATTTCTCCTTTTCCCCAGGGCCTGGTAACCACCATTCTACTTCCTATTTCCATGAATTTCACTACTCTAGGGACCTCCTGTAAGTGGAATCACACAGCATTTCCATACATGGCAAAATACAATTTATAAAATATATGAAACGTTGCTTTGCATCAACTTTTAAGGAACTCACAAGTTTAGCATTCTGAGGGATACCAAACCAAAAAACCATTCAGAAACCAGGAAATAACCAAGATTATCATATCCCGGAAATTCTCTAGAGGCTGCTTAATCTCTCTATGCCTCCTTTCCTCATCTATAAAACAGAGATAATAATAGTATCTTCCTTAGAGCCTTGTGATGAGAATTAAATGTATTAATACCTGTAAAGCATTTGGAACAGTGACTGGCACAGAGTAGGCCCTCAATAAATATTAAATATCATTATTTTTCCATGTATTCTATCAGTATTGATAATTAATACACCACAGGGACTTCCCTGGTGGTCCAGTGGTTAAGACTCCGCAATTCCACTGCAGGGGGGCATGGGTTCGATCCCTGGTCGGGGAACTAAGATCCTGCATGCCACATTGTGGTGTGGCCCAAAAAGAAAAAGAAAAAAAAAAGTGTTACTAATACACCATAATTAAGACACAATGGCTACTCTCGAGGAGCTCATAATCTAAGAATTTAAATGTTCTGAACAAAACTCAGCGAATGGTAAAAACTTGCCAGTTTTTATTGTTAAAGAAGGCATTCTTCAAAATATGAACAGAATCAAGAAAATAAAATATGTAAAAGAATAACTTCTCCAGCTGAAAACTAATAGTCTGGCTTTAGCAACACAATGATTATTTTCAGACTGTAACCTCACCAAGATGTAGCCACTAATATTATTTTGTAAATATAATTAAAAGCAGATCTATTTTCACTGAGGGCAAGAATTTAACAAAATCTTATCTCTGATTTTGAAATAGCCACCCAGGAGTTTGTAACACAGCTACCTTATTTGCCTGCTCTAAGGACATACTGAAAATGTTAAATGATTGTAAAACAGTAAGTGTGGTCTTTCTCTTCCTAATGAAATTCTAAAAAGCTACAGTCTCTTGTAATGCAAACAAGCATGTCTGCCTTGTCGGATTCATCAAAGTCAGCCAACCATGGCTGAGCAGGGGTTGTGGCCCACAATGCTGCCACCTGCTGTATGGAAGTGAAATCGCTTTCCTCGGATGGAAAGAATGAAAAGATCATTGATGCCATGGCAAATGTCTTAGGTAAATATTCTGTTATCCCAGTAGCTCAGCACATTATAGAAGTAGGTTACCCTTCCACTTACCTACACTCATCAGGCTGTTTTGCTAACTTACCCTTTTACCTACATTGTTTTACAGACTTCGCCCCTTATGCAGCAACTAGGCTTTCTGTTTTCTTTCATTTCGTTTACTCAAGATGGATTACTTAATGTTGAAACACTGTTTGTAGTGTCAGAATTTATGATGAGCCCCGTCATTATAAGACCATTATGAGACCATCTCCTCATGTCTCAAAAATAGCCTGTGTACCACTACTATATATAAAATAGATAACCAACAAGGACCTACTACACAGCACAAGGAATTCTACTCAGTATTTTGTAATAACCTATAAGGGAAAAGAATCTGAAAAAGAATAGATATACAATCACCTATGTATAACTGAGTCGCTTTGCTGAAACGAACACAACATTGTAAATCAACTATCCTCCAATTTAAAAAAAAAATAGCCTGAGTACAAGGGAGACATAATAAGTGCACACCCATCACATTTCTCCTCTTAAGTTTTATATATGTATACACCCAGGTATACTGAGTAGGAGACTTTGTTTAATATGTAGGCATTAAAAGAATATTTAGTTAAACATAGAATGTTCAGACCCTCTATTGCACCTGAAATGTACACACACTGACCTAAGTACAATTAAGCAAAACAGAGATGGAGCCAGATTTCAGAAAACTTATGACATAAGCCAAGTTAATGTTCAGCATTCTACTCACATTTTGGAGATGTATTTTCCCGTTTCTCCTGCTTTCCATGCCCACAATTTTTGATGAGCTTTAGTTGTCCAACATCTTTCAGAGATACTCAACGAAGCGTATTGTAAAATCTGGGACCTCCCAGACTCGGACCTTTCCTGATTCCCCCTCAAGCACCACTGACCACACCCCCCCATGGAAACTTACTACCCCAGTTTCCACTCCTGAATGATCTGGTTAATTGTTTCTGGCAAATCACATAAACTGAAAGCCAAGTTACTGTGCCTAATTACTTAATATATTAACTACCCTCAAATATTTGTATGTTGGGACTTCCCTGGGGGTCCAGTGGTTAAGACTCCGTGCTTCCACTGCAGGGGGCGCGGGTTTGATCCCTGGTCAGGGAACTAAGATCCCACATGCTGTGTGGTGTGGCCAAAAAAACCAAAAACAAATAAACAAAAAAGAGAAATCTAAACTTTAATAGGAAAACTATGTAGAAGGACCCTTTGCCAGATGAGTTTTCCTTACAGCTCCAGCAAAGGCTAAATTAAATGGCATCTCTTTTTTTTTTTTTTTAACATCTTTATTGGAGTATAATTGCTTTACAGTGGTGTGTTAGTTTCTGCTTTATAACAAAGTGAATCAGCTATGTGTATACATATATCCCCATATCTCCTCCCTCTTGCGTCTCCCTCCAACCCTCCCTATCCCACCCCTCTAGGTGGTCACAAAGCACTGAGTTGATCTCCCTGTGCTATGCAGCTGCTTCCCACTAGCTATCTATTTTACATTTGGTAGTGTATATATGTCTATGCCACTCTCTCACTTTGTCCCAGTTTACCTTTCCCCCTCCCTGTGTCCTCAAGTCCATTCTCTACGTCTGCAACTTTATTCCTGTCCTGCCCCTAGGTTCTGCAGAACCTTTTTTTTTTTTTTTTTAGATTCCATATATATGTGTTAGCATACGGTATTTGTTTTTCTCTTTCTGACTTACTTCACTCTGTATGACAGACTCTAGGTCCATCCACCTCACTACAAATAACTCAATTTTGTTTCTTTTTATGGCTGAGTAATATTCCATTGTATATATGTGCCACATCTTCTTTATCCATTCATCTGTCAATGGACACTTAGGTTGCTTCCATGTCCTGGCTATTGTAAATAGAGCTGCAATGAACATTGTGGTACATGACTCTTTTTGAATTATGGTTTTCTCAGGGTATACAACCAGTAGTGGCATTGCTGGGTCGTATGGTGGTTCTATTTTTAGTTTTTTAAGGAACCTCCATAGTGTTCTCCATAGTGGCTGTATCAATTTACATTCCCACCAACAGTGAAAGAGGGTTCCCTTTTCTCCACACCCTATCCAGCATTTATTGTTTGTAGATTTTTTGATGATGGCCATTCTGACGGGTGTGAGGTGATACCTCATTGTAGTTTTGATTTGCATTTCTCTAATGATTAGTGATGTTGAGCATCCTTTCATGTGTTTGTTGGCAATCTGTATATCTTCTTTGGAGAAATGTCTATTTAGGTCTTCTGCCCATTTTTGGATTGGGTTGTTTGTTTTTTTGATATTGAGCTGAATGAGCTGCTTGTAAATTTTGGAGATAAATCCTTTTTCAGGTGCTTCATTTACAAATATTTTCTCCCATTCTGAGGGTTGTCTTTTCATTTTGTTTATGGTTTCCTTTGCTGTGCAAAAGCTTTTAAGTTTCCTTAGGTCCCATTTGTTTATTTTTGTTTTTATTTCCATTTCTCTAGGAGGTGGGTCAAAAAGGATCTTGCTGTGATTTATGTCATAGAGTGTTCTGTAAATGACATCTCTTATCAAATTCATACTGCAGTGAGTAATTTCAGAATCTTCTTTCCTAAGCTGGGAGATGGATATTATTGGCATATTACCACTCATTATTTGGCCCTGGTAGATAACCATTTGCTCACCAACTTGGAATAGATGAGGTAGGATTCCTATAAGATCGGTTATGCAGTTAAAATAAAATCGTATGCTCTGAGCTTTAGCCAAGGAGTCTCTAGGGCCCCAGAGGAAAACATCACTCTGCATACAGAAATATTTCAGACAACAGCAGCATGAACCCGAAAAACATAAAGTCCGAGGTGTGGATCTGGGCCATAATCTGTAACATTATTTACTTGCTATTTATATTCTCTTTGGTTTTGCTGCTGAATTCAAAAGAGCAGGAGAATCCATTTCAATACGTACATGGCATTTATTATACATCTGCATTTCATGCGGGGAACACAGAGAAACAGGAACAGAATGCTTGACTTCAAAACACTTAGCCTTGGTGTGGTAACCTATTTCTCCCGTCCCCATCAGGCTAAAATGTAAAATTCCAGAATCATACCTCACAGTCATGGTAAATGATGGGCTCCTAGCGCCCACCAGAGAAATCACAGCCCGCTGATAACATTTCTCCTTCAGAGTTGCCCCAGATTTTAAAATTCAACCTTGACTAGAAAATGTAACTGAAGCCAAAGGCTACAAAACCTAATTAGCAGGGAAATGAGAACGCTTGAAAAGAATTGGAAGACTGTGGAATGGGAACTTTGAAAAGACAAAGTGTTCTACTAGATATTCCATCTGCTTAGACTGGAGGAAAAGCTTAGTGAACGTTCACAGGCAACGAATCATAAAATTCACGTTAAATGTAGACTTGTTCTGTGTCCTGTCAGCATAAAGTTGAGTTTCTGTCTGAGACTGTTTACTGAGAATAGCAAAGAACTTTCCTGTAATATTGAAAGGTTTGTTTTAACAGTCCCAAGCGCTGTTGACTGACAATTCTGATACTATAAATATTTGTTATAGGAAACTACATTTGTTAAAGTATTTGCTACAGTAAACTGTTAGAACACTAGCTTGTAAACTATTTTGGTCACAGAAGGCTTATTTTAACCAGCTACCTTGTGACAGTTTACTGAGTTTCCATGACCTCACTGTTTTGTTACTTCAGTTATATATAGATGAATCAGCATGCCTTGTGACTCAAAGAAAATCATCTTTTTTAAGGCTTTTTCCCCTTTTAAACAAATGTTTTGTATTCTAAAAGTTTTATATCTACAACAGTTTTTTAATTATTTATATTTTTAAATTTCTATTATTTTTTTGTTTTCATCATAACCTATACCTCTGTTTTGGTAATATTTCCTTTAGTCCTCAAACTAATGAAAAGATGTCCCTCATCCCAAAAGACTAGGTAACTCAAGTATTTGTTGAACACTAAGAATATATTGTCTGAACATTTGTCATGGTAAAAAAAAAAAAAAATGTGTTTTTAAAAAAATTTTAGACTCATGGGGCAAGAGTTAATTTAATCATACTCTTCGGTTCATGGTACACTGTCATAATTATCTGTAAAAGCTTTCCTTTTTTAGTTTATATTTACTTTTATTTCAGCCTTTGTGGGGGACCAAAAAGTAGTGTATGACAAAGTTTAAAGTAAAAAAGAATTGTCAAGACTAATATACATAGAATGAGACAATGTATCATAAGATTATCTATTCCATATCATTATGGTAATTACTAAAATGCTGATTATTACTATGATAATTATTGGAATAGGAGAATAAAGCACTAAGCCAGAGTCTTCATCATGTTTGCCCAACTGTGGCTATGAATGGCATTATTCTACTTAAGAGAAATTTAATCTCTCTACCCACCACCCAGTTTTTACGGATAATTGTTTGGTTTGGTTTGGTTTGGTTGCCTTGAAGTCATTCCTTTTTTTGTTGTTTTTTTTAATGGCAATAGTATGTCACATTTCCTTTTCTATTTGCAGGAACACAAACCTTCTCTGTTCTCAGGCCATATGGTCTGGGTGGGATCCACCCCAGATCAAGAGTACAATATGTAACTAAGGCTTGACAGTCATGGTCCCCAAATTCCCTAGTCCAGTGATTGGTCAGTGAGAATATATGACCCAGGTCTGGCCTATTGGCAAACTTCATTCCTTTGCCACAGTGATTGGTCCAGTCATCTCAAATTGTTCCAATCAGAGTTAACCCCAGGATTTATGCAGGAACTGCAGGAAAGAGATTCTCTCTCTCTCTCTCTCTCTCTCTCTCTTTTCTCTCTTTTCTTCTGTTGAACTTAACCTTGGTTAGATATTATCCTGCAGTTTCCGGAAACTACCGCATGAAGGCTGCCAATAAATCTGACTATAAAACCAAGAGATGGAGAGGAACCAATTTCTGATGACATTACCTAAAGCCAACTTCACCCTGGGAGTTTTCAGCTAGATGAGCTAAAAGTCTCCCTTTGGCTTAAGTCAGTTTGAGATGGATTTCGTGTGATCTACAACCTAACTTACCAGTTAGAAGTAAGTTAGGGCATAACTTACCAATCTTGCCAGCTGAGAAACAGCACATTGAGAAGTGGTTCAGCAGAGGAGGGACTCAGCTCTCCCTTGGAGTGAATTCTAACGCACAACATAACGGGACCCCACCTTTCCCTCACCACTCATCAGTCTAAGGCGAAGTGTTCCCAGACTTGGATTGGGGAGGATCTAAGTGCCTCACGCTGGAGAAAGGGTAAACACTCACTTCAAAGTTTTCCTTGGTTTTTAAACTTCTCTCCCCCTTCTCCATCCCCCCCTCTGTTGTTTGAAAATCAAAAGTGAAAGAGCCACTGCCAAGAAGGACACTAAATCAAGTGAAACAGAAAAAAGCAAAGAGAGGAAAATCAAAGGGAGAAATTCCGTGCACCAGCAAAGGCTTCGTTAGGCTCACAACAAAGACTACTAGCTCAATTTCTTTCTTATTGACATTAACGAGTTTGATGTGAGTCCAACAGAAAAGCCCGGCAAAGCTGCGAGCTCTTACCGGGCGGGGTAGGGCGTGGGTTCCCAGGATTTCTGCAGCTGCTTGCAAATTGCTTAATTCCACGAAAGGTCATCTTTCTTGATTGGTTTTCATTCCTTTCTATGTCCCATCAGTCAAGTGCTGACCAAGCAGATGTCTGCCAGCCGGTAGTGATGGGCCAGGCCAGCAGCTGCTGCTTCATCCCGGAACTGGTTCACCCTCCCCTGCCATGAAAATCCTTCCCCTAGGAGCGGCTCTTTAACTAGAAACCATAGGGGCCCAGTGGATATTTCCTAATGAATAAATATGACTGAATAAACTCTGTACATAGCACTATGGTAGGGGCTGGGCGTGAAGCAAAGAAATGTAACTCAAGGAATAAAATAAAAACAGCTTACGCAGTGTAGAAACATAACAAATACAGTCAGTGGCAGGGCTGAGATTCAAACTCCCATCTTTGTACCCAGAGTTCTTTATTCCATCGACATGATATCTGTCTGGGAAAAAAAGGGGGGCAAGAAAAGAGGAATCAAGCAAAGAGATAGAAAGAGAAGTTGGGGAGAAAGAATTAAGCATAGTATTATTTGTTGGTTTTCTTCCACGTGGCAAGCGTTAAACCACACCGCTCACGTTATATTTTATGTTACTCCTTACAAGAATCCGAAAGGTCGCCATTATTAACTCTGTTTTTACTGAAAAAGATTCCAAAATTCAAAGAGGTGAAACAATTTCCCCGAGGTTGTAAGACTTATAAGTGTCAGAGCCAGAATTAAAACATACTTCTATCCAAAGTCCATACCCCTCCAATGCCAAGTAAGACCACCTCTTCCCACTCAAGTGTACCAGAAACCTAAGTGTTACATTTGTTTTATGACAAAGCCCTGACATTGTGCCCATTTTCTACTACCTTTTTAAAATTTTAGAAATGTTGATGTAAATATGATTTAATCATAGAGAAATAGATATGTATTTAGAATCTGCTTTATTCTGGAGACACGTTCAGTAATTCAGCATTTACTGAGAGCCAAGCACTCTGTTAGGTCCTAGATATGCAAAGATATTTAAGACATGGTCCATTCCTTCAAGGAGTTTGGACACTATGGGAGAAAATGGACAGAGAAATAGACAATTACAAAATAGTGTGCATACTGCCCTTTAGTTTACAAGTCTATACAGGCTGTCAGGGCAGCTCAGAGGGAGAGAAATTAGCCTAAACTGGGTGAGAGAGAAGGTCAGGAAGTATTTCTTGCAAGAAGTGATGTATGAATGGAGAACTTTATTTAAGGTGGCAACATGTTCCATAGTCATTCTCCCCTACAGTCTTAGCTGACCTTCCTCATTTCCTCCTTTCTGCTGCCTAGAATCCCACACGATGGCAGGATCTCTGCAGCTGTTTTGGACCATGAGGTGACCTGGGCTACAGAAATCGTGTTCTATAATATTGAGGCAGAAAGACAGACATAGTCCATAGTATACAACCATACCAGCCTGGATTGGCCTGGTTGTGAATTTCTTTTGTGGGAGAGCCCAACATCTATTTTAATGCACTGTTATTTGGGGTTTTCTGTTATTCAATCCTAATCCTAGCTAATTCAGGGTAGATGCTGATGCTATTCACAAATGGACCCTCTAAGAGGAGAGTTTGGTCCCGTAAAGGTGAGAGAAAAGTTGACTTCAGTTTAAGACAAGTTCTCTTAAGGTGTCTGTGGGACCAGGTAGAGGATAAATGTTCATTAAATAATAATAGTCATAGAGCTATAGATAAAGATTTTGAAGGGGATCAGGATATGTTACCCCAAAATATGCCATTTTGGCATAAGGATTACTTTGAGCTGAAGGCAATTGAGAATCAAAAGATGTAAGAGAAATTCTCTGGCCTCCTTTTGTCTGCCTAAAAGCAGAGCATAAATTTCCCTTGTGAAGTTGCCTGTTCTCCCATACGAGGGAGAGGAGAGTGACTCATATCACTGAAGTTGGCAATGAAGATAAGTCTGCATCAACAAACCTCTAAAATCATCTTTATCTTCCATTGGTTTCCCCCCCCTAGATTTCCTAGCCACTTCCCATTGATTTATCATTCCCCGAAGCCCAAAGCCCCTTCCCTTTGTTAAAAATGATATGTAAGCCTCCAGGTCTAAACACTTCTTTGAGTTTCACTTCTTTGCTGTGAACTGCCATGCAAAAAATAAACATTTTATTAAATTTTATATAATAAAATGTTTATTTTTTATTTATTTTATATGTGTGGCATGTTTATATCTAGTAATAGCACACAGAAATACGTAATATCATCGTTAACACGATTAAGGATGAGCTTAGCCCAGCAGTTCCAGTTAATAATATTGTTCTAAGGCTAATTAATGAATATATATTTAGTTTACCATAAGACACGAGACCATCAGCCTTTTTCTGACCAACTCTACCTACATCAAGTTAATTAAACTTGTAGTTAGCTAAAGTTCAGATTTCAGTCCAGAGCCAAGAAGATGATATTTTCACTGCTACAGCATTCAAAGGTTTTTTAAAGGATCTACTGGTGTTACTGAGGTTTCATTTTTTTTAATGAAAAAAAATCTGTTCAAGATTTTTTAATTTCTAATTCCTATTTTAATTTCTAGTTCTGAGCACTTGAAGACTGTAGACACACAGTCTAGTCAAATAATACTAATGGTATCATACAAACATTTGGTTAAATTTGGAGAAGCAAATTTATTGTATATGAACAACCACTCCCATTGTAGATATTACTAACTGATCTTGGCTCTATTTCTTACTAATCCAGGATACAGTATATACAAGACTTTGCTCCAAACAGTTACTCTCAATAGAATAGAGTTCATTTATGAGATGAAGCTTACTGATTATTGAGGCCCTAGAGGAACCACAAGATGAAAAGGAAAATACATATTGTGGAAGTGAGAGGAAAAAGATCAACAAAAGTAATATCAATTTTCTGGGAGAGGTAGAAAGATAGTTGCTTTATTGATACAATTTAAGTTGGTAAACAGGGCTGGTAGTTTCGGACTATCGTCATTTAAATTCCATTAGATATTCATTCCTTTGAAAGTAATTCTTCTTATTTAACAGGAAATACCATCAGAAGGCCAAAAATATAATACTATAACAGTCATTAACAATTTTATCAAATTTCTTCTTTTATTTTATTGAGGTATAATTGACATACGACATTATATTAGTTTCTGGTATACAACATAATGATTTGATATTTGTATATATTGTGAAATGATCACCACAATAAGTCTAGTTAACATCCATCATCATACATAGTTACAGAATTATTTTTTCTCATGTTGAGAACGTTTAAGGTCTACTCTCTTAGTAACTTTGAAATGTGCAATGCAGTATTATTATTAACTATAGTTGCCATGCTGTACATTATATCCCCATGACTTACTTATTTTATAACTATAAGTTTGTACCTTTGACACGCTTCACGCATTTTGCCAACTCCCACCTCTGGCAACCACCAATACGTTCTCTGCATCTTTGAGCTTGTTTGTTTCATTTTGATTTGTTTTGCTTTTTAGATCCCACATATAAATGAGATCATAGGGTATTTGTGTTTCTCTGTCTGACTTATTTCACTTAGCCTAGTACTCTCACCGTCCATCCATGTTGTCACAAATGGCAAGATTTCATTCTTTTTTATGGCTGACTAATATTCATATATATATATATATATATATGTATATATATATATATATCACATTTTCTTTAACACTCATCTGTTGATGGACATTTAGGTTGTTTCTGTATCTTGGTTATTGTAAATAATGCTCTGATGAACACAAGGGTGCCTATATCTTTTGAGTTAGTGTTTTTGTTTTATTTGGATAAATACCCAGGGGTGGAATTGCTAGATCATGTGGTAATTCTATTTTTAATTTTTTGAGGAACCTCCATACTGTTTTCCATAGCAGCTGCACCAATTTACATTTTCACCAACAGTGCACAATGGTCCCCTTTTCTCTACATCCTCACCAATACTTGTTATATTTCTTATCTTTTGATAAAGCCATTCTAACAGGTGTGAGGTGATAGCTCCATTGTGGTTAGATAATATCTCAATATTTTTATGTTTTATTGTTATCCCTTGATAGTTCCCTATCAATGGCCCAACCTCCATTAATAAAAATTATGTGACTTTTCTCCTGTTAATCTCTTTCTATAAGTTTAATTCACAGGCCCCTAGACCATGAACCAAACAGTGTAGAAGGCAAGTTTTTCCTCCCTGACAACTTTGTCCATCATTCTGTGGTAGAAGTCATGAAAAAAAATAAGAGGAATCAGGGAAAGGTCATAAAATGAGAATTAAAAATAGAACTCTGGGAATTTAAATTATTTCAGTGACAGCAGAGGAGAAGAAACTATTGCAGAAAAATGAGAAGTGACCAGAGAGAGGACAGGAAAATGTAGAGAGCAGTATTATGGAATTCACAGTAGGTGAGAGTTGCAGAAGCAGCATTCAAACCTGCAGAGGAATCAAGTTAGACAGCATGAGAAGCATCCATGGGATTTAGCAACAAAATGTAACTGAAAACTTAATCATAAATGTTTCAGTAGAGTGATGAGGAGAAAGTTGAAAACAATGTGCAGAAGAGCGAATGGGAGATGAGGGAGTGGTGTATTGGCTTCCTACTTGTGTCATAACAAATTACCACAAATGTAGTGACTTAACCCAACATAAGCTTATTATGCCATAGCTGATAGGTCACAAGCCAAGAGGGCTGCTTCAGGTCTCACCAGGCTAATCAAAGTGTGGGCTGGTGGGCTCTTACCTGGAGACTCTGGGGAAAAATCTACTCTTTCCAGTTGTTGGCAGAATTCTGCTCCACGTGGTTGTTGGACTGAAGTCCCCATTTCCTTGCTCTCTGCCAGCTGTGGATTGTTCTCAGCATCTAGGGGTGGCCTACATTCCCCAGCTCCATCTTCAAAGTCAAATATAGCTGACTTGGTCCAAATCTTGATCACACTTCAAATCTCCCTGACCTCTCCACCTGGATCATCTCTCCTGCCTTCCTTTTCTGCTTTAAAGGCTCATGTGATTACGTTGGGTCCACCTAGATATCCCAGATAATCTCCCTGTTAAATTTTAGCTGATTAATTACCTATTCTACCTGCAAAATCCCTTCACAGAAGTATCTAGATTAGTGTTTGATCAAGAAACCTAGGAACAGGAATCTTGGAGGAGGCATCTTTAGGATTCTTCCTACCACAAGTGGCAACAGTGAGCATATCAACTCTTTCAAGAAGATGGGTTATAAATGTTCTGGAAGCAGACAGAAGGCAGCATCGTGTCAAGGAGAAGTTGTTTTTTGCTTTTGTCTTTTTTTTATATATATAAAATGAGAGAGACTCAGATACATGCCTATGCAGAAGGGAAAGCCAGTAGAGAGAAAACTTTGGAAAATAGAGGAGAAAAAAATGAAAAGTTGATTGAACCACCTCTGAGGAGGTAGACAGAACTGAGACCCAGATCATAGGTGGAGACATCTAGTCTTCTGCTTAATGTTACAGGTAGAAAGGAGGAAAGTGTAGGGAACTTACACAGGTCAAGAAGTGGCAGTAATAGCAAGTCATCAGGGAAGTTTTTTTAATCACTGTTATTTTCTCTAAAGCAGTAGTTCTCAGGAGTTCCCTGGCAGTTCAGTGGTTAGGACTCGGCACTTTCACTGTGGGAGCCCGGGTTCTATCCCTGGTCGGGGAACTAAGATCCAGCATGCTGCACGGCGTGGCCAAAAAAAAAAAACTAGCTTTGGGGCTTCCCTGGTGGCGCAGTGGTTAAGAATCCGCCTGCCAATGCAGGGGACACGGGTTTGAGCCCTGGTCTGGGAAGATCCCACATGCCGCGAAGCAACTAAGCCCGTGTGCCACAACTACTGAGCCTGTGCTCTAGAGCCCGTGAGCCACAACTACTGAGCCCACGTGCTGCAACTACTGAAGCCCACGTGCCTAGAGCCGTGCTCCGCAACAAGAGAAGCCCGCGCACCAAAAGGAAGAGTAGCCCCCTGCGTGCAGCAAGGAAGACCCAACGCAGCCAAAAATAAATTAAAAATAAAATTAATTAATTTTTTAAAATAGTATAAAATAACTGCCTGTCAATGCAGGGGGCACAGGTTCAATCACTGGTCAGGGAACTAAGATCCCGCATGTCATGGCCAAAATAAATAAATATCAACAAATAAATAAAGTTTTAAAAAAAGAAGCTTCTGTTTGTCAGGGAGTGGGGCTATTACATCCACCCATGCTCCACCAGCCAACTCAAGTTATAAGGCCAGAACCAAAGCCAGTCAAATGGGCATGTGAGTTCTGCTCAGGGAGATAAGGCAAGGGTGGAGAGAGAATAAGTAATGTGAACAAATAGCACATGCTATTACCTATTAGAATGACTGAGTAATTTCAAAAGGGATATGCTAGGCTCTAATTGAAAGCAAAAGCCAGAGAACACCCAGAAGGCAACCTGGACCCCACCAAAATGGTAAAGGTTTTCTACGATTCTGGAAACAATTCCTTTTGCAGTGTGTGCACATTGGTTATTTCTGATTGGTGACCACCAATGGTCAGTGTATTCATTTGCTAGGGCTACTATAGCAAAGTCCCACAGACTGGGTGGCTTAAACAGAAAGGTAGTGTACCGTTCTGGAGGCTGGAAGTCCAAGATCAAGGTGTCAGCGGGGTTGGTTCCTTCCGAGGACTGAGGGAAGTGTCTGTTCTAGGCCTCTCTCCTTGGCTTGTAGATGGCCACCTTCATGTTCACATGGCATTCTCCCTGTATGCCTGTCTGTATCCAAATTTCCTTTTTATTAAGGACTTAATAAAAGGTGTCCTTCGATTAAAGGACCACCGTACTCCAGCAGGACTGCATCTTAACTAATTATATCTGCAAGGACCCCATTTCCGTAAAAGGTCCTATTCACAAATATTGCATGATATCACTTATATGTATCTTTAAAAATGCTACAAATGAACTTATTTACAAAACAGAAATAGAGTTAAAGATGTAGAAAACAATCTTAGGGTTACCACGAGGAAGGGGGAGTAGAATAAATGAGAGATTGGTATCGACATATGCACACTACTATATATAAAATAGATAACTAATAAGGACCTACTGTAAAGCACAGGGAACTCTACTCAATACACTGTAATGGCCTGTATGGGAAAAGAATCTAAACAAGAGTGGATGTATGTATCTGTATAACTGAGTCACTTTGCTGTACAGCAGAAAGTAACACAACATTGTAAGTCAACTATACTCCAATAAAATTTTTTTTAAAAAGGTCTTATTCTAAGCTACTGGGGGTTAGACTTCAATGTATGAGTTTGGGAGAATATAATTCAACCCATAAGAGGCAACAATAAAATCCTTGCAAGACCTGGCTTGTTTTCCAGAAGCAGCAAGAAATTGGAGAGCTGTCCTTTCACTCTACAGTCTTTCTGGCCGAGAAAGGCACTGCAAGTTAGTGAATTTTAGCAGCTTACAAAGGAGAGCCGTGAACTGAGTCTCCTTAGCACCCTAAACTGGAAACTGACCTCCCTGGTGCACTGGTGCAAACAGTGCACAGAACACTGTTCGAATGAACAGGTTCTGTAGAGACACAGTATCTAGGAGGATTCTTGGTCGAGTGGAATTCACTGTCTGAGCTGAATACGTGTAATTACCTAAAGCTCCTTCTCCCAGAGACCAGATAGAATCTGGGCTGCATATTTCTGACCAAACATGTGCTCAGCTGCTTACCCATCACAAAGAGGCTGGGTGGGAAGGAAAGCTGGGTTACCTGCTGTCCCCACAAGTGGTGGCGGCTGCAGAAGCCAGCCAGCCGATAGGTAAGACCTCCGCTTCGGGGCACGGTGAGCGACTCTGCTAAAACTCTGCCTGCTCTCAGCACCTGTCTTCCGCCACCCTTTCTTTCTTTTTATTTTTATTTTTTTGACATCTTTATTGGAGTATAATTGCTTTACAGTGGTGTGTTAGTTTCTGCTTTATAACAAAGTGAATCAGCTATACATATACATATGTCCCCATATCTCCTCCCTCTTGCATCTCCCTCCCACCCTCCCTATCCCACCCCTCTAGGTGGTCACAAAGCACCGAGCTCATCTCCCTCTGCTATGCGGCTGCTTCCCACTAGCTATCTATTTTACATTTGGTAGTGTATATATGTCCATGCCACTCTCTCACTTTGTCCCAGCTTACCCTTCCCCCTCCCCGTGTCCTCAGGTCCATTCTCTACGTCTGCATATTTATTCCTGCCCTGCCCCTAGGTTCTTCAGAACCTTTTTTTTAGATTCCATATATATGTTAGCATACGGTATTTGTTTTTCTCTTTCTGACTTACTTCACTCTGTATGACAGACTCTAGGTCCATCCACCTCACTACAAACCGCCGACTTTCTTATTTTAATAAAAGCCGCAGTCCCCCTGGCACCGCCAAGAATAGTGCCTCTCCTTCCGCTTCCTCGCGTGACTCCCTCGCTCTCCAGAAAGGCTACTCATCTCACTACCCCTTCTGCCCTTTCCTAGCGTAAATTATCATTGCTTACTTAGGTAGGAGTCACTGTTTCCCCAGTTCTTTCTCTCTCTCCGATCCTTGTGATTCTTTTCATTTTCTTTATGAACTCGTGCCCTTCCTCTGTGCCCACCCCCATCCTACCTACCTACACACACGTGTGCGCGCGCGCGCACACACACACACACCTATAAAGGCTCACCAGGGCAGCTCAGGAAGGAGGGGCCGTAGCTGCCAACAGCTTTTGTGTTCCCACTGAAAGTCAGAAACTGACTGCATTATAATAGACCCCGTGGTAACATTCCAAGCCCCGCTTGGAGGCAGAGCGGAAGCACACACACCTTCTCCCGTCACACCTTTTCTCAGCATCTCAGGCCCCCCCCCCACCTCCCGGCTCAGCCACAGGCACAGGCAGAGAGGCCCAGGCCAGGTCTGCAGGGAAAGGGCGGGCTAGGGTACGATCACAGGTTCAATTCAGGCTCGTGGCAGCGGAGTGAAGCCCCTGGCCCAGCGATGTTCGTCCTTCGGTGCCCATGACCTTGAGCAATGCTGGGTTGTACAGACAGTAAAGTCTGGACAGTGCCTGCAACACCCAGGGCTGAGGGCCTGACCTAACCCCTCCACCCCCATAGTAAAAATAACACAGTAACATAGTAAAGTAATTCTCATTAGAGAATGAACTTATGGTTACCAGGAGGGAAGAGTGGAGGGGATTGAAAAGGCAAAAAAATAAAAATAAATTTAAAAAAATAAAATAAAGATAACACGGGGGCTGGGGAGGGAGGTGAGAGTATGAAGGGCCTGCCTGCACTCCCAGGGCCCCAGCTGCATCCACTTCCAGGTAAACCCTGAGCCAAGGTTCCTGTCCAGCGCCATCCCCTGACAAAATCTAGAAGGAAGTCAACATTATCTTTGGTAGTTTCCTCTATAGCTTTTGCCCAAAGCGTCTTCGGGACGCAGACAACACTCCGAAGCTCCAGGCAAACACCGACAACTACCAACCTGGCCTGTGCGTGTCAGTGTCCCAGCGACTCACAAACACCGTGTCCCAAACCGAAGCCCAGCCCCCAACAATTCCCACCTGCTTCCGCCCACCCAGCGGCAAGCTCCGCCCCTGCTCCATCACACCCCACGCCCATGGACCACCTCCTAAATGCTCCGGACTGTTCGTCCCTTTCTCTGACCCGCCACCTTTTCAAGTCTTCCTCGTTGCCCTTTAAGATTTCGGTAATAACCCCTCAAGGCAGGATCTGAGGCAGACAGACAGGCATTCTGACCAGGGAGACCTGTGCTTAGATCTGAAGCCTTCCACTAACCTGCCACGTGGCCTGGAACAAGACAATAAGCTTGTTAGGCTTAGTTTCCCTACGTCTGAAATAGGATATAATACCATCTTTGCAAGATGGTGGGAGGATGTGATGAAACCTTCTATGCAGAGAGATATTTGTCATTCTCCTTGATTTCTTTTTTTTTTGGGGGGGGGGGGGCTTGCAGTATCTTAGTTACCCTACCAGGGATCAAACCCGTGTCCCCTGAATTGAGACCACAGTCTTAACTACTGGACCGCCAGGGAAGTTCCCAATCTTGATTTCTGAATTCACTTCTAGTGCCCTTCACATTATGGTCCGTGTGAATAGCGCCCCCTAGAGACAGCCACTCCGTCCGTGGTCCTGCCCCTTAAACAGTAATACAGAACCTCAAACTTTCTTAAGATTTTCTAAAATTATTTCACCCTTTTACTTAATCTACGATATGGAAGCAATTTTATGTAGAAAAAATATTTTAGATCTATATGTCTTGAAAGATTGTATTATGAAATTTATTTTAATATAATCTTAACATATATATTCATTTATTCAATAAATATGGCTTGAGGCCCTGATGTGTGCCAGGTACTGTGCTAATTCATATAGACACATGTTAACTGATTCTCATTTAGTAAATGTTATGTCATTTAATTTCCCTTAAATTTTTTATATAGAAAAAATATTTTGGCAATGAACACACACACACTACTGTATGTAAGATAGATAACCAACAAGGACCTACTGTATAGCACAGGGAACTATAGTCAATATTCTGTGGTAACCTATATGAGAAAAGAATGTAAAAAAGAATGAATATATGTATATGTCTATGTATAACTGAATCACTTCGCTGTACACCTGAAACTAACACAAATTGTAAATCAATATACTCCAATAAAATTAAAATAAAAAAATAAAAAGTATGTCTTGGATAAACAACAAGGTCCTACTGTATAGCACAGGGAACTATATTCAATATCCTGTGATAAACCATAATGGAAAAGAATATAAAAAGAATGTGTGTGTATATATATATATATATGTATAACTGAATCACTTTGTTGTACAACAGAAATTAACACAACATTGTAAATCAACTATACTTCAATAAAATAAATAAGTTTTTTTAAGTTAAAGAAAATATTTTTGTTGTCAAAAATTCTAAACTGGCATCAAATTACATTGAAGACGGAATTTATATCAAAATATGCATTCGAATCAACCCTATGTTAAGCCATCAAATCCAGGCAGAAACTGCCTGCACTCCCTAAATGTCTGAATTCATTTATTTTGCATTAAAATATGAAGGGGTTTAATATTTGTATGTTTTATTCCTAATTGACAAGATGAGAGCACATGATATTTACAAGTACTGTTGGCCCTTGAACAGCTTGTGGGTTAGGAGCCCTGACCCTACTCATGGTCAAAAATCTGTGTATAATTTATAGTCAGCCCTCTGCATCTGTGGTTCCTCTATACTCATAGTTCCTTCATATCCGACTTTCTGCATCCTCGGATTTAACCAACCGAGGATCGAGTAGTACTGTAGTATTTTCTATTTTAAAAAGCCCGTGTAGGGCTTCCCTGGTGGCGCAGTGGTTGAGAATCCGCCTGCCAATGCAGCGGACAAGGGTTCGATCCCTGGTCCGGGAAGATCCCACATGCCACGGAGCAACTAAGCCCGTGCGCCACAACTACTGAGCCCACGTGCTGCAACTACTGAAGCCCACGTGCCTAGAGCCCGTGCTCAACAACGAGAGAAGCCACTGCAATGAGAAGCCCACACACTGCAACGAAGAGTAGCCCCTGCTCGCCGCAACTAGAGAAAGCCCACGCGCAGCAACAAAGACCCAACACAGCCAAAAATAAATATAAATAAATAAACATAATAAATAAAATTATAATTTTAAAAAAAAGCCCGCGTATAAGTTGCTCCACACAGTTCAAATGCATGCTGCTCAAGGGTCAACTGTACTTCTCTGCAAATAACATATTTTGGGTATGAACAGAATTTACTCCCATTTAATGCAAAGGAGAACTGCTATATACCCACCACTCTATTTTCTCTTTTTAACGTATGTTTTAGGCCAGAGACATTGAATGTGTCTCTTAAACATTTGATCGATGGGAGATAACTCAAACTGATGATAAAGATCTACTTGAAGGGAATTTACAGAAATATTTTCAATCTCTACTCCTAACTTGTAATGTTTTAAAATCTGTGTTCCTTACACTTCCTTTCTTCAACCAATGGCACATTCTAGGAACGGAGTAAACAATAATTAAGAGTGACATAGCCAGGGGCATTCAGCTGAGGAGTAGCCCATCTGCCAAGTGGGAGAAACACAAGGCACTCACTTAACACACACTCGCAAGATCTCATGTTGTTCCCTTTTTAAAGGGCCAAGAATGTTCCAATACTATTATGTGTATTTGTTCGTAGAAGTTGAAACCCACTACTGCTGCCTTTAGTGAGGTGGTTGCTGGAGAACACCTTTGCAAACCAAGCACCTGGAACACTTAGGACGTGGTAGAGCTCACTGGTTCTTTTCAGCCCTTCAGTACTTGTTTTGAGCACAACCCGTTACCTAAGAGATCATCCATTCCATCCGTTATAAAACCTAAATGTGATACTACTGTTCCTGCTTGAAATCTTTTATCTCTCCAGAGATTTGGAAATGAAATTCAAATCCTTTTGCAAGAAATTCACAACACCTCACACACACAACCGAAGCGCAGCCGTCCCACCCAGGCTTTTTTTTTTTTTTTTTTTTATGGCTGCATTGGGTCTTCGTTGCTGCACGCAGGTTTTCTCTAGTTGCAGAGAGCGGGGGCTACTCTTTGTTGCGGTGCACGGGCTTCTCATTGCGGTGGCTTCTCTTGTTGCAGAGCACAGGCTCCAGGCACGCGGGCTTCAGTAGTTGTGGCACGCAGGCTCAGTAGTTGTGGTGCACGGGCTTAGTTGCTCTGCGGCATGTGGGATCTTCCCAGACCAGGACTCAAACCCGTGTCCCCTGCATTGGCAGGCGGATTCTTGAGCACTGCGCCACCAGGGAAGTCCCCACCCAGGCTTTCTGCAGCCACCATTCTCTCGTGCAGTTCTCTGCTTTTCCTGGGATGTGTCCCCCACTCTCTGTTGGAGTGTTTTCCCTATTTTCCCACTTAGCTAACACCTTCATATCCTTCTAAAAGTTCAAAGTTCACTCTTACCAGGAACCTCTCTGGTCAAAAGGACTCTTTCCTCCACCCACTCATGCTTCCTTTTCTGAAAATGCATTCACAACACCACTATAGCTCTCGCCTTCACACTTAAGGTAATGGAGATGTGGTAAAGGGTGCCTACTTTCTCATATCCCCCCAACCTCCACTTAATTATGGGTTTATGTGAGAAAACCAACCCCAGAATCTCAAAGACTGAAAACCACAGAGACTGTTCTTACTACTTGTCCGTGGCGGGTCAACCGTGGCTTCCCTCCTTGTCTTCGGGGGTCTGGGTCAAAGGAACAGTCCCTACCTGGGACTTACTTATCCCTTGGCAGAAGGAGAGAAGCAGGAAAGCAGGAGGAACATTCTGATGGTTCCTAAAGCTTCTCCAGGGAACTGGCACACTGCTCTTTCCAATCATATTAGCCAAATCAGATCATATGCTAAGCCTGATACAGGTGAGGTGGGAAAGATCCTCCTCCCAAAGTCACACGCAGTAAATCTCATGACAACAGGCAGAGATGTAGGCTCCTCTTACAGGGATGGGAAGAGAAGATAATCGGGAACAATAATGCAATCTGCTACAGACCAATAGCTTTCTTCTTGCATCTTCACTAGTAGGAATTAAGTCTGTGTAAGGTTGTGCAGTGCTGATGGGGTAGAACCCACGGACGCCCACCTCTGGGTAAGCAGTAGCTTCAGATTTCCCATTTTCTTTTTTTTTTTTTTAACTTTATTGAAGTAGAGTTGGTTTACAATGTTGTGTTAATTTCTTCCGTACAGCAAAGAGACTCAGTTATACATGCATATATTCCTTTTCATATTCTTTTCAATTATGGTTTGTCACAGGATATTGAATATAGTTCCCTGTGCTATACAGGAAGACCTTGTTGTTTATCCACCCTTTATATGATAGTTTGCCTCTGCTAATCCCATACTCCCAATCCCAGATTTCCCAGTTTCTTGTGTTGAGCCTGACATATGCTTTTCCAGTCCCTCTTCAAAACTGCCACCTTGATTTTATTTCATAGGATTCTATTCCTAGTTCTCCCAAGACTTCCTATGTAGAAGAATTCATTGTTCCCATCCAGAGCCCCCTTTACAGTCTCTACCAAAACAAACACACAAGCCCTCCTATTCTTGCTAAACATGAAAGTAAGCAGAGCAGTGACAGAAAGGGCCAACATTGGGGAACTGAGAAATCTCAAAGAGCCCCCCAGAGTCCCACAGCGATAACCTGACTGCCCTTCTTAGCAGATACGTGGAATCTCCAAACACCTTTCTGAAGATGGATTCTCCACCCCCCGCCCCCGCCCCTTCAATCTTTTGTCCCAAAGCCTAAAACATCAAAACAGCTGGGTTTGGTATGAAGCTAATCAAACTTAAGCCTCAGGGTTGTATTACTTTCCTGTGCTGCTGGAACAAATTACCACAAACTTGGAAACTTAAAGCAGCACATATTTATTCTCTCACCATTCTGGAGGCCACAAGTCTGAAATCAGTATCCCTGGCCCCAATTACGGTGTCGGCAGGACCATGCTCCCCCCAGAGGCTCTAGGGGACATCTGTTCTTGCCCCTCCCAGTTTCTGGCGGCTCCCAGCCCTCCCTGACTTGTGGCCACATCCCTCCAATCTCTGCCCCCCATGGTCACATTGCCTTATCCTGGGTCCAATTTCCCTTTGCCTCCCTCTTATGAAGATACATGTAGGGACTTCCCTGGTGGTCCAGCAATTAAGACTCCGTGCTCCTAAAGCAGGGGGCCCAGGTTCGATCCCTGGTCAGGGAACTAGATCCTGCATGCCGCAACTAAGAGTTTGCATGCTGCAACTAAAGATCCCACACATGGCAACTGAAGATCCTGCACACGGCAACAAAGATCCCACATGCTGCAACTAAGACCCGGTGCAGCCAAGTAAATAAATAAATATTAAAAGAAAAAAGAAGAAGAAGATACATGTGATTGCTTTTAGGGCCCACTCAGATAATCTAGAATAATCTTCCCTTCTCAAAATCCTTTTTCCATACAAGGTAACAGGTTCCATGGAATAGATATGAGTATCTTTGGAGGGACCATTTTCAGCCTACCCAAGGGCCCTCACATACATAAGTTCTTCTCCATAACTGGGACAGAGGGCTGCCAGAGGATCCCCTGGCAGGTGGCACCTGCTGGACCAGAAACTGTGGGGAAACCCAAGAAGGGCACCAGCCAAGGTGGGCTTGAGAAGCTGAAAGGAGCTTTTCTAAATGATCATCCATAGAAAACTCACTGGGATCACCTGTGCTGGAGGAAAGACTGAATTACTTTTCTATCCATGCTATAGAAAATATGGCATCATTCTTGCCATATGAAGAGGCAATTAAACTAGCAAGAGCCAAGCCTGTGAAAACATTTCCAGTTCGTCGTTTAGTTAAATTCATAAACATATTATTTATACTCTGGATTTGTGAATTGTTTCAATTACAGCTCTGTGATTATCTGGGCTGGGTTATAATTATTATTCCCTGGATGGTCCGTAGCATCCTGTCTCCCAGTTAGCCAGCCAAACCTTAGTTGAGATGCAGCTCTGAAGGGATTGGCAGATGTAAACAAAGTCCCAAATCCCTGGGTTAATCATGACTAAATCAAGTGGGAGCACTTTAAACAGCCCGTGGACCTTCACAGAGGCTCAGGACTGCAGGCAGCAGCGGGGAAAGGACGGGGGAAACGAGTTCTGCGTGTCCCGACGCTCAGATCAATTCAAGCAGCCTATACGTGGGAAATGAAAAGAATCAGAATAGTGCCCTGATGGCTGGAAGCTGATTGAGCCAACACTGGTGAGTTGGATCAGAAAATGAAGGAAGCTGAGAGAGAACCTCACAAAGGTAAGAGGCAAGCAGAATCTCTCGGGCCCATCTTCAGCATCAGAAACCCTGCTACAGCATCAAACTGTTTCATAAGCGCAAAGCCATCCGCCGAAAACTGGATGAAAACTGCCTGAAAGAAGGCCACGCAGATCCAAGCCTGACTGCCAGGTGGAAAACACATAGTCCTGAGAATGTGTGTTGCCTGCGATGTATTCGGATGCTAGGATGCCGACTTTGGAAGCAGTGGCATCTCCTGGGTTCTCCAAAGCCAGCGGGAAACCTGCAGGATCACGGAGTGTGTGCCCAGTGGCTGCAGGGGCTGTCCTGGGGGATGTCGCTGTAGCCGGATTCTTGCATCATCCTGGTCTTTGAAGTCTGATCAGGACCCGGGCTGCATACTGGCTCTGCTCCCCTGAAAGTGATCTACTCTGAGGACCTCAGGATCTGCCGCGGGTGTTCTGAACACTGAGCCCTCCGTGGTCATCTCCACGCCCATTTCCAACACACACCTCCGTCCCCAGCAGTAGTGGTGGACTTCTGATGCCTCAGAACCAGATCCAGAACTTCAGGGCAATTGGAACCTTGATCTCAATTCCATTTGAAAGACAAAAGGATATCCCAGTTCCATATACTCGTGACTCCTTCCTTTCCCCAAATCCAATGTCATGAACATAAAATTGAAAAAGATTCACAAATGAATAAACAGTCACCAGAAAGAAAACACTGACTCATGCCACCTTCTGGTACTTCACGTGCAGGAAGACAGTAACCAAGGGACTTGGTGCAAACATCCTAAAGGGAGGAAAAACGCAGTCTTGTATTTTCAGAATCTTTCCACCAGGTGGCGCTTGCTGAGGCTGTGAAAAAACAAAATATCAAAGATTTTGCGTAAGCGACTTGTATTTCCTTCCAAGTACAAATAGGAACTTTCTAGGAATGTGAGACTAAGCCCAGGAAAAAAAGAATCTGAATTCAGGTCCAAGATTATGGAAACGTTTTTTGTTTTTTTGGATTTTTTTGGCCAGACTTCTGCCTTCTATTTTCTGCCTGGAACTGTCAATACTGAATGGGAAGCAGAGATTCTCCCTGATCCTTCCTGATCAATAAATGGTTACATTTTTCACCGATAAGTCACCTGTGTTCTCCATGACCTTAAGTGTGGGTAGCAGGAACTACTGTCCACTCTTAAGAGATAAAAGGGTACTGCTTTTCATGTGCCCAAAATATTCATGCTTGAAACAGAAAGGCATGTCCAGAACCTTGACTTATACCTTGCCATGTAAAAAGAGTGTTAAGATTGCCTTGCACTGTAAGATGTTTAAGAATTTACAAAACAAGAAGGCACGTTGGAGTCAGAAGTCCTGAATATCCCTCCTGGTTTGGACTCTTAAAACTGTGAAACTTCGTCAAGTCACAAGGTATAAAAGACTCAGTTTCAATATCTACAAAATGATGATACTAATCATGGTTTGGGGAACCAAGTGAGAAAATGTTTGTGAAACCCACAAAACCTGAGATGTTCAACTTCACTAGCCATTAGGGAAATACCAGTGAAAATCACAGTAAGATACTGCTCGACACCCATTAGGATGGCTGTTATCCAAAAAACAAGAAATAACAAAAGTCAGTGAGGATGGAGAGAAATTTGAATCTGTGTGCCTTACTGGTGGGAGCATAGCATTGTGTGACTTTTGTGGAAAACACTCTGGCAGTTCCTCAAAAAGCTAGACGTAGAATTATCATATGATCTAGCAATTCCACTCCTCAAAAGAATTGAAAGCAGAAATTCAAACAGACAGTTGCACACCAATGTTCATACCAGGATTATTCACAATAGCCAAAAGGTGGAGGCAACTCAAGTGTCCATCAGCAGGTGAATGGATAAACAAGATGTGGTAAATTCATACAATGGAATTTTTTTTTAATAAATAAATTTATTTTTTAAAAAAAAGAGATGACTCAGTTCAGGACAGTTATTAAGTAATTGTTCAGAATTATCACCTCACCCCAATACCTGGAAGATTTAACACACCAAGCACCCAAATGGTCACCACCCCCCCCCCATGAGGCCTTCCCTGCCACCCTCCCTAGCTGCCACTTCTGTTAGGGAGAATTTCTCAAGAGAGAAGTACTCCCTCCTGTGGAAGTATCATTCTTCTGAGGCTTAAGGACTGGCATGGTCCCTAAGAAAGCTAGCCAGGGAACCTGGGGAGCTCTAAAATGAGAAGGCAGATCTTTTGTTTTTAACTGAAGTATAAGATACATATAGTAAGGTGCATTAATCTTATGTGCACAGCAGAATAGAACACAAATGTTCAAGATACAGAACATTTCCTTATATGTCAATTATATCTCAGAAAGACTGGAAAAAATCAGAAAAAAACCCAAAAAAGATACAGAACATTTCCAAAATCCCAGAAGGCCTCCTCATGGCCCTTCCCAATCAATACCCTCCCACGCAGAGATAAGCATTATTCTGACTTCCAGCACCATCGATTAATTTTGCCCATACAATGGAATATTATTCAGCCATTAAAAAGGAATAAAGTTTGGACACATGTTACAACAGAAGTGAACTTTGAAAACATTATGCCACGGACTTCCCTGGTGGTCCAGTGGTTGGGACTCTGCACTTCCACTTCAGGGGGCACAGGTTCAATCCGTGCTCAGGGAACTAAGATCTCATATGCCACAGGGAAAAAAAAAGAAAATATTATGCCAAGTGAAACAAGCCAGGCAGACACAAAAGGACAAATATTGTATGGTTCCATTATATGAGATGCCTAGAATTAGCAAATTCATAGACACAGAAGGTGTAATAGATTAGAGGTTACCAGAGGATGAGGACGGAGAAATGTGAAATTATTGCTTGATGGTTATAGAGTTTCAGTTTGGGGTAATGAAAAAGTTTTGGAAATAGATACTCATGATGGTTGTACAACATGGTGCATGTAATTAATGTCACTGAATTTTACACTTAAAAATGGTTAAAATGGTAAATATAAATATATATATATATATTTACCACAATAAAGAAATTTTTAAAATAATAATTGGGTGAACTTAGACCAATTTAACATTCAAAATCAAGAACAGATTTGGGGACGGCAACTGGTTTCCCGAAAACAAGTTATCTGAGAAAGAGCAAGGCAGAAAACCTGCAATTCCTTTTATGACCTAGTCTCAGAAGTCATACACCATCACTTTCATCACATTCTTTTCTTAAAAATCAGTAAGTATAGGGCTTCCCTGGTGGCGCAGTGGTTGAGAGTCTGCCTGCCAATGCAAGGGACACGGGTTCGAGCCCTGGTCTGGGAAGATCCCACATGCCGCGGAGCAGATGGGCCCGTGAGCCACAACTACTGAGCCTGCGCGACTGGAGCCTGTGCTCCGCAACAATAGAGGCCGAGATAGTGAGAGGCCCGCGCACCGCGATGAAGAGTGGCCCCCGCTCGCCGCAACTAGAGAAAGCCCTCGCACAGAAACGAAGACCCAACACAGCCATAAATAAATAAATAAAATTAAAAAAAAAAAATCAGTAAGTATAGACCACATTCAAGGAGAGGAGATTAGGCTCCACTTTTTAAAGGGAAAACTATCAAAAAAATGTATGGAAAGCTAAAAAAAACATGGATATATTTTAATACCACCATACCTATCAACTTAAGAATTAATTTAGAAACACAAACCTACCTCTTCCTTCCCCTTGGTGAGGATCTTACCTTTCTCAGTGAAGTGCCCCAAGTGGTCCCAGGTCCTGAGAAGTTCCCACACATCAGTTATGCTTGACTTTAACATTTAAGATTGGTGTGAGCCCTTTCTCACCTAGAGGGAAAAGCAGAGATAAAAGAGTGTCCTGGGCTCAGATGGCCCCAAGTTGAGTGTAAGTTGGAAATAAGTAACCAGTATGACAATGCAGTGTGATAAGCACTATGATAGAATTGTGCTTCTGGGGCCTACAAAAGCACATAAAAGAGATAACTATTCCAGGTTGGATAGTAAGAAGAGAGAGAGAAGTACTTACTGGGTGAGATCACCTTGGAGTTGAGTTTTAAATGATGGGTAGATAGAGCCAAGTAAAAAAGGAGGGAAAACAGGCTAAGAGATCCCAGGCTCCTACAAAGGTATGAAGATGAGAAAGAACATGGAATATTTTGGAACTTGCACATGGTTCCTTGGAACTGGTGTGCAATAGAGTGGGAAATAAGAAATGAGGTTAGACAGGGGCTGCCCTGCTGAAGAGTTTGGATTTTTCTCTAAAGCCAGTGGGGAACAATGAACCACTTTAAGCAACGGGGACAAAATGAAATGTGCACTTAAAAAAGTTGCTACGGGGACTTCCCTGGCGGTCCAATAGTTAAGACTCCATGCTCCCACTGCAGGGGGCACGGGTTTGATCCCTGGTCAGGGAACTAAGATCCCGCATGCCTCGCGGTGTGGCAAAAAACAAAAAAACAAAAATCGCTACTCAGTTAGCAACGTAGAAATATATCTGAGGTTGTAGGGGATCAAAGTTTGCCACCCTAACATGTCTCTTTGGCATGCAGATTATTTTGAGCTGAAAACAAGCAAGACCCTGTTGCCAAAAAATTTAATCAATAGTTGATCTAAGAAAGAAATGGGAAATTTTATTCAAGCCAACCTGAGGATTATAAACAGGGAGACAGTTTTTCAGAAAGCTCTGAGGACTGTTTCATCCATTAGAGGTCAAAGCACAGTTATATATGTTCTTGAGACAAAGGGTTATACATCAAAGGATATAATGACAGTTTACACCATCCATATTTGCATGTACTAAGCAAGAGTGGGTCATTATGACCCCTTACAAGATTAAGGAGGAATGTTATCTCCTAAGGAGGTCTAGTTAATGCAGGGAGGAGACTCCAACAGGCAGAGAAAATTTTTATGTTTAAATTTTCCTTGTCTTGCCACAAAATATGAATTTTATTTCTGCAGCCCAAAAGACTCAGGAATAAACTTTGACCTCCCCTCTTAGCTGCTTAAAGAATTTAAATAGAGGGCCTGTTCCTGGAATAAAGCTGTCACCAGAGACATCTGCAAAGAATATGGACCAGGTGTGATGGGGGAACCCCCTAGATATCAGCGTCCACTCTGGCTCCCACTGTCTCTGCAGGGCTTGGCAAACATTTATTTACCAAACATTTGCTTTCCATCTCCATGTGCATTGCCTTCCTCTCTTCTGAAGTCCCAAACCACTACTCCCCCAACATCCTCTTTTTGTCTTTAGCTGAAGATGGTATTTAAGCGGAGGGCTTGGGCCATTTTGATGAGTTGCTCAGTTTTCCTGGATCTCTTCCATGGATACATGTTATTCAACTTTTGTTTGACTTTCTCCTGTTTAACTGTCTCATGTCCATGTAACTCTTAGACCAGCCAGAGCACCTAGAAGGGTAGAAGGAAATGTCTTCCTCCCCAACAGGGTAAAGTAGAGAGCGTTGGAGCCGTCTGGAGGCTCTCAGTGTGGTCCAACTAAGAACTGAGGAGGACCCACCCACGGAGTGACAGTGATGGCAGAGAGGAGGGGGGGTTGCTTTGAAAGATTAACGTTACGGAAGTGACGTAATTTGGTGACCTGTTGAGTCAGGTTGGGGCGGGGAAGGAACCAAGGGAGACTGAGGAGCTTAGGTTTGAGGATTAGGGACCAAAAAGGAGCCGCACCCTAATGAGACAAGAAATAGAGCAGGAGGAGAGGGGAGAAGGAAGAAATCAGTTTGGTTTGGAGTATATCAGGTTTGAGTGCTTCTAAGATAAACACTAATTGAAAAAGCCTCATATTAGTTTGGGCTCACTGGGCAGAGACTAATTTGAGTTAATAGAAAACTAAATTATAGACTTTATGTGAAAAGTTATGACTGTGTTTTTGTTTTGTTTTGCTTTATTTTCTTATGATGATTTTTTTATTTTGTTTTTATTTTGACTATCTCCTATTTGACCTGCCTTACTGAATCTTCTTTTGTAAACATGTAAGAATTTTAGAATTGTTTGGATTGAAATGGTTATTTCCAAAATGTTTAAAGGTACGAGAAAACTTCTTTTCCTGCATATTTCTTAAAATGTCTCTTTCTAATTGGTTACACAGTGATGGCATTCACACAGTAAAATACTGTGTAACCATTTAAAATGGTTTATATTAAAAAATATTTAATGAATGGGGAAATAATTATGAAAATACCCCCAAGTGGAAAAGCCATTTACAAAATAGTATGTACAATATGATTCTGATTTTCATAAAAACATCTGTGTATCTATACACAAGGTAAAAAACGGAAGGCAAAAGAGCCAAATATTATTCAGTCTATCTCTGAGTGTTGGGATTTTGGAGTGACTTTTTTATTTTCTTATTGTGACTTCAGGCATTTGCCAAATTCAAAATGATGAATATTTAATATACTAGAGTTTAAAAATTAATATTGTTTCCCAAATGTTTGGTCTCATAAATTTATTCTATACCTACAGTGGCAAATCTTAAAACTGAAAACAAATTTACTTCATCAGCAGAAGTTATCTTTGGATTGTGGGAATAAGAGTAATATATTTTCTTTACAGTTTTTTGCATTTTTTTTTCCCATGATGGAAAAGTTTATAATTAGAAACAGGTTTTAAGAGGAAACAGTTCTATTTCCTTCCTGTGTCTCACAAAAGCTTGCTGTCAGGAAAGAATTTGATGTTGATCAGTGTGAATTTGACACTTCTCCCTCAGAGGTATTTACGTTCCCATTATGTTCTCTAATTAGGAGGAAATCTTGAGTTCTATAAAGTTCAGATGTCATGTGGCTTAGCTGACCTACCTCCCCACCAGACTTTCATAAATAATGCTGTTTTGTCCTCAGAGGAGACCCGCTTTTCATGACTTGTCTCTCTCCTGCCAGGGATGAATAGTTCTGTGTCCATGGTGTTCCCCTTTGATAATAGTTCCTTCCCATCTTGACTCTTCCCTGTTCAGTGTGAGATTCCTTGGCTGGTAAAGTCTGCTGGCTGCATGGAGCTACTTATAAGAACAGCCAGAGCAGCCT
The DNA here is from genome assembly GCF_009873245.2 of Balaenoptera musculus. NCBI lineage: Eukaryota > Metazoa > Chordata > Mammalia > Artiodactyla > Balaenopteridae > Balaenoptera > Balaenoptera musculus. Next base: position 26,602,336 of record NC_045805.1, on the reverse strand, counting down.
CCAGTGGCTGGAGAGGTGAATTCCTCCCAGGTCTCTTTTCCTTCTCCCAACCCCAAACCCCTGCTTTTTGGTATTTTTGGTCCCAGTTCATTTACCCCCTCCAACAAATTCCAGATTCTCCGAGGCCACCCAATTACAGGTATCCTGTCCCATGATGCCCTAATGTCACTCATACTTTTTCTGATCATGCATTCTGATTCTTGGTTCCAAAAATGTGGTCCCCGTGGATGACCTCCTTAAATGATCTCTAAACATGTTCTTGCTTCTTTGTGCCCACTTAAATGAGAGAAGACACACACACACACACACATATATGTGAAACATAAATAAAGGAATGAATGAACCAATAAATTCTCTATGGGCGAGGAGTTAGTACATGATTTACACAGGAATAATAATAATAGCTATTTACTGAGTGCTTACTACAAACCGGTGCTGAGTAAGTGAAGTGCTTTATGTGCTTTATCCCATTCAATCCTCACAACCAAACAAGTCACACTATAGATGAGCAAATTGAGATTTAGAAACTTTTAAGTAACTTGTCCACATCACTCAGGCAGAAAGCCAGGATTCGCACCAGGTATCTGAGGTCAAAGCCCGTGGTCTTCCTTAGTAAATATGCTCTCGGCCCTGGTGGGGTGATTGTGGAGAGGTCTGGGAAAGGCTTCCTGAGCCCCACCATTCAACCTGAAAATAACCCCTTCAATTTGCATCGCACTCTGTGTGTGTGTGTGTGTGTGTGTGTGTGTGTGTGTGTGTGTGTGTGTGTGTGTGGCGTCTATGAGCCCCACAATAGCCCTATGAGGTCAACAGGGCCTGGTGGAGCTATTTACCCCAAACTACAGGCAAGGAACTAAAGCTTGATGGGATTAATGATTTGCCACAGGCAAAAAGGCCTAGAACCAACATTCAAACACTGCATGCCTTTATTTACTCCTGCTCCCCTATGCTCTGAAAGTCCCTTCCTAGACACAAAGCCTTTCATTGCATCATTAAAAAGAAGTCCTTGGTGCCAGCTGAACTTGAAGGAAATGACTCATTGTGAACAGCTGAGCTTTCTAGAGAGCCAAGAGCTTGCTGGCGGCCCTATCACCAATTTTCACACCTTCCTCTTTCCTTTATCCCCCTTCCTCTCCTCTGTCCCCCTCAATTGCTTTTAAACCATTTGGGATAGTCCATATACAGCTGCCTTCCAACGTCCACAATGCGGCTATAGCCACTGGGGCAAGTTCCCAAGCAGAACATACTATGTACATGAGTTATACCAACCTGGGTGCAGGGAGGAGGGAAAAACTGGGTCAACATTTCTCAACAGCACAAGGGAAGACTTCCCTGGCAGTCCAGTGGTTAAGACTCTGCGCTCCCAATGCAGGGGGCGTGGGTTTGATCCCTGGGCGGGGAACTAAAATCCCACATGCTACGTGGAGTAGCCAAAAAAAAAAAAACAGCACAAGGGAGGCACTGAGGTTTCATTACTTCCTTCACCCGTTCATCCAACACAATCTATTGCAAAGTGTCTTGCCTTCCTAGAAGTAATAGAGCTGAATTTACCCTTTGTGTGATAGCACAAGAATATATCGTGATCAATCTAACAAGAGCTAATACTTATTCAAAGCTTGCCATGTGCCAGAACTGTTCTAATTGCTTTACATACATGAATTCATACATCAATGTCAACTCATTCCCTCAATTATTTTGCAATGCTGCAAAACAGCAATGCCCAAGGGGCTATTGAAGTATGAGGGACTATTTGCCTCTATGTTTTTTAGTTCTTGGATTTTTCCCTTTTCCTGTACCTCCATTGCTTTTAAGTTATTAAATATCACCACTCTGGATTTCTGATTTGCTTCCTTTAATTTCCTACTGATTTAGAAGTATACACCAATCGTGTTGGAATTATATCCAGAGAAAGGTAAATATGCTTGATAAGGGCATAAAAGTAAAATATATTAACAATAATGCATGTGTGGTACCTAGATAAAAATATACTCAATATATCTATTTCATTCATCTTAGGTACCAGAGTCCTTATTTTTAACATTTTTTGTGGAAATAATTTCAAATTTATAGAAAACTTGCAAGAATAGTACAAGGAATTTTTATATACACTTCACCAAGCTTTCACTAACTCTAGCTGGAATTCCCAGTGAATTCACTGGATATAATTTCTCAGGATCACTGGTAAAGATTGTGGCCATTATAGGTGTTTAGTCAGTCATACATTTAAGCTCCCAACTTTCCTCCCTGCATGGATAATTAAGATTCAGCTAAATTAATTTTTGTTACTTATTCTGAACCTGCAATCAGAAGTACAGAAAAGCCCTAAAAATATCACTGAGAGCCTCAACCTGGTGTACTATAGAAGTTAACTTAAACCATTTCAGGTTGAAGAAATTAATCCTGGCTTAAAGCTATACTATTTATTTATTCATTACAAGTATTTATTGCTGGCAACATTTTGTAACAGACACACATGTTTAGAAGTCCTCTTTATCTACTTTTATGCTCTAATATGGAAGCACATCAGACCTCATAAAGGATGGAGGATACTTCGATAAACTGAAAAAAAAAAAAATCTCTGAATTTCTCTTCAATCTTCCCTTCTGCAGCCAAATTACAGATCATTTAAGCTTTTTTCTTCAGTGATTGTATTTTCTCATCTCTGGAATCTGTGTTGCTAAAATGAATAAAGAAGACTGACAGGTAAGCATTGTGCCCTGCACACAATAGACTTCCAGTGTTTAAGCTAATGCTGAATTAAACACCAGGGGGTGGTGGGGGGTGTGTTGACCGTTATGACAAAAATGTCAAGATGATCTTCCTCACGGTGTCTCTCAACCACACTCCCCTTCATGCAAACCAGCATTGGGCATAACTTTTAAATTTGTATTTATTCATTCATTCATTCAATATTTGGATTGCCAGGCTATTTTAGGAGTATGGGATTAACAGATACAAACTACTATACCTAAAATAGATAAGCAACAAGGATTTACTATATAGCACAGGAAATTATATCCAATATTTTGTAATAACCAATAATGGAATATAATCTGCAAAAAAGTTTTAAAAATTAAACTGAAAGAAAAAAAGCACTATTGTTGCGCTTTGTCCCAGCTGAAAACACATAAAAATGTTTAATAAAATAGGAGTATAAAATTATACTTGAAAAGTACAGTGCCACAAAAATAAACTCAAAATGGATTAAAGACCTAAGTGTAAGGCCAGACACTATCAAACTCTTAGAGGAAAACATAGGCAGAACACTCTATGACATACATCACAGCAAGATTCTTTTTGACCCAGCTCCCAGAGAAATGGAAATAAGAACACAAATAAACAAATGGGACCTAATGAAACTTAAAAGCTTTTGCACAGCAAAGGAAACCATAAACAAGACCAAAAGACAACCATCAGAATGGGAGAAAATATTTGCAAATGAAGCAACTGACAAAGGATTAATCTCCAAGATTTACAAGCAGCTCATGCAGCTCAATAACAAAAAAACGAACAACCCAATCCAAAAATGGGCAGAAGACCTAAATAGACATTTCTCCAAAGAAGATATACAGATGGCCTACAGACACATGAAAGAATGCTCAACATCATTAATCATTAGAGAAATGCAAATCCAAACTACAATGAGATATCATCTCACACCGGTCAGAATGGCCATCATCAAAAAATCTAGAAACAATAAATGCTGGAGAGGGTGTGGAGGAAAGGGAACACTCTTGCACTGTTGGTGGGAATGTAAATTGATACAGCCACTATGGAGAACAGTATGGAGGTTCCTTAAAAAACTACAAATAGAACTACCATACGACCCAGCAATCCCAATACTGGGCATATACCCTGAGAAAACCATAGGTCAAAAAGAGTCATGTACCAAAATGTTCATTGCAGCTCTATTTACAATAGCCAGGACATGGAAGCAACCTAAATGTCCATCGACAGATGAATGGATAAAGAAGATGTGGCACATATATACAATGGAATATTACTCAGCCATAAAAAGAAATGAAATGGAGGTATTTGTAATGAGGTGGATGGAGTTAGAGTCTGTCATACAGAGTGAAGTAAGTCAGAAAGAGAAAAACAAATACAGTATGCTAACACATATATACGGAATCTAAGGGGAAAAAAAAAAAAAAAAGCCATGAAGAACCTAGTGGCAAGACGGGAATAAAGACACAGACCTACTAGAGAATGGACTTGAGGATATGGGGAGGGGGTGGGGTGAGATGTGACAGGGTAAGAGAGTGTCATGGACATATATACACTAGCAAATGTAAAATAGATAACTAGTGGGAAGCAGCCGCATAGCACAGGGAGATCAGCTCAGTGCTTTGTGACCACCTAGAGGGGTGGGATGGGGAGGGTGGGAGGGAGGGAGATGCATGAGGGAAGAGAAATGGGAACATATTGTATATGTATAACTGATTCACTTTGTTATAAAGCAGAAGCTAACACACCATTGTAAGGCAATTATACTTCAATAAAGATGTTTAAAAAAAAAAAAAAAGTACAGTGCCATTTCTAATGTGTTGTGAAGTACACACCACCATGTATGAGGGTTCTTGTCAAAATGTTTAAAGACCCACAGCTTTTGACAGAACTCTAAGCTTACAGAAAATACAGGAATAAAGGAAAAATTCAAATGACACTATGATAAAACAAGTCCAGTATGCGGGACATCCTTTAAGACAACTAGCTAGGGATGTCTCATAAGCCAATGTAATGGTGGGGGAAACATGGTGTTCAAAAGGCAAAGCAACCAGATGTAATCTGTGAACCTTGATTGGATCACTGGTTAAAAAAATAAGCTACATTGGGACTTCCTTGGAGGTCCAGTGGTTAAGACTCTGCACTTCCACTGCAGGGGCATGGGTTTGATCCCTGGTTGGGGAAGTTTCACATGCCGCGTGGTGCGACCAAAATAAATAAATATAAATAAAAATAAAATGTAGGGGCCAAGATTTAAAAAAAAAAAACAACAGAAGTATCCACACAAAACAAGAACCCTGAGTTTTTATAACACATTGGTCCTGGACTCAGATATGAACTGTCTTCTGAGAACAAAATCCTGAGACAGGGTTTTGGCTAAACTAAACTAAGCTACCATTCCACAGTTCAATGGGCTGAAACCCACTATCCAGAACTTTTAATAATATCAAAAGAATATTCCTTGCAACACTATTTATGATAAAAAGAGATTGAAACCAAAGCATATGTCCATCAGTGGAGTATTGGTTGAATATCCTATGGTATCACTACACAGTAGAATGAGGAGTATTTTTTATATTGCAAATAAATGATCTTCAAAATACATTGTTAAGTTTAAGAAAAAATATTTTGGAGAAAAGTATAAACAGTAAGCTACCAGTAAGCTATCAAAGAAAAAGATGGGCAAGATCATTTTTTTCTTATACTAAACAATGAAAAATAAAGCATAATTTTTAACATCATTACACACAATGGGAAGAAGGCAAAATGGAGGAGGGAATGAGGATAGAAGCCAGACTTCTTCCCTGAATGTGGTGGTTTTGAAAATAGGTCCACAAATTCTTTGATGCTCCTCCCTCCATGGGGTGGAAATTAATTCCCCTCCTATTCAGTGTAGACTGGACTTAGTGACACTCTTCAAAATAAATAGAATACCCCAGAAGTAAGGGGATATCTCTTCCAATATTAAGTTATGAAAACTATGGCTTCCATTTGAGGGTCTCTCTCTCTCTCTCTCTCTCTCTCTCTCTCTCTCTTTCTCTCTCTCTCAATCACCAGTTCCTCTACAGGAAACCACATCTTGAGGACACCCAAGCCTGTAGCAAATCACATTTCAATACTTTTCATAAAACTACAGAACATTAAGAATGAGAAATAAAATAATCTACTTCCATATAACTTGTTCCACACAAATTAATTCTATATTAATAAGGTGACTTTCCTTTTCATTTTCTTCATTGGCATAACTTTGCTCTCCCAGGTGACTCTTGTCAAAAACATAAAAGTTGCAAATGAACCAACCATTCCCAGAAATTTGATACATGATTGTGATACCTCCAATAGCAGAGACGATCTAGATTGATTACATGCCCAGATACTAATGGCTTCAGCTCAGGCTTAAAAATGGCCACAAGGTAGGACAATGAAAACCAAAGCGATGGACCCCACACACAGTTTGTTGTCTGCACTGACATGACTTTACTATTTCACTGTCTTCGTTAGCATCATTTTGCTATCCCAGGTGACTCTTGTCCAAGAAGGTGAAAGTTACAAATAACATTATAGTTCATCATAGAAACTTGTCAAAATGCCCAGCAACTCCAGAAAGGATCAACACACAGTTTACCTTCCAAGACTCTTTAAATGCCTCATCTCAAAATCTTCGTCTCGGAGCATGAGTTGCCCATTCTCCTTGCTTGACACTTGCAATAAATGTTGTACTTTCCTTTACAAAAATAACAACAACAAAAACTTTCACTTTGCTGTTTCTACAAATCCTAAACTCCTGGGCTTCCCTGGTGGCGCAGTGGTTGAGAGTCTGCCTGTCAATGCGGGCGACACGGGTTCGAGCCCTGGTCTGGGAAGATCCCACATGCTGCGGAGCAACTAGGCCCGTGAGCCACAATTACTGAGCCTGCGCGTCTGGAGCCTGTGCTCCGCAGCAGGAGAGGCCGCGATAGCGAGAGGCCCGCACACCGCGATGAAGAGTGGCCCCCTCTTGCCACAACTAGAGAAAGCCCTCGCACAGAAACGAAGACCCAACACAGCCATAAATAAATAAATAAAAATTAAAAATCTTTAAAAAAAAAAAAAAAAAAATGCCTAGGACTTACCCCAGGTATTCTTAAAAAAAAAAAAAAAAATCCTAAACTCCTATGTCATGATAATTCAATCAAGTCCCTGCAGTGAAAGACCCACCTTAAACCAGACTTGAAAGTCTGAATAGATCAGTTCTTATAGTTCCTTCTAGGAGATGCTATCTGTCAAGTTAGAATTCTCTCTTACTCTAATAAGCAATAAACTCAGTTTTGTGTTACCAAGAGGCTTTTCGGGTACTAACTGGGAAGCCAGCATTCTACAAGGACAAAGAGAAAAACTTAAAGTCAACGAAGAGAAAAGGCAGATTACAATAAACTAATGATGAGAACACTGAAAAAAAAAGAAAAAAGACTTCTCATCAGCAAAAATAACTGCTGGAAGACAACAAAGTAATATCTTTGATGTGCTGAGGAAACATAATTGGGAACCTAAATTTCTAAAGTCAGGCAAAATATCATTTACAAGTTGAGGCAAATTAGAAATTTTTTGACATTCAAGCACTTAGAAATTTACTATTAACAGTCCCTAACAAAAAGTACTACAAAATAAGAAAAAAAAAAGGACCTAGAAGAGATGAACAGGATAAAGAAGCAAGAGTAGGCAAAAGAATTGTTAAAACATTCTGGTAAAGCTAGATAAATATGGCATGTGAAAACAATTAGAATATCAATCATTTTTTTGTGTGTTTTCAAAAGCCAGCTGTCATTCCTGGTGAAAGATAGCATATTTAAAAAAAAAAAATTAATTCTGCTTCTTCCTGAAACCCCACAAAAATGACAGTTGAAAGACTTTTTAAAAAACATAAAACCCACCAGAATGAAAAGAACAGGAACTATTTCAGTTACAACAAAATATTGGATGCTGGGGGCTTCCCTGGTGGCGCAGTGGTTGAGAATCTGCCTGCCAGTGCAGGGGACACGGGTTCGCGCCCTGGTCTGGGAAGATCCCACATGCCGCGGAGCAACTAAGCCCGTGAGCCACAACTACTGAGCCTGCGCATCTGGAGCCTGTGCTCCACAGCAAGAGAGGCCGCGATAGTGAGAGGCCCGCGCACCACGATGAAGAGTGGCCCCCGCTTGCCGCAACTGGAGAAAGCCCTCACACAGAAACGAAGACCCAGCACAGCCAAAAATAAATTAAAAAAAAAAAAAATTGGATTCTGAAGAGCAGAAGGCAAGTCAGTTGGGGACATTGGTGATCGATCTGATTGACACATCAGAGCAGCCAAAAGGCCAAGGAACTGGCAGCTCTAGGTATCTCCGGAAGATGAATTAAAAACATAGACTGCACATATGGTCCTTATTTTTGATAAAGGAGGCAAGAATATATAATGGAGAAAAGAGAGCCTCTTCAATAAGTGGTGCCAGGAAAACTGGACAGCTACATGGAAAAGAATGAAACTAGAACACTCCCTAACACCATACACAAAAATAAACTCAAAATGGATTAAAGACTTAAATGTAAGGCCAGACACTATCAAACTCTTAGAGGAAAACATAGGCAGAACACTCTATGACATACATCACAGCAAGATCCTTTTTGACCCACTTCCTAGAGAAATGGAAATAAAAACAAAAATAAACAAATGGGATCTAATGAAATTTAAAAGCTTTTGTGCAACAAAGGAAACCATAAACAAGATGAAAAGACAACCCTCAGAATGGGAGAAAATATTTGCAAGTGAAGCAACTGACAAAGGATTAATCTCCAAGATTTACAAGCAGCTCATGCAGCTCAATATCAAAAAAACAAACAACCCAATCCAAAAATGGGCAGAAGACCTAAATAGACATTTCTCCAAAGAAGATATACAGATTGCCAACAAACACATGAAAGAATGCTCAACATCTCTAATCATTAGAGAAATGCAAATCAAAACTACAGTGAGGTATCACCTCACACCAGTCAGAATGGCCATCATCAAAAAATCTACAAACAATAAATGCTGGAGAGGGTGTGGAGAAAAGGGAACCCTCTTGCACTGTTGGTGGGGATGTAAATTGATACAGCCACTATGGAGAACAGTATGGAGGTTCCCTGAAAAACTAAAAATAGAACTACCATATGACCCAGCAATCCCACTACTGGGCATATACCCAGAGAAAACCATAATTCAAAATGAGTCATGTACCACAATCTTCATTGCAGCAGTATTTACAATAACGAGGACATGGAAGCAACCTAAGTGTCCATCGACAGATGAATGGATAAAGAAGATGTGGCACATATATACAATGGAATATTACTCATCCATAAAAAGAAACTAAATTGAGTTATTTGTAGTGAGGTGGATGGACCTAGAGTCTGTCATACAGAGTGAAGTAAGTCAGAAAGAGAAAAACAAATACCATATGCTAACACATATATATGGAATCTAAAAAAAAAAAAAAAAACTAGTTCTGAAGAACCTAGGGGCAGGACAGGAATAAAGACTCAGACGTAGAGAATGGACTTGAGGACACGGGGAGGGGGAAGGGTAAGCTGGGATGAAGTGAGAGAGTGGCATGGACATATATATACTACCAAATGTAAATTAGATAGCTAGTGGGAAGCAGCCGCATAGCACAGGGAGATGAGCTCGGTGCTTTGTGACCACCTAGAGGGGTGCGATAGGGAGGGTGGGAGGGAGACACAAGAGGGAGGAGATATGGGGATATATGTATATGTATAGCTGATTCACTTTGTTATAAAGCAGAAACTAACACACCATTGTAAAGCAATTATACTCCAATAAGATGTTAAAAAAAATAAAAAATAAAAATAAATAAAAACATAGACTGGATTGGAAGTCTGTTTAAATTAAACTCCACAGACCTCCAATCACTGCAATCAGGCAACTGCTCCTTCCTTGAAGAAATAAAGCTTATTATCTAAAGAAGTAAAACAGAGCCTTTCTTGACTGGGGGGATATCAGGGATATTTGAGTATGGTGGTAGCATACGAAGAACAGAGGATGCCCAGGAAACAGGGCTTCCAGAAGCAAAGGGAATTCCCAGCATGAGAGTAAAAGGAGATCGATCCCAGGGTAACAGTTCTTCACTAGTGTTGAGAGCAACCTATCCAGATGGGGATAAGTCAGAAGGCTCCAGAAAAGACTTACGGAAAAAAACGATACTGAGAAAATAACTGATATGTTTACTGACAGGAAATTTAGGCAATTGGGGAAAAGTGTGGGGCTGAATTAGTGAGACATCCATTGAAAATTAAGCAATGAAACACACAAAAAAATAATTATTAACTGAAGGGAAAACAAAGTCATGTAAGAAAAAAAAAAGTAATCATAACAAACAACACGATTCAACTGTGAATAACGATTATATAGTTGTAATATCTCAAATACTGAATATTTATATAACAAAATTATGATATAGCTGTACATATAAAAAATGCATAAGGAGGGAATGTTTATATATATCTTGGAGGTATGAAATAGAAGAGAAATAAACCCTCAGCATTCATAGTGAGAAATTAACAGATAATGCCTAAAACTGAAAAATTAAGAGATAGCAACATAAACATATTGAGAGGTACAAAAATTTTAATACCTGAAATTGTTCAATATGTTTCCTTGGGATATGGATGGAAGACAATAATTAGAAGGTCGCTATTTTTGTATAAATATTGCAGAATGCGTTGATTCTTTAAATTACGTGCCTTATGTGATTGATGACTAAAACAAAGAAATTTTTTTAAAGCTGGTTTCAAAGTAGTAGATAATAATAATAAAGAAAATGGGAAAGAAAGTGTTTCTGAGGGAAATTAAAATAAAAATCCTTGTCTTATTCAGGGAGAGCATAAAAGTATCAATTAAATGTAGACGTTAACTTTCAAATCAACAGAGCGCAGTAACATGGATAAAGAACACTAGATAAATTCACCCAAAGAAAGAAAAGGACAAAAGAAGAAAGAGAAAGCACAACAGATAGAAAACACAAAATAAGATGGTGGAAGTCATTTTTTTAAATACTAGTAAACACAGTAAATATAAAAAGAGAGTCACTGATTAAAATATAGATTAATTTTTAATCTAGCTATAAACAGTTTGAGTTACACTTAAAATAGAATTATATGTAAAGATATATTATTCCAACAAAGAGAGATTTTTTTAAGTCTTAGAGAAACTGCCTATTGACTAAAAAAAATTTTTTTAAATAACAAGGATACATTTTTTAAAACCCTATGAACTGGGGTTTCCCTGGTGGTGCAGTGGTTAAGAATCCGCCTGCCAATGCAGGGGACACGGGTGCCACAACTATTGAAGCCCGCAGGCCTACAGTCCGTGCTCCACAACAAGAGAAGCCACCGCAATGAGAAGCCCACACCCGGCAACGAAGAGTAGCCCCCGCTCGCCACAACTAGAGAAAGCCCGGGTGCAGCAATGAAGACCCAGTGCAGCCAAAAATATAATTAATTAATTAATTAATTAATTAATTAATTAAAGGAAAAAAAACCTATGAACTTTGTGTATCTAATAATACAGACTGGTACTGTCTCCCACCCCCCAAAATGGACAGAATTAGAAGAAGAAATTAACAAACCCACAAACATGTGGTGGGTTTTAATCCCTCCCTCAAAAGCTGGTAAAACAAGATCAGAAATTAAGAATTTAGAATATTTAAAACCTTATACAGAAGGGAAATAAAGATAGAAATTTGTATCCCAAAACAGATTGAATATTCTCTCCAAGCACTGGTGGGACAGTTACTTCCACTAAGGAAGTCTCAACCAGTTTCATAGAACTGACATTTTAAATTAATTCATACTGATTGTAGAAAATGCGGGAAATGTAGACAGTTTAAAGCACAGGATAAAAGTTATCTGTAATCTCACTCTGAGCTTACCTCTTTTAATATCTGGCATATTTCTTTTTCAATCTTTTTCGAAATGTGTGTTCCTACATGATTTCTTTTTCTTTTTTCTTCTTTTTTGTAATAGTGATATTTACTGTATATTCCTTCTATATCCTGTTTTGTTTGCAAATAATGATCCTCGTTTATTTCCACTCTAGGACCACTAGTCTCCCCAGAGTTTATTTTCATTACAGTACCAGGCTAATGGAAAGAATATCTACTCCTTGTGATAAACGTGTGGTTCTTAGAAGAAATGAATATTCATAGTGGTTAAGATGTGTCCACCCCTAGTTAAATCTGAGAGAAAGTGGCTACAGAACGCTTTGGTGGAGAGATGGAGAAGGAAGATTGTAGAGTTGAGGCAAAACCCAGATTCTCACTCTATCTAGAGGACCTACTAGCCCTCCTCGCCTATTCAGAGCTGGCAGGAGCCTGGGTGGGGAAACCAGCCCCTTAATCCCTGGCTGACGCCTGGGAGGACAGGCACACAAATCACATGCAGGGACCCGGGGAAGAGGAGATGCTAAATAGGGGAGGAGGAAGAAGCCAAAGAAGCGCAGGACCTGGGAGGATGGAGATCTGGAAGAATAAGTCAGCATCCATACAGGGCATCCTCAAAGGAAAGACGTGGAGTCTTTCTCTGCCCGCCTCCCCTCACCATACTCCCATCGCTAAATAAAGTCATACCTGTCGGTCCTCTGCGGTTTGAACCTGTAGATGAAAGGGCTCTTTAAACCTGCAGCCGAGGTGAGGTCCGGGTGTACCAGCCCAGAACAGGCTGGAGGGGCAGTGCCGAGGGCGGGGTTGAAAGGAAGCCAGGTCCCTCTCGATCTGCACTTCTCTACTTAGGGGAAAGGATTGCAGAGCAGCAGCTGACACTCCCCGGGGACTAAAGGCCGCTGCTCCCAACCTCCAGCACGGGCAGATCCTGCCACCGGGGAGCCACGCCCCCTAAGGGACAAGGGGGGCGTGCGGGGTGCTTGAGAATGCCTTGCTCCCGATTCTTGCGAGAAATTCCTATAAGTGCTGCTGCATGCCTGGCACACAGTAGGGCTTGATACACTTTAACTATTAACTATGATTTTTCTTCAGGTATACTACAGTGCTTTGAGGCCCAGGTTTTGGTTTTAAACAGTTCTAGGTTTCAATCCATGCCGCAATCCCAACTATTAGTTATTTACCTGCTGCGGAATGGGTTTACCACCACTAAACCTGTTTCCTCAACTGTAAAATGAAATTAGTAGTACCTATTTATGGGATTAAATTAGCATTTAACCCAGTACCACAGAGTCCATAGTTCAACAATAGCAGTTAGAATTACCATTTAACATATATTTGTTAGTCTTTCGTGTGTGTGTGTTTTTCCCCCTCTCTACTCATACTGAACTTCTTTGCCCTCTCTCTCTACGCAATTATTTTTAGAAGAGAGTGTATTTCTTTAGAAACCACTTGGAAATCTATTCCTAGTTCTCAGTAGCCTTATTTTTCCATCTCTGTTCTGTTTATCCCAGTGTGGTACATCCATTCATGACTTCTAGTAATGGGAACAGAGATTTAAATAAATGTAGAAACTCAGGAAGTCCAATTAGCTCAGAAGTCCTTGGCTAGAAGTCATCACAGGCACAAAGAAGGAAATGGACAAATAAGAGTAGATCCAGAAAGGCTTTGTAGAGGAAGTGACACTTCAGCCTCATCTTGGAAGATAAAATTTTGGAATCAGATAGCCCTGGGCTTTGACCGCTGCTCTGCCACTTACTAGCTGTGGGTGAGTTAACTAATTTGGCCAAGTATCAGTCTCTTCAAGTATTCAATGAGGAACATAACACCCACGTAAAAGGAGGGTGGGATTAAATGAGTTGATAAATGTGAAAGTTCAAGGAATTGACGAGAATAAGTTATCATTACATGCTTCTTCTCTTTCCTTCTGCCCGTTACCTGTCCCACCTTCTCCATTACCTTCTCCTTGCTAACTCTTTCCTCCATTCTCTCTCCCTACTCCATCCTTAGTTTAGGTTGGTGTCACCTGTAAGCATAATAAGCCTTCTAGTTACAAAGAAAATTATGAAGCCACTTGAGTTGTAGGTTGACCCCATCCTCATGAAGATGTTAATCCGGGGACAGTTTCTATGGTTACCCATAAACATCTGCCTATATTGTCTATCATATGCTTTAAAGCATATTTTCCCAGCTTTTTGAGAAAAGTGCAATGCAGGGTTGAAACAGAAATCTTGCTAAACATTGGGATGAAGTTCATCATCTACAACATCTTCACAACCTACCAACCCTAAAGACTCTGTCACTTCAGATAAGGTTAGTGTGTGATATATGCTCTTTGACAGTTTGATTTGTGACCATTTTTCACCTGGGCTTTCCTGGATCGACAAATTCAAATTTCAAATTTCCCAGGGGGGTTTTTGTTTGTTTGTTTGTTTTGTTTGTTTATTAATTTATTTTATTTTATTTATTTTTGGCTGCATTGGGTCTTTGTTTCTGCGCGCGGGCTTTCTCTAGTTTCGGCGAGCATGGGCTACTCTTCGTTGCGGTGCGCGGGCTTCTCATTGCGGTGGCTTCTCTTGTTGTGGAGCACGGGCTCAGTAGTTGTGGCTCGCGGGCTCTAGGGCACAGGCTCAGTAGTTGTGGCGCACAGGCTTAGTTGCTCAGCGGCATGTGGGATCTTCCTGGACCAGGGCTTGAACCCGTGTCCCCCGCCTTGGCAGGCAGATTCTTAGCCACTGCGCCACCAGGGAACCCCTGAAGGGTTTTTTGTTTTAAATGATGAGGATTCATGTCTTCAGGTAAATTGCATACCAAGAAGGCACAAGGAAAACAGAGAGGAATTGTGTTTGCTTCTCTAGAGAGGAAAAGGTTGGGTGGAGGGGGGAATTACTCTTCCATGACACCCTGTGATGGAACTGAACTGGAGATTGTGTCACTTTCTCTGACTCAGATTTCAAAGCTTGATCTACTATCCTTCTGGGAATGTAGTCCATCCTGATTTCAGCTACAGTAGATACCGCCTGCCCATCCTAAGCCAGGTCCAGCATGACCTTATCTTCTTCCTGCCTGCCTCCTGTCAGGCAGCTCTCCTGGACTCTTCCTGGTTCTCAAAGCGTCACCTGATAACATTCATTATTGCCCCCACCTCCACATCACACAGTGAGCTGGGCACCGGGGACCACAACACTGTCCTTGCCTTGCAAGTGTTTACAGTACTGGAGCCTACAAGGTGCTTACGGTAGAAAAGCAAGTGAAGCTAAATATCCCCAAAAAGCAGCACATGAATTTCTTCAGGAGTGGAGGAAAGGGAAATTCACTAGGAGCTGAGCTGCCCGAAATGGCTTTCCGGATAGAAATCCACTGTGCCTTCCCCACTGTGCGGGGGACATTTGTTCAGAAAGCCCTTAAGGACTTGAACTTCCCAGCCAGGCAGCCAGGGTGTGAAGCTCAGCTCTGGCGATGCCCAGCGTGCCCTGGGCAGATCACTTAGCCTCTCTGTGTCTTTTTGTCTCCACCTGCCTAAAATGGGTAAAATAACAATATCACCTCCCTCACAGACTTGTGGTGAGGATAAGATGAGCTAAGATATGTGAAGCACGTGGTATATAGTAAATACTGATCAGGGTTAGGAACAATAGTTATCTGTACCACGGTGCTCTCGGAGAAGGAGAAATGTACAAGTGAGTGGGACTCATCCTCGTGTCTGTGTAATTAATTAATGCTGCCTGGGGGGGAGCGTGTGTGCTCAAGACAGTCTGGGACTACTTACATAATGTCAGCTTTAGGCAAAGTGCCTGTCATTGGCGCAGCTCCGAAAATACACATACACACTAGCATGCCTGTGAGGCGGGGCCGCAGGGGGTGCGGGCTGCGTGGCCCACGCCGCGAGTCCACTCGGGCCAGCGGGTGTGAGGCTGTGTCCCTGCGTGTCGCTGACACACACGCACACTGATACCAGCCCTGCTTCGACGTGCGTGTCATGGCTTAAAAATAGATGCTAATCCGTCAACCGGTCTGGCGCTGGCAGCCGAGGCGGCGGTGGCAGCAGAGTCATGGCCGTGGGGCTGTCTGAGCCTGCGATCTGCCTCCGGGACTGAGACCCGCGCCGCCTCCCGAGGTAGCGGGGCCGGGGCGGGTGGGCGAGGCGCGGGGACCGGGGCTGCGGGGCGAGGCGGGGGGAAGGGGCCTGGGAGCGAACCTGCGGGGCCCGCCTGGGCTCCCTCCCTCCGCCCTCCGCGCCAGGCTGTCTGGGCTGACGAGGGCTGGGCGACAGCCATGAACCTGTTACAACCGCGACCGCAGAGGGAGGGAGGGGGGCGGCGGACCAGGGCCCCCAGAAGCCTGCGGATGGGGTTGGAGAGTGCCCGGGGGGGCACCCCGTGACGGAATGGGGAGAAATAGAGTCACACGGAGCTCCTGCTACACCTGGTCTGCTTCCCGCTCTCTTTGCACCGTTCAGCTTCACACAGGCGGCAGAATCTGTTTCCAGGAAAGGTTGTTTGGGAACCAGATGGTGGGGTCTTCAGGCCTGCGGAGGAAAAGTAGATGACGGTGGCGATGATGTTGAAGCTGATGGCTGTGGTGGTGGTGGCTCTCGTGCTCTGCTTCTGTGCTCCTTCTGACCAGCCAGGGAAAACAGCCTCTCTCCCTAAACACCCCAAGATCCCGTCTCCCCTCTCCGGTCCTGATCCTAAGACCTTTGCTCCTTTTGCCCTGTGAGCGCCAGATCTCTTCTGGCCCTGGGGGATGGGGGATGGGGAGAGCTGGGCCCTGGTTGAGAGCGTGGCTGGGGAAGCAGGTTGGGGGCAGGACAAAGATGGCCTCTCACTGTGGACTTTCCCTTGAGTCCCTGGGGCAGAAGACAGGACAGGGAGTGGGAGGGGGATCCTTCAGACCAGCCCACCTTTTCAGAGGGTCAGGATCACAGTGTGAGAGGAGAAGGGGGGAGGGGGAGGGGGGAAAGGAGGAGGAGGAAGAGGAGGAGGAGGAAGAGGAAGAGGAAGAGGAGGAGGAGGGGGAGGAAGAGGAGGAGGAGGGGTAAGAAGAGGAGGAAGAGGAGGAGGAACTGGAAGAGGAGGAGGAGGGGTAGGAAGAGGAGGAAGAGGAGGAAGAGGAGGAAGAGAGGAGGAGGAGGAGGAAGAGGAGGAGGAGGGGGAAGAGGAGGAGGAAGTGGAAGAGGAGGAGGAGGGGGAGGAAGAGGAGGAAGAGGAGGAAGAGGAAGAGGAGGAGGAGGAGGTGGTAGAGGAGGAGGAGGAGGGAGGAGAAGAAGGAAGAGGAGGAGGAGGAAGAGGAGGAGGAGGGGGAAGAGGAGGAGGAAGTGGAAGAGGAGGAGGAGGAAGATGAGGAGGAGGAGGAAGAGGAAGAGGAAGAGGAGGAGGAGGAAGAGGAAGAGGAAGAGGAGGAGGAGGAAGAGGAGGAGGAAGAGGAAGAGGAGGAGGAGGGGGAGGAAGAGGAGGAGGAGGGGTAGGAAGAGGAGGAAGAGAAGGAGGAAGAGAAGGAGGAGGGGTAGGAGGAGGAGGAAGAGGAGGAGGAAGTGGAAGAGGAGGAGGAGGAAGAGAAAGAGAAGGAGGAGGAGGAGGGGGAAGAGGAAGGGGGGTGGGCGTGGCTCTTGCCCTGAAGTTCCCAGGGCAAGTCTCAAAGGCTGGCCCTTCCCAGCTCTGCAGCTCAATGCGTGGTCCCACGTTCAGGAGGCCCAGCTGTCCACAGAGAGTCAGAGGCGCATCCGCCAAGTCCCCTCATTGAGGACCCCTTGTGCTAAGTAGGGCCACTTAAACTCCACCAGCAACACAGATACTAATTCCAGACTCTGAGTCCCTGGGCCTGGCAGGATCCCTCATTTCTTCCCTTTCCTCCCTCCTCCTCTCCCCACCCACCCATACACCCATACACACAGACACACACACACACACACACACACACACACACACACACACACACACACACACACACACACACACACACAATGCTCCAGCCCTGCCTGGACCCAGAGAGATGAGGTTTAATCCATGATATCTGTATGCTGATCGAAGGAGGACGCTTTCCTGTTGCGCACACAGGTTGGCGCTTCCCTCCGTCAGCAAGGGCCTTCGGCAAGTAGTTTTCAAACACCGACACTTCGTCTTTATTACTACTCCCCGCTCGTCCCATCCCCACCATAGACTTCCCAGAGCAGGCTCATCGCTGAGGCAGAGGGAGGGCAGGAACGGGTTAAAGCAGCCCATCCCTCTGGCACTGAGGAGGCAGGCGTGCTGTGTCACAGCCCCTGCTGCCACCGTCTTCATGCTAATTCCCCCCGATGGGTCCAAAGCCACCCCCAACGCCCCTGCCAGCTCTGCAGCCTCTCCGCCTGTAGCCTCAGACAGACGAGACCCAGATTCTGGCTGGCAAGGGCTCCGGCAGCGGGCCCTGCCACCCAAATACCAAATGTTTGCGTGCGTGTTTACGTCTGCGCTGGGAGTTGGGCTGGAGTGGCGGAGCAGACACTCAGCCGCCGGGCAGCTCCGTCTCCCGTAAACAAGGACATGTGACTCTCCCACCTCCTTGCCCGGCAGAGCCAAAGAGCAGGGAAAAGGAGCTGCCGCAGCTCAGACAAGAGGAGCATCCGGAGCACTTCCCGCACCGGAGGGCCAGCCTTCACCTTCGTCCCTGGAGAATCTTCTCCCCAGGGGCCAGCCCAGCTGGCGGGAAGGGAAGCAGCTGCTCCAGACTCACTCAAGTGTGTCTCACATCCCTGCCTCTCCCAGCAGCAGCTACCTGGAGACCGACCCCTCATCGCCGCGGCCAACCCCGTGGCTGCCACGGTTCCTGCCGCCTCTGAGATGTGCCCCGGTAACTGGCTCTGGGCCTCGGTGACATTTATGGCCCGCTTCTCCCGGAGTGGCTCGAGGCCTCCTGTTCGCACGAGAGGGGCCCTGGAAGAGGTACCAGCTGTCCAGCATCCCTTCCTCAACGTCTTTGAGTTGGAAAGGCTTCTCTACACGGGCAAGACGGCCTGTAACCACGCCGACGAGGTCTGGCCAGGACTCTACCTCGGAGACCAGTATGTACCCAGCAGACTGGGGCCACAGCTGAGTGTCTGTGTGTGTGTGTATGTGCAGGAAGAAAGCAGAAGAGTGGCAGAGAGGCGCTGAGTTGTGCTGTTGTTTCCACGTGGAGGATGGAGGGGACGGGGTGCATGGGCAGAGTGGAGGAGGGTTTGGGGGAGTTTGGACAGGATTACTGATAGACCCAACTCTGGACAGACAGACTCTGTTCAAGTAATCGTATCATTCATTTAGCAAAATGTATGATTGCGTGCCAGTGCTAAGGGCTGGACATTTAGATGACTTCTCTGACCTTCCACCTATTGTGCCCTGAGAAAAGGCCATCCCTGGGGCCAGGAACAGTGGTCAGTGAGGCGAAAGGTTGACCAAGCCAAGCCGCAGAGTGTGCAGAGGCCCACTCAGGTGCATGGGGTCGATGGAGAGAAGGGCGTCAAAGAAAGAGGAGGCCCCACTTGTCTCTCCCAAGGGCTTTAGAGGCTACAAGGAGTTTTTCACATGCCTTTTCTCTCTTAATCTTCATGACAGCCTTGTGAGGTAGGTACCACTATCCCCAGGTTACAGAGGAGGCATCGGAAGCTCAGAGAAGTTGGGACTGGCCCAAGGTCACACGGGTCGTAAGTAGCAGAGCCAGGACTTGGAGGTTCAAGTTCAGGGCTCTTTCTGCTCGAGGAGTTGGCGCTGGACAGGGCGTTTGATATGATCATGTTGGCTGAGCTGAGGGTAACCACGAGCGTGGAGTAACTGGCAAAACACAAGAAGATTCTGGGCGTCAGAGAGAGTCCACAGTAACGGGGACGGGGCTTCCCTGGGGGTCCAGTAGTGAAGACTCCGCGCTTCCACTGCAGGGGGCTCGTGTTCAACCCCTAGTGAGGGAGCTAAGATCCCATATGCAGCGCGGCGTGGCCAAAAAATTAAGATAAAATTTAAAAAAAAAAAAAAAAGTTAGCAGGACATTAAATGTGAGCTGGTCCAACAACCCATCCAATGTTCAGATTCCCTCTGCCGCTTCCAGACCCTATCCATTGACTTCCTCTCTCTACTTGAATACCCTGGTGTGAAGAAAGTTCCTCTCTCCCAAGGCACCCCAATCTTTCTCCAGCTAGATTCCACCGTTGGTAGGTACTTCCTTACATGAAGCATAAACCCTGTCAGTCCTTTTCACGGATCAAGTAAAGTCCTTCTGCCTCAGAGCATTCTTTCAATATGTTATCATGGCTGTTGTTTGCCCATTTCTCAGTCTTCTCTCCTCCAGGCAAAATCTCCCCAGGACTCCCCACCTTTGCTCCAGGACAAGACTCCGGCTCATTGCCCATCTCGGGTCCTCAGGAAGTGAAGTGGAGGCCTGGAGCCAACGACGTTGGCCGGGCAGTGGTCAGGGTACCGACAAGGATGTCTGGTCCCACTGCCCGGCTCCGCGCCCCCCTAACCTCCACTCCTCAATGCAGGGAAATAGCCAACAACCACCGGGAGCTCCGTCGCCTGGGCATCAGCCACGTCCTCAACGCCTCTCACAGCAGGTGGCGAGGGACACCCGAGGCCTACGAGGGGCTGGGCATCCGCTACCTGGGGGTCGAGGCCCACGACTCTCCAGCCTTCGATATGAGCGTCCACTTCCAGGCAGCCGCTGACTTCATCCACCGGGCACTGAGCCAGCCGGGAGGTAGGGGGGGAGCAAGGAGGAGGGAAGGACCAACAGACAATGGGTTAGAGAACAGCCCAGGGGTCTGGGTGTGGAGAGAGAGAGAGACTTGAATGGTGTGATAAAATGCTCAGGAAAGGAAACTATCCTCTCAACCATCTTTTCAAGGCAGTCCATAAAAAGAAGGAAATAATCCCAAATGTTGAGAGAGTGGAAAGTTGCACCTGGGTGGTAAGATTATGGGCGATATATTTTTCAATTGTTGGCTTCTTTATATATTTCTATACTTTCTAATGATTTCTACCTTGAACCTGTCTTGCTTTAGTGATCAGGAAAAAAAAAAAATATATATATATATATATATATATAAAATATATTGGGACTTCCCTGGCAGTCCAGTGGTTAAGACTCCACACTTCCAATGCAGGGGGTGTGGGTTTGATCCCTTGTCAGGGAACTAAGATCCCACACGCCAAAGAGCGTGGCCAAAAAAAAATTTTTTTTTAATTTTTAATAGGAAAAAAATATATTATTAATCATCCACCCCAAAGTGACTGGGAGATTGAGGAAGGACCCAGTTAGACTTAAAGGGTTTTCCATGGACGCACTCAGCACATGTAGAAGGAAGCCCTGCTCGGTGCAAAGCTCGGTTTTGCGTTAGGGATGACCCTCTCCCTTCCAGCCCCTTTTGGGTTTACGGATTCTGCGCTGCTGCAGGCTCTCCATCTCATCCCGTCCAGGCTCCCCCGTTGGCCAGGATCTGGGTTCTTACCGTCACCAGTCTGTGCCTCCGTGCACCTCTGCTTACCTGTCTTCCTCCCCGCCTGTCCGTGGGGCCCTCTCCCCAGCCTCCTCCAGCCCACCGCAGGGTCCCCAGCCGTGTCTCGTGTCTGCGTTCACAGGGAGGATCCTGGTGCACTGTGCCGTGGGGGTGAGCCGCTCGGCCACCCTGGTGCTGGCCTACCTCATGCTGTACCACCGCCTCACCCTCGTGGAGGCCATCAGAAAAGTCAAGGACCACCGAGGCATCATCCCCAACAGGGGCTTCTTGAGGCAGCTCCTGGCCCTGGACCGCAGGCTGCGGCAGCGTCTGGAGGCGTGAGGGGGCCGAGGGAGGGAGGGAGGTCAGGCCAGGCCTGTGGGTCCCTGGATCCCAGCTGGAGAGCGGAGGCCCAGGGGGCAGGTTGGAGGCGGCCCAGCGAACCCATTCTCTCCTGAGAGGGCTGGGACGTGGCCCCAGGCCACAGCTGCTATCTATCTGTCGAGGGGGATGGGGTGAGGTTGGGCAGTGTGACAGTCACCCAGGAGGGAGCTGGCCAGGGAAGGAGGCAGGTAGGCTGCAGGTAGAAGACAGTCCTGGATCCCAGCCAGGGTGGTCCCGGCGATTCACAGCCCCTCTTTGTGCTCAAGTGCTCCCCTTCCCCGCGTATCAGAACAAAAGGACCAGCCCTGCCCTGTACCTCTGCCAGGAATCAGGGATGCGGCAAACACAAACGTGATGGTGTCGAGTCATGTGGAGGTGGTAGCTCAGGGACAGACGGTGAAGAGAGGGTGTGAAAAGCTAAGGGAGAAACCCACAGACTTGTTACTCCAAACCCCGGGAAGAAGAGGCGTGGGAGGCTTGGCACGGCACCCATGGGTGCTGGTCGTGGCCCAGAACTGCAGAGGTGCATGACTCGGGGCCTGCAGATAATCCCTCACTTACTGGATCCAAGTGTCTCCAGGAAAAATAAAAATGGTGAATACGAAGCAAGACTCTTGAATCACTGACAGCTTGTACGAGGTCGGAACCTGTCCCCTGAGAACAGTTCCTGACTCCCTCCTAGGGTCATAAGCCCTCACCGGCCTTCACACCTCCACCAGTTCCTAGGGGAGGTTTCTCCCCAGTCCAATTTCACACTCCTGGGGCAAGTGGTATCTTGAACTTATTTCCATGTATGTCCACACGGGGGAAGCAGAGGACCAAAAAATTCAGATTTGCAAACTGTGTTAGGACTCGGAGCACACCCTGCATCTCCCAAGCTTAAAATAGGTCTCTGTTCACAAGCTCAGGGGTGTAAGAAATATAACTTATTTTCAAAGAGTCAACCTGATTTCTATATCAAGTCCCCCATGCTAGTAGGAGAGCAGAATATTAATCTTAAATCAATCCCAGCCCTAAATCCCACATTCATGGGTTTGGGCTTTGCCTGGTGCCAGGAAACTGGAGGGGAGGGGAGGAGAGGTGATGTGACTGCTTCCTCTTCTAATCTTTCCAAGTTTTCCTCTGAGGAGTGTAACATAATCTCCTGAGTAAATTTAGTAAAAAAATAAACTCCACCACCAGAGAGAATAGTATGATCTTATATCCCAACTGTCAAACTGCCGGCCACCACATCCCTCTTTTTGAAAAGGGTGTGTTGGACTTCCCTGGTGGTCCAGTACTTAAGACTCCCCACTTCCACTGCAGGGGGCACAGGTTCGATCCCCGCCCCGGGAACTAAGATCCTGCATGCCGCGCGCGTTGCAGCCAAATAAATAAAATAAAATAAATTAAACAAAATAGGTATGTTCCCAGAACAGAATATCCACATGAGTGGGAGAACGGGATGGGATGTAAGAGGAAGTGAAAAATACAGGGGGAAAAAAAATCACTTAATATATCTAAAGTGTATATTCTACCCCAAAGTACAGAAACTCAGAATCTCAAAGCCAGAAGTCACCTTCACAGATGAACGATTTCCACTCTCCAACAGGGCATAAATAAATCGCCTTTTCAATAAATCACTTGACGATAGTTATCAAGCATTAATTTGCTTGGCCATCTTTTTTTTTTTTTTTAATAAATTTATTTATTTATTTTTGGCTGCGTTGGGTCTTCGTTGCTGCGCGCAGGCTTTCTCTACTTGTGGTGAGTGGGGGCTACACTTCGTTGTGGTGAACGGACTTCTCACTGCGGTGGCCTCTCTTGTTGCGGAGCACAGGCTCCAGGTGCGTGGGCTTCAGTAGTTGTGGCGCACGGGCTCAGTTGCTCTGCAGTATGTGGGATCATCCCGGACCAGGGCTCGAACCTATGTCCCCTGCATTGGCAGGTGGATTCTTAACCACTACACCACCAGGGAAGTCCCTGCTTGGCCATCTTTGATGGTCGGGAATCACTGCATAACTCCCACACACAGTATTAGAAAGCTCTAATATTACACTTGCATCCTGCGATCACGTTACAGTGGTGGTGAGATGAGGCCGAAAGATCTGACAGCCTAGGATCCCTGGCCCTGGCACATACCCATCAGGGCACTGGTGATGGTCACTTCACCTCTCCTCCCCCCCCACCCCGCCCCCGGTTACATGCAATAGTCTGTCTACTTCCGCAGGGTTGCTGTGGGCATTTAATTGGATATGCGATGGAAAGCTCTGAGCACACTCAGTATTTAATGTGTTCTTTATCTAGCTCCATCTCCCATGGCAGCCCTTCCATGGTCTGAAGGCAGCTCTTGTGACTCTCCTGTGTCCCCTCACTTTCAGCCGAACAGCTATGCTTGTCTCCACGAGTCCGAATTTGTCATATTTCAAGTTTCCTCCCCAGCCTTGCCAGTATTGGTACCCCTTTCTAATTGTGGCAACCAAAATTAGAACTGGTCTCAATGTTTCAGGCGAGACTTGTGTGATGAGAGGCCAGCAAGATCTGTTGGCTGGGGCCTCACATTTTTATTATCATCGAGAGACAATTTTATCTAAGGGAAAAAGTGAGGGCTTCGCTATGAATGTTGATTCTATTGGGCTGGCCAAAAGTGCCTTCGGTTTTTAACTAAAAATAAAAGACCCATTTTTCATTTTTACCAAGAACTTTATTGAACAACGTATTCACACTTTAGTTCCACTACCTTCTGCCATTTTTCAGGCAACATCATACTTCCATCTTCCCAAAACTTTTTTTTTCTTTTTTTTTTTTCCCCACACTATTTTAAATATTTATTTATTTATTTATTTATTTTTGTCTGTGTTGGGTCTTTGTCTCTGTGCGAGGGCTTTCTCTAGTTGTGGCAAACGGGGGCCACTCTTCATTGCAGTGCGCGGGCATCTCACTATCGCGGCCTCTCTTGTTGCGGAGCACAGGCTCCAGAGGCGCAGGCTCAGTAGTTGTGGCTCACGGGCCTAGTTGCTCTGCGGCATGTGGGATCTTCCCAGACCAGGGCTCGAACCCGTGTCCCCTGCATTGGCAGGCAGATTCTCAACCACTGCGCCACCAGGGAAGCCCAAAACTTTTTATCTTTTTGAGTAAAGAACTGTTCCAAGTGCCTTTTACAGTCTTCCAGGGAAGGGAAATTTTTTCCATTAAGAGAATTTTGTAAAGACTGAAATAAATGGAAATGCGAAGGTGCAATGCCTGGTCAGTACAGCAGATGAATCAGAACTTCCCAGCCAAACTGTAACAGTTTTTGCCTGGTCATCAAAGAAACATGCAGTCTTGCATTATCCTGATGGAAGATTATGTGTTTTCTGTTGACTAGTTCTGGACACTTTTCATCAAGTGCCGCTTTCAGTTGGTCTAATTGGGAGCAGTACTTGTTGGAATTAATCGTTTCATTTTCCGGAAGGAGCTCATAATAGAGGACTCCCTTCCAATCCCACCATAGACACAACATCACCTTTTTTGGACGAAGACCAGCCTTTGGTGTGGTTGGTGGTGGTTCATTTCACTTGCCCCATGATCTCTTCCGTTCCACATTATTATACAGTATCCACTTTTCATCGCCCATCACAATTTGTTTTAAAAACGGAATGTTTTCATTACGTTTCAGTAGAGAATCGCATGCGGAAATAGGGTCAAGAAGGTTTTTTTCCCGCTTAAATTACGTGGAACCCAAACATCAAAGCAATTCACATAACCAAGCTGGTGTAAATGATTGTCAATGCTTGCTTTGGATATTATGAGTATGTTGGCGATCTCCTGCGTGGTATAACGTTGATCGTTCTCAATGAATGTCTCGATTTGATCTCTATCAACTTCAGCTGGTCTACCTGACCGTGGAGCATCGTCCAGCGAGAAATCTCCAGCACGAAACTTCGTAAACCACTTTCGATACATTCGAACAATCACAGTACCTTCTCCATACACCGCACAAACCTTTTTTTGCTTTTCAGTTAAGTTTTTAGCTTTCTTGAAATAATAAAGCATAATGTGCCCAAAATGTTGCCTTTTTTCTTCCATCTTCAATATTAAAATGGCTACACAAAAATTCACCAATTTTGATAAGTCTTTTATTAAATGCACACTGATATGACAGCTGTCACGATACAATCTAACAAAATTGTTTTGAATGAAGTTAAAGACAACTAAGTGCTATTAGGGCCATCTTATGGAAAAAACTGAATGAACCTTTTGGCCAACCTGATAGTTAGATTGCATTGATTTCCTGTCAGAACCATGGGTAACTTATGTATAACTAAAAAGAACCCAGAAATAACTCAGGCTCTTAGAAGGACTGACTATAGCCATGATCTGACCAATGTAGGCTACAGTAGAGCTGTCACCTCCTTTTTCCTAGTAAGTATATCACTACTAATATAACCCACAGCCACAGACCTATTTTTGTAGTCTGAATGTGCCTCGGCTAAATCCCTCAGACTTCTTGCAAACTGAATAACTTGAGAACTTAATTCTAACTTCTAGTACAGATGTATAGCTACCAAAGTCTATTTGACCAAAGAACAGCTTTCCAGATTATCCTCATAGAGCAGATCATTCATATATATATATATATACATTTATTATTATTATTATTATTAAACAAAGCCATATTATGGTTCTGCCCAGGCACTCTTCTGTGTTTTCAGATATTAAGTCATTTAATCCTCATTTAAAACCCTGTGAAGTGGTGTCACTGTCATTGCTTAGAAACAGGGAAACTGAGGTTAAGAAACGTTCCCAGGGACACACAAATAGTAAGCGGAGGAGCTCAGATTCAAACATGGGAGCTCTGGCTCCTGAATCTGTGTGTGTAGTTATCACATTGCTGTGCATCCCTCCACCTCCACCATTTAGGGGTGTGTGTGTGTGTCTTGGGGGTCAAGGGAGAGAAGGAAAGAGCACAGCCTGGTGATCACACAGATGGAATCAGTCCTCCTACCCTCCACGGGGAATGAGGGTGACACCTGTCACAGGTGGGTCTTGCTCCCGCCTTCCAAAACCAGCATTAAAAGTCCGGACTCCTGGGACTTCCCTGGTGGCGCAGTGGATAAGACTCCACGCTCCCAATGCAGGGGGCTCGGGTTCAATCCCTGGTCAGGGAACTAGATCCTACATGCATGCCGCAACTAAGAGTTCGCATGCCACAACTAAGGAGCCCCCTGCCACAACTAAGACCCAGTGCAACCAAATAAATAAATATTAAAAAAAAAAAAAAGATGCTTAAAAAAAAAGCCTTCCTCCTGCATCCGGTTCTTGGGCAGTGGACCAGTTGGACCCAAGCCAAGGACTTGAAAATGAACAAGAATAAATATTCTCTCGTTAGCTGCAGCCTGTGCTTCCAGCCGGCTAAGACTCGTGCTCCTGGGGAGCTGCAACTCAAGTCCGTCCCCTCATCCTCCCTGCCTGCCCTCCCTGGTCTCCTGATGTTGACTCAAACCCTCCGGGCAGGCCCCAGGGCCTTTGACGACTCTGGGGAGAGGGAGGAATGTTAGCCCAGTGCTTCCCCCTGTAACTAATCCCAGCTGAGAAGTTCCACAGGGAGCGACAGCAAAGAGAAAACTGCTGCTCCTGGGCCCCCAGGTAGCAGATGGAGCCAGAAAGCAGACAGACAGCTACGAATATTGCTGGCTGGAGGGGGCACCACACGCACCGAAGGGCCATCGCTCCAAACAGAGCCCTTAGAAAAGGGAACCCTCGTGCACTGTGGGTGGGAATGTAAAGTGGTGCCGCCACCATGGTAAACAGTATGGAGGTTCGTCAAAAAACTAAAAATAGAACTACACATGATCCAGCAATCCCAATCCTGGGTATTTACCGGAAAATACGAAAAAAGTAATTCAAAAAGACACGTGCACCTGCATCCCAGTGTTCATAGCAGCATTATTTACAATAGCCAAGATATAGAAGCAACCTAAATGTCCATCCACAGATGAATGGATAAAGAAGATGTGGCACATATATACAATGGAATGCTACTCAGCCATTGAAAAAGAATGAAATTTTGCCATTTGCAACAGCATAGATGGACTTGGAGGGTATTCTGCTAAGTGAAATAAGTCAGACAGAGAAAGACAAATACTGTGGGATATCATTTATATGTGGAATCTAAAAAATGAAACATAAAAAATAAATAAATAAAATAAATACAAAATGAAACAAACTAGTGAATAGAATAAAACAGAAACAGACTCACAGATATAGAGAACAAATTAGTGGTTACCAGTGGGGAGAGGGAACGCGGAGGGACATGACATTAAAAATGTCAGGACTGGGCTTCCCTGGTGGCGCAGTGGTTGAGAGTCTGCCTGCCAATGCAGGTTCGAGCCCTGGTCTGGGAAGATCCCACATGCCGCGGAGCAACTAGGCCCGTGAACCACAATTACTGAGCCTGCGCGTCTGGAGCCTGTACTCCGCGATGAGAGAGGCGGCGACAGTGAGAGGCCCGCGCACCGCGATGAAGAGTGGCCCCCACTTGCTGCAACTGGAGAAAGCCCTCGCACAGAAACGAAGACCCAACACAGCCGTAAATAAATAAATAAATAAACCCAAAGTTTAAAAAAAATGTCAGGACTAATCTCTACCTTCGATTTAAAAATTGAGAACTAGTGGCACACACTACAGGGAAGAAGATGCATTGGGCACGGGCCTTACATCACAGAGCAAAACCCACCAGCAGAGGGTGTTTTGTTTTCTGTGCAACCTCTCAATAACCGGGAAGTGTTATGCAACATTCGGATTTCCAGCTCCTCTTAAAATATTGAGAGTGACAGTGAGCCCACGTTTGCACTTGACAACAGTCTGAGCTGGGGCTGTCCCACTGGGACAAGGACATGCCTGCCCTCCAGTCATCACTGCCCATAACTCTTTCCTCACACTGGACCTGCTTCACTCTTGAAGATCATTTGCCTCCAAACCTGGGGTAAATCTACCTTCCACCACTGTGTCCCAATGTCTTACCCAGAAATGTAAGAAGCCTAAGAAGCCCGGGATGGTCCACTGGCCCTCATCTTCTCCCAGTCCCCACCCCGCCCCAAGCCATTCTTCTTTTTTTTTTAAGATAAAATTTTTTTTTTAATTTTATTGGAGTATAGTTGATTTACAATGTTGTGTTAGTTTCAGGTATACAGCAAAGTGATTCCGTTATACATATACATATACTCATTCTTTTTTGGATTCTTTTCTCATATAGGTTGTCACAGAATACTGAGTAGAGTTTCCTGTGCTATACAGTAGGTCCTTGTTGGTTATCTATCTTATATAGTAGCGTGTGTGTGTTCATCCCAAGCTACTGATTTATCCCTCCCTGCCACGTTTCCCCTTTGGTAACCATAAGTTTGTTTTTGATATTTGTAAGTCTTTCTGTTTTGCAAATAAGTTCATTTGTATTGTTTTTTAAAATTAGATTCCACATGAGTGATATCATATATTTGTCTTTCTGTATGACTTACTAGACTCAGTTTGATAATCTCTAGGCAATACATGTTGCTGCAAATGTCATTACATCATTCTTTTCTATGGCTGAGTAATATTCCATGGTATATATGTACCACATCTTCTTTATCCATTCACCCATCTATGGACATTTAGGTTGCATCCATGTCCTGGCTATTGTAAATAGTGCTGCAATGAACACTGGGGTGCATGTATCTCTTCAGACTATGGTTTCCTCCAGATATATGCCCAGGAGTGGGATTGTCCCAGCCATTCTTAGAATGTTGTTTGTGGGCAGTGGTTACTGGTCTTCTGAATAGCCTGGGATTGTTCCTTAAGGCCTCTATCAAATTCCCCTTCAGCGTCTGGAGCCAGCCTGGGAGAAGGTGGCAGACTCTCCGGAAGGAACCTCAGGAAGCAGGGAGGGAAATGTTTATCTGTGGAGGAGCCAGCTTCTGATGGTCATGAACTAAAAGAAAGGAACTCTCTTCCCCCTAGGTAACTTTCTGCATGGCAGTCTGTATTCTTGAGAATTCTGAGGATAATTGGGGTAGGGAAAAATCAGAGGGGGGAGGCATGTCCCCTTTTGGTCCCTGGGGGTCACTCACAAACTTGGTCAGGGCTGAGCAAGTCCACATTCTCGGTCTATAACCTTGACAGAGCCTGAGCTCCTAATCCAGGTGAGGCCAATGGCAGCCCAGAAGAGACAAGAGGGTTAGCAAAAGTCTTAGCCTGGGGAGGGAGCCCATGTGCTCTGAGAATTTCCACGTCCCCATCCAAGGGGTGGAGCACGAGGCCACCTACGGTGGTGGTGTACCGGCACCTCGGAACACTCCTGAGCTCCACGGCGGGCACCTAGACCCCTGGTCCAGGGACGGGGGACCCTCACTTGCCTTAGGAGAAAGGAGAGATATGTTGCAAGATCAGAAAAGGGATGAAAGGAAATGAGGTGAGGCTGGAGACCCAGGGCAAGGGCTCATTCCATCTTCCTCCGCCAATACATGCCGGGTACAAGCCCCCAGCTGCCAAGCAAGACAGGGCTGTGCGCCAGCCCAGGGCAGGGAACACAGGTGAGTGATCAGAGCCTCAAAAATACCAGAACTGGAAGGAAGCCAGGAGAACCTCTCACTCGGTGAGACTGATCGTGCCTCACAGAGCTCTAGTGCTTGAAATAGCTTTCCATGGGACCACTGATGGGGTGAGGGGAGTGGAGAGAAGAGACAGAAACCCCACATGATTCAAACAGATCAGCTCTGTTTTTATATCTCTAATCCATGCAGTGTCTTTTAAAATATTATTTAATAAACAACATTCTGCCACACACACACAAAATTGAAAACCACCAAGCTTATCCAATCCTTCATTGTATTTTTAATTTTTTTTAAAAGTAGGTTAGCTAATTAGGAAAAGAATTTGAGAACGAATAGATACCTGTCTATGGGCATCCGAATCACTTTGTTGTACACCTGAAACTAACACAACATTGTTAATCAACTCTACTCCAACATAAAATAATAATAATAAAGTAGGTTAGAAACATCATGTGCAGTAATCTTTTTTTTTTTTTAATTTATTTATTTTGGCGGCGCCATGCAGGATCTTAGTTCCCCAACCAGGGGCTGAACCTGAGCCCTCCACAGTGGAAGCGTGGCGTCTTAACCACTGGACCGCCAGGGAAGTCCCCAATCCTTCATTTTATAAATGAGAAAACTGAGCCTTGGAAAAGTGTCACTGCAAGCCACAGAGAAGGTGCCAACACTGGGACTGGGGATAGGGGTGTTCCTAGGCCTCCATCCACCACATTCCATCCTCCACTTCCTCCTGTTATCACAGACATGCCTGAGCTTCAGCCCGACTGTCCAGCGGGAGCCTCCATTCTTCAGGCTTCTTTGCAAATAGGTGTGACCCTGTGACTAAGCTCTCACCAATGGAATGGGAACAAAAGTTAAAACTTGAATTCCTACAAGGAAAATGCTGTCTTTCCACTCTTTCATCCCCTCCCTTGGGGTTAAAACATCAGCTGTGTAACTGGTAAGTCAGCTTCCCCATATGAACAAGGAACGTATCTTAGGACGCGGCCAAACAGCGAGAGAAAGGAACCCGGGTCTCTGATGGCCTCGTGAAGCGGAACCCACCTCCTTTCTTTGGAATATTCATGAGATAGAAATAAACTAGATGATTGGAGCCCCTGTCCTTTTTTTTTATTTTTTATTTTTCCCACACTGCACGGCACGTGAGATCTTAGTTCCCCCACCAGGGATCGAACCCGCGCCCCCTGCATTGGAAGCGTAGAGTCTTAACCACTGGACCGCCAGGGAAGTCCCGTTCCTGTACTTCTCTGTCTCTTTGTGACAGTGACTATATTGTTTATCTATGGCTCAATAGCAAATTACCCGCAGACTCAGTGGCTTAGAACAGCAAACATTGGTTGTCTCCTAGTTCCTGTGGGTCAGGAATTCAAGCGCAGCTGAACGGTGTGGTTTTGCCTCAGGGTCTCTCAAGAGGCTGCCGCCAGGACATTGGTAGAACCTGCCGTCATTCCAGGCTTGACTAAAGCCAGAATATCCACTTCCACTCACACGGCTGCTAGCAGAGACCTCAGTCCCCTGCCATGTGACTTCACAGGAGAGTGTCCTTGTGACATGGCTCCTGGCTTCCCCAGAGCAAGTGACTGATGAGGGGGCGGGGAGGGAGAGAGAGAGAAGGAAACCACAATGCATTTTTATGACCCAGTCTCCAAAATCAACCACTGTCACCTCCACTTCACTCAGCTTGTTAGAAGGGTCCGCAAGTCCAGCCCAATCTCTTCTCATTAAAGAGGATGGGAAGTAGGCTCCCCATTTTGAAGGGAGGAGTATTTAAAAATGTGTGGACATATTTTCAAACCCACCACAGTAGCTTAGCCTGCATCCTAATTGATACACTACAGGTACTGGCTCCTGGCCCAATGCGACTTCTGAGCCGTGATGCTTCATGATATAGTTCGATGATAATAATAATGAACATTTATTGGGGGCTTTTTATGGACCAGGTACATGCAAAGCATTTTTCAAACATGTTGTTTCTCATATGACCCTCTTATCAAACATTTTTTTTCTCATATGACCCTCTGTGGTGGAGTCATGACAAGCCCTAATCTTTCAGGGTAGAAAATAAGTTAATACCACGCCAGATTCCAGAGCTTTCATTACGGTTAACTGTTTAGGGAAAGAGCATGTTTCATGGAGAACAAGTTCAGTTGGAATTCTGTCAACAACACTTATGTGATTTGGGGGGAAACCTAACCTTCTTGGGCTTCTATTTTATCTCATAAGAAAGTAGAAAATAATCATACCCCGAGGGTTCTGGTGAGGAATCCATGAAAATATGTGAAGCACTGAACACAGGGCTTGGCATGCAGTAGGTGGTCAATCAAAGGAGTTTTTCTCTCCTCCTCTGCTTTATTCTCTAATCTCCACTCTCACACAAGGGATGATGGCTCAGCTCTGGCCTAGAGTATTGTCTTCATTCCAGAAATCCAAAGACATAGCAGGACCGTGCAGGATTCCTGGGAAACCAGGTTAGCTTGAACCCCATAGCTTCTGTATCCTTCCGGCCTCCCCTGGTACTTAGGAAGATCATCAGGGATGCTTAAGAGATACCTGGGGGAAAACCTGGGCCATCACCCCAGAACTGATGAGCCTCTGGGAGAAAGAAAGGAAGATTTGCCTCCAGGGTCACATGAAAGCCTCATTCTCCTATTGGATTTCCCAGGTGGGTCGGGAGCTGGGGGCGGGCGTGGGGAAATTGCTGTTTCACTTCCCTAGATAACCACAGACAGGACCTGGGCTTTGCTGGGAAAATTATGAAAACCTTTGGCCAAATCCATCATACAAATGAATTTATTTGCAAAACAGAAACAGACTCACAGACTTAGATAATGAACTTATGGTTACCACGGGGGAAGGGTGCAGGAGAGGGATAGAGCGGGAGTTTGGGATTGACACGTACACACTGCTATATTTAAAATAGATAACCAACAAGGACCTACTGTATAGCACAGGGAACTCTGCTCAATATTCTCTGATAACCTATCTGAGAAAAGAATCTGAAAAAGAATGAATATATGTATATGTATAACTGAATCACTTTGCTGTACACCTGAAACTAATACAACATTGTTAATCAACTATACTCCACTATAAAATAAAAATTAAAAAAAAAAAAAGAGTTGCATCAATCATCACCCTTACAAACATCCTGGTACTGAGACCTCCAGGGTATCTGGACAGAGGAAGGCCAGATCTTTTAAGAATAAAATGAGTGAAGGGTGGGACTTCCCTCGTGGCACAGTGGTTAAGCCTGCCAATGCAGGGGACATGGGTTCGAGACCTGGTCTGGTAAGCTCTCACATGCCACAGAGCAACTAAGTCCGTGCGCCACAACTACTGAGCCCATGCGCCACAACTACTGAAGCCCGTGTGCCTAGAGCCCGTGCTCCGCAACAAGAGAAGCCACCGCAATGAGAAGCCCATGCACCACAACAAAGAGTAAGCCCCGCTCGTCACAACTAGAGAAAGCTCATGCACAGCAACAAAGACCCAACGCAGCCAAAAGTAAATAAATAAAATTAAAAAAGGAAAATGAGTGAAGGGCCTCATTTGCCCAAATATAAACTGAACAACTCTAAACCCCTTTAAAGAATTGCAGAATTGCATGTTCCTCCGAAAATTGTTCTCTTAAGAAACGAAAAAGCTTGTGACAATTTGTCTAATTTTGAAGTATGACATGATTATTTGGGGTTAATTATCACTTTTTACAACCAACCAGGGTTAGTATTCTCTTCCATATTTTAGGGCTGCTTTTGGAGGCCCATGGAAGAGGAGTTTCTTAGTAAAGGTAAAATGATGGGATTAAGGTTTCTGGTCTCCTCCACAGAATTAACTCTCTCCGAAATACGTTTCTCTAGTGCTAACAAGCCCTTAAAATGAGGGGGCTTTGGGGGTGTATAAGAGGATGTTGAGGTGCGGCCTTGAAAATGAAGAGAGTCCCTGACTCCTTAGAAGTTTTTCTGGAGGTTTAGTATTACTTTTCTCTCTTGCCGTGGAAGATTTAGAAACATAATTCTACTTCAGACTTCTCAAGTGGCTTTGGCTTTGGATGTATAATCCATCATCTTCTTTACTGTTTCCGTCTCTTCCTCACAAAACAACCAGACTTGTCTTCCTGATTTGCAAGAAGCTGGGCATATGAAGCATCATTGGTTGAGGTCGGGGGGAAGGTGAGTTATCTAAATTGTATTGACATGATGTGAGAAATCAACTTCTTTTTGATACATCCCTTTAGTCCAAGAAAATGCTGGACTGAACTAACCTTTTGTTTGCTTGTTTGTTTTTTTGCCACACCACACAACATGTGGGAACTTAAGTTCCCCAACCAGGGATTGAACCCATGCCCCCTGCAGTGGATGCAGTGGAAGCCCGGAGCCCTAACCACTGGACCAAGAATGCTCAAGACCAAAGTTTTCCTTCAACCTATATCTCCCAATCTAAGACTCAGAAGACCTTAGTGAATGCTTAAAATGTCAGGCTTAACACTTGAATTGTTAAAGAACTTTCTGGTGACTGTACTCACGGCCCACGTCCACTGCCCTAATTGACCAGCTGTGTCTCCATGAAAATTTCCACTATTCTTACCTTTAGAGTGTCTTCCCACCTGGGTTCCTTAGCCTAAGGCAGGGAAGAGGTATTCCTCACTTCCTGTCAATTTTCCCTTCAAAGGCTCGCCCTCTTTCCCAGGTGTGCCCTAGAGGCACCTAGCAGGAATTCCTTAATACCATCTGACTCACCTATCAACACCTTTCCCCTGAGCCAATAGAAAGAACTATTGAATAAGTAACAACTCTACTGTTGTTGTTGTTTTAATCCTCTATAGTGTGCTGAGAATCTGGCTCAAATTGTATGGTAATTTATATACTCACACGCACATACATTCCAAAAAAATTTATTGAACCAGACACTGGAACCACCACAAAAATGATTCATGCCCTTGAAAAATCTCTTATGAGGAGGGCTCATGAAGGGATCAAATTCAGGAAATCATATAATTATTTTGATAATCCCACTACATACTACATTGTACATGAAAAGTGTTCAAAGAGACGTAGAGAGGGGAAAGCTGACAATGGTGGGCCACAGAAGTGGTGAATTTTTAGCGAATCTTACAAAATGACAGGCACAGAAAGAAAAAGAGCATTCCAAAGATAAGCACTACCATGGACAAAATCGCAGTCAAGAAAGAATGTATTCAAGGAACAACAGTAGAAGCTTCGTGGCTGATTAAGTGTATGGAGAAGGAGAGGGTGCATTTGGCATTAGGTTGACAAGCAAAGGCCAGACTGAAATGATTTGAGGGAATTCCCTGGTAGTCCAGTGGTTAGGACTCCACACTTTCATTGCCAAGCAGGCGGGTTCAATCCCTGGTCGGGGAGCTATAATAAGATCCCCGCAAGCCACGCGTTGCAGAAAAAAAAAAAAAAAAGAAATGATTCGAATGGCACACTCTAGAGTTTAACTTTGTCCTGTAAACACCAGGAACCAATAGACGTTGTTGAGCAAGAGAAAGAAATGATGAGACTTATATTTTAGAAAGATAACTCTGGGGCCAGCAGAGAGGATGGATTTGAGAGTAAGATCAGAGCATTATTTCTTTCAGCATAACTGCATGAGAATTTGGTGGTGGAGCGGGGAAGGCATGGTAAATGAACACTTCTGGGGACCACCTTTAACTACTGAATCAGAATCTCCAGGCTTGAGACCCGGGAGTCTGCATATGTAACATCTCTCACATAACAGTGATTCTTGCAGGCTCTAAAGTCTAAGACATAGACTAGAGACAGAGAGACCAATTAGGAAGCTTTTGTAATTGTCCAATTAGGAGATGAAATTAGTTGGATCTGTCCATGATGCCCTTCCAGAGTAGCTCATAAAGAAAAACAACTGTTTTCAGACAATTACGTAAGTGCTGAACTATTTTTGCAGATTGCTAAGTGATCTTGGCCAAGTCATTTGATACCTTAACCATCATGCTTTTAAAATGAGAAAGTACTGATCCTCATAGTCTTAACTGAGTGTTACAAACTCTCAAGAATCAGGGAAAGTACTTACCTTCAATTAAGACATTAAGTCTAATAGGAAGATTAGATTGAGTCATTCTTATTTGTTTTCTTGCTTGCTTACTGTTTACCTCCTCATGCAATGTAAATCCCAGGAGAGCAGGCTTGAGGACATTGATGGGTCTCCAGTGAAACAGTTCTTGGCATAAAGTAGGCTCGTAGTGAATGTGTTCTGAAAAAATGAAAGACAGAAAGACAAAGCAAGGAAAAAGGAGGCAGAGGAAGAGACAAATGAAGGGACAGAGGGAGGGAGGGAGAAGGAAAGGAAGATAGAAAAAGAAGGAGAGAGAAAGAAAGAAAGAAAAGAAAGGAAGATAAAGGAAGGAAGAAAGGAAGGAAAGAAGAGAAAGGAGGGAGGAAGGGAGATAAAGAAAGAAAGGCAGGAAGAAAGGGAAAGAAAGAGAGACAGAAAGAAACAATGCAAGGTCAGGTAAAAGAAATCATCACATTGGACAGAAAATTAAGAGATTCAGCCTTTCTTCCAAGTACTATTTCTTCAACACCTGTGTGGTGCTAGATGCTGAAGATGCTGCCCTTATGGTATTGCCAATGTGGATGTCTGGGTTTGATTCTGCTGCTCAGGAGCTTAGAGCCCTTATAAGTCTACCTTAAGCTTAAGCTTCAGGCCTTAGTTCCTTGTTTATAAAACTGGGGGCGGGTGGTGGGGTGACAGCTCTCCAAAAATAAGAAGACAGCTAAAGCACTTTCCAGATCTCACCTTCCGAATTCATCTGCTTCAAATCCTGGCTTCAGTTCCCTCTTTTGTTTTTTGTTTGTTTTGTCCTGAAAACCTTTATTTTTAATAGCCC
Source organism: Balaenoptera musculus (assembly GCF_009873245.2). Taxonomy (NCBI): domain Eukaryota; kingdom Metazoa; phylum Chordata; class Mammalia; order Artiodactyla; family Balaenopteridae; genus Balaenoptera; species Balaenoptera musculus. Next base: position 26,565,418 of record NC_045805.1, on the reverse strand, counting down.
CAAACTGGAAATAACTCAAATATCCAACAACTGGTGAACAGACAAAAAAGTTGTGTTATAGTCATACAACAGAATTCTATTCAGCAATTTTATTTATTTTATTTTATTATTTTATTTACTTATTTATTTTATTGAAGTATAGTTGATTTACAATGTTGTGTTACTTTCAGGTGTACAGCAAAGTGATTCAGATATTCTTTTTCAGATTCTTTTCCATTATAGGTTATTACAAGATGTTGAATATAGTTCCCTGTGCTATACAGTAGGTCCTTGTTGTTTATCTATTTTATCTATAGTAGTGTGTATCTGTTAATTCCAAACTTTTAATTTATCCCTCCCTCTCCCCTTTGGTAACCAACCATAACTTTGTTTTCTGTCTGTGAGGCTATTTCTGTTTGGTAATTAAGTTCATTTGTATCATTTTTTTTAGATTCCACATATAAGGTTTATCATACGATATTTGTCTTTCTCTATCTGACTTACTTTACTTAGCATGATAATCTCTGGGTCCAACCTTGTTGCTGCAAAGTTCCCTCTTTGGAAGTCAGCAAAGGAACGTGCGAGCCGCCACCTAGGACCAAGTTCTTGCCCTCTGGGCAGAAATGCAACCACTCCCCGGAGCTGGCTTCTCAAAGAGCTATAGAAATGCTAAACAGTAACAGATCTGGAGGCAGAAAACAATGTGGCACTAATTATTCCGTTTCCTCCGCTTTCCTAGCGGGGGAGGCTGGCCCGGGCTGCTCCGGCCATCCCACCGCGCTGCGCGCTTCTTTCTCGACTCAAGTATCCCGAGGACTGGGAAGGTGAAGGGGGAAGGCGCCCGAGGAGCAAAGATGCTCCCCACCCTCCGATCCGGGCAGACCTGCAAGTAATGCCCGGGGACCAGAGAAAGGCTCCCATTGGCCAGAGGGCGGGTGACGGCGGGGGGGCGGAGTTTCCCGGGGCAGGGGGAGGGGGAGTATAAGGGAGGGGGGCGTGCGCGCACCGTGTCAGTTTCGAAGTCCCTGGCTTCTCCCCTTTGCGCCCAGGCAACTGGATCGCGCCTCGCGCTAAGGCTTTTCCCTCCTCTGCCCACCGGGCGCCTCCACCAGGCCCTGCGGCGCCCCGCAGCTCCCCGCCCCCCACCAGCCCCGGTGCCCTTCCTGCCTTTCCTCCGCGGTGCTTTGATCCGGGGGCCTTTCTGTTTGTTTTCTCTTCTTTCCTCTTTGTTGCTCTAAAACCCACCTCGCCGAAGCCCCCCGCTGCGGAGGGAGTTCGACTTGCAGAGGAAGGCGGCTGCCGCGCACCGCATCCGCCCCTCCTGCGACCCCGCCAGCCGGCGCGCCCACCCCGCCTGCCAGACCCGCCGCCTGCGTTCGTTCGCCCGAGGAAGCCAGCCGAGAGTTCATTGATGCACCCATTCCAGTGGTGTAACGGTGAGTCCCGGGCCGGGAGGGCGAGGGGCGCGGAGCCGGCCGGAGACGCGGAGAGCGGGGCGCCAGGCTTCAGATCCGAGGGCTCGTTCTCCCTCTCGAGCCAAGTTTTTCCTGAAACGGGACCGGCGGGGAGGCGTCCTGGCGCCCGACTCTGCTCTGCACACCGCGGAATTTGGGGGGGGAAAAAAATTCAGGTTTAACTCCAGGGCTGGGAAGGATCTCTCGAGCTGGCGGCGGGCGGGCGGGGCGGGGGGGGGGCGTGGGAGCCGAGGGGTTCCCGGCCTTTGTGTGGCGGCTTCGCACTCCTACCCCCTTCCCTTGCCTTTGTGCGTTCAAACTCTGTTCTTTGTTGTGGTTGTCGGAGGAGAATTAAATCCGCGCTCGGGCTCGGATCTCCTAGAGGGAGCTCAAGTTCCTGGCCTGAAACTTTTCAGGCTATTTTAAATATGTATACAGTGCGGCGTGCGGGGCGGCGCGCCGGGGCGGCTTCCTCTGCGCCTTTGTTGGCTTCGCACCGGCGGCTTAGGGGGCTTTGTGACGGTGGAAGACGCCGGACTAATGAGCGTGGCTTTATTGGATTGATAAAGCCTTGCAGAGTTTTCGGCGCCCGGCTACCCTTGAGAGCAGGGCTTGCCTGGGGAGCTGTGCTCACGGGCCCCAAGGCCAGACCACAGTACTAGCTCCTGTGCCTCGGCGGTGGCCGCGCCTCCAGACCCGATCACCCCTCCCACCCCGGCCTGGGTGATGCTAAATTCACCCCACCTGAGACTTTTAGCGGTTCAGGTGATGCGTAGAGGTTGGGCTTGGGTCTGGTTCCTCGCCCAGACTACCTGAAAAGAGGGCCCTTCTGGGCGCGTCAGTTCAAAACTTTGGCTCTTAATACCCTCCAGTGGCCCTAGAATCTTGACTGCGTTGTTCTAAAGCTTGGAGAGTTTCTGGTGAAAGGGGGAAGCGCGGCGGAGGCACTTCTTCTGGTGAAAGGGGGAAGGGGACCGGGGGGGACCAAAGCAGCAGGCCTTATCCCTGAGTAGGGTAGGCTGGCTAGTTAGGGGGGAAAAAAAAATCCATTCTTGAGAGCAGACTCTTGCCAGATCTTGCATTAATTATTTCAAGAGGCTTTTGTTTTAAGGCAGGGTTTGGGCACCATGTGTATAAGGCGGCCCCCATCCCCCTCTTCCTCTTGCTGGTAGGATCTGATTTCCTGAAAATGAACCAAGCTGTGTGTGTGATAGGCAGCATTGCTGGAGTGGGGACGAGGGGGTGGGGTGAGGAAGGACGGTGCATCCCAGCATCTGGGAAAGATTCCTGTTGGCTGGGAAGGAGAAGCGTTTCCCAGATCCACTGGTCTTTCTTGGCCAGCCCTTCTCTTGACGTCACTCCAGCTCCCGGCCCGCTGCTCAGACACGAAACATTCTGATGTCAAGGCTTTCATAGGTCGGCGGAAACAATGGAACAGACTTAAGGAGAAGAACCAAGGTGGTTCTTCCGGGCAGCCCCCTTTCCTGTGAGGGTTTAGACCAGCAGAGGACTTGCTGCTTTATCTTTTCACTTCTTTTTTTTTTTTTTTTTTTTTTTAATTTTTATTGAAGTATAGTTGATTTACAGTGTTGTGTTTCTTTTCACTTCTTTTTTTTCAATTTTTTTTGTTTACTGAAGTGTAGCTGATTTACAATGTTGTGTCCATCTCTGCTGTACAGCAAAGTGACTCAGTTATTACACATATAGACATTCCTTTTTTTATATTCTTTGCCATTACGGTTTATCACAGGATACTGAATATAGTTCCCTGTTCTTGTCACTTCTTTTTTTTTTTTTAATAGTTTTTTTTTAAATTAATTTATTTATTTTTGGCTGCATTGGTTCTTCGTTGCTGCGTGCAGGCTTTCTCTAGTTGCGGTGCCCGGGCTTCTCATTGGGGTGGCTTCTCTTGTTGAAGAGCACGGGCTCTAAGCACGCGGGCTCTACAGCGCAGGCTCAGTAGTTGTGGCTCACAGGCTCTAGAGCGCAGGCTCAGTAGTTGTGGCGCACGGGCTTAGTTGCTCCGCGACATGTGGGATCTTCCGGGAGCAGGGCTCAAACCCATGTCCCCTGCACTGGCAGGCGGACTCTTAACCACTGCGCCACCAGGGAAGTCCCTCTTGTCACTTCTTAAAGTGACAGAGAAATGACTGTTCTGACTCCAGTGAAGAAGCAATCCTCCTCCCCACACCTTTGTGAAAAATATCTAAAGCCCCTCTTTCCTGGGGTTGGTATTCTGTCCTTATAAGTTTAGAGGAAAAACTACTCCACTGTCAGTTTTTAGCCCAAGGTATACTTTTCTCACTTCTTTTTAATCAGAATGCAAGCAAATGGACCATCTCTTCTCAGCTATGAAGCTCTTCTCACCCATACTTCTTTATCACAGAAAGTCCCAAACTCACTGACTCAATCCTGGAGCCCCAGGGGAAGCTTCTCTCAGCAAGATAACCTGGTCAAGATAAACTGATAAAGTGCTGAGGCCAGAGTGCCTCCAGAGTGAATACATGTAAACCCTCTGTATTCGCTATGGCCATTGCTGTGCAAGTTCCCAGAACAGGGAACCCAGTGAAGTTCTTTGGGACCCTAAAGATGCCAGGATCCAGCTCATAAAAGGTGCGTGGAGAGCAAAGGCAGGTTGAGGGTTAGACCCTCTTACAGCATCAACAATTGATGAGACAGGGATTAGGGAGATGTGCCTGGTGGGGAAGAAGACCTCTTGGCATTGAGGACAGAGTTCCATGGAAGAGAAGCCCAAAGGCCCTTTTCGAGTAGACGGAAAATTGTCCCTCCCTGGCCAGCCCACCATGATGTCTTCATGGAAAATTGATCTCCTTTGGCCCACAGAGATCAAATATTTAAGTGGAGGGTGAAGGGGTGGTGAGAACTTTCTAACCCAAGCTGGAGGCTCAGAAGCAAGGGCTGAGCAAAGTTTAGTAGCGAATTAATTTTTTTCCAACTTTAGCCAAAAAGTCTTTCAGGATAAGAACTACTTTTACTTTTTGTTTCCCCACAGTGTCTAGGTCAGTGTGTAAATCAAGCCAGCAGCAGTACTTGTTGGTTGACTGGTCATCTGTTAGCTGAGGGCAGTTTCTGGGCAATTTTCCCAAACTTCAGTCTCCTTACTTTGAAGTGGGAGCTTTTGCCAAGATGACCAGATCGTCTTGAGAAAAATCAGGAGTTATTAATCTGTTAACCAGTTATTGAAAACAAGCCAAACACGAGGGTAGGCACTGGAGAATGTACAAAAGTCCACGTCGCTGTCCTTAGACCTAGGAGCACTCAGGCTTGTTAGAACTCCTCATCTCTGATCTCAGGATTGTATATAATCACACCTCTACTATGGGCCTCACTTTGTATGGTGAAAACCTTTGTGTCTGTCTTCTTCCCTAGACAATAAAATCATCTTGTCTTTCTTCTTTGCTTTTTTATCTTCAGTGTCTGTTGTGGTACTTGTCATGTAATCACTGCTTAATGCCTGTTCGAGTTAAATGAAGTTGATTCTAGGAACAGTGGGGCAATATTAGACAGTTACGGAGTGTGCCAGAGCCGGAACACGTGATACGGGCTGTGAGCACTATAGATTTCGGGGTGGGGGAGTCCCTGGAATATCACAAAGATCAGGTTTGGGGGACTTTGGAGAAGGAGAGGGAGTTTCAGGCAGAGAAAGCTTCATGAACAAAGGTGTGGAGGCAGCTGAAGACAGAGATGGGCAAGAATTAGAGAGGAGGCTGGCCCACCTGGGGTGAGGCTGGAGGATACTGAGTCAGGGTGGTAAAGAGGGGACCCAATGCACGCGTGTTTAGGAGGACTTGAAGCCAGTCATGAGTCTGGGAAACACATGTTAGAAACCAAGTGGAAGGAAATGTCAGACATGTGGGCTAAATTAGAGGAGGGACTAGACATCAATTAATAGGCACTTGGAGTAGAATTGGGCTCCAAGTCTGTCTGGAATAGAGGCTTGGCAGTACAGTTGGCACACAATCTGAAAGAGATTTGGAGGGAGGTTCATTATATCGATCACTAGATTGATCTCGGGGATGAGGAGGGCTGAGATGTATGAGGTCAAAGATGACTCCAGTCTTTCAAGCCAGTCTTCCGCTGAGTTGGGGTTGCTTCGCTAATTACGGTGTAGGATTCCAAAGTGTATTAATGGTGGTCTGGCTCCTAACCACGATGGCAGGAAAGTACTTAAAACCCACACTGAGGGCTTGAGTCTAGAGGTTCACCCACCCCTCACACCTCGCAGGATCTCAGTTCCTTGACCAGGTATTGAACCCGCGCCCTCGGCAGTGAAAGCACGGAGTCCTAACCACTGAACCACCAGGGAATTCCCCAGAGGGCTTTGAAGCCAGGCCTTCTTAGCTGTTTGACTGTAGACACATTGTTTAATGATGATTGAGTCTTTTTTCCCCATGGTGGGGTGGGGAGTAACATTTCACAGTGGCCTTATTACAAAGGTTAAGTTATAGCATGAGAATGTGCTTGGGTGATAGCAGGTGTATGGTAAAGTCTAGCCTTCTTGTCCCAGCACTTTCTGAAATCCAAGAGTTTGAGGCTTACCTTTCAGATCATTGATATTTTTTGCCTGCAAACAGGAAAAAACACTCAACTGGCTTGTGGTTAAATCCTATCTTTTTTTTTTTCTTTCTTTATAAACATGATAGAAAATTTACTAATTCTCAGAACCAGCAGTCCCAAGATAGTGGCTCTAGGATTGCTTAATCCAGCAACTCAACTGACAACATCTTTCTTCTTTCCTTGTCCTCTCTGCCACCAGCTTGATATTGAACTTCTCTCTTTCCAGCTATAACTTGGCTGCCACCCTTCCAGGTGTTTTGGAGAGATGTGACTCCCCCCCCCCAAAAAAAGAAAATCTTGTCTTTTCCAACAGACCTGCCCTTTGTTTCTTCAGCCAGAGCCCTGTCACATACATACCCCAAAACCAAACCCCTGGCAAGGACAAGGTGATTACCACCTTTGGACCAATCAGGATTTACCCCTGAGTCATGTGAGAAAGGGAAGCATCCAGTGGCCACCAGTGCTTCCCAAGCTAAAGGGACCTTGTTAAACTGTAACAGATTCTGATTCATTTCAGTGGGGGTGGGCCGGAGAGTCTGCATTTCTGACGAGCTCTGGGGATGCCACTGCCATTAGGGGACTGCACGGCAAGGCTTTGAGTAGAAAGGGGGAAGGTGGCCAGTAAAAGTTAGCTGTAGCTCCCAGCCCTCACCCCCTGCCCCTTTCTGGAATGCTGGCCCAGCCTCAGAGTGAGCAATTTCTATTCTGGTCCTGGTGCAGTTTGGCTTCTGGAGCAGGTAGCTTAATAATGACAAATGACCTTTGCAACTGCACTTTGCAATTTACAAAGCGTATTTCTTACACCATCGTTTTCGGTCCTCTCTGCACATTGCTTGTTTTCCTGTGACAAAGTGGAGCTTAGCGAGGTAATTTCCTAAAGGTCACATAGCTAGGGAGAGGTGGGATTGGAGCCCAAGTGTACCTTTCCTCACCTAAGGCTCTTCATTTTGCTACTGCACTGTATAGGCTTCTCCCTGATGGAAGTGAGTTTTCCATTTTCCGCCCATTGCCTGAATCCTTGATCCCCTAGATGGGGATGCTGGTTTAAGTACTGTGTGTATGATCCCATTTTGTAGATTGGTTAAATAATTTACCCAAGATGATGTAGCTAGTAAGTGTTGGAACTATGGTACAGATATAAGCCCCTGGAATGTAAATTGGTGCAGCCACTACGGAAAACAGTATGGAGGTTCCTTAAAAAACTAAAAATAGCCATATGATCCAGCAATCCCACTCCTGGACATATATCTGGAGAAAACTCTAATTCGAAAAGATACATGCACCCTAATGTTCACAGCAGCAGTACTTACAATAGCCAAGACATGGAAGCAATCCAAGTCTCCATCCACAGATGAATGGATAAAGAAGATGTGGTATATATACATAATGGAATATCACTCAGCCATAAAAAAGAATGAAATAACACTATTTGCAGCAACATGGATGGACCTAGAGATGATCATACTAAGTGAAGTAAGTCAGAGAAAGACAAATAGCATATGATATCACCTGTATGTGGAATCTAAAATATGATACAAGTGAACTTATTTACAAAACAGAAACAGACTCACAGACACAGAAACAAACTTATGGTTACCAAAGGGGAAAGGGAATCAGGGAAGGGTAAATTAGGAGTTTGGGATTAACAGATACAAACTACTGTATATAACATAGATAAAGAACAACCACCTACTGTATAGCACAGGGAACTATATTCAATATTCTGTAATAAACCATCATGGAAAAGACTATGAAAAAGAATATATGTATATGTATAACTGAATCACTTTGCTGTACACCAGCAACTAACACAACATTGTAAATCAACTCTACTCCAATTAAAAAAAAAAAAAAAAAAAAGTGAGCCCCCGAGTCAGAGGTTTGCCATTTCTCCCTGCATCCTTGCTCACACAGAGTGGCCCCGATGGTAAATTTCCCACTATCGTAACACTTTCCCTCCCCGTTCTTTGCAGGGTGTTTCTGCGGCCTGGGACTGGTGAGCACCAACAAGTCCTGCTCGATGCCACCCATCAGTTTCCAAGACCTTCCCCTCAACATCTACATGGTCATCTTCGGCACAGGCATCTTCGTCTTCATGCTCAGCCTCATCTTCTGCTGCTATTTTATCAGGTGGGTGGCTTGCTGGCTGACCTGGGGTTGGGGGAGTCTAGGAGGCGGCGGCGGCCATGGGGAGGGTGAACTGAGCGAGGCTCCGGTCACAGAGTCACCAGCCTCCAGCCGGGGCCGCTGCTTTGAGGACAGGACTTAGTCCTGCCCCTGGCTGGGCCCCTGAGGCCTGGTGTTTCTATTTACATCAGCCTATCACGTTGTTGGAGAGCTTATAAGGTCAACATGGGTCAGGCTGCATTCCCACCCTCTGGCCAGTTATTCTCAGGTTGCCTAGAATGACTGTCCAAGTAATATCATCAGTGGTCCCTAGCCGTCTCTCTCCGCCCATTCACACTCTCTGGATGGCCAGGGATGGGAGGCATCGTTACACCAATGTCATGATCCTCTGCCCTCCTGGGAAATCCTGCTGTCATCCCTCCAGATGCTAATATTAGCAAGCTGGTGTCTGCAGAGCTGCTTGTTTGTTCTGCCTTGTAAGCTCTTATGTTTGAAAGAGAAAAAACTGAAAACCATCACTTCTTGAGCGTGGCAGTGCTAGCCAAGCTCCAGGAACTGTTTTCTTCACTTGCAGACAAGGGAACTGGTGGCTGTTTTCTATCAAAAATGTGGGGCAGGAAAAAAAAAAAAAAAAAAATGTGGGGCATGCCTGGTATTCAGAGTGGAAAATACAGTAGTGTTTCTGACTAGGGTGCCCTACTGGTATTTACAATTCCTCATTGTATGGGACTGTCTTGTGCTTTGGGGAACACTGGACACCCCTGACCATTAGAATGTGCTAATGGTCCTGAGAGCCATTGTGATAACCAAGCCACACAACCCCACATACACAAACACATGATCACCCAACGCCTGGGTAGACGGATGTCAGCTGGGGTCTAGGCTGGCATCTGATCAAATCACCTAAGAAGATTAAATTAAGACAAAGGAAAAAGGAGTTCCTGTTCCCCACTGAGATGTCCCAGTGGGTTTGAGTGCTTCACCTGGCAGGAGGCTAGAGGGAAAGTAGATACTTGTCCGGATTCCTCGGGCTGGAGGAGCTCCCTCTTAAGAAGGGGAGGTGCCCGTGGGCCCTGCTCTCTTGTACTCCCCATCCACTACCTTGGGCTCCTTCTTTCTCAGGACTTTAGAAAGTCCCCAGGACTGAAATTTTCCACTTACAAGTCTTTGCAGAAGAGGTAGAGTCTAAAATTTGCATCTAATTAGTAAGTGAGGGTAGATTTCCTGTATCTCACCACCCCTCCCCTTTCCCCAAGCCTAAGTTTTCTTCTGCAAACTCTTTCGTCTTCCTGACCACCAACCACTGCGCTCTCCCCATATGAAGCAATTTATGCAACTCCCCAGAGACGGAAGATGGAGACATAGCAAAGATTTTTGTGTGACGCTGGCAGGAGGCTGTAAAACCAACTCTGTTCGGCCCCTGCACACACACACACACAGAGGCACACCCATGCCAGGCTGCAAACGTGGTCAAGAGAAGAAAATCTACAAAATCACTCTGAGCCAGTATGTGGGTGACCGGGCTTCATTTCCTGATGCTGCCACTAATAGGTGTGATCTTAGGGCTTTAGCTACTCTTTACCAGGTGCCTTCTGTGTGCCAGGCACCATGGTCAGCATTTTGTAAAACATTTAGCTTACTTAGTCCTCAGAACTTGCCTCCAGTTTCGGTATCAGCCTGCTTCTGCTTCGTAAATGAGGAAATGCATGCTCAGACAGTAAAAGATCTGCCGCAGGTCCTATATCCAGGAAGATGGAGAGGTGAGCTAGTCTGATGACAGTTAGGGAGAGTCTTTCACATTCTAGATGTTGGTCTTCTCTGATGTCTCTTCCTTGAATGGGAACAGCTGTGGCATCCATGGCCACCCCCTTGCAGCTAGAGATCGTGGTCCTGCAGAAGGACGGGCTGGGAGCTCTGGGTATGGCTGATTTATTTTTTGTTTGGCTGGAGTTAAAGAACAGAGCTGCAACCACATGATACCAGAAGCTTTCCCCACTGCGGGGCTGCTCGGCGCCACCTGTTCCTCCTGCAGTAATCTGCCCCTTTGCCACCCTGCCCTCTGTCCTGCAGCCTGCCCGAAGCCAGTTTGACCCTGGCTTGCTGGCATGTGGCAGCCTGGGAGTGTCTATATATAGAAAGACACACAAGCACAGAAGCCACTTCCTCTCCCTGCTTCTCGGTTTCCTCCTCAGCCAAAATAGGCCCGTGACCCCCCCTCCTGACCTGGTGAGCTCATCGGCCAAGGCCAGCCTCTGCTCCCCAGCTCCCCCTCTCTCTGTCTCCCTGACTCCCAACCCCCGACCGCAGGAGCTGATCTCTGCCCTACACAGGATGGAGGGGCCCGTGAAGTACAACTGGGCAGGAAAGGAACCATTATTTTCAGGACCTGGCTGCATTGTTTGTTGCAAAAGGGAAAAGCTGGGGAGAGCCCACTGGCAGCGGCTAGGAATGGTCTCATTGAATTCAGGGTATTTTTAGTTGCTTTGCTCACCCGACAGCTGAGACGGCCACCTGTCCAGAGTTGTTGGCACTCCGTCCCCTGCTGGGATGGCCCAGGATCTCTGCTTTTTGCTTTGTTTCCCTTGCAACCCTTTTGGCCCCATTTCATCACAATCTATACCTTCCTGATCTGGAAATCTACATGCAGAGTGAATATAGAATGTGGCCCTGAAGCGCTTGGCTGTTCCGACAGATAGTCTTAGGCTCTAAGAGTCAGGCTTTTGGAGGATCCTCAGGTGAGACCATTAAAGGGAGCCAGGCAGATGGAAGGGCCGAGGGTGGAGAAGGAGGGCACCCCAGGCACCCTACGACACAGCAAGCAGAAAGGCCCTGCACGTACTCCGTAGGTGTAGCCATGTTGCAGGCGAGGCAGGCGAGGCTCAAGAGATGGACAACCCCTCGCTCTGAGTCAGGAAGTGGACTCCTCACCACTTCCTTATTTACTCTGTGCATACCTGCTAACAGAGCAACAGTGTCTCCCTCAGAAGGCGGCTGTGAGCACCCCGGCGATGCGATCACTCTCTTTCTTCCCCAGGTTAACCCAGTGTCAGGCAGGTCGCACTTGATCACTTAAGCTTTGGGTACATCCTTCCCCGCCCCTCTCATTTGGAAGTGGGGACACAGTGTATATATGAAAGTGCAAAGGTAAGGGTGGAACGGTGCAAGCCCTGGTTAGGCCCTTAGCCCAACCCTCCAATGACCAGAAACTGTCCGATGCCACCCTCAGACCAAGGCAGGGGGACACCCACCCCACCTGTCCCCTGACCTCCTGTTAGGAGCCAGGGAGGTGGCGGCAGCCCGATCTTGATCTGCCCCCTGGCTGTGCATGAGGCACGGCTGTTCCAGACCTTCTGCACCCCCCTCCGCTCTGGTTCCAGCATCTCGGTGTTGCTCTTGGGGCATCTTACCTCGCTCCCTTCGACTGAGGCTCGTGATTGGAGATCCTCTTCCTCTGACTCAGGCCAGCAATCTTTTTCTGCAAAAGGCCAGATGTTATAGGCTTTGTGGGTCACATGATCTCTGTCTGAACCACCCAGGCCTACTGAGCAGAAGCAGCTGTAGACGGTACCTAAGCTGTTGGGTTGGCCAGAAAAAGATCGGGTTTTTCTGTAAGATGTGGTGGAAACCCCTGAATGAACTTTTGGGCCAAGCCAGTGTAACGTGGCTCTGCCCCAGTAAAATTTTATAGGCACTGAACTTGAGTTTCATATAATTTTAACATGGCATGAAATATTCTTTTGATTCCTGCTATCAGCCATTTAAGAATAAGTACCTTTCTTAGCTTCTAGGCCCTATGAAGCAAGCAGTCAGCTGGATTTGGCTCTCAGGATACCCCTATCCTACCTAACCTGGTGGTTTTCTGATGTTTCCTTCCAATAACGCAGCTCTTTGGTTGAAATGATCCGTGGGAGAGAAAGCCCCATCTAGTTCCCAAGTACAGGAGGCCATAGAGCTCCCTGCGCAATTCAGAAGGTTTCCCTCACTGAAAATAAAACAGAAAAAAAAAAAAAAAATTATGCTCAATGTGTAATCATGGTCCCAGCCATCTGCATAGTAAGCCATTCGGAGTCGGAGGCTTGTTGATGAAAGGGCATTTCCCAAAACCATCTCATATTCTCAGGACCATGGTATGTGCTACCTAATTGGTGAAGCAGGCCACAGTGTGTGTTGAAGAGCTCGGCCTCTGTCATCAGATCGACTTTGATTCAAATCCAGACTCTGCTGCCAGCCAGCTCTGGCATTTGGGCAAGTTACTTAACTTCTTTGGACGCCGTGTTCCTCATCTGCAAAAAGGGACGTCTCTCCCCCTGGAAGTTGTTTGGAATTGGTGCAGAGATCAGGCATAGCAAATCCTCCATCACAATTATGCTCCTGCCATTAGTAACGGCGTGTTCTGGCCATTGTGTTTTGGCCATTGAGAGTCCGGTTGTATGCGGGCCACCAGCTTGAAACAAAAAGAGGAAAACAAAGAAGGGATTGCCTGTGTTGGCCTGGTGCTGTGAAGTGGGGAAGGCGTGTGCTCTGGTTCCAGAATACTTGTGTTCTCTGAGTGGAAAATTCCCCAGGCTCAACAGACTTTATCCTGCTGCCCTGGCTTGGTGGAAATGTCCCTCTTAAGAATATCTAACTTCTGGGAATTCCCTCGTGGTCCAGTGATTAGGACGCCGTGCTTTCACTGCCGAGGGCGTGGGTTCAGTCCCTGGTCAGGGAACTGAGATCCTGCAAGCTGTGTGGCACGGCCAAAAAAAATCTAACTTCTGTACAGTCAGCAAGCAGATGGTTGATCTGTATATTTGGGGAGCCTGAAGGAGGTGACCTACCAGAGACAGCAGGGAGGGTGAATGAACTATGGGTTGGCCAAAAAGTCCGTTTGGGTTTTTCATCGCATCACACGGAAAAACCCGAACGAACTTTTTGGCCAACTCAATATTAGGGTGCTCTGCAGAGACGCCCCCAATCTGGGGGAGCTGGCAGTGAGTTTTGAGGCAGTTGAACCTGGGTGAGAGTCTTGAGTCCTTAACCCAGTCTGGTGACCTGCAGAGGGCGCTGTGCATACTCCGTGTGTCTATGGGAAGCACACCTCCCCACCCCCAGAAGGACGCCCCAAGCAGCCGGCCGGCCTCTCCTGCTCTGAATGGCTGTTTGTGCAAAGACATAATGACCTCTTCTCTCCCCTCTTTCTTGCTTCCCCAGCAAACTCCGGAACCAGGCACAGAGCGAACGGTACGGATATAAAGAGGTAAATGAAGTCTACGTGTTGCCCCGAGACTTCATCCACTATTAGCCCTGCTTGGGGAGGGGGTGAGGGCAGAGGGCGGGTTTAAGCTGGCCTGGCCTCCCCTCTGGCCCCCTCTGAGGCGAACTCCTTTCCCCGTCCTCAAGTCTGGCTGGGCCCAGGCAGGGCCCAAAGCCCTCCTCCTTCACGGGAGGGTCACGGGGGCACTCCTGTGCGGGGCCAGGGACTCGCTCCCTTCCTTGGCGGCTGATACCACCTGGCCCCTGTGTTTGGTTGCTCCTGATACCAGGCCTCCCCTTTTTTCCCCAGGTGGTGCTTAAAGGTGATGCAAAGAAGTTACAGTTATATGGGGTGAGTGCATTGGGACAGGTCGCGGGAGTGCCCAGCGGGTAAGGCAAACCTTCTCCAGCAATCTCAGCCTGACCTTTTCAGGAACCTTTTTAGTCCCTGCCTTCCTATTTCCTTGGGCCAAATAAAACTCATCCCAGGAGGTGATCAATATGCAGAATCCGTTATGTCTGGAACTGAACCAGCGCAGGCAGAAAACAAAAGGATCACAAAAGGGTTTGGGTACATGGAGTGACCCATGGCCCCAGGAAGCCCACTAGGCATAATCTTAATGGGGAAGACGGTAGGACCACTCCATGCCAGATTTCAGCAACTTTCCCCTGCTCAGACCCCCCCAGGTCTTGGTCTGAAAGAGGTTACCTTTGTGTATGCTCTGTCCTAGTGACTGTGGATCTGATGCGTGTGTCCAGCCCTGAGGTTCTTCCCTGTTTCCCTCCATTCCCCTCCCCTCCCCCATCACACCCACTCCCTGGGGCCCCTCAACTCTGACTCCTTTAGGACTACACCATTTCCTCTTCCTTTCCCACCTATGCCTTTGGGGTCACCTAACTCATTTCCCAAGACTTCCTTCCATAACCATGGACACTCCTGCAGAGAGCGTGTGTGTGGTTGTCTGAGTGGGGAGGATCACAGGTCTCACTACACACAAGACTCTGCCTGGACATGGCCTCATTTCATCCCTCTTTTTGGGGTCCACTGTCATGTCCACAAGTTCCAGTGTTTCTTTAGCTCTCCTCCAGAAGATAATTCAGCTGGGATCGAAGGGGTTATAATATATTGGGTTGTAAGGCTGGATTTAAAGAATGTAAACCATACACCAGACCCCCATCTTTTAGTTACTGATAAGTGCCCCCCTCACCAAAGGTCCTAGGCTAGAAAGGCTTAAAAATCATAACTACTCAGCCATAAAAAAGAATGAAATAACGCTCTTTACAGCAACATGGGTGGACCTAGAGATTATCCTCCTAAATGAGGTAAGTCAGAAAGAGAAAGAGAAACACCATGTGATATCACTTATATGTGGAATCTAAAATATGACACAAATGAACTTATCTACGAAACAGAAACAGACTCACAGACATAAAGAACAGACCTGTGCTTGCCAAGGGGAAGGGGGGTAGGGGAGGGACGGATTGGGAGCTTGGGATTAGCAGGTGCAAACTATGATATAGAGAATGGATAAACAACAAGGTCCTATTGTATATCACAGGGAACTATTATAGTCAATATCCTATAATAAACCATAATGGAAAAGAATATGAAAAAACATATATATGTATAACTGAGTCACTTTGCTGTACAGCAGAGATTAATACAACATTGTAATTCAACTATACTTCAGTTTAAAAAAAAAAAAAGATTCCTCTATAACAGCACTGCCCAGTGGAAATCTGAGGATAGAAAATGCTCTCTATCTGACCATCCGGTGTGGGGACCACTAGCCACTTCTCAGCTGCTGAGCACTTGAAATGTGGCTAGTGTGACTGAGGAACTAAGTGTTGAATTTCCTCTTATTTGGGTCGACTTAAATCTAAGGCGGTCCCCTGTGGTTCATGACTACCGCCCTGTCAGGGTGAGTTCTCTCTTGGGTGAGGATGAGGTGCTGGGTATTCAGGATGGAGGAGTGAGGATCTCCCCCATCTCCTCTCACGCAGCCCCCTTCTTCCCACAGCAGACCTGTGCAGTCTGTCTGGAAGACTTCAAGGGGAAGGATGATCTGGGTGTGCTCTCATGCCAACACGCCTTTCACCGCAAGTAAGTGTGCACAGTGGAGATGTGTGTCCCGGGGTGGCTTGGAAAGAAAGAAGCAGGGAGCATCTTCCAGAGCCTCCCATCCCGACCCCTCCCATCTACCCTTTGCCGGTGATGCCCTTCATCCCGTCTGGACACCAGGCAAGCCAGAGGGGTTAGACCGGGGTGCGGATAGAGAGGTTCTTGTCCTGAGAAGCAGCTGGGCTCTGTGAAAAGACAGCTGGAGCAGACTGGTATCTTCTTAGGGAAAAACAGGTCGTCTCTTGCCCGCAGGTGTCTGGTGAAGTGGCTGGAAGTACGCTGCGTCTGCCCCATGTGTAACAAGCCCATTGCTGGTCCCTCAGAGGCCACCCAGAGCATCGGGATCCTATTGGATGAGCTGGTGTGAGTGCTGCCTCCGTACCAAGGCCTGGAGAAGACCTCTAGCCTCGCGGGTGCCTGGTCCTCCCGCGAAGCCGCAGTGAACAAGACTGTCGGGTGGTGATGGGCATGCTCACCTGGAGGGACGGGGGTGCAGGGCTGGTCTTCCAGCCTCAGGGTGAGACTAGACTTGCCCACCTCTCTGCTTCCTGAAGCCTGCTTCCCTGCTACTCAGTTCTGATGGTCTTGCCCATCAGGACCACTGTATCCTGGTACTGGACTCTCTGCCTGCCTTGTCCCTGCTCTGGGAAAAGAAATCCATTCCTATTTGGCCAAGAACTTGGAGCACACCCCCTTGAGGGTTCCCCTGAGGAGGACAAGCTGCCCTGACCTAGAAGAAGGGATGAGATGGGCTCTGCCCAACCTGTGACCTCCCCGCCCCCCTCCCCACTCCTTCCAGAGGAAGGTTAGAAGGGAAGGAAGGAAAGATGGAGGAACCAAGTGCCTCCAGTGGAAGTGAGGGAGGCTCTGTAGGAAATAGGAAAGAGCAGGGATGAACAGAAGAAAAGTCAATGTTTACATGGGACCTATGGAAACAAAGGCTGGCCGGCCGGCCTGCTGACTACAGGGGGGAGGAGGGCAGCCCCTTGCCCCTCCTAGATCTGAGGTGCTATCCGTTCACTGTTCCTCGGTTGATCTCAGAGCTTCCTATTCCCTGTTGGGGTTTGAGTATCCACCGCCCCAGAGGAAGGGCTTGGTCTACACCCAAATGGATTCCCAGGGGTTTTTTCTAAAGGAGCAAAAAGGGGGGCCTGGGGATGGGGGTGTCTGGATATTAAGGTCACGGTGGACACCCTCTTCCCCTTTGTAAATAGTATTTTTATACTTCATCCTCACCATCTCAGGCTTTATACATGGAATCCCCCAAATGGAAGGGGTAGGGGTTTTCTGTTCCTCCCCCAAGTGGGTGAGGGTGGGAAAAAGGTATGTATTTAAAGCAGATTAAATTTAATAACAAGTTTCTCTAACCTTTTGCCTGTGGTTGTGGCTTGTGTCCGTTGGCCCTCTTCTGCCAACAGAGGGAACAAAGTTCTCGAGCTGCCTCTTCTCACTTTCCCATGCTCAGAGCAGAGATACATGTGCACAAAGGTGCCTGATCCTTGACAAGAATTTCGTATTTATTATTACCTGTTCAGCATAGGTTAGGACTAACATCAATATGCTTGAAGACCTGACTGAGTCAGGCTCATTCACATGATTTCTAGAATATTTTTAAAGAAAGCTGATGTATGGCACCACAGCATTCCAGCTACCAAGACTTGTCATTCATAGAATTCTCCTTGTAATTCAAGCCACTGAGCTCTTAACACAGGAAAGGTCCACGTTGCTACTATAGAGGCTTGATTTCTTTCGCTGATTAGACTTTTTTTCTTACCCACTAGCTGATAATCACTGACTCATCCTACCCTGTGTACTACATCTAGAAGTATTGTTAACTTTTTATGTTCCCAGCTGCACTCAGATCTGGCACCCATGCCCTCCAACGGTGCTCTGTCAACGTCTTAAAGGGGTGCTGAGTTGATCGTGGGTTTGCAAAATGGATGGAGAGAGCCAGGAACAATTTTCGTGGCCATCACAAGCAGGGAGCAGCTGGGCTGTGGTTGGCCCCCGCTCAGTGGAACAGGGCAGGGCCAATGGTCATCCCAGCATCTCTTATTTTTTCCTCATACTGCCAAGATTTTATTTTCTTTTAAAAAAAGTCATTTGAGACAATATCTCAGAAGTAAAATGCATTATTGTTTGTCTTTAACAGAAAAAAAAAAAAATCAGTGCTGCAGTAAAACAGAACACAAACTCATGTGTTTCCCCAACTATGCTGCTTAGGAACGCACCTTCCACTTCCCAGAATGTCTTGAGCAAAGTCTAGTGTAGTGGTGGGTCACAGACATACAAGAGATGCCTATGCTTCCAGAGGAGCCAGACCTACAGGTTAGGTGTGTTGCCCTCCCAGCCCTGCAGTTGAGCCATGGAGCCTGTGGGCACAGTTGGTGCTCATGGCAGGGCAGACCCGAGATGCCCCTTGGGCATCTGACAGTCCTGGTGAAGTTGTCACTACCTGTCTTGGTGGTGTCCTTTGCCCCACGGTGCGCCTGTTCTTGCCACCTCTTTACACGCTGAGAAGTAACTGCTTCTCCTTAGAGCCTCTACCCGCAGCTCGTTGCTGCCAACCCCGCAGGGTTGGATCTCTTCACTGAGAGCACCAGTTCCTCCCCTCCAGGTGGGCTTGCTTGCTTCAGTGCAGGGAATGCAATGCATTTCCCAGGCAAAACAAAGAGCCCTCCCTCTAGCTCCTGCCGCGGCCTCCTGGTGGATGCATCACGGGAATGAGGTGGGAAACAGGTGGTCTCCAGGTGGGCCTCAACCTCTCCAGCCCCTCCCTCACCACTTCCCCTTCATCTCAAGGAAAACTCATCAGTGTTGGTGTATTCTGAGTAAAATGTTGGCACCAGAATGTCTGTGTTGCAAATTGGAATAGCACTGTCCTGACGTCAAAATGATGGTAAGAATGCCTTGTGTTACCTTTGAGGCTTCAACACAGCTTGGTAGAATGGTGTTACAGCACACAGAGACAGGAACACTGGGTATTTTTTGGCTGATCAGGTGGAATTCGATCAATAGCTGATCACAAGTTAAATAGTCACAAGTCCCAATTTTATAGTCATAAATGTGGTCTTGTTACTCAGTTCAGAGTTTCTAGAGCATCTGCTGCCTGGGCCAGGCACTGTGCCAGGTGCTGGAAGACAGGACAGCCCTTGCCTTGGGGAAGGGCATAAGCACACTAATTTGGGTGAGGAGCTCATATGGCAGAGAGACTCTTAACTCAACCGGTGTGGAAGTGACAGCAGGGGTGCCTGCAAGGAAACATTACGAGAGCTGGAGCTTGAGAGAGTAACATGGAGAAAAAGACACAAGGATTAACCGCCGTGGGTGCCAGAGAGTGCAAAGAATTCATGTGAAGTGGGAGCGCGGAAGGGTTGGGGGTTAGAGAGTTCTGTGTAGTGCAAGGAACCTGGGACCTGACAGGGTGAGAATCCTAAAGTTTCTTTAAAACCTGCACCCATCAGTTGGGAGCAAAGCCAATGATCTTATCCACGCACACAATATTCATGGGCAACTACTGTGCTTAGTACTATTCCCATTACTGAAAAATTTGACTCTAGACATCTTTCAAAGGGTAAAAAACGGAAAGAAGCTGGGTGATAATCATACAGACCAGGATTCCGACTTCAATGAGCTTATTTATGTCAAGCAAACACCATCAATCATTCAAAAGATAAGCACTTGCCTACCAAGTTCTTTCACAAAATATATTTTGCTTTCCTTTCTATGTATATCCCTCTGAGTCTGGGATCAGGAAAAGAGTGTTGAAAAGCAAATAAATGGCTTACTCATAATTACACAGACATAAGCATCAGGACCAAGGCACAAACTCCAATCGTGCAGATCTAAGCATCCTTGGCTCCATGCCCCACATAGCTCTGGCAGCAGATTGCTCGCTATGAAGATACTCAAAATAGCAGGTGCTTTTAGTTCCTGGGCTGATGCAGTTGGGAGGACAGGAAACCCAGGTAACTGTCAAAGGATTTGTGCTTGCCATTATCCAGGATTACAGATTTTTTAAAACTCTGCAGTGGATTGCTTCTTTTAAAGAAATCTTATGTGGATCTACCATTGACAAAATGGTTAATTAAAGTGGGGTGAGAACTCAGAGCAGAATTTGAAAATCACTGACTTGGAGAGAATGGGGCAACTGATGTTGAAGAATTGTGCCCTCCCATGCCCCCTTTCTCCCATCAATTCCTCCAGCCCCACTGGGGCTTTTCCCCCTTCTCACTAGGACCTTTGATGCCTCCCCAGTTGTGCCATGTTTTCCCCATAAGTCTAACCCATCCTCTGACTTCCATTCTACCACCCTCTTCTATCTCCCTGGGCATCGGAATAACACCTGGAGTGCCCTTGACCTTATCACTCACAGGTGAATCTTCTGTTAAAGCCATATACACAGATTCAGAGGGCCAGATGTGACCAAACTGGAGGCAAGAAGCACAAACTGATGACCAGTCATGCAAGCTTGTACAACAAAGCCATTCATGGGAAAAGAGACTAGCTGTTTACCATGCCCCAGGCCAACAACGGCATTGGATTCCTACTGATCCGAGTTTAAAAAGCATCATGGGCATTTAGCTCCTTCCCTGATAAACTGGCAGACTCTGTGGACAAGGGAGGATGTCACCGATGTCACCTTCGTGCTTTGTCATGGCCCTGGATCCTGTCTCCATGTGACAGTCTCAGCTGTAAACTAGGGCCTGTGCTCTGCAGACAAAGGGGAAGCTAACAGCACCTGGAAGCCCAAGAAAACGTGTTTGACGGCTTCTGACTGTTCATCACAATCTATCACCTCTCCACTGGTGCTGCAGCTCAGCACATTTTTCTTTCTCTTTTTTCTTGTTTCTTTTTTTTTTTTTTTTGCCACACCTCTCGGCTTGCAGGATCTTAGTTCCCCAACCAGGGATCAAACCCGGGCTCTCAGCAGTGAAAGTGTGGAGTCCTAACCACTGGACCGCCAGGGAAGTCCCAGCACATTTTTCTTATCCATCCTCTCTCTTCTCTCATTCCTTTTTACTCCCTCTTCCTCTCTTTACCCTCTTTTGCTTCATCCCAGACTATTCTCTGATACGACGGAGAGCCCCAAAGCCATTGCAGAGTCCTCCTGACAGGCCATCATTGTCATGAATGGTTCAAAAGAAACACCAGTTCCAAAGGGTTTATACCCAAATGATTGTGTAAGCAACCCCAGGGACCACCTCTGAGTTTCTATATATTTAATATTATACATGTTCATTAAGTCTCAAGCAGGCGGCTGATATCCTCAAAGGCAGAGATAGAATCCATGGTGATGCTGATACACTAAAGACACGATGCAATGTGAGAGAGGCTAAAAAATCCAAACCCCAAAGAAGGAAAAACCAGGTTTGCATCAGTGGGAGAAATGGATCTGGAAGCACAGTGGCTGTCAAGTTGGGCATAAGTCAGAAAAAAAATCCAAACAAATCCAAAGTGCAATAGTACGACTATACCCAGCCAGGGAGTCATCCTTCTGGCCTTCTTCAGTATTGAGCAGATCTCTATGGGATTGTTTTGCTCAGATTTCATGTCTGCAAAAAACCAGAAGCTATAAAAAGTACCATGAGAAAGCAGCTGGAGTATTTTAAGCGTGGATGGATAAAGAGCAAGGGGCAAGAACTTAGTGGTGACCTTCAACATTATGCTGTAAGCATGCATCTCCATCACAAACTCAGACGTTCCAGAAATGTATAGTTTTCTTTAAGTTGTCTTTGACCCTGAGTCACAGACTTTCTCTCCATCTGCAGTGCTTGCCTTCCTCCCCAAATTATTCATGAGTCAGAGTCTTACACAGATCAACCCTCTCCCTCCATCCTTCTGAAAACACTATTCAACCATGGAGAGGTCCATTCGCTGGTCCCCAGAGACCCTGCCTCTATCACTGGTTTCGTGCCTGGTTTGCAGTATAGGAAGCCTGCTGCGATGTCAAGGGCCCAGTTTGTCCACGTCCCACACAGCCGCCTCCACCGGCACCATCTCCTGGGTGCTACCTAGGAGCTAAGGTGCAGATTCCCACTAACCTTGGGACCAGACACCTTTTTTTTTTTTTTTTTCCAAGAATGTATTCAGATGTATTATTCACAGTATTGAGAATATGTTTACAGATTGAAAGGCAGAAAGTCTCAAATCACAGTGACAAAATTCCAAGTCAAAATATTATTTGCTAGTAGATATGAATTTAATCATCTAGAGTGATTTCAGGGAATCCCATATAAATCTTAGACTGACAACATTTTATTTTCATTCTTAGCTTTCCATTTATTCATGCCTGTTCTCTCCAGTTACTGGCTAATTAAAAGTCTTACTATTAATCTATGTTAAGATTTTCTAGTTCAGGGCTTTTTCAACATCAGAACAAGTGACATTTGGGACTGGTTCTTTCTTTCTTGTAGGGCTGCCTTGTAGGATGTTTAGCAGAATCCATGGGGACCACCCATCTTTATCCTTTTCAGATTGGAAGTGTTAGTTGTAGAGTGAACACCTGCATTCTACAATGAACGTTTTGCTATATTTGTTTTATCCCCTATCTATCCATCTAGCCTTAATCCAGGTACTTTTCAATGCATTTCAAAGCAAGCTTCAGATACCAGTACATTTGTTGTACAGGTAACTTAAATTGTACAGCTAACTATTTTTTTTAACAAGTGAACTGAGTATAACTGGAAATCTACCTCGAATGTGAAGAAGATAAGCTTTTCTGATAACTTGTGGATAAATTTTGATGAGTGGCTCTGACTCAGGCTGGTTTGAGAAATAACTCAGATTTGAAATCATTTTATACCGAAAATGTGGTCGCGGTGGAAAAGCATCCTTCACTGCCTCAGGTAGCGTCTCACCTTGCTAAATTATATGTTGGGTGTCAAGGCAAAAAGAGAGAGAGGGTGAGAGAGACAGAGAAACGCATCAGAAGTGTAAGACATCCTCCTCTTACTGCACATATTAACATTTCTTGCACAATTACCCATGGAACATTCTCATTTTGGACTCTTTCCACACCCTAAATTTAGCAAGCTAGAATTATCTTTTAAGCGCCACTTGAAGCAACCTTTTCGAAAGGAAGACACTGAGGAGGGGGAAATCTGCATTTCCTTGTGGTTAGGATGCAATGGCCCCAATTTATTTATTTTATTTATTTATTTTTTTAAATTTATTTTTGGCTGAGTTGGGTCTTCGTTGCTGCGCGTGGGCTTTCTCTAGTTGCGGTGAGTGAGGGCTACTCTTTGTTGCGGTGCGCGGGCTTCTCATTGCGGTGGCTTCTCTTGCTGCAGAGCACGGGCTCTAGGCATGCGGGCTCAGTAGTTGTGGCTCACGGGCTCAGTAGTTGTGGCTCACGGGCTCTAGAGCGCAGGCTCAGTAGTTGTGGCACACGGGCTTAGTTGCTCTGCGGCATGTGGGATCTTCACGGACCAGGGATCAAACCCGTGTCCCCTGCATTGGCAGGCGGATTCTTAACCACTGCGCCACCAGGGAAGCCCAATGGCCTCAATTTAATTTTGCAAAGAAGCAGACTCCTCTATTGTACTCTGAGGATAGAGCAAAGACAGTGCCCCAGCAAATTCATTACAGGTGTGTAAGACTAAAAACTTATACATTCAGATTGAGAAACAGGCCGTGCATTCCAGGCTTTGTGTGTTCTGGCCACGGTGCACACTGAATTGAATAATTGCCTTAACTGTGCCAGGTGGATTTCATTATTTAGAAGGAATTCTGAGTGTTTAATGACTAAAAAAGTCTTTAAAATGAGATCTAAGGACTCTCACTTTTTCATTTATATACTTTGAAACACGAAAATCTTCATATAAAATCTGTTGTTTTTTTTTAAAGTGAGCCGTGCCTATAGAATAAAATAAATTAGAAGGAATTTCTTTAAAGTCTGGTTTACAAAGAGCAATGCATGTAGCTAGCACGGATCAAGAAAGAGCCATTTTGAATGAACAATTTTTGTCCATAGTTATTCATTCTAAAAGGGGTAAGGGCTCAGTAGTTGAGAAACAAAAGATTCACTGGTAGGAGTCAGTGATGAACTGGGGCTGTGTTTTAGGAAATCAGGGGCCCCTCCCTTCTGTTCCTCATTATGAGGTTCATTTGTATAGTGGAATAAACAAAGCCAGCATTGGAATCCAAAGAATGGGTTTTAAACCCAACTCTGCCTCTAATTAGCTGGGAGGCCCTGGCTTTGTTTCTTACTCTCTTTAAGCTTCGCTTTTCTCCTCTGTAAAATGGAGATCATAGTAACTGCCTCAGAGTGTGGTCAGGAAGAGTATATAAAAGAATGCATAAATTGGGAGATTGGGGTTGACATATATACACTAATATGTATAAAATAGATAATTAATAAGAACGTGCTGTATAAAAAAATTAATTAGATAAAATTCAAAAATAAAGAATGCATAATAAAGGCTCAAAGTCATTCTCAAATATAAGCCCTTTTTGTTTCTAAAGTCAAGTCTCCAAAAATAAGGGGGCTAAATGATAGGTCTGCAGAAATAAGAAAGCTTGTGTATTTCCCCTAGTTGTCCTAATGAATACAGCATCCTTTATGGAGCATATACTATGTTGCAGGTGCTGCATTCATTTTGCATAAAAAGGATTTGCTTTACTTCCCTGGGCATAGCTGATACCTACTGAACATGCCATTTGTAGAGAAGTCTGATACGGATAATTGTACTTAGAGTCAAATGTTGAAAAGTATATATTTCAAAATTTTCCTATTTATTCAACTGCCAGCGCATATTAATTGAGTGCCTACTATGTGCCAGCCACTGTTCCCTGTGCCAACACACAAAAACCAATATGGTCCTTATTTCTAAGACACTTACGGTCTAACAGGAGAGACAGAGACTAAACAAACGTTAACATATACATGTGCCAACCATGAAAAAGTATGCAGTGCCTTCCTGAATTAAACTGGGAGGGGGTGTGGAGGTGAGTCCAGGAAAGGCCTTTCTGAGCAAGAAGCATTTAAGCTGAGACCAGAAGAATGGCAAGAGTTGGGGAAAGACCGGACAGAAGAGCATCTGTGAGAACTTTGAGGCAAAATAGAGCTTGGCTTATTGGAGAACAAATTCCATGTGGTTGGAACTTAATGAGGGGGGGGGGAAGACAGTACAAAACGAGGTTGAAGGGACACAGGGGTCAGATCATGTAAGGGCCACGGAGAGGAGTTTTAATTTATGATAATGGGATTTAAGAACAGAAGTGACATTGTTTGAGTTAGTTGTTTAATGGAGATGGAGTGGTGGATAAGAATGAAAGCCACAGGCCAGCTGGAAGGGAGAGAATAACAAGGATGACGGTCAGGTTTTTGGCTAAATGACTTGGTGGATGGAAGAGTTATTCAATAGGAATGAGATTATAGAAAGAAAAGCTTTGGAGGCAAAGGTTCAAATTTCAGTTTAGAAATGTTAAATTTAGGGAATTCCCTGGTGGTCCAGCGGTTAGGACTCTGTACTTCCACTGCAGGGGGCATGAGTTCGATCCCTGGTCGGGGAACTAAGATCCTGCATGCAGCACAGTGCGGCCAAAAATAAAAAAAGAAGAAAAAGGAAAAAAACAAGAAATGTTAAATTTACCCATGAGAACTACAAAAGGAGATAGAGGTAGAAATTTGAATGTGTGATTCTGAAGCTCAGTGATGGGTATGGGCTAGACGTCCACAGTGGGGTTTGGACACATCAATGGTGTTGAAGGCCGTGGGAAGCATGAGATCACCTTAGGAGAAAGGGTTGGCAATGAAAAAAAGATCCCTGACAAGTTCTGAGGAACTAGAAGCTTTCAAGACCAGGAGAAAGCAGAGGATCCAGGAAAGGAGGAGTGACAGAGAGATGGAAGGACAACCAGGAGGGGTGGGCTGACCACAAGCAGGAGAAGAGACAGTGTTAAGGAGAGGAAGGTCAAGAGCCAAATGTTCCTTAGAGACCAGATAAGAGGGATATGAAAGTGCCCACTGAATCTGGCCATAAGGGGGCCACTGATGGCTTGAACGAGAGCAGTTTTGCTGGATTCGGGGGGTGAAGGCATGCTTGAGTGTGTTGAAAAGTGATTGAGAAGCAAGAAAGAAGCCACTCCTAAAAAACTGAAAAGAAATAAAAAGTGAATCTAAATGTATATCAAGTTGGTCACATAGCCATAAAGAAAAAGAAATTTATTTCACGTGACTGGTGGAGAGTCTTGCCTCCATGTTGATGGCGGCTGACTCATCAGGCTGGTGGGTGCTAAAGGTTTGAGTGGCCATGGCAATTTCTTCAACTAAGACAGCAGTGAGGTTGGCCGCATCCATTGCCTTCCTTTCATGAACCATTTCCCTCTAGCATGCACTGCTGTTTGAGAGCATTCGACCCACAGCAGTACCTCTTTCAAAACGGGAGTCGGTCCTCTCAATCCCTGTCATGATGTTAGCAACTAAGTTTACTTAATATTCTAAATCCTTTGTTGTCTTTTCAACAACGTTCACACCATCTTCACCAGGAGTAGATTCTATCTCAAGAGACCACTTTCTTTGCTCATCCATAGGGAGCAACTCCTCAACTGTTAGCTTTTTTCATGAGATTGCAGCAATTCAGTCACATCTTCAGCTCCACTTCTAATTCTTCGAGAATTACCAAAACGTGATGCCGAGACACACAGTGAGCAAATGCTGTTAGAAAAACGGTGCTGATAGACTTGCTTGATGCAAGGTTGCCACAAACCTTCGATTTGTAAAAAACGTTCTATCTTTAAAGTGCAATAAAGCAAAAAGCAACAAAACGAGGTCTGCCTGTAATAAAATTAGAGAATTGCCATTTTGTAACCTCTAATAAAGCAAAGATCATCTATGGCTGTTAATGCCACCAGGGTAGAGATTGATAAGGAACTTTATATCAGATATTTCTCTTATCAATAACAGTGGGAAATTACATGCCTCCTGTGATACAGTCAGTACACAGCCCTGCCCTCCAAGACTGATCCTGAATGTAATCCTGCCTCTAGATCCAACTAGCTCTTCATAGGAGGTGGGGGAGATAGAGGAACAATTTAAATGACACCAAGAAGAAGCAATCTGCCGAATTCAGAGTTTGGGTCCTTTTACAGAACAAATGGCCCTCCTTCTTCAATGGCCTTTTTTTTTTAAAAAGAGTGGGGAGTATTATAAAGTTTCAAAAACTTAAGAGAGGGCTTCCCTGGTGGCGCAGTGGTTGAGAGTCTGCCTGCCAATGCAGGGGACACAGGTTCGAGCCCTGGTCTGGGAGGATCCCACATGCCGCAGAGCAACTGGGCCCGTGAGCCACAATTGCTGAGCCTGCGCGTCTGGAGCCTGTGCTCCGCAACAAGAGAGCCCATGATAGTGAGAGGCCCGCGCACCGCGATGAGGAGTGGCCCCCGCTTGCCACAACTGGAGAAAGCCCTCGCACAGAAACGAAGACCCGACACAGCCAAAAATAAATAAATTAATTAATTAAAAACCAAAATCAAAACAAAACAAAAAAAATTAAGAGATACAACCAGGTGCAAACTTTCCATAATTAAAAAAAAAATCTAAGTGAATGGTAAGTGGAGAGTTGGAGACAACATGAATATGTTTGTTGTTTTCGTTTTTGTTTTAAGACATTTTGCTGAGCAGAGAAGTAGGGTGGTAGCTCCAGAGGAAAATGGCATTAGGGAGAATTTTTTTTAATTTTTACATTTTTTTGATGTGGACCATTTTTAAAGTCTTTATTGAATTTGTTACAATATTGCTCCTGTTTTGTGTTTTGGTTTTTTGGCTGCAAGGCATGTGGCATCTTAGCTCCCCAACCAGGGACTGAACCTGTACGCCCTGCATTGGAAGGAGAAGTCTTAACCACTGGACTGCCAGGGAAGTCCCAGGGAGAATGTTTTAATGGTGGAATAGAGTGAGCCTTTTGGAAACTAATGGGAATGATGGAGTAGAGAACATAGGAAGGTCATGCCATTGGAATGAGGTCCTTGAGGAAAAAAAGTGGGCAGGATCCACATCCTTTGAGGAAGGAACAGCCCGTGGGTAAGATGGTCTTAGATCATATACTACCTTAATAAAAGAAATGATTGTAGAAATATTAAACTGACAGCACAGACACAGAAAGGAAGCTAAGTGAACCTAGAATTTTAGGAGGGAGAAAGGTACATTGGAGATGTAATGGACTCTTGTCACAGTGAAAGCCAACTCATTTAGTCAAATTTTCAACATGGCTACGACTTTTGTTATTTTGATGGATATTCCATGTTTACAAGATTCTTTTGGTTTATAGCTCTCTATACTGTTTCAAAAGAATTTCGGTTCATTAAGAGCCATTTGGTGCTTGTTCTACAAATTTAATGAATATATGAACCTTCAAAATAATTAGTATATTCTTTAGCCCAAGAGTTAGAGTCATAATCAATGTTAAAAATTTTAGGGCTTCCCTGGTGGCGCAGTGGTTGAGAATCTGCCTGCCAATGCAGGGGACACGG
Organism: Balaenoptera musculus; assembly: GCF_009873245.2. NCBI lineage: Eukaryota > Metazoa > Chordata > Mammalia > Artiodactyla > Balaenopteridae > Balaenoptera > Balaenoptera musculus. Next base: position 26,537,452 of record NC_045805.1, on the reverse strand, counting down.
GTTCGAGCCCTGGTCTGGGAAGAGCCCACATGCCGCGGAGCAACTAGGCCCATGAGCCAGAACTACTGAGCCTGCGCGTCTGGAGCCTGTGCTCCGCAACAAGAGAGGCCGCGACAGTGAGAGGCCTGCGCACCATGATGAAGAGTGGCCCCCACTTGCCGCAACTAGAGAAAGCCCTCGCACAGAAACGAAGACCCAACACATCCATAAATAAATAAATAAATAAACAGTTTTAAAAAAGAAATAGTTACTTTAAAAAAAAAAGTGTCCTCCCTACATCCAGAGGGACACAGGAAAAAAAAAATTTTTATAGGCTCATATGCAAAAGGATCTAGTGGTCACCTCACTCTCCACGGGTATTCAGGGTTGTAAACATTATATTATCATTTTTCTATTTGGCCTATAATCAGAAATGTCACTCTGCTGCAAGCAGTAATCTTACAGTGTGTTTGCAAATCCTATTATTAACCATGTTTAGACCATACGAACCTTGAAAGACATGACTAGAATACAGTAAAGCTGTAATCACATCATTTTTTACTCTTAGTTGAATGAAAGGGAGCAAACATTTCTTTTTTACTTTCTCTCATTTTTGTTTTTCTTTATGAAGAGGTTTTCACCTTAAATCGTCAATCCTATGGTCTTTGAAAAACTGAGAGGTATTACTAAATGTTTAGCCACAAAATCTCTGGAATTTACTGCATTCTTCCATTTCTCCTTAAAAGAAATATTTAAAACTCTAATCTCTTTATACGTAACCACATTCATACATAATTTTACATAAGTATAAAAATATAACCACATATATGCTTTGTAAAAATATGCGGTCATTTTTTCTTTCTGTTTGGTTTGGTTTTGCTGATGTCCTCCATCTTCCTCTGCCCCTTCTTTACCTCACATCAGCACCCAAGTTTGTCTGTGCAGAGAACCTGGGATGTAGCCTTGCAAATGTCCTCCTTATGCAAGTATTCTTAGACCTGAAGGCATTCACTTTTTTTTTGTTGCAGCACACGGCATGCGGGATCTTAGTTCCCTGACCAGGGATGGAAACTGGGCCCCCTGCAGTGGAAGCGCAGAGTCTTTTTTTTTTTTAATTTTTAAAAAGATTTATTTATTTTATTTATTTATTTTTGGCTGTGTTGGGTCTTCGTTGCTGCGCACGGACTTTCTCTAGTTGTGGCGAGCGGGGGCTACTCTTCATTGCGGTGCGCAGGCTTATCATTGCGGTATCTTCTCTTGTTGCAGAGCACAGGCTCCAGGCGCATAGGCTTCAGTAGTTGTGGCTTGCGGGCTCAGTAGTTGTGGCACAAGGGCTTAGTTGCTCCGCAGCATGTGGGATCTTCCCGGACCAGGGCTCGAACCCGTGCGCCCTGCATTGGCAGGCAGATTCTTAACCACTGCGCCACCAGAGAAGTCCTGGAAGCACAGAATCTTAATCACTGGACCTCCAGGGAAGTCCTGGCATTCACTTTTTAAGGCATTGTCTTATAACTGGGATATCATAGCATCTCTTGCATCTTACACTCATCACCGAGCAATGTCTTGTGGAAACTCCTCCTGGTCCTCTGGCTTAGCTCCACTTTTTATTCTTTTAGTAAATAGCTAGATGATTCCCCAGTGGGGATGTGTCCTTGATGAACCTTCACTTTGTTTTCAGGTTTTTGCCCTATGAACAGTCACACAAAGAACCTACTTGTTCATCCTTGTGGTCTTGAACCCATATCCTTACATAGAGTTATTTGTATCTGATAGAGTCTCAAGACTACAGCTGCCACTGAATTCATTTATTCTTTTAAGGGATGTTGGCAGATTGGTTTCCAAAAGCTGGAGGAGGAGAGTCAAGGAAAGGAAGCCAAATGTGGATAACACGCCTACTCCATGAATTTAAATTGTGTGGATTGAATGAAGGGACAGGTGCAAAGTAAAGACCAATACAGTTGACAATTATTATTAGTTCTTTTCCTAAAGACTGTGGGCTCCCCAGGTCACCACCTGGGTCTCTGCTGGTGGAGGGCATTCACGAGGTACACAGTGGGAGTGACATTTGGGATTGTATACCTGGAGGGTCTACAAAAAAGGGGTAGAACCGGGAAGAGCAAAGCCTTGGGAGTCCAACGGACTCAGCTTTAATTGCATCTTTACCACTTTCCACTGGGAGATCTTGGGCAAGTTTCTCAGCTTCTCAGAGCTTCAGTTTCCTCATCTGCAGGATGGAGATAATGATGTCAGCCTCCTCGGGTGGCTGTGACGAGGAAGCAACGGACTGGAGGCCCTGAGCAGAGTGCCTGGTGCTCCTTACAGGTGCCACTTCTTCTCAGATGCCTTCATTATATCTCTTCCCCCAGCAGACGAAAACTTGTTGAAGGCAGAAACTGCATCGAATTCATCGCTGCATTTTTCCCCCACCCCCAGCTGCATGGCACGATCTTAGTTCCCCAACCAGGGATGGAACCCACGACCCCTGCAGCGCAAGCTCGGAATCTTTACCACTGGACCGTCAGGGAAGTCTCCTTGCTGCATCTTTATATATCCAGTCCCTCACTTGGTTTTCCCTTCTACCAACTATCTTAAGGTCTTTTGCTCAGTTAAACCAGCATTGATTAAAAATGAGAGGAAGAGAAACGAAGGCCCAACACAGCCATAAATAAATAAATAAATAAATAAATTTAAAAAAATGAGAGGAAGAACAACAATTCTTGTATTATGGAAAATATCAGATTTCCACTATGATAGAGAGACTAATATAAAGAACACCCATGACCCACTCCCACATTCAACATTGTCAACACGTTGATGACCTTTTGGTTTTTTGCTTTTTTTTTTTTTTTTTTGGCTCTGCCTTGTAGCTTGTAGGATCTTAGTTCCCCAACCAGGGATCGAACCCAGGCCCTCAGCAATGAAAGCACGGAATTCTAAATAAATAAATTAATTAAAAAAAAAAAAAAAGGACTAGAGTATGGAAAACTCCAAATCTTTAAAAAAATTAAAAAAAATAAAGTGAATCCCAGATATCACATGATATCAATTGTTAAATACTTGTGTAAATTTCCAGTTGCAGTTCTCAAAGTGTGATCTGGAGAACCCTGAGGGTTTTCAACACCCTATCAGGAGGTCTGCCAGGTCAGAACTATTTTTATACTAATATTAATATATTGTTTGTCTTTTTCATTCTCATTCTCTCATGAATGTATGGTGGAGTTTTCCAACACAGACTGAATGCAGCAACAGATCTGAGAATCCAGCTTTCTCCTACTAAACCAGGTATGAGATCTGTTTACAAAAATGTAAAATAATGCTACTCTTCTCTATTTTTGTCTTTTTTTTTAAACTTTGGGTTTATTTATTTATTTATTTATTTATTTATTTATTTATGGCTGTGTTGGGTCTTCGTTTCTGTGCGAGGGCTTTCTCTAGTTGCGGCAAGTGGGGGCCACTCTTCATCGCGGTGCGCGGGCCTCTCATTATCGCGGCCTCTCGTGTTGCGGAGCACAGACTCCAGACGCGCAGGCTCAGTAGTTGTGGCTCACGGGCCCAGCCGCTCCGCGGCATGTGGGATCTTCCCAGACCAGGGCTCGAACCCGTGTGCCCTGCATTGGCAGGCAGATTCTCAACCACTGCGCCACCAGGGAAGCCCCCTCTATTTTTGTTTTGTCTTGAAAAATATAACCACTTTTCATAAAAATAAGTTTTTAGTTAACAGGTAATGGGTTCATTGTTGCTATATTTAAAATAATTAAATGGATATATTAAAAATTTGTCAGTTTTATTTTCTAACAGAGAGAAAATATATCTATCAAAATATTTAATGTAAAGAAAGCTCTTTGGGATCCTCAATACTTTTTTAAATTAGTTTTTAAACTGATATTTAATTCACATAGCATAGGATTCACCACTTTACAGTAGAATTCGGTAGGCTTTAGTATACTTACAAGTTGGGCAACCATTACCACTAGCTAATTCCTGAACATTCTTGTCACCCTAAAAAGAAGCCCCATACCTGTTAATAGTCACTGTCAATTCTTCCCTCTCCTCAGCCCCTTTCTGACTCCACTGATTTGTCTATCCTGGACATTTCATATAAATGAAGTATTTTGTGTCTGGCTTATTTCACTTAACATAGGGCCTTTAAAGTTCACCCATATTGCAGCAGATATCAAAACCTCATTCTTTTTTATGGTTGAATAATATTCCATTGTACCTATATACCACATTTTGTTTATCCATTCATCAGTTGGTGGACTTTTAGGTTGTTTTCACTTTTGGCTATTATGAATAATGCTGCTAGGAACATTAGTGTCTAAGGTTTTGTATGAATCCATGTTTTTAGTTCTCTTGGCTACATACCTAGGAATAGAATTGCTGGGTCATACGATTAACTCTATGTTACTCTATATTTAACTTTTTGAGAAACCATCAAACTGTTTTCCACAGCAGCTGCACCATTTTACATTTCAACCACCCGTATATGAGTGTCTCACTATCTCAACATCCTTACCAAAATTTATTTTCAGTGTTTTTGATTCTGGTCATCTTTGTAGGACTCAATAATTTCTAAAGCGTATAAGGGGTTCTGAGGCTAAAGTGTTTGAGAATTGTTTTTCTAACAAATAACTTTAAAAAAACGTGAAAGCATTTTTTGTAAATAACAAGTTCATAGAAACAGAGGACAGATTAGTGGTTGCCAGAGGTGGGGAAGGATGCAGGCAAAATGGGTGAAGGTGGTCAAACGGTACAAACTTCCAGTTATAAAATAGATATGTACTGGGGATGTAGTGTACAGCATGGTGATATAATTAATAAACACTGCATTGTATATTTGAGAATTGCTAAGAGAGTAGTAGATCTTAAAAGTTTTTATCACAAGAAAAAACATTTAATTGTGTGGTGATGGACGTTAACTAGACTTCTTGTGGTGATCATTTCACAATATATACATATATTGAATCATTACATCGTACAGCTGAAACTAATATGTTAAAAAAATAAACATAATAACACTATCAAATTAACAATAATTTCACAAAGTTTTGTGATACTGGGTAAACAAGCTTGCCTAGGACAGACCCAATTTACACCTTTGTACCAGCATAACTATTAAAAGTGTCTCCTTTAACTCTCCATATGCCCTGTTTAGATGACAAATTATAATTATATGAACACCCTGTAACAGAACTATGTTCAGATTTCCCCAGTTGTCTTAAATATATCTTTTTACAATATGTTTATTGAAAACAATATCCAACATTGCATTTGATTGAGGTGTCTTTAAAAACTATATCAATTCTCTCTTCCACTCCATTTCTTTCATGCTAGTTATTTATTGAAGAAACTGGGTAATTTGTGGAATTTCCTGTATCCTTAGCTTGGCTGATCATATCGTCTTGGTGTCTTAATCTGTCTCTGTGTCCTTACTATTTCTTGCCATTTTGTAGTTAGATCTAGATGTTTGATTAGGTTTAGGGTCAATTTTTGTGCAACAGTATTTCATAGATGGTGTGTATATACCGTTGCATTGCATCAAGAGGCACGCGGTATCTGGTTGTCTCACTTTTAGTGATGTTAAGATAAATCGGTGGGTTCAGGTTTTGTTAGCTTGATCCAGCTATTATAAGATTCCCATCAATGTTCCACTTCATAATTCTAATAGCCATGAATGATTGTTGCCTAGGCCCAGTGCTTCATTAGGACCTGTGAACAGTAACTTTCTAATTCTACTACTTCTGTGTCATTTGTTGCCCTTACAAACTATTCGGATACCATGAAATATATAGCAGAATAAATGCTTGATTTTTTCCTTTTACCAATTTTCAAAAAAAAAGAGTTGGTTCCTTAGGTGATCCAAGCATGAATGATGATTTTTTTTCTTTGTTAGTATTACTGTGAATGAATTAATGGATTTGTATATATTAGATTATGTTTCAATCCATTAGTCATTATTCTTTTTTTAAGCCCAAACTGTTCCACTTTGGCCAAAGGGTGCCCCTTCAACCTTGCTCTTGGGTTCTTTTGACATCACCTCAGGAGTATTTGATAGCTACTTTGCTTTCTGTCATAATAAAATGCCACAAGCTCATCTTACACAATCCTTGCTTGCCCCCGTTCTAAAATCAGTCATTTCCTAAAGGAGTCCTGGTTCTTCTTAGCGGGCAACGGCATTTAGATTATGAATTTGGACACTAGGGCTGCTCATAGCCATTGGATTGTCTCTGCTTCTTGGCCTTTTCAGTGGACACAGCTAGGATATATGTATTTTGTAGATAGAGAAAAATTAATCAGGAATTCATACTACCATTGTCAATTCAAATTTTTGCTTATAGAATTTACATCTAATTTCATTGATTTGATACCTGTTATCTCTTTATCTTTCACCGCAGACCTTGGTTTCTAACAACACTAAGATACTTACCTCCTATTTTATATACACAGATATGTGTAAAATATACATGCGACAGCATATAATTAACAATACCGGTATTATTACTAACAGTTACTATTACTAAATGCAGTTTGATTTCTTTGCCATTCCTTTCTGTTCTGAGGGTAAGTCCCACTAAGGATATACAGTCAAAATCATGAGTTTTAAAGTCAGTTTCTTATTTTTCCATGCAGCTATGCCAGTAACTTGAAATATACTTTGATTCATGACTTTTTTTTTTAGGAAATACTTTGCATTTTCTTTTAAAAAATAATTATGTAAAGTACTTACATGATGCCAAAGTCAAAACTATAAGACAGAGTATATGGAAAGAAGGCTAGCTTCCACACCCATTTTTTTCACCTTGTTCTTTTCTTACATATAACCCTTTTTTTATTAGTTTGTAATTTAGTCGGCCATTGCTGCTTCTTTAAAATGTGAGCAAATGCACCACACCTTTCTTAGGAGAGAAGCAACATATACATGGTCTCAGCCTTGCTTTTTTCACTTAAACAATATATCCTAGCGTTCCATGGCCTCCACAGAGATGGTCTTCATTCCTTTGTACGGCGGCACAGAACTGCATTGTGTGGCTGTACCGTGCTTTATTCAGCCAGTCCTCTGTGGATGGACATATGGGTTCAACAAACATCTACTGCATAACTAAACTGTGCCAGGCACTGCAGAGCAAGGCATGGTGTCTGGCCTCAGGAAACTCAGAGTGTAGAGGGGGTGAACGCTTGCAATACAAGTACTTTCCTAAGGGAGTGAGATCTTGGATCCACTTAGCACAAAGGGCACGTGGAACAGGGAAGACAGTGTCCCACACAGGAGGGATACAGTAACTGTCTGTGGATTGCCATCTTGCTCCCATAGGGGTCAATATCTGGGAAATCTTAATATGGGAGAATCCCCTTGGGAGGAGTTTTTAATCAATGTTTGAAATTGCTTAGAAAATCATGAGTGCCACCAGTTGGTCGGAGAACGGAAGACCAAGGGAAAGACATAGAGAGGAAGGGTCCTAACCATAAAATTCCCCTGAAAAGATAAAATGTAAGTTAATACAGAAGCTGTGGTTTAACAATAAGAACTAACACCTGTATAAAATTGACCACGGACCAAAAATTGCTCTAAGCCGTTTAAGTATATTCAACTTTAACAATTCTAAGAAGTAGGGACTATTACTACCCACATTTTACCTTTAAAAAAAATTCAGGCACGGAGAGGGTGCCGAACTTTCCATCAAGGTCACAGAACGGGCGAGGGGCGGGTAGCAAGGAAGCACTTGCAGTCAAGACCCGCAGATAGAGTATCTGTAAGCGGTGCTGTCTCGAAGGCGGGACGAAAGCCCTTAAGTCTCCCTTCACTCCAATAGCCCCCTGGGGACCAGAGCCTACTCTAGACACCCCCCCGGCGCGGCCCCTCCGCCCCAAGATCCGAAAACCCCTCAGGTCATGCTCTAGACGCCTTGGGGGTCGGAGACCAGAAGAATTCTAAAGCCCAGAAGCAACCTGCGGGACGGGGGGCGGAAACTAAGCCGGCCGCCCGGGCAGCGTGGGTTTGAGCCTCGGCCGGGGGCCGCATGCCGCGGATGCCTCCCCGAGAAGCGACGAGACCTGCTCTCCACCTCCTCCCCGTGTCCGCCGCCCGTTTCTCAGCGCTTCCGCCCACGCCTTGGCGCAAATACAGTGTGCTTCCCCGGGCACCTACCACACAACGGAAGTTATGAGAAGTCACCGGCAAACACCCAGGGAAGGCCGGGGACGGTGACCGGCCCACGGGGAACCCAAGGTGTAAAGTTCTCAGCTCCATCGTCAGAGAACCCGCAGCAAGAGACCAGCCGAGACAAGGACTCGCACAGGGCCCTTAGCTCCTCCCGCTCCCCCCTCTCCTACCACTTAGAAGTGCCGACCCCGCCCCGAGAGCCGCCGGGACACCCGCGGGCGAACCTAAGCCGCACCCCGATTAGCAGTGTTTCTAGCTAAACTCCCGTTGTCGCAGACGATTTTTAAACTTCTCGCTTCCCAGCGACTTAAGTTTTTCCTTTTTTGAAAGCCCACGGTAATCAACATTAAACAGCTAGCTGTAGAATTAAAACCAAAGCCAACGCAGAACTCGACAAGCACGCTTTGCAACCACGTACTAGACACACAAAAATAACTAATATCAGCAACCAAACGATACCTATACCATCGCAAAATTAAAAAGATCCTTCATAGTTCACGTCAGACTGGTAATGTGCCAGAGTCGTAACAAGGTTGGAAGGAGGCACATGTCACACAAGCGCGTGAACACCCAATCATCACGCTTATGAACTACAAAAGGATCAACGTGACTGGTCGGCTAAGGAGCCCCGGGTACGACCCACTAACTTTACAGTAAAGGTGACAGATGTAGTGCATATTTACTTAGACTTGATATAAAAAATCCTGTATATTTTATCACGATCACCGATATTGCCTGATATTTCTTTTGTTTCTACCTCAGTAAGTGAAAACAAAACAAAATAGCGATGCGGCTATTATCCATGCAAATATACTCTCCATAGCTCCACCCTCTCTTGAACCCGGGTCGCTATTGCTTTACGGTAGTATGTCGTGAAATGACGGAGCGTAGCCGCGGTAATGGCGGAAGCTAGCCTTGTGCTTTGCGGTAACAACGTTTGCTAAGTCGGATACTGTTAGGCGCAGGCGTGTGGCAAAGGCTGCAGGTAACGGCGGCCGTGTTAGTGTCACGCCTTAGAGATTTATTTCTTAGGCTCCTTGGGATTTTCTGTTTGTTTGTTTGTTTGAGTCTTCAGAGAGGCAAGAGTAATTTCTCCCCTCCCCTGTTGGAAATCTGAGATTCTGTTACTCCCAGAGAACCCCCTTTCCCGCATCTTTTCCTTTATACCTTTACTCTTCTGCGGGCTAGACTCTCCCTCGGTCCTCCAAGACGTCTCGCCGTTTTATTTGATTTTAGTTCTGTTCTTTGAGAGAATCCCAGCCCCGGAGTTATCTTTCCTTCCCTCTTTAGCGGATCCCCTCCCGCCTCCATCCTCGTCCTCGGTCTGAGGCATGGAGCCTCACGGCTCTCGGGAATCCCCACCCCGGGAGGGCTCTTCCTTTCCTGGACGGTGGCCTTCCTCCGCCCTCGGACAGGCCTTCTCCCACATCTTGCACCAGTTTGCCGGCCAGGAATCCCGACGGGGCAAGGCCAGAAATGCAGCTCTTCGGGACCTCAGTGCTCTACTAGAAGCCAAAGAATGTGATCAGTTATTTGAGGGGAGTGACACCTCGCTCCGTGGAATGCCCGAGATGCTGGGGCAGGTGGCAAAAGCCCTGGGGAAGTATGCAGGTCCTCCCGAGGGGCCGGAAGGGGGAAGTGATCGTCACTCCGAAGTGGCCGAGAAAGCGGCAGCAGTTGGGTTACTCTTCCTTAAGCTGTTGAGGAAAGTTGAGACCGCTAAGAATTCCTTGGTTTGCCCTGCATGGAAGGCAGGCCTCCGTCACTTGGCAGGACCCGTCTATATTTTTGCCGTCACACACAACTTGGAGCAACCGTGGACCAGCCCAAAATCTCAGGGCGTCGCTGGACAGGTGCTCGCCTTACTGCTTCAGGTTACCGAGTGTGGTTCTGTGGCTGGATTCCTCCACGGAGAAAATGAAGATGAGAAAGGGAGATTTACTGCGGTCATGGGGCTTCTCAAACCCGATTTGAATAAGTGAGTACTCCTGCCGTAAGGGCCACCGACTTAAGCTTCAGCCTAATGTTTTAGAAGGTTAGAGCTCAAAGGAGTCTTGTTTCTGCATCAACGACATAAAGGTGTTGTAAGCCCAGAACGGTTGTGATTGTGATGACATTAACTCGGTAGTGGCAAGTTCGACATTAGAACCCAGGTCTTCAGACTTGATTTTCTAGTGCTTTTTCCAGTCCTGACAACTGCCGTGAAATTGGAAGTTCTGTCCCATTTATTTAGACTTAACTTTCTTCAGTTAGGTGGGGTTGGGGATTCGGAGATTTAAACTTTGAGAAGATTTAAACTTACGGTTTGAATTTAAACTTAGGGATCTTGGAACTCATCGCTAGTTATTAGATATGGAAGCATGTTTGGGATGAAAAAATAAAAGTCCTTTAGATTGCTGTTAGCTAAAGTATTTTCTGTGAGTTTCCACTTGCTACTTCGTACATTTGTGTTTGTGACCCTGGAGCGATGAGAAAAAAGTGAGTACATAACTGTTTTTTTACCAGGAACGTGGAGGTAAAAGCCTTAGTTTTGAGGACGTCTGGTGCTTCTTTTTATTGCTTCTGAATAGGACCAGTTTCATTATTTACAATATAAAGATAACACTACCTGTTACACCGTATTTGAAGATTGGTTGAGTAATGTGTGTAAACTCACTTCATAAGCTATAAATTGCTGTTTGAATATTGATTCATTTGCTCCCATGTGGTAATAATAATAATAATAGTGATACTGAAGACATTTCCTTTCCTCCTCTCTCCCTTCTCAACACTTTCTCACTGTAACCACCACCATCACCACAGATTCTTTACATAGCTGTGGTTATAACTGGCTACTTTTCATCAGATATTCTTTAGACCCAGAGCCCTGGGTGATAAATGTATTTAGTGTAAGTTCTGTAAGTTATTTTGATCTAAATCTTAAGAATGTATGTTGTTAACATCAAGAGTTATCTTATGTGGGATGTATTTTTTTTCAAGTACAAGAAAATACATTTAGCTTGAACTGGACACCATGTCACTTAATGTGGTTTCACATTTCCATTTAGGGACTCCTGGAAGAATAACCCAGCCACCAAACATGTTTTCTCATGGACTCTGCAAAAGGTCACTCGACCCTGGCTGAGCCAACATCTGGAAAGGGTACTTCCCCCATCATTGCTCATCTCAGATGACTATCAAACCGAGAACAAAATCCTGGGTGTCCACTGCCTCCATCACGTTGTGCTAAATGTGGTAAGTGGCCTCCGTTCTCTGTCTTCTGTACCGATGGCGCAGGCTGAGTCTTCATGGCCATTCCTCGTTCATGTCATCACTGCTCTGCTGTTGCCTATGTCTATATCTTTTATTAACTGGCTTTCTTTTAATGCTGTCATGTGACTCTCAATTCACTAATTTATATTTTTCTCTCTGTATTTTCCTCTGCCAACCTAGTAGGTTGTATCTCATAGGTGATGTATATAAGAAACATAGACCGTCGTCAAACTGAAGAACCAGACTTTGAGTCATTAACAGCTGACTTGCAAGGAAATAAAATTCAGAAGCTGAAAGGGATTATACCCAAATGTGCAAGCTATTACTCAAGGAAACTGCTTTTCTTTTTTTTTTTAACTGTGTATTATGGATCTTTTAAAATATACACAGAAGTAGAGAGAGTGGTATAATGAATCCCATGTACCATGTTCAATCTCAAAAATTATCAACATTTTGCCAACCTTGGGAAGCTTTTAATTGGGTAATTTGTTTGATTGCAGCCAGCTGCTGATTTGCTGCAGTACAACAGGGCCCAAGTCCTATACCATGCCCTTTTCAACCACCTGTACACACGGGAGCACCACCTCATTCAGGTAATGGTAAGATTTGTTCATAACTCTGAGTCTGAGCTCTCAAATTTGAGTAGAAGGTGGCACTATGTGAATAAGAATAGTTGGTACACATTTTTCTCTTCTTGGAAGGTGAAGATGATAACTGAGAGCCATTGACAAGTTGAAAATATGGGGGTAGCAAATGACTAGTGAAAATGTCTCAGTCCCAAGAGGCATCCACATTCCTGAGTCTCCACAGAAAAGCCAGTGTTTTGTCTTCATCTGGGTCAATTATATGTCACTTGGGGGCAGCTTTATGTCTGAAAAAGTTCTATTTTTTATTTTTAACTTTTTTTTAGTCTCACCTATTTATGAGCAAAAGAGAGATGGGTTCTTTTTTTTTCTTTCCTTTTTCTTTTTTTTCTCTTTTTGGCCACACAGCTTTCAGGATATTACTTCCCCAACCAGGGATTGAACCCGAGCCCCCTGCAGTGGAAGCGCCTAGTCCTAACCACTGGGCTGACCAGGAACTCCCAAAAAAGTTCCATTTTTATTAATTTAAGTGTCCTTCCTTCTGGGCTGCTTTTATATCAACACACACTCTGGGAACGCCTTGTATGTTGGGTTTTTTGTGTCATTTATTCTTTCATCCAGTAGACATTGAGTACCTACTGTGTGCCAGTAACCATTGTAGGTTCCAAGAATGAATGAGTCGGACAGGGTTTCTGACTTTAAGAAATCCTTTGGAGAGACATTTATGCAAATATATGTACTGTATATATAAATACAATACAGAGTAATAAATCTATTAAAAGTTTTCTGTAAAGTGCAGTGGGTGTTGAACAGTAGGCAGCTAACGAGGTTTGGTGGTATTGGGTGGTTTTAAGAGGATCGGGTAAGGAGGTGATATTTGTTTATAAAGGATGAATAAGAGTTTCAGGCATGGTGTTTGGAATGACACCAGGACAGACGTAAACGATAGGGTCCTGGGCAGGCTGCGGTGCACAGCTTCTGCTGTGAAGAGACCTTCAAGCTGGCGGAAGAGTAAGACGTGGAGATCACCTTCCTCCCCACAAATACATCAGAAATACATCTACATGTGGAACAACTCCTACAGAACACCTACTGAACCCTGGCAGAAGACCTCAGACCTCCCAAAAGGCAAGAAACTCCCCACGTACCTGGGTAGGGCAAAAGAGAAAAGAAAAACAAGAGACAAAAGAATAGGGACGGGACCTGCACCAGTGGGAGGGAGCTGTGAAGGAGGAAAGGTTTCCACACACTAGGAAGCCCCTTCTCGGTGAAGACTGCGGGTGGTGGGAGGGAAGCTTCGGAGCCACGGAGGAGAGCGCAGCCACAGGGATGCGGAGGGCAAAGCAGAGAGATTCCCGCACAGAGGATCAGTACCGACCAGCACTCACCAGCCCGAGAGGCTTGTCTGCTCACCAGCTGGGGCGGGCAGGGACTGGGAGCTGAGGCTCGGCCTTCGGTCGGATCCCAGGGAGAGGACTGGGGTTGGCTGCATGAACACAGCCTGAAGGGGCCTAGTGCGCCACAGCTAGCTGGGAGGGAGTCCGGGAAAAAGTCTGGACCTGGCTAAGAGGCAAGAGACCATTGTTTTCGGGTGCACGAGGAGAAGGGATTCAGAGCACCACCTAAACGAGCTCCAGAGACGGGTGCGAGCCGCGGCTATCAGCGCAGACCCCAGACACGGCATGAGATGCTAACGCTGCTGCTGCCGCCACCAAGAAGCCTGTGTGCAAGCACAGGTCACTCTCCACACCTCACCTCCTGGGATCCTGTGCAGCCCGCCACTGCCAGGGTCCTGTGATCCAGGGACAACTTCCCTGGGAGAACACACAGCGAGCCCCAGGCTAGTGCAACGTCATGCTGGCCTCTGCTGCCACAGGTTTGCCCCGCATCCGTACCCATCCCTCCCCCCGGCCTGAGTGAGCCAGAGCCCCCGAATAAGATACTCCTTTAACCCCATCCCGTCTGAGGGAAGAACAGACGCCCTCAGGCAACCTACATGCAGAGGCAGGGCCAAATCCAAAGCTGAACCCCGGGAGCTGTGCGAACAAAGAAGAGAAAGGGAAATCTCTCCCAGCAGCCTCAGGAGCAGTGGATTAAATCTCCACAATCAACTCGAAGTACCCTGCATCTGTGGAATACCTGAATAGACAACAAATCATCCCAAAATTGAGGTGGTGGACTTTGGGAGCAACTGTAGACTTGGGGTTTGCTTTCTGCATCTAATTTGTCTCTGGTTTTATGTTTATCTTAGTTTACTATTTAGAGTTTATTATCATTGGTAGATTTGTTTATTGATTTGGTTGCTCTCTTCCTTTTTTTAAAAAATATATACTTTTTTCCTTTTTCTCTTTTTCTGAGTGTGTATGTGTATGCTTCTCTGTGTGATTTTGTCTGTATAGCTTTGCTTTTACCATTTATCCTAGGGTTCTGTCTGTCTGTTTTTTCTTCTCTTTTTTTTTTTGTATAGTTTTTAATGCTTGTTATCATTGGTGGATTTGTTTTTTGGTTTGGTTGCTCTCTTCTTTCTTTCTTTTTTTTATTTTTAACAATTAAAAAAATTTTTTTATTTTAATAATTTTATTTTACTTTATTTTTCCTTCTTTCTTTATTTTTTTTTTCTACCTTTTCTTCTGAGCCATGTGGCTGACAGGGTCTTGGTGCTCCGGCCGGGTGTCAGGCCTGTGCCTCTGAGGTGGGAGAGGCAAGTTTAGGACATTGGACCACCAGAGACCTCCTGGCCCCATGTAATATCAGTCGGGGAGAGCTCTCCCAGAGATCTCCATCTCAACGCTAAGACCAAGCTCCATTCAACAACCAGCAAGCTACAGTGCTGGACACCCCATGCCAAACAACTAGCAAGACAGGAACACAACCCCACCCATTAGAGAGGCTAAAATCATACTAAGTTCACAGCCACTTCAAAACACACCACTGGATGTGGTCCTGCCCACCAGAAAGACAAGATCCAGCCTCATCCACCAGAACACAGGCACCAGTCCTCTCCACCAGAAAGCCTACACAACCCACTGAACCAACCTTAGCCACTGGGGGCAGACACAAAAAACAATAGGAACTATGAACCTGCAGCCTGCGAAAAGGAGACCCCAAACACAGTAAGTTAAGCAAAATGAGAAGACAGAGAAATACACAGCAGATGAAGGAGCAAGGTAAAAACCCACCAGACCAAACAAATGAAGACATAATACGCAGTCTACCTGAAAAAGAATTCAGAGTAATGATAGTAAAGATGATCCAAAATCTTGGAAATAGAATGGAGAAAATACAAGAAACATTTAACAAGGACCTAGAAGAACTAAAGAGCAAACAAACAATGATGAAAAACACAACAAATGAAATGAAAAATTCTCTAGAAGGAATCAATAGCAGAATAACTGAGGCAGAAGAATGGATAAGTGACCTGGAAGATAAAATAGTGGAAATAACTACTGCAGAGCAGAATAAAGAAAAAAGAATGAAAAGAATTGAGGACAACCACAGAGACTTCTGGGACAACATTAAATGCACCAACATTCGAATTATAAGGGTCCCAGAAGAAGAAGAGAGAAAAAAGGGGACTGAGAAAGTATTTGAAGAGACTATAGTTGAAAACTTCCCTAATATGGGGAAGGAAATAGTCAAGTCCAGGAAGCACAGAGAGTCCCATACAGGATAAATCCAAGGAGAAACACGCCAAGACACATATTAATCAAACTATCAAAAATTAAATACAAAGAAAAAATATTAAAAGCAGCAAGGGAAAAAAAATAACATAAAAGGGAATCCCCATAAGGTTAACAGCTGATCTTTCAGCAGAAACTGCAAGCCAGAAGGGAGTGGCAGGACATATTTAAAGTGATGAAAGGGAAAAACCTACAACCAAGATTACCCAGCAAGGATCTTATTCAGGTTCAATGGAGAAATTAAAACTTTTACAGACAAGCAAAAGCTAAGAGAATTCAGCACCACCAAACCAGCTTTACAACAAATGCTAAAGGAACTTCTCTAGGCAGGAAACACAAGAGAAGGAAAAGACCTACAATAACAAACCCAAAACAATTAAGAAAATGGTAATAGGAACATACATATTGATAACTACCTTAAATGTATATGGATTAAATGCTCCAACCAAAAGACATAGACTGGCTGAATGGATACAAAAACAAGACCCATGTATATGCTATCTACAAGAGACCCACTTCAGACCTAGGGACACATACAGACTGAAAGTGAGGGGATGGAAAAAGATATTCCATGCAAATGGAAATCAAAAGAAAGCTGGAGTAGCAATTCTCATATCAGACAAAATAGACTTTAAAATAAAGACTATCACAAGAGACAAAGAAGGACACTACATAATGATCAGGGGATCAACCCAAGAAGAAGATATAACAATTGTAAATATTTATGCACCCAACATAGGAGCACCTCGATACATAAGGCAAATGCTAACAGCCATAAAAGGGGAAATCGACAGTAACACAATAATAGTAGGGGACTTTAACATCCCACTTTCACCAATGGACAGATCATCCAAAGTGAAAATAAATAAGGAAACACAAGCTTTAAATGATACATTAAGCAAGATGGACTTAATTGATATTTATAGGACATTCCATCCAAAAACAACAGAATACATTTTCTTCTCAGGTGCTCATGGAACATTCTCCAGGATAGATCATATCTTGGGTCAGAAATCAAGCCTTGGTAAATTTAAGAAAATTGAAATTGTATCAAGTATCTTTTCCGACCACAACGCTATGAGACTAGATATCAATT
This sequence comes from Balaenoptera musculus, assembly GCF_009873245.2. Taxonomy (NCBI): domain Eukaryota; kingdom Metazoa; phylum Chordata; class Mammalia; order Artiodactyla; family Balaenopteridae; genus Balaenoptera; species Balaenoptera musculus. The sequence goes on along the minus strand of NC_045805.1, from coordinate 26,520,700 downwards.
ACAGGAAAAAATCTGTAAAAAATACAAACACATGGAAGCTAAACAATACATTACTAAATAACCAAGAGATTACTGAAGAAATCAAAGAGAAACCAAAAAATACCTAGGAACAAATGACAATGAAAACACGACAACTCAGAACCCATGGGATGCAGCAAAAGCAGTTCGAGGAGGGAAGTTTATAGCAATACAGTCCTACCTCAAGAAACAAGAAAAATCTCAAACAACCTAACCTTACACCTAAAGCAATTAGAGAAAGAAGAAGAAAAAAACCCCCAAAGTTAGCAGAAGGAAAGAAACCATAAAGATCAGATCAGAAATAAATGAAAAAGAAATGCAGGAAACGATAGCAAAGATCAATAAAACTAAAAGCTGGTTCTTTGAGAAGATAAACAAAATTGATAAACCATTAGCCAGACTCATCAAGAAAAAAAGGGAGAAGACTCAAATCAATAGAATTAGAAATGAAAAAGAAGTGACAACTGACACTGCAGAAATACAAAGGATCATGAGATTTACTACAAGCAACTATATGCCAATAAAATGGACAATCTGGAAGAAATGGACAAATTCTTAGAAAAGCGCAACCTTCTGAGACTGAACCAGGAAGAAACAGAAAATATAAACAGACCAATCACAAGCACTGGAATTGAGACTGTGATTAAAAATCTTCCAACAAACAAAAGCCCAGGGCCAGATGGCTTCACAGGCGAATTCTATCAAACATTTAGAGACGAGCTAACACTTACCCTTCTCAAACTCTTCCAAAATTTAGCAGAGGGAGGAACACTCCCAAACTCATTCTACAAGGCCACCATCATCCTGATACCAAAACCAGACAAAGATGTCACAAAAAAAGAAAACTACAGGCCAATATCACTGATGAACATAGATGCAGAAAACCTCAACAAAATACGAGCAAACAGAATCCAACAGCACATTAAAAGGATCATACACCATGATCAAGTGGGGTTTATCCCAGGAATGCAAGGATTCGTCAGTACATGCAAATCAATCAATGTGATAAATCATATTGACAAATTGAAGGAGAAAAACCATATCATCTCAATAGATGCAGACAAAGCTTTCAACAAAATTCATCTCCCATTTATGATAACCCTCCAGAAAGTAGGCATAGAGGGAACTTACCTCAACATAATAAAGGCCATATATGACAAACTCACAGCCAACATCGTTCTCAATGGTGAAAAACTGAAACCGTTTCCTCTAAAATCAGGAACAAGACAAGGTTATCCACTCTCACCACTATTATTCAACATAGTTTTGGAAGTTTTAACCACAGCAATCAGAGAAGAAAAAGAAAAGGAATCCAAATCGGAAAAGAAGTAAAACTGTCACTGTTTGCAGATGACATGATACTATACACAGAGGATCCTAAAGAAGCTACCAGAAAACTACTAGAGCTAATAATGAATTTGGTAAAGTAGCAGGATACAAAATCAATGCACAGAAATCTCTTGCATTCCTATACACTAATGATGAAAAATTTGAAAGAGAAATTAAGGAAACGCTCCCATTTACCATTGCAACAAAAAGAATAAAATACCTAGGAATAAACCTACCTAAGGAGACAAAAGACCTGTATGCAGAAAACTATAAGACACTGATGAAAGAAATTAAAGATGATACAAACAGATGGAGAGATATACCATGTTCTTGAATTGGAAGAATCAGCATTGTGAAAATGACTATACTACCCAAAGCAATCTACAGATTCAATGCAATCCCTATTAAACTATTAATGGCATTTTTCACAGAACTAGAACAAAAAATTTCACAATTTGTATGGAAACACAAAAGCCCCCGAATAGCCAAAGCAATCTTGAGAAAGAAAAACGGAGCTGGAGGAATCAGGCTCCCGGACTTCAGACTATACTACAAAGCTGCAGTAATCAAGACAGTACGGTACTGGCACAAAAACAGAAATCTAGATCAATGGAACAGGATAGAAAGCCCAGAGATAAACCCACACACATATGGTCACCTTATGTTTGATAAAGGAAGCAAGAATATACAATGGAGAAAAGACAGCCTCTTCAATAAGTGGTGCTGGGAAAACTGGATAGCTACATGTAAAAGAATGAAATTAGGACACTCCCTAACACCACACACAAAAATAAACTCAAAATGGATGAAAGACCTAAAGGTAAGGCCAGACACTGTAAAACTCTTAGAGGAAACCATAGGTAGAACACTCTATATGACATAAATCACAGCAAGATCCTTTTTGACCCAACTCCTAGAGAAATGGAAATAAAAACAAAAATAAACAAATGGGACCTAATGAAACTTAAAAGCTTTTGCACAGCAAAGGAAACCATAAAGAAGACGAAAAGACAACCCTCAGGATGGGAAAAAATATTTGCAAATGAAGCACCTGACAAAGGATTTATCTCCAAAATATACAAGCAGCTCATGCAGCTCAATATGCAAAAAACAAACAACCCAATCCAAAATGGGCAGAAGACCTAAACAGACATTTCTCCAAAGAAGATATACAGATTGCCAACAAACACATGAAAGGATACTCAACATCGCTAATCGTTAGAGAAATGCAAATCAAAACTACAATGAGATATCACCTCACACCAGTCAGAATGGCAATTGTCAAAAAATCTACAAACAATAAATGCTAGAGAGGGTGTGGAGAAAAGGGAACCCTCTTGCACTGTTGGTGGGAATGTAAATTGATACAGCCACTGTGGAGAACAGTGTGGAGGTTCCTTAAAAAACTAAAAATAGAACTACCATACGACCCAGCAATCCCACTACAGGGCATATACCCTGAGAAAACCATAATTCAAAAAGAGTCATGTACCACAATGTTCATTGCAGCTCTATTTACAATAGCAAGGACATGGAAGCAACCTAAGTGTCCATCGACAGATGAATGGATAAAGAAGATGTGGCATATATATACAATGGAATATTACTCAGCCATAAAAAGAAACGAAATTGAGTTTTTTGTAGTGAGGTGGATGGACCTAGAGTCTGTCACACAGAGTGAAGTAAGTCAGAAAGAGTGAAACAAATACCATATGCTAACACATATATATATGGAATCTAAAAAAAAAAAAACGTTCTGAAGAACCTAGGGACAGGACAGCAATAAAGACGCAGACGTAGAGAATGGACTTGAGGACACGGGGAGGGGGAAGGATAAGCTGGGATGAAGTGAGAGAGTGGCATGGACATATATACACTACCAAATGTAAAATAGCTAGTGGGAAGCAGCCGCATAGCACAGGGAGATCAGCTCGGTGCTTTGTGACCACCTAGAGGGGTGGGATAGGGAGGGTGGGAGGGAGACGCAAGAGGGAGGAGATATGGGGATATATGTATATGTATAGCTGATTCACTTTATTATACAGCAGCAAGTAACACAAGAATATAAAGCAATTATACTGCAGTAAAGATGTTAAAAAAAAAAGTTTCAGCTATGGGGGGTGTGCAGAGAACATTCTGAAGACAGAAGAAACAAGTTACATAAAATTAGAAGTCGAAATTACCTTGTTTCTTATTTTATGCCTAGTCTCCCTCCTCCCACCTCAGCCTGTCACCTTTCTTTTTTAAATACTATTTTTGGTTTTGAGAACGCAGGCTGTGCTAACAGCCAGAAAGGTGTTAGGGCTCTTGAGCCGGTGATTTAAAAAAAAAAAAAATAAAGGAAAGAGGAAAAAAGATGTAAAAGAAAAAACAAAGATCCCGGGATAGCTAAAAGGGAGTGCCTAGACACTGAAATTTCAGATAGGGCTGTCAAAGTGGATACAAATAGGATCATCTGAGATTCTGTTTGGGAGTGGTTTTATTGTAAATACTTGTGAATATCACTTAGACTCAGGAATTGACTGACAGTAGACTTAGACTCCTAAGTTTTGGATTAAAGTCTTAACTCTGCTATTCTTCCAATTTTATAGATTAGCAAAGAATCATCCTGAGGAGAAGGTATTAACTTGAGACGGTCCGATGGAGATAAAAGAATGTAAAAAAAGTTTGAAAATGTAAAGTAATATACATTAAACTTATTACTAGACTGTTTTAGAATTCTATGACATGGACCCCAAGGATGGTAGATTAGTGGAAGTTGCTAGAAAAATCTGAGTGTTGTGAACACAAATTAGTTTACTACAGGTCCTTTCTATTACTTCCTCCTAGGCTGTGCTCCTGTGTCTGCTGGATTTATTCCCCATCCTGGAGAAAGCCCTGCACTGGAAGGGAGATGCAGCCCGACCCAGCACACACTGTGACGAGGTCCTGCAGCTGATCCTGACGCACATGGAGCCCGAGCACCGCCTTCTCCTACGCAGGACTTACGCAAGAAACCTACCGGCTTTTGTGAAGAGGTGAGCCCCAGGGCAGCTGGGCGTGGCCATACGCCTCAACTTCACTCTTTGGACTCACATTTTCTCTGTCATTTTTAGGTTGGGGATCTTAACTGTCCGGCACTTGAAGAGGCTGGAGCGAGTCATCATTGGTTATCTGGAGGTTTATGATGGACCCGAGGAGGAGGCTAGATTGAAGATATTGGAAGCCCTAAAACTTCTCATGCAGTATACTTGGCCCAGGTATGACAGCCAACAGACAGGTGTGCTAAGAGGGGCAAAACTCAGCCAATACTCCCTTCAGAACTTGCCCAGATGTACATTCAGTACAAAGTATTGAGGACGTGCCATATATTTGAATACCTCCTGTTTTTCCATACCAATTGGATTTTGAACTGTGAAAGTGGCACTGAAAAGATATAGTCAGTTCCTTCAGGTGTACATTTCTCTGGATTTATAATGCATATTAGAATTTTAAAGGCCATTTAGCAGTGCTACAGTAGACGTACTTAACTTTGTTCACCCTAATGTTTCTTAAATCTGATTGAGAATGGAGCACTCATAGCACATCACTGAACATCTGCAGTGATCAGAATACTGATCTGGGATATATTTGCTTAGCATTCCAACTCTGGCTCGAGGTAGGTGTCCCGAACAGCAAGCTGGAACCCAAACATGTTGGGTCTGCAGAAGGCTCTCTTGCATGAAATAACAATGTTTAATTCAGTGAGAGTCCAGTGCCTCAGCAACATGTGTGTGTCTCTGTTCTGAGCCGTATTCTCTCATCTCCTCATAATGTACACCCCAGTCACATTTGTAACGAGGTTGCATTTATTTGCTGACTGTCTTTCTCCTCTGCTGAACGAGAAGCTCCAGGAGGATGGAGGACTGACCCCTTTAGCACACTGAGAACTCCAGAACTTACTCACAACCTGGTATTAAGTACACAGATTTTTAAAGTGACTGGAATAGATGCATGAATGACATTGAATCAGACTAATACTGTCCAAGTAGAAGAGGTCGGCAAGCAAATGTAGAGGTCAGAAAATGAATGTCAATTATGGAGGGGCGGGGCCTGGGGAGTGGGACACAGCAAGCTGTGTGCTGAGTGATGACAGGTGAAGGGCTGAGCAGCACACAAGTTACAGGAAACCACTCGATGTTTTTTAGATCAAGATGAGGGATGCAAACTTTCCTTCTCCCAGTCACATTTCTGCCCACAAACATAGTTTACTTACATTTTCACACTACAAGTTGAATTATTTTTCAGCTTCCTTAAGGCTTTTTATTTTTTTATTGTGGTTAAAAAATACATAAAATTTACCATTTTAAAGTGTACAATTCAGTGGCATTAAGTGCATTTACAATTTTGTGTAATCATTATCATAAAAACTTTTAGAAACACTAAGTAGAAGTAAATAGACTGGGCCTAACTGGTGGTAATCTAGGATCTAGAAATATAGTGACAGAAAACTCAAACTGACAAGTCTCAAAAGCCAAGCTTATTTCCCTCACTGTATTTTTAATCTCCAGGCCTAAGACCGCATCAAAGCTAAAGAACTATGGGCCATTTCCTGTTCTCTGGTCAAAAGTATAGGCCCCTGGTAAGGAAGGTCCCAGTTCTCCCTTTCCAGGAGGGGCTGTTTCCTTACGGTAGGACCATGCTTCTGGAAGGAAACTAGGTATTCCTGGGCAGGCCAGAATGTCAGTGTGTATGGGCAGCGTGCTGTAGAAAAAAACAAGGGCCTTGAAGTTCAGAAATCTGGAGTCTGGTCTCTAGTTCTGCTTCCAGCTTGTGGTCTTAAATTTTGACTTCAGTTCCTTCATTTATGAAATGAGGGTTTTCTACTGGATGGCCTTTGAAGTCTCTTTCAGTTTTAATAACCTGATTCGGAGTCTGAACATCATTTTTCTTCTTGATTCCAGAGTTCCCTGTAGACTTGTGGTCTTACTGAAGGCTCTCTTGAAACTGATATGTGATGTAGCAACGGATTCAAGCCTCACACCCGAATCTGTTAAGAGCGCCTTGTTAGAAGAGGCCACAGACTGCCTGATTCTCCTGGACCGCTGCTCTCAAGGACAGGTGAAGGTAAGGGACAGTCTGCGACTTGGTTTCAGATAGGCTTCTTCATCCTCAGGTAATTCCTGTGATTCTAATTTACATTTACGTGCCTGACCACGTCTGTAAATGAACATGGGGGGTTCGCGTCTCTACCTCTGAGCCTTCTAGCCTTCAATGGAGTTTGATTAATACCTTATTCTTCCTTAAAAGCTATTCAGAACTGTTTAGACCAAAAGGCAAGAGGATCAGTGGATATTTCTGGAGCCAGGACAGAGAATGGGCAAAAGGATCATGATCAAGAATTTGTAAAATTTAAGTTCTGTTCTAGTGGTCTGAGTGAAAAAATAAAAAGGTTGAAATAATGGGCTATAAACCAGCAAGGAGTAATAATTTAGGTAGAATAAGTAATTCAGTTTACCAGAAATCTTTCCACTTTTTCAGAGGCAACTGTGTTTTCCACATGCTTATTTATCCACGTGGGAATTCTTCCTTTGGTCTCATATTCCGCAGAAGTTAACTTCTCAAAGCCATAGCATATAATAGCTGTGTGTCCACGTGTACATAATTTATAAATTATTGTCTCATTTCTTACCCCATTTAGAAATCTTCAATTGAAAGTTATAAGGCAGCATGAAAAGAAATTCATATCCTAAAAATATTTAGGGGTAGCATGGTTTATTCAAATTATTTCATCTTGGCTTTTTAATCTTGGCCACTTTTCAAGCCCTAGATTTAATCTGATTCACCCTGACTGGTAGTAAGCTGCTTCTTTGTGCTCCAGTAGGACATTTCCGTTTCTAAAGTTACACCTGTTCTGTGAACTGTGCCCTAGTGTCATCCGTCCTTCCCTTCTTTGAGTATGGTACCAAGAAAGAACAACCAAGGTAAAAGGAAAACACATATCAAACAAACAAACAAACAAAAAAAAACAAAGACTGTTTGGTTTGATGTTTCAGGGTCTCCTGGCTAAAATCCCCCAAAGCTGTGAAGACAATAAGGTGGGGAACTATATCCGAAGAGTGCAGCAGGTTTCTGAAGGCGCTCCCTACGATGCAACTTAAGACTTGTATTACTTTCCTGAAGAGGAAAAGATTTTCTTTCTGTTCCAGTTGTTTTAAATGGAATTATTTCAGGAAAAAGGTATATTTATATTAAACATTATAACTTAGATCTTCTTTTTCCTTCTTTCCTTTTTACTCCCATAGAAGTAGGGAAAAGAGAACATGAAAAAATTGAAGTCTGGACATTTCTAAATAAAGGGGGGAGGGGGAGGAATGCAGGGGGAGGATACCAAGGAAACGGGTGGGTAGCATTTAAAATTTAGAAATATTTACACCCACAAACTCATCTGTTATGTTTCTTGGGCTCAAGCTGTTACTTCAGCACATGTAACAATGCTATAAAAATACTCTGTTCACAATTTAGGCTTTTCTCCACTCCCTCCCAGATTTTTTGCCCCACAGAAGTAGCATAAATATTAAAAACACAAATATTGTGTTAAAAACAAGATAAAGAGCAAAACCCAGAAGTGTGTATGTGTTTAAGATAAAAAAAAGGGAAGAAGTTCAAGATGTCCAGTCCTGTTTATAAACGTCTGAAGGGAAATCACGTGGTTTTGGCCTTGGCCTCGGGCTCTGTCTCCAGCTCGTACTCTATCTCTACATATGCTTTTTTCCTCCTCCAAGGTCCTTTCAAGGGTGCTTTGCCATTGTGTTTAGTGTCAACGGCCTTTTCTTCTTCCTCACTGGAGGATTTATCATCCTGATCTTCATCACCGCTGGCGTCCAGTTTATCCATGTCCTAATATGGGGAGGGAAAAAAATGGGAAAGACACTAGATTCATTCCCCAAACTGCCTATTTAGAACTAAAGCTAGAGAATTTATCTGCTCTGTGTGACCAGAACTTCCCTTCCTCTTTTTTGTCTGAAGCCAAAGGACAGATTTTTACCCATGAACCTCACCTCAAAATCACTTATGTCACTCTCATCAACTTCATCATCTTCCACAAACTCTCTTTTTCCCACATCCTAAAATAAAATGTAACTGTTATGTTCAAGATACATAATGAAAATTTAGACATCTGGTTTTATTCTTTGATAAGTGCATCAATAACATAAACAGAATGAGAGTCTACTTACTAGGCAACCAAAATCAACTTATTTCCAAGTTTAATACTTCTGAATTTAAAACACTTTAGGGATATCAATTCTCATGCCTGATTTAAATCATTAGAGATAAAACATCCTAATTTTAAATGGTTAAAGTCAATATACAGTACAAGAACAAACAATTCTTTGCACATTCAATGAAAACTATTAAGTTCAAATATTAAAAAATAGTTTACTACTAGGAAAAGTTACACCTGTGTACCTGTGTGAGTCTATTGTGAATCTACCTGTTAAATTTGCCCTGTACCTAAAAATACTATCATTTAAGTACTTCTCCTATATTAACAGTAAAATTAAGCCCTTTGTAAATTTCAGTAGGTTCCTTAATGTTATATTCCCTCAGCTAATAAGGACCCTTCATTTGTCATCTTGCAGGAAAAATTTTAGAATGCTAATAAATAAGATCAAATTGTCAATGCATAAATAGTTTGTTGGCTGAACCTGGAGAACAAAGCAGCCACTACTGAACCAAATTAATCAAAAATGATAGGAAAAAATAATCAAATATCTATTTTGGATTAGGGAAATGAAAATGATATTCTGTCTCAGTTGCATAAAAATAGATCTCATCCCATAGATTACTGCTTGACAAAGCAAAAACACAAAGCTTACTTCTTCATCTTCTTCGTCATCTTTTTCCTCAGCAACTGAAGAGTCACTGTCTGCCTCCTGCTGTTCCAGGGCCTTGTCGAAGGCATGGATGGGGAAGTTGTAGATGTCGCCATACTAAAGAACATAAAGTGGGCCAGCTTTAACCACATTTGGATCTTATGCTTGAAGTCCACTGTCCAACAAGTGTATTATTTTCCTCAGTGATTAAACAAGGATAATTAGTAATATTACTTACTATATTATTTTCAGGCCTAGAGCCAGCAGTGTCTTTCAAAAACCCATATTTGACATTTAAATAATCAGCGATCAATACCAAACAGGCACCTTCCATGAAGGATGGATACCAGATCACTTAAAACTTAATAGTCTATAAAACCCATGGATTGGAACAAATGTAATTTTGCTGATAAAGGGGAAATAGTAAGGAAAAAGTAAATTTTATTCATGTTGTTTCTGTAAATGACATTAATTTTTCAAAAGACAATAAAAATTCATTTTAAAGAACCTTAAAAGACTAGGATGACTAGGCAGGAGGACCAACACTGTGTGGCTTTTATAGAGAGATCTGGAATTGTTGTGTTTGGGAGGAGGAGTTGGGAATAATGGCAAAAAGGAAAGGTCTCTCTACTGAAGTATCGAGGGTAACTTAAGTATTTTATGTGCTTGATCAAGGAACTAAAATGAGGAAGCCAGGGCCTATATGATATTTATTTTATTCCAGTAATAAAATCAAGGTGAAGATCTTTCTAGCATCTTTAAAAATAAAACACATTTCCCACTATTCCTACATTTCCTAGCATATTACCACCTAACAAATAAAATCTGTACCCCAGAGTTCCTAGCTTTCTCACCGTATCTTGTTTCAGTCTCTCCAGCAATTCCTTTTCGATGGCGTTGTCCAGCTGAGCAGCTATTAACGCCTTTTCCTATAAGAGAAAAAGAGCAAACCCATTTACTTCATTAGACTCATTTTTCAGCCTGTAGAAGTCGGAGAAATCAAGTTTTTATGTGAAACATGTAATCCCCTTTTCCCTCTTACTGTAATAGGAACTTCTGCCTGTCCAACCAGATATATATATATCTTTTTAAGAATTCCTATGGCTTTATGAATAGATTTTTTAAAATAGTTTGATCATTTAATTTTTTTTAAATTTATTTATTTGGTTGCACTGGGTCTTAGTTGCGGCTCGTGGGCTCCTTAGTTGCGGCACGCGTGTGGGATCTAGTTCCTGGACCAGGGATCGAAACTGGGCCCCCTGCATTGGGAACATGGAGTCTTAACCACTGCGCCACCAGGGAGGTCCCTTACGAATAGATTTCTAAATTACATTCTACAAAGCCTTTGACAGATACACAAAGCAAGTAGGTCTACATACATTTAAGTGTCTCAGAAAATTAGAAGTCCTGAAGCAGACTCCATAAATGCTGCGAAAAGGAAACAGAGACCTTCACCCATTTACGTTTTCTAAAACCATGTTAGATTCCATGTGATAGATAGAAAGTAGATCAAAAAATCTCTTCAGTGGTCTTTTGTAGGAAATGATACATGGTATCAACCTTTACACAAACAAAACATAAAAATGTAACCTCAATCTACCTTTCTTGCCAAAGACTGTGCATTAATTTGAGAGTAAAAATCATAGAGAAAGTTAGTGTCACACACTGAAGCTATGTTAGGGTGAACAATGCACAGGATCAATTACAATGCAGGGAGACTGGGAGCACACAGAGCAGTTAGAAGGTTCCTGTGATCTACGTTTTTCTCTAAAGCGGGTGCTTACACCTCAGGGGTGATCCACTGCGATGTAGCAAGCAAATATTCACAACTTTTTTGTATATTTTTTTCTTTAAGATATTAACTATTACACATTTTTATGCATACTGACATAGCTGCCTTGACTCTGTCCATAAAGGAAATAGTTGTGTGTCACATTACAGTGAGCAAGATATGCCAAGGGAAAAAATACTGCACAAAGAGTTTGAAAGTGGTGGTCTCACTCCTTTATTCAGATTATTGCAGCCTATAGCTATTTGCTTGGTTAAGTGGATTCATAGATGATATTGAGTACTTTGCAATAAGATAGGGAGTAGTTTTAAAGATGTATGCTGGTTATTTAATGGTTTAGTACTTTAAAAAGAGTTGTAGAACTTAAAGAACCATGCATTTTTCACAAAAAGAAAAATGTTCCAGATTTGTCAGCCTTTTCTAAGATGACAGATGGCTGTCAGCAGTATGTAATGTAGCAAAAGTTTTTCTGTTTTTTTTTTTTAATTTATTTAATTTATTTATTTTTGGCTGCGTTGGGCCTTCGTTGCTGCACGCGGGCTTTCTCTAGTTGTGGTGAGCGGGGGCTACTCTTCATTGCAGTGCGCGGGCTTCTCATTGCAGTGGCTTCTCTTGTTGCAGAGCACCAGCTCTAGGCACACGGGCTTCAGTAGTTGTGGTGCACAGGCTTAGTAGTTGTGGCTCGCAGGCTCTAGAGCACAGGCTCAGTAGTTGTGGCGCACGGGCTTAGTTGCTCCGCCGCATGTGGGATCTTCCCGGACCAGGGCTCGAACCCGTGTCCCCTGCATTGGCAGGCGGATTCTTAACCACTGCGCCACCAGGGAAGCCCCTGTAGCAGAAGTTTTAAAAAATAAATACACTCACTCTGTTCTTTCAAAGGAAAGACAATATTTTAACAGTGAGTTTGAAAGAATTGTTTTTCCAAAAAAAACTTGTTCTGTGGCTAGAACATTTAAAAAAGTGATTACATCTATATGTGACATTGCTGAAAACGTGTCTTCTATAAAAACTGCAATCACACACTTAAAAAATTTGGAAACGGAATTTTCTAACCCATTTAAAAATCTTCCAAATCTATTTCAGAGGGCTTCAAACTTATTTGGTAAAAATAGAAAATTTTAATTTCTTCTGAAAGATTTGCAAGAATGCCTGTTTTGACTCAGGGAGGATGAAAACTCACTAGCCAGATTTAAACAAAAATGTCTGCATAATTGGTGGTGGAGAATGAAAAATGAACAGCAAGTACTAAATGCAGGCACTCAAAAATGCCCTCCTTTCTCTCTGTCTCTGAGCTCTCTATCACTTATGACAGCCCTTAAAGGCAAATTTACACTGCTGAGAACCAAAACTTCACTTCACTACATCACAAACTTTTACTTATAATACACCTATTAGTGCAAATATACATGTATAATAACATTTACAAGTAATATATTGGGGAGCATATGTTCAAAAATTTTATTGATGGGGTGAGTGATCAAAAAAGTTTGGAGATTCAATCCCAGGTTTCGGCACCAAAAAAATAAGTTTGGAGACCAATGATATAACAGGTTTGAGATACAGAACTCTGTGACTAATGGAAACAAAAGCATCAAGATTATTAAAGCTATTCCTTGATAGGATATGACAAATGATGAGGTAAATGTCTGTTGGTGGAAGGATGGTAAGCAAAGCAAATAGCTAGAATGACTGAAAATGTGAACTTGTCAGGAAAAGCTAATTCCTGGGTCTTAAAAGCATAAGAATACTCAGCCTGAGTGAGGTCTCATGAGGTGGAGTGGCAGACTGCTCTCTGTGACAAAGGCTGGGATTTCCTGACTAGATTATCCATGGACAGCAAAATATTACCATCACTGTTCACTACTTCAGTAACAAAGCTGACACGTTTACTTCAAAGAAACAAATAATCCCAATTAATCCCTACCAGCAATTTCAGAACCCCCAAAACCCAGTTAGATGCCTAATATGACCTGAACCGACATGAGGCTCCTTAAAAAAATTTTTTAAATTCCATCTAGTGTGGATTCATCTAGTGAAACACTGTTATATTTCACTGCACAACTACTAGTGTGTTTAATGAGAATGCTCAAAACCGGCTGAGGGTAATATGTAAAACATAAGATTGGCAACATACCAGAATTCTAAATCTGACCTCAAGAATTTCAGACAAGGAGTTGTGGATCTCTATTTAAGGTATTTTTTCTGTTCTCCGTTACACACACCCCCAAAGTACCCACATTTTAACCTGCCCTGAAAGTCATAATCTTCAGATATGGAATATCAGATAGCATATGCAACTAATACTGTTGTCCATGATCTAGGGCCTGAACAGTTCACAGACAGCAGTGACTGAATCGTTCTCATGAGCCCTGACTACACAGCCCTACCCTCAATGAAAATACAGAACCTACGATTATCAGAATAAGTTACCTCTCTTCTTTTTTCCCTCCGTTCCACCTTCTTACTCAAAGGAACAAGTTTCCTCCTATGGGAAATAAAACACATGATCAGAGACCCCAAGTACATGTTCTATATGTTCCTTTAAAAAAAAAGAAGAAAAAAAAGGATTGGAATTGATTTTGTAGGGCTCAGCTAAATATAGCAAGTTACATAAAATTTTCTAGATAGTTAATGCTATAAAAAGTCAGGCATTTTTACATATATTTGACATTGTTCATATACGTGGCTGTTTTTGTTTCTTTAGGCATCCTGAAACTTCTGAGGGTGTTTACAATGCTAAAGATTAATGCTTCTGCAAGCTAAGAAAAAATAATTTTCTACAGAAGACTGACATCTCTAGCTTTCTCTGCAGGTCACAATGAATTAGGGCCTATCACTCCTTAAAGACGGCATGCAATTAATTCTGTGGATCTCATATCACTTTAAAAAATAAGTTTTCAGTGAACCCAGAGTAAAGTTCTTACACTCCATTTCACATTTTTTAGATCAGTTTCAACTCCCTAATTTTAGGATTCCCTCAGGGTTATAAAGACAGTTTTCTGAAGCTGATAATCAAGTTGTACTCTACTGTTTTTAAAATCCTGCAAAATTAAAGGGCACAACTTTAATCTGTGGTAAAGCTGCTGCTGCTTAGCATGTCATAAAAAATTACCCAAAGTTGAACTTAACAGAAAACATTATTAGAGGTTTCACAATATCTCAGCTTCATAATAAGATGCATGGAAAGGTAATTTAAAAACAAATAAATGAACGATCAGTACTTACTGTCGCTTTAGTGTAAGTTTTCGAATTCGAATTAGGTACTGGGTGATCTTGGTGAATCTCTGCTTACATTTGTGTCGAATGAAACGGGGCCAGTAAATCAGATTTTCATCTATTTGCTCCAGTGCTTTCTCATAGTTTTTATGAAGCCGGACCTGTTAAACAGAAAGGAAGCTTGAAGGGCAAGGGTAATATTAAGTCTTCACTGTTAACAACACTTATGGGGCCTAATAAGGATGGCTCCAAGAATTTAAGGTAGATGTGGTCAAGGAAGTGAGAAAAGCATGTGGCCTTTTTGCTCTTGATCAATGGTCGTCATGATTTTATGTTCTAAGTCTTACCCGTTCCCAGAGACGCCTAGGGAAAGCTGCTCGTTCTATAACCTTCATATACAAGTAGCACTGTCCTGCAGGATAAATAGTTTTATTATTATTTACGGAGAGACTAAAGAATATCCTTTTAAAAGCTGTTGAGTATTTCTCTTGGAAGTTAAAACCGAGGAGTTACCTTTCTCTTCTTTGATAGTGGCATACTGACTGTTTGCCAGGGGACAGGACGACCGATTACACAGTCCAGTCAGGCTGTATTCATTTCTGCAAAAACTCTGAGTCTTGGTTCTAGAATGAGAGGAAAAGAGCAAAGATTATAAGATGGGATGCCAAGAGGGCAACTGATGGAATCTATATCCAAGTTGAAAATCTAGACTCACCTTATTTTGAAGGAACAAAATTGCTTGTTTCCTAGTGTATCCCAGATAACCTGCAAGACAAAGTAGGAACCCATTTCAATTGCTCTTACCTAACAGATGCCATATTAATCCAAGAGAACAATACGCTAGGGCAGCACCCTGCTTTCCTGAGGAAACGAGTCTTTGAAGAATGAGAGGACAAAGAAATGCTTTGTAAAATAGTCTGATTTATTTGTTTTTTTTACACAAATAACAGATTCTTGTAGGAAAAGTAAATACAAATTAGCGATAACCATAACCTTACTGCCCAGAGATACAATTTCGTAGTATTTTAATTTGTATATTATACCAACTAGCATGCCTACATGTATATTTTAAATGATATGAGATTATATATATAGTAGTGACTTTTTTTTTTAATGTGTTCATTATGCATCGTCACACACTACTAGATTTTTGGATATACGTACCACACATACCATGATTTTATCTCATTGACAAGGAAGATCCTCTGTTGCTAGCCTCCACTAACTCATATGCTCTATATTCATTCAGCATTTATTGTACACTTAATACTTATGTAAGACACTGACATTTCAAAGTCCTGACACACAGGAGGCACTCAGGCACATGCTGAATGAAGGAAGGTACAATCCTTAAAAAGTTTTTTCTTTCTAGCTACAGAAAGAGATGTAAACAAAGCATCACAAAGCAGCAATCTAAATGCCACAGTAGAGGTGTGTAACAGCATGAGAGCCTTTGAGTGAGCTGCCTTGAGGAATTGGGAAAGGCTCTAAAGTAGTTAAAGGGAAAACCACAAAGAAGCGTTAAAGAATGGAACAACATTTTTGGAATTTTACAGGATGTGTGTTTGGCAGGGGATGGCGGGAAACAGGTAAGAGGAAATGAAACTGGAGAAGTAGGAGCTTATTCTGGTTTGTGGCTTTAAATATCATCTCCAGGTTGATGACTCCCAAACTGTCATCTCCTGGTCAGACTTCTCTTCTGAGCACCAGATTTGTATATACATGCAGCTGCTTACTTGACATCTCCACTTGAATGTCTAAAAGGCATCAAACACATTCACAGGTCCAAATGGAGCTCTCAATTCCACACCTCTCAAAAGAATACTGGGTTCCTTCCCTAGTCTTCCCCACCTCCATAAATAAAACCACCACGGAACGGTTTGTTCAAATCCAAAAATCCCTTGATTTTTCCCTTCTTCATTTCATCCATAACCAAGTCTTGCCAGTTATAATGATAAAACAGATCTCTAATTCATCCATTTCATGACCACTCCCACCTTAGTTGAAGCTACTTTCATCATGCTCTAGTCTCCTTGCTTTCATTCTTTCCCTCCTTCAAAAGCCTTTCGCACAACTAGAGACCTTTATCACAAACGTAAATCAGATGTCACTTCTCATTAAAAAAAAGGCTTAAAACACCTCCTCCAAGACTCTACATGATCTTGTCCTGCAAAGATATCCAACTTCACTCCCTACCTTTCTTCCCTTGATTTCTATAATACAGTCACACGAATGTCCTTTACTACATTCCTTCTCTCTTACCTCCAGATGTTTGTGCTTTACTGTTCTTACTGCCCAGATTGATTGCTTTTCCCTCAGCCCCCAGTGGCGGTTCCTTCTCATCTTTTAGATCTCGCCTCAGATACCTTCTATTCAGAGAAACCTTCCCTAATCAGCTCTATCCGAAGTGGTCTCTCCTCATCACTCTCTACTTCATCACCCCGATGTTTCTTTCATAGTAGTATTAGACGGTTCAACTGTATTTAATTTGTTCACGTGTTTACTGTCTCCCCCGCCAGAGCTCCAGTAAAATAGAGGTCTTTTGCCTGGCTTAATAACAACCAAATCTCCAGTAATTACTCTTGGCACACTGTAGGCGCTTGAGTATATCTCATACAAATAACTAAACGAATAAATCTAGGATGCTTCCAAAATTTTGACGCGGGCAGAGAGTGGAGCAAACGTAAAAAAAAAACAAACCTAACACAGGAAAAGCAAGCTTTAAAGTACCGTGCACGTGGTTGAAAAGGATGCTTAAATTTGGTGTCTAAGCTTCACCGTACCGTCCCCCAGGCCGCCACCCACCCCCGCCACCTCCCGAGTCCCCAGGGGACCATACGCAAAGTCCTTCCTTGCTAGGCACCAAGGACTGGATACACCGACCCTGGGGGTTGAGGTGGCGGTGTCCTGACCCCTTAACCCCGAAGGGCCCGGGTAGACACGTGAGAGCCCCAGGCTCGGAAATCAGGGCTCTGGAAGCCTCGCTTCCGGAGCCACCCGACGCTAACGGGCTAGCTGAGTAGCTGGCTTCTGAGTCTCCTAAAGCGAGCGACACACACTTCATAAAACCCGAGTGGCAGCGCAAGAGGACTCACATCATCTGACTGCATCTTGTCAGCGGTTCAGCGGGCTCAGCCTGGCCAGGGCAGGGAAGCAACCATGCTGCTTCCGGAGAATCACTTCCGGGGAGCCCAGTCTCGCCTATCGCGAGAGTTCTGAGTTCTGGAAGGGGCTTTGCGCAGCGCCCTTTGACGGTCTAACTTCCGCGCTCGCCGCCAGGTCACCGCCGCCACCGGACTGTCACCGCGCGCTCGTACCGCTTAGGTCTTGTCCCCGGCTCCCCTTGGGACTGTAAACCCGGCTAAGGGCCCGTGGGAGCCCGCGCAGGAGCCGGCGGCATTTCGAAGGGCGGAGGCCGAGAGCGCCGGGAGCGCCCCTGTCTAGCGAGCGGTTTGACGGTCCCTGAGTGTTAGCCGCCGGCCCCGCCCGCTGGGCCTTCCCTCCGCGGGGCGCGCACCGCCGCCGGCGGGGCCTCAGCTCCGGGCCGTCGGGGCTGCAGTGTTCTCGCTCCTTCGCCCAGTCTGTGGACCTCAAACTCGGGCTTTTTAGACTTAAAACCCTCGCTTCCGCACTTACCCCCCTTGTTTGGTGTGGTATTGGGTCCTGACTTTTGAAATTCCTGGGTCAGATATTTCAAAAACAGTAGATTTTTTCCCCCCCGCTTTTTCTTTTGACAGGGGAAGAAGAAAATCTTTACTAGCTCATACCGTTTTTCAAACGAAAAGCCATTTCAATACCAGTATAAGAAAGGCACAATCCCAGAATAAGGATGGCCCTTAGTTTGCATATCACATTATAAAATAATTTAGTATATCATAAATAGTATAATTTTGTTGCATGCAGATGAAAGCTAGGCATTAGAACCACCCTGTTAGCATGATTTAGCACTGGTTTGGGGAGCCAAATTTAGGTTATAAAAACCAACTTCAGTTTACTAGATGTTTTGGGGAACGTCAGTCAACCTTTAGCAAAACTGTTTCCCATTAGAAAAATGGGTGTATGCAAGGACTACAGGTATTATTGTAACTGAGAGGAACAAATGTGACTCCATATTGGATCTCCTTCTTTTACGTTCACCTTTGTATTCTCTTGCTTTTGCTACACCTTAATAACTAAAAGAATGTTGCCTGTAGCCTGAAATATGCGGGAGAGCCCATCCTCAAGGCTTTGACCTTTAAAGGTGTAACCCTTTCCTATTCATATAGAGATAAAAAGTTGCAGGGCAGAGGATAACGTTTGCCTTGTTGGAGGCTAATAGGAGCATCCTGACCTGACCTAGTGGAAGGCTGCAAGAACAATGGATTCTGGCCCCAAGAAGTTTGCAGCAATCTGCCACACCCCTTCCCCTTTTAGTGTAAAGAAAGCCTGAGTCCACTATCTTCTCCATCCGCCGGCTTTCCGAATAAAATTGCTCTTCCTTGCTTCAGTAACTCAGCTTTTGATTCATTGGCCTGCCATGCAGCGGGCAGTAGGAGCTTGGACTTGGTAACAGTATGTTAAAAGCATAGTTTACATTGCTTCCTAAAAAACCAGTGTGATGGTTCTCACTAGCCTACTGCCTTATGCAAGGCTGGTTTAGAGACCACAGGAAAGTCATACTATAAATACCTGTACCCTTTTATGTTAGTAAAATCAAGTTTAAAACTTGATTGGAAGTTTGGAAAATGTGGAAGAACTCCAGAGCTGGACGAGACTCACCACCTGGACTGCAGCACACTCCCTGAATTAAGTAGGGGAAATAGTGTATGTTTTCAGTATGATTTACTATAACACTCCGTCCCTGCTCACCACCAACAGGTGAGTCCCGTAAATAATTTTTTTTAAATTGAGGTGTAATTGACATATAACATTACATGAAATGTTATGAGTAAGATATTGGAGATTTTAATGCAAAACTGCCGTTCATGATTTTTGTGTATAGTGAGTTGACTGTAGTATTTTACTATTGTCTGTTTAAAAAAAGAAAACCTAACTTATATCCCCTTTCAACTTTATTGTATTTAATTGGTACAGATTGTGTGTGTGTGTTTTAGAATACAGACTAATTCTGATTTTTTTAAAAAATTCTACTCTCTTAGCAACTTTCAAGTTTGCAACAGTATGATTAACTATAGTCACCATGCTGATTATATGTTATAATATATCCCCATGACATATGTATATATATAATCTCCCCATGACTTAGTTATTTTATAACTGAAAGTTTGTGCCTTTTGTCCCCCTTGGAGCATTTTGCCCCCATCCCACCCCTCCCCTCTGGCCCCCACCAATCTGTTCTCTGTATGAGCTCTGTTGTTTTGTTTTGTTTTGAGATTCCATATGTAAGGGAGATCGTAGGGTATTTGTCTTTCTCTGACTTATTTAACTTAGCGTAATGCTCTCAAGGTCCATCCATGTTGTTGCAAATGGCAGGGTTTCATTTTTTTATGGCTGAGCAATACTCCATTGTACATATATACTACATTTTCTTTTTAAATTCATCCATCGATAGACACTTAGGTTGTTTCCATATCTTGGCTATTGTAAATAATACTGCAATGAATATGGGAGTGCATACATCTTTTTGAGTTAGTGTATTCATTTTCTTTGGATAAATACCCAGAAATGGAATTATGGATCACATGGTGGTTCTATTTTTAATTTTTGGAGGAGCTTCCATATTGTTCTCCACAGTGGCTGCACCAATTTACATTCCCACCAACAGTGCAAGAGGGTTCCCTTTTCTCCACATTTTCACCAACGCTTGTGTGAGTGAGAGGGTATTTCATTGTGGCTTTGATTTGCATTTCCCTGATGATTAGTGATGTTGAGCCTCTTTTCATGTACCTGTTGGCCATCTTGTGTGTCTTCTTTGGAAAAATGTCTATTCAGATCTGCCCATTTTTTAATCAGATTGTTTGTGGGTTTTATTTGCTATTGAGTTGTATGAGTTTTTTTTTTAATATATTTTGGATTTTAACCCCCTATCAAACATGATTTGCAAGTATGTTTTCCCATTTAGTAGGCTGTCTTTTCATTTTGTTGATGGTTTCCGTTGCTGTGCAGAAGCTTTTTAGTTTCGTGTAGTCTCACTTGTTAGTTCTTGCTCCTGTTGCCTTTCCTTTTGGTGTCAGATCTGAAAAATCATCGCCAAGACTGATGACAGGGAGCTTACCACCTACGTTTTCTTCTCGGAGCTTTATGGTTTTAGGTCTTACATTCAAGTCTTTAATCCATTTTGGGTTGATTTTTGTGTATGGTGTAAGATAGTCGTCCAGTTTTACTCTTTTGAATGTGGCTGTTCTGTTTTCCCAGCACTATTTATTGAAGAGATAGTCCTTTTTTCATTGTATGTTCTTCACTCTTTGTTGTAGATTGACCATATAAGCATGGATTATTTCTGGGCTTTGTATTCTGTTCCAATGATCTGTGTGTTTGTTTTCATGCCAATAACATACTATTTTTTTATTACTATAACTTCATAATATAGTTTGAAATCAGGGAGCATGATGTCTCCAGCATTGTTCTTCTTTCTCAAGATTGTTTTGGCTATTTGGGGTCTTTGTGGTTCCATACAAATTTTAGGATTGTTCTATTTCTCTGAAAAATGCCATTGGAATTTTGATAGGGATTGCACTGAATTTGTAGATTGCTTTGGGTAGTATGGACACTTTAAAAATATTAATTCTCCTAATACATAAGCACAGAATATCTTTCCATTTATTTGCATTTTCTTCAGTTTCTTTCATTAATGTCTTACAGTTTTAGTGTACAGATCTTTCACTTCCTTGGTTAAATTTATTCCTAGGTATTTTATTCTTTTTGATGCAATTGTAGATGGGATTGTTTTCTTAATTTCTCTTTTTGATAGTTCATTATTAGTGTATAGAAATGCAATAGGTTTTTGTATATTGATTTTGTATTCTGCAACTTACTGAGTTCTTTTATTTATTTATTTATTTATTTATTTATTTCTGGCTGTGTTGGGTCTTCGTTTCTGTGCTAGGGCGTTCTCCAGTTGCGGGGAGTGGGGGCCACTCTTCATCGCGGTGCGCGGGCCTCTCACTATCGTGGCCTCTCTTGTTGCGGAGCACAGGCTCCAGACGCACAGGCTCAGTAGTTGTGGCGCACGGGCTTAGTTGCTCCGTGGCATGTGGGATCTTCCCAGACCAGGGCTCGAACCCGTGTCCCCTGCATTGGCAGGCAGATTCTCAACCACTGCGCCACCAGGGAAGCCCCCTGAGTTCGTTTCTTAGTTGTAACAGTTTTTTGGTAAATAATCTTGACTTGCAACCAACCTTAGAAATGGCTCTTAACAAGTTTTCCTCCTAAAGAGTGAGGACTTCAAATGGAAATGCAGAATGTAGAAACATTCTCAAAGTGAGAAATATTTTTAAAAAAATAATTACAAGTAATACAAGAATGCAGGCTAGTTTATTTTCTAAAGCCTATTAAGTGAGAAGTAAATGTTTTCTTTCACTCCTCTCCTTCCAGAAGCCTTTAGTTAATTCATCAAATAATTTGGAGCACCTGCTATGTGCCAGATACAGTTCTAGGTGCTAGAGATGCAGCAGTGAAAAAAAAAAAGAGGATCTATGCCCTCATGGAGCTTACTTGGTAGCAAGGAGACAGATAGTAAGCAAATAAACAAATTATATGATGTGATGTCAGGCAGTGGTAATGTTATTAAAAAAATGATAAAGCTAGGTCAGTGAACAGAGGTGGAAAGGGCGATGCTCTTTTAGAATGGGTAATCAGAGAAGGATTCAGAGGAAATGATATCTAGGGAACCTCAGTGAAGTGAGGGAATAAGTCATATGAAAACGTATGAGTATCTGTTAAGGCAAATAAAGAGCAAATGCAGAGTCCCAGAGATAAGATGCTTGGAGTGATCAAGGAGTAGCACGGGGAACGTGTGGGCCAGAGGGTGGTGAGAAAAGGGGAGAGAGGAAGGACATGAGACTGGGGCCGAATTAGGCACAAGTGTAGTCAGCCTCGCCTTCACAGGAAAACAAACTGGAGGCTTTCAAAAGTCCTGACACCAGATTTCTACTTCAAAAACTTTGTCGAGACAGTTTTTTTAGTGGAGAGATATATCATGTTCAAGACTCGAATGTTTCACTATCATTAAGAAATCTGTTCTCCACTGCTTGATCTATAGATCCGGTGCCTTCTAAATCATAATCCCAATAAGATGGTTATAGACTTTGACAAGCTGATTGTGAAGTGTATATGAATGCAAAGGATCTAAAAGAAATAGAAAAAAATATGTATGTGTAGGGGTGTGCGTGTGTATACAGACATACGCACAAACACACACATAGACCAACAGAGAAAGAATGGCCAAGCAAATGGCACCAAATGTTAACAGTGGTTGAATTTAGGTAGTTAGAAGGTAGTAGGATATATTTTTAAGGTATGGTTCACAAGATTTGCAGATGGATTGGATGTGGAATGTGAGAGGAAAGCAGAGAGTCAATGATGACTCTGCCATTTGGGGTCTGAGCAGCCAGCTAGGTGACCAGAGTGTGCTGGGAAGTGTGCAGATTTGGTGGGTGGTCAGTTTTGGACTTGTTAAGTTCAAAATGCCAAATTAGATATCCAAGTGAAAATGCTGAAAAGGCAGTTAGTATACAACTCTGGATTCAGGGGAGAAATAGCACTATAGATATACATTTGGAGCTCATTTAAAACCGTGAACCTGGTGAGATCACCTTAGAGCTGTAATGTTGACATTTTTTTCTGGGGTGCTCCCTAAAATAATCTTGGAAAACTGTGTGCTCCATCACACATTATTAAACTGATACCTAGGAATTTTCATCCTAAATTTAAATAGTTAAAATTATGTAATATATGGTATATTATAAACATGGACATTTTAGAAGATTACATTTAGATTCTTGGAACCTAAATATCATAGAGATTTGAAAATCAAAATCTTTAATTAAAAAAAACCGAATAAACCCTAACAGAAATATTATATAGTTCCCCTTCTTCTTGAACAAAAATATATTCTATTTCCTCAACAGAATTTTATCCTAATGTAATATATTTTTAATCTTGAGAAGTGCTTTATTGATTATCCTATCATATT
Source organism: Balaenoptera musculus (assembly GCF_009873245.2). Taxonomy (NCBI): domain Eukaryota; kingdom Metazoa; phylum Chordata; class Mammalia; order Artiodactyla; family Balaenopteridae; genus Balaenoptera; species Balaenoptera musculus. Next base: position 26,497,380 of record NC_045805.1, on the reverse strand, counting down.
CCCTACCAGAAATATTGTTATAAATTGAAATAGTTTTTTAAAAATATCCTGTAATCTTAAAGCTCTATGTATTAAGAAAAAAACGTTATGGAATGAGTTATCATTGCAATTATTATCAGTAGAAAATTGACTAAGACACTTCTGTTAGAACTTTTCAACATGTCTCATATGTCTCTTAAATTGTATTATAGTCAGTTATATATTGCCCTCCTTTTCAATGGTTCCTGGACCATTTTTCCTCTCCACAGCCCTGTGAAACTGTTGAAAGCTTTGCTCAGCATCTCAACATCCTTTCAGCTACATATTTCTGCTCACCTTCTAGGCCTTTGGGATGCCACCTTCAAAATGTAGGCTCCTTGAGGGTATAAGTGGGCTCACCTCTCTGGCTTTCCCTTCCCTTCAGGATGTAAGCCTGGCAAGTGTTCATATTTTGTCATCTTTTCATCATATTCTGTCAGCTTTAACAATTGTTCTTGGTAGTAGGGTGGGTCAGAAATAAGTTAGACTACTTTGGAGCCTTTCTTGATAATTTTTAACAATGGTAATATCAACCACCTTCAAAGGAGATAGCTGTCCTGCTACAAAACACCTAATTGTGAGGCACGGAACAGATGAACAAGGTGAATACCATTTCCTGACAAGATATTAAAATTTATTTTAAAGATATAGTATTTGCAGCAATGTGCAATGGCACCAAGTTTTAGAAAGAGAATAGTGGAACAGAACAGAGAACCAGAAACATTTCTACTCATAGAAGGAAAGCCAATATATGACAGAGGTGGCATTGCTGATTAGTGCAGACTGGATGAATTATGAATAAGTTGTGTTGGGACAATGGGTCATTCATGTGGAAAAAGATAAAATTGGATATTGTATTATACATATAAAATTTTATTTCATAGAAGAATAAAGACCTAAATGTGAAAACAAAATATTAAAGAGAAAATAGAGGAGGATATCATTATGATCTCAATGTAGAAAAAGATTTCTTAATTAGGATACAAATAGCACAGACCATAAAGGAAAAGATTAGTAATTATGACCTTTCACAAAAATGAAAGTCTTGTGGGCATTAAAAGTCATAATAAAGGGACTTCCCTGGTGGCGCAGTGGTTAAGAATCCGCCTGCCAATGCAGGGGACACAGGTTCGATCCCTGGTCCAGGAAGATCCCACATGCCGCGGAGCAACTAAGCCTGTGCACCACAACTACTGAGACTGAGCGACACAACTACTGAGCCCATGCCCACAACTACTGAAGCCTGCACACCTATAGCCTGTGCTCTGCAACAAGAGAAGCCACTGCAATGAGAAGCCTGCGCACCACAACGAAGAGTAGCCCCTGCTCACCACAACTAGAGAAACCCCGCATGCAGCAACAAAGACCCAACACAGCCAAAAATAAAAATTAATTACTTAATTAATTTTTAAAAAGTCATAATAAAATGAAAGGAAGAAACAGACTATAAGCAATTTGAAATGTATATTATTGAAGAAGAATTAGAATCCTGAACACATGATGAATTTCTACTAATCAATAAAAAAGAGAAACATCAACAGAAAGTGGGCAAAATATGTGAATAGGTACATCACAGGAAAAGAAACACAGATGGTCAATTAACACAGGAAACGATGTGCTCATTCTAACTTATAATTGTGAAACGTGAATTACAAATATAACTAGATACCATTTTACATCAGCAGAATGTCCAAAGTACACCCCATCAATCATAAAATCACAGATGGAGAGGATAAACCAAAATTCTTATTCTGATATGATATATGCAATATACACAACTCCACTTATGAAGTATCCTCACCAAAAACCAATCTGATTTTGAATCTGATTACGTTTCATGATTTAAGTATCATTTTGCGTGAAATAGGAAGGATGTAAGAATATGTTGGATGACATCATAGCCATGTGTTGGGAAAGGTCATCAGAAAGACGTGACCCCAGGTTTGGCCTTCAAGCTGGACCCGGGCATTCAGCGGCTGCTCACTCCCTCCCCTGTCCTTGAAATGTGCCCTCCGCTTGCCTTCCCCAATCTCGAAGCTGCCCAGGGACACAGCCTGGAGACAGTCATGCAATGTTGAGACCACATGGACTGTGTACATGACCAAGGCCAGGTAATCTGCGTAAACTTGTAAGATTTGGTGGGTGGGTATGGAAATCTGCTTGTCTTACAGCCTCCGATGTAAGTTCCTTTGCTTACTGAACCTGCTGCCCACCAGTCTGGAGCGGTCTGCCTCTTTGGTTTCTCCCTTCCCTGCTTAATGGTGGCGGTGGTGCTGGGGTGGGGTGGTGATTTCACGTTTCACCCAGGAAGCTCCCTGGGAGGCTGCGAACCAACAGCGGAAGAGTGAGCCAGGAGACCAAAGAAATGGGCTGTAGGAAAGAGGGATCCACAGGGGAGATCCCAGGTGGGCCCTCCACCTCTCCGTGGGCGGGCGTGGCCGATGTGTGGGATGCCTGTGGGCCAGTGCAGGAGTACGGGGGCGCCCTGAGAACGCCGGCTGCTGCCATGCGCTGTTTCAGGAACTGTGCAGAGCGCCCTGTGACAAAGAAGGGAAACTTGTGGCTGCCACAGGGGGCTGGCCTCTACTGGGGGCAGTTCGGGCTGGACATCGATGCCCAACTAGAGGCTGAAATGAAAGTTAAAACGTTAGAGGAAGAGCTGAGGTACGGAAGGATGTGCAGTATCCACGGCTCTGCTAGCTCTGGGCTGACACACAGGCTGGGAGAGCAGGTTGGTAAGTTTAGAGACCTGAGCTTGTGACAAAACCTGGTTAGGATACTAAGAGGTGGAGTTTCTAGGAAGAAGAAAACAAAGGGGAGGATGTTGCAGTGATTGATGAGAAAAGAACAAAAAGCCTCTTGCCATCTGACTCCTAATACAAAGGGAAACTTTAAATAACAATTACCCCAAAGCCTAGGAGAAAACTTACATTTTTTTCTCTGTCCCTTGTGGTTGTAAACCTTACCATGTTTTAAAAATGTAAACACCCCAGGAGTTAAACAAAACATTGCCCATAGATACTTAAAAAAAGGGGATGGGTGAGTGGGTGGAGGGCTTTTTCATAAAAGTTCTTTTGCCAAAATCGATTTGTAAAAGAACTAAGGTTTCGTTTTGCTTTTTTTTTTTTTTTTTACAAAGCTAGTAGAAACAATAAGGATGAAAAAAAATCAGTGTATATAAAAAGTAGAATGTGTGTTTCTGGTAAAAGAAGGGTGAGATGCACTTCTGGTAAAGAAAATAAAATGTGTTTTGTTTTGTTTTTAGATAAAAAAAGTTGCACAATGTAAAAGCTGAGAATTATGTTTTATTGGAGGGCATTAGTGAGGAACTGTTGCAAAGAGGTAAGGGAGGAGCCTAAATATAGGAGTCTTTGCAACAAACAAACAAACCAAAACAAACACAAAAACTATGTAGTCAAACCTCAAAAGATTACTGCTAATCACAAAAACAGACATCTCAAGTTAATGATTTTAGTGCTTTTCTATGTATGGGAAGATGCAAGCGTCTGGGTTCACTGAAATTTTCCCACTGATACGCACTTAAGTATCTAGGGCCAGTATCCTGTTTTCCTCCATCCTGAGTTCCCCTCAGGGTGCACCATCAGGGGTGACTGTGGTAGCTGATGGCCTGATAGTGGGGAACATTTGTAGTTTACTGGAATGTCAGGCATCTTTTTGTCCACAGATATAAAGGACATGTTTTAAATTAAAAAGATAATAATTTTGTCCTAAAATAAAATTATTATTTCAAAATTTAAAAAAAGACGAAACCTAATGAGATATAAAAAGTTACAAAATGTTTATGGAAATCACAAAAGATTTGTAAAATCACAAGTTTTGTAAAAATCAAAAGATTTGTGAAGGAAAAACCTTTAAAAAATTTATTTGTGGTCAAGCTAAGATTAAACTAAATTATTTAAATTTAAGAAAAAATGTCAAAAGTGCATGGTACAAAATTAAAATTTGGTTTTCTATCTGTTAAAAGAATAAAATTTTCTTAGATTATTACTCTGCTTTTTAAAAAATTGTGAACAAAGGTTTTTCTTTACCTTTAATATAGTCTGCCTAGAATACAAAGATTTTGTGTTTAAAAAATTTTTATCAGCTCTTTAACCATGGCTATTTTAAAGTCTTTTATCATTTACAGACAGTTATTGTTTTACTGTGATGCTTTTACAAAGGTGTTTCTACAAAACAAAGGTACTTCACCTTCAAAGAGATTTATAAAAAAAAAAAGCTCCAACAAGTACACATTTCTGATAACTAAGATCAACTTGCCTTCACGTGGGAAAGACAATAATAAACCTTTCAAGTGCTTCCCCCAGGTTACCTACACAGGTTACCCATATGTCTTGGGATGGTAACCCAAGACCTGCCCCTGATCTCCTTCCTCACATTAGTAAAACAGGCCAGTTACATTAATGATATAATATTAACACGTGAAGACTTGCCTCTGTTGCAGGACACTTTGTAGGCTTTGCTGAAACATATGGGGAAAAAAAAAAAGATGGACAGTGAACCTGGGGAAAATTAAAGCTCCAGACACCATATAAGGTTCTGAAAGTCATTTGGTCAGATAAGATGCAAGTTATCCCCAACATGGTTTTTGGTAAAATACAAGACTATACAACTCCTAAAAATGTAAAAGAATATAAGCCTTTGTAGGGGGTTGGGGGTTTTAGAGAACTTTTATTCCCCGCCTGCCACAATGCCTCCAACCTTTATGCCACCTGGTAAAAAAAAGGACATGTGTGCAACTGGGGGTCAGAGCAGTAAGCCACCTTTAAAAAATAAAAAATACTAGTAAAACAGATTAAAGCTCTGGACATCTCCCAAGCAGGACTACATTTGAGTTAGATGTGTCTGTGAATCCACAAGGTCTGGGTCAGCTACTATGACAGAGATGACAAAAGAAGAAAATGCCCCTAAGATTTTGGTCCCAACTCTGAAATGGGACAGAACCCCAACCTAGAATCCTATAACCAGTAAAAATATGGAATGAAGGAGAAATCAAGACATGCTCAGATGAAAAACTAAGAGAATTTGTCGCTGGTAAATGTATCCTAAAAGAATGGGTAAAGGAAGTTCTCTAAACAGAAATGATCAACATTGGAATATCAGGAGGGAAGAAAGAATGTGGTAAGAAAAATTATGGATAAATACAGTAGGTTTTGCTTCTCTTCTTGAATGTTCTAAATTATGTTTGACAGTTAAAGCAAAAGTTATAACATTGTTTAATGTGGTTCTAAATGTATGTAGAGGAAGTACTTAAGACAATTATGTTATAAATGGTGAAGGGTAAAGAAATGTAAAGGGAAATAAAGCAAACCTAAATGTGTATGCACCAAACAAAAGAGCTGCTCAATATATACAGCAAAAACTGATAGAACTGAAAGAAGAAATAGACAAATGCACAATTTTAGCTGAACACTTCAATAATTGATAGAACAACTAGACAGAAAAGCAGCAAGCATATAGAAGACCTCAACAACACCATGAACCAATGGGATCTAATCAACATTTATAAATTACTCCATTCAACAATAGAATGCATTCTTTTCAAGTGTACATGGAACATATACCAAGATAGACCATATCCTGAGCCATAAAACAAACCTCAACAAATTTAAAAAGAATTGAAATCATACAGAGTATGTCATCTGCCTACAATGGAATCAGACTAGAAATTAATAACTGGAAGAATAACAGGAAATTTTCCAAACACGTGGAAAGTAAATAATATATTTATAAATAATCAGTGTAGTCCCAAGGGAAATCAACGCATACATTGAACTGAATGAAAATTAAAAATACAACATCTCAAAATTTGTGGGACACAGCTAATGCAGTGCTGAGAGAAAAATTTATGGCATTAAATGCAAATACATTAGGAAAGAGGAAAAGTACCAATAATCTAAGCTTCTGACTCAAGAACCAAGAGAAAGAAGAGCAAAATCAACCGCAAGCAAGCAGAAGGGAGGAATAATAAAGATAGGGACAGAAATCATTGAAATTGAAAACAGGAAAATAGAGAAAATCAGTGAAACAAAGAGCTGGTGCTTTGAAAAGATTAATTGACAAACTTGTAGAGACTGACAAATTTAAAAAGAGAAAAGACATAAATTTCCAATATCAGGAATGGAACAGGGGATATCACTAAAAATATCAAATGGATAATAAGGGAATACTATGAACAAATTTACACACATACATCTGACAATTGTGATGAAATGAAACAATCCCTTGAAAAACACAAACTACTACGATTTCCTGAATATGAAACAGTGAAAAGTGAGCCATGCAAATGCCTGGGGAACGACCATTCTAAGCATTTGAACAAGCAAATCCAAAGGGGCTGAGTTTGGGCATGCTTGGTGTGTCTGAGGAACAGCAAGGGGGCAGTGTGAGTTGAAAGCAATGAGTGAGCTGGAGAATACTGGGAAAGAAAATTGGAGAAGTAGCCAAAAGCCAGATGGTATAAGACCTTATAGTTCATGACTTTATTTTACATGGCTGTTTTTGAGTGGAATATGGACATGATCTGATTTGTGATTTTTTTTTAATAATTTTTTTTTTTTGAAATTCACGGTCTTTTATTTATTTATTTATTTATGACTGTGTTGGGTCTTCGTTTCTGTGCGAGGGCTTTCTCTAGTTGTGGCAAGTGGGGACCAACCTTCATCGCGGTGCGCGGGCCTCCCACCATCGCGGCCTTTCTTGTTGTGGAGCACAGGCTCCAGACGCGCAGGCTCAGTAACTGTGACTCACGGGCCCAGTTGCTCCGTGGCATGTGGGATCTTCCCAGACCAGGGCTCGAACCCGTGTCCCCTGCATTGGCAGGCAGATTCTCAACCACTGCACCACCAGGGAAGCCCTGATTTGTGATTTGAAAGGATCACTCTGGCTGTCATGTGGAGGCAAGTGTGAAAGCAGGGAGCTGTTGGGAAGGTATTACAGTAGTCAAGATGACATGATGTTGACCATCTTTTCATATGCTGATCTGCCATCTATATATTTTCCTTGGTGATGTGTCCAGGTCTTTTGCCTGTTTTTTAATTGGGTTGTTTGCTTTCTTATTGTTGAGTGTTAAGAGTTCTTTGTATATTTTGGATAACCGGACTCTATCATATATAACTTTTGCAAATATTTTCTCCTAGTCTGGACTTGTCTCATTCTCTTGACCTTTATTATCTTTTAATGTCCATGGGGCTGGTAGTGATAGCCCCTCTTTTATTTCTGATATTAGTAATTTGTGTCTTCTCGCTTTTTTACTGGTTAGCCTAGGTAAAGGTTTGTCAATTTTATTGATCTTTTCAAAGAACCAGCTTTTGGTTTCATTGATTTTCTGCTAATTCCATGCTTTCAATTTCATTGATTTCTGCTCTAATTTTTATTATTTCTTCTCTTCTGCTTACTTTGAATTTAATTTGCTCCTCTTTCTTTAGTTTCCTACAGTGGAAGCTTAGCATATTGATTTTAGATGTTTTCTTTTCTAACATTCAATGATATAATTCAGTGTTACAATTTTCCCTCTAAGCTCTGCTTCCACTGCATCCCACAAATTTTGATAGGTTATATTTTCATTTTCATTTGGTTCGAAATAGTTTGATTTCTCTGGAGAATTTTTCTTTGACCCATGTGTTATTTAGAAGTGTGTCGTTTTATCTTCAAATATCTGGGGATGTTCCAAAATATTGCCAAGTATTTTAGAATATTTCTGTTACTGATTTAATTGGTTTAATTCTGTTGTGGTCTAAGACCATATTTTGTATGATGTCTATTCTTTGAAATATGTTAAGGTGTGTTTTGTGGCCCCGTATACCTGTCTTTTGATGTACATATGTATGCATGTTTTCTAGGCATGTACCTTGGAGTAAAATTGTGGATCACAAAGCAAGTACATATTTGACTCTAGTAAATACTGATAGACAAGTTTTCCAAAGTGGCTGTAACAATTACATTCCACTAAGAGTGCACAAGAGTTCCATGTGTTCCACAGCTTTGCCTTTGCTCTGTATTATCAGTTTTAAAATCTGTAGCCATTTTGGTGGGTGTGTAGTAGTATACCATTGTTGTGTTAAGTTGCATTTCCCTGATGGTTAACGAAGTTAAGCATCTTTTCACGTACTCATTGGCTATTTGGATTCCTCTTTGGTGAAGTGCTGTGTGTCTTTGGTCCCTTCCCTCCCCCTTTCTATTGGATTGTGTTTTCCTTATTGCACTGTAGATGTTCTTGCTTTATTCTGAATATGAATTCTTTGTTTGATAAATCGATTGCAGATTTCTTCACCTACTCCCTGGATTGTTTCCAGTTCTTTTAATAGTGTCTTTTGATGAACAGTATTTCTTACCTTTTTAAAAAAAATTTTATTTATTTATTTATTTATTTATGGCTGTGTTGGGTCTTCGTTTCTGTGCGAGGGCTTTCTCTAGTTGCGGCGAGCAGGGGCCACTCTTCATCGCAGTGCGCGGGCCTCTCACTATCGTGGCCTCTCTTGTTGTGGAGCACAGGCTCCAGACGCGCAGGCTCAGTAGTTGTGGCTCACGGGCCTAGTTGCTCCGCGGCATGTGGCATCTTCCCAGACCAGGGCTCGAACCTGTGTCCCCTGCATTGGCAGGCAGATTCTCAACCGCTGCGCCACCAGGGAAGCCCCAGTATTTCTTACTTTTAATGACATCCAGTTTATCAGTCTTTCCCTTTGTGTTTGGTGTTTTCTAGAAGTTGATATCATTATTAGCAACCTGCTTTTGCAGAGAAGTTAACTGAGGTGCTTGGCACTGGAGCTCTCAGGACCTGGAGGAGAGTGGGGCAGGCCTGTGGCAGCAATCACTGACAGGTTCCTGCAAGTGTGCCCAGCATGTGCATGACTCTGAGGGTCAATACCTCCTCAAATTTTGATCCCTAGGCGCCTCACCTCAGTCCCGGCCCTCCCAAGGTCTTGAAAGACCTCCCTAGGTTTATCACTTCCTGTCTACACTAGGCCAAAATAATTTTAATTGGGTTCTCTGAATTTGGAATTCAGTAGCTAAAAGTCAGTTTTCCTTCTCCAGTGAAATAGAGCTAAATGATCATCCTGCTCAGCCCACCAAACACTGGCAGCTGATTAAAGGTACCCAGGCCTCTGCTTTGCTTAAAAGGTTCTCAATTTTCCTGAATAGGTGACTTTGAAGGGGCTCCACTCTTAGAGTTTGAGAAGCAGAAGAAAGAGGGTCTCAGGAGCCTCCCAGGACCTTGAGAGGGTTGCGCGCCCCGGGCTGGCAAGTGAGGGGCGGGCGGGTGTTTCCCCAGAACCGAGGTGCCGCAGGCTTTTAAAGGGGCATCCATGAAAACCCGGATCCAGGATCGCTGGGCCTGGACGCGCCGAGGGTTATCCCCTTTCCCAAATCTCCTCTCCGAGTCTTCGCCTGAGCTCCGGCCGGGCGCAAACTGAAAGTGAAAAACCGCGGGGCTGCAGCCTGCCGTGGGAGCCTACTTCTCCGTGACGAGGTGAGTGTGAACCTCTGGGTCTCTCCTGGCTTGAGCAGTGGCTTGGTGGGAGCAGAGGCTCGGTGCCGAGAAACGAAAAGAGACTTGGCTGACGCGCGCGGGAGCTGGGACGCTGCCCACCGGACTCACAGCCGTAGGAAACCTCTTTGTGCCCAGACGGGAGTGTGTGTCGGAGGAAGGCGGAGCAGTGTGCTGAGAAGGAATCCAAGTCTGCTTTGGGAAGCCTTGGGCAGTGCTTTCCAGGGACACTGCCTGAGATGCAAACCCATCTGGCTGCTGAAAAGCACAGGTGGGAGGCAGGTGATGAGAAGGGGCCTCGGCGGGAGCCCCGGGAAGCGCGCGGGTTCCCGTCGCCTCCACCCCCACCCCCCTCCCAAGGAAGGTTTTCGCGTACCTCCCCGTCTGCCACGATCTTCCCAGCCCCACCAATTCCAGAACCTAACTCCGCCTCTGTGCTTTGTGAACGGCTTCCTTCTTCCCCGCGTCTTGACTGAGAATCACTTGTTGCTAAATTTGTGTGCTGAAGTAGGAGCGATTCTGGCTGTCGAGCTGTAGAGATCATTGCCTGTTTAACGGAGAAGATGCTCCGCGAGAGTCCCCGGCACTGCAGGCTTTGCTTATCATATGCAAGCCATTTCTTAAGTATTTTTGCACCTGATTAGCCCTCAGGACTCAGCTAGTGTAATGGATAAAAAGAACATTGGTGTGATTTCAAGACATTTTGGGGGGATCTTTTAACCCTTCTTTAATATACAGCAAATGCCACGCAAAATGACTGTTTTGCTCCAGCAGGCCCCAACTGTCACAGCGCCCTGCGATAGTCGGGGAGAGTAGTATGCATGTCGTGACTTGGATTGTTCATTTCATTTGAGGGCTGCTTGTAATTTTGAATCTGGCAAGTTGGTCTTCAGGACCTCAATCTCCTTATACATCTTTCCTTCTCTGAAGATGAGACACCCTAGAGAAGCTCATGACCACTGGTGGGCTCGTTAGTGATGTCACTCTACAACTAGGGCATTGTTTCTCCTGCCTGTTCCACGTGGTCTCCCAACGGGGACTCTTAAGTGGGTCCTGGCTATTATCTGCATTGAATAAGCAGCCCAGGTATTTGCACAATAAAGGGGCAGAGCCAGCAATCTAGCCTCAGTGTTAGAACTTTCTTCCTCTCCTGCCTGTAAGCCAGAGGCAATGTCCTAGCATCCGAGGATCATTTACGTCTGCCCCATTTTTGAAATTGCTGTCCTGACTCTTCATTTGCTGCCTTCCTGCTAGATGGCAGTGTGTAGCAGTGAATTTAAATATACAGTCTCAGCTGTTACTGTTCTGTGGCTCAGCTTAAATTCTTTTTATCTTAAAACAGCATTTTTGAAAAAAATTCACACTAGGGTTAAAGTTAGGAAATAAAGAAAATGAACATACTGTTTGGACAAACAATGATGTGATTCATATATGTGTAATTATTGCTCAGTTTGCAGACGTTTCCAACCCATATTTAAATGCTCTCTAAATTTGGAATGTAGAGAGTTGATTTCAGTAAGAAATCTAGTACCTAATTCAATTACCAGCATTCTACAATAAACATTTGTAATAGGGTTCTTGACCATGAGTTTTTAAAAATTAAAAAAAAATAAGTTTATCTTTATTTACAGTATTTTTCAGATATTTATTTACTTGAGAATAAAATTTGAGTTTTCAGAAGTTAATGTTGAATTACTCAAAAGGAGAATAAAGATCAAGTAATCCTAAAACTTGTCACATAGAAATATTTCTTGTTTTATATATTTCCAGAAATCTTTAGTTTGTGATGACTCGGATTGTCTTGATTACTATCTCTTTACTTGATTAATTTTTCTTTTATGTGGTGCTCTTGGGCACTATTCATGGGATCAGAGAGCTTAATTTTGGGATGCAACCTCAGAAGATCATCTGGTCCAGCCCTTCGTCTTTAGGCATCTGAAACATTAGCCAGATTTTGTCATTGTTAATCGGTTCCTCACTCATGATTACATGAATGATCAAAGCGGTTGAGGGACTTTAATTCACAACTTTTTGCCAGGAAGGAAAATTGTTACTGAGTAACCAGTAAGCCCTTGTTGGAGAAAGAACAGTTAAAAAGAACACCTTCCAAGGAAAAAGAGGAGAAAGAAAGTCCTATTCTCGAGGCGCTGGTTCAGCTCTTAGTGTGATGCAGAGTTTTCCCAGTCTTGGACCCCCTCCTCCATTTAAAAAACCTATTTTTTTGGAATGCTTTTATTTGGGTCTTTATATCAGTGTTTTTATTTAGTTGTCTGTCTGGGTTTGTTTTTATCTAGTTTCTACATTAAGTAGACCCACTAAGTGAGATTGTATAAATACTGTATAATTTGAGTGCTTCAGTATGTGTCTGGAATTTAAGAATTTAAGAATGGCATCACCTTCAGTTCTGCAATAGAAAAGTAAAGGTGCTGGTGCTACAACTTCCTTCCCCCCGTTAATCACCCCCGTTAATCACCAGTCTTGATTCACGAGGCTGTCAGTATCCCTTTCTCTCTCATTATTCTCTATTTGTTTCTCCTGCAATGTGTGCTTGGTCCAAGAGGATCACCTTCGCAGATAGAAATCTGCAAGCCAGAGCACTCTTTACTTAAAAATAAATACTCAGCAAAATATGAAGTCTATTAAAAAAGGATGAGGAACAGATTAACACAGATAAATGTTAATAAAGAAAACTGGATGAAAGCGTAAACTGTGGAACCATCACACCATGCTCATCAGGCCAAGGGACAGTCTTCTGATAATTAACAACACTGGTCAACTTTTTTTTTGTTTGCATTAGTCAACTTTTTAATGTTCAACAGTTGTTTTATATGTACCCAATAAAGCAGCTTTAAAGAGTTTCCTAAAACCCCCCAGCATTCTCCCCACTGCTGTGATAGAAACAAGCACAAGGTATGGATCTAGATCTCCTGACTTGGTACTGGGGAGGAGTAACCCTTCCCAAAGCAGGTAGCCTTGAACGTCCAGGAGAATGGCTATGGTAGTGAAAGAGGTATGGGTGTTGTAGGTAGGGGCCAGAGCACAGAACAGGAAGCTCTATCCCAGGAACAGCCAGAACAAAGGGTATGTGTGGTAGAAGCTAGAGAAGTAGGGTGGGGTCCAGGGAGTCTTGTTTTCTAAACTGATGAATTTGGTCTTTATCTTGAATTCTTTGGGAAGCCATTGATGGATTTTAATCAGAGGAGAGATATCCAATCTACATTCCAACAATATCTCTACAGCTGAATGGCGGATGCTAGCGGGTCAGACTGGTAGAAATCCCAGTTATCAAGCTTTTGAAGTCACCAAGTAGGAATGGATGAGGAGTGTCGGTGAGGACAAGCAGAGTTGAAGAGAGTTAGTTAAAAATTGCCTGGAGAGTTGTCCGGAGGGCCTTAGGCCTTCCCATCTGCCTGCCTTGTCATCAGTCTTTCCCAGGACAGCACCCCACTTAAAGGGACGCTCTGAGGGTTTACCCATCATAAAATGAAAACAGGTTGGGAGAGCCAACTTATTTGAAAATGGCACTTTGGTGTGAATAATTTAAGTTTGGTAGTTAGATACATTCCTTTGAAAGGCTCTCCCTGGTATACCCTTAAACTCAGTTAAGACAGTCGCTCATTAACCTAAATGACTCACCAATCACTAGAGGAGAGATGATCCAAGGAGGCTTCCCAGAGCTCCCCGGTGTGTGGCACCTAGGGTTGGCTTCTCATCTTACACTCAGGGACACAGCGCAGAAATCTTCTTCGTCCCATTTCCGAGACCCTTCACCTGCGCCTTGGGCCGCCCCGTGAGGCTGACATTGAAGCTGCCATCCTCAGGCTGCTAGTTCACTTTCAGATGTTCAGTCTCTCTTCTGTCCATTTTAATTCAAGTTAAAGCGGACAGCGCTGAAATTATTTTGGAGTGAAAGTGTTGCTGGTTTTGATGGAATAGCCCTTGCAGGAGTGTGAGGTGGTCACGCTCAGCTCCAGACCCCTCTCTGGGCAGCAGATGGCCGGCCCCAGGCCGTGCACACAGCCGTACGATGCATTTCAGAGCTCAGTGCTTGGGTCAAGAGGGTCGGTTAGTAAGTCCATTTCAGATGTTATCTACATGGTTGTCTGAACAAACACACACTACTCCAGCCTGGGAAGGAGTGTTCTGGGGCACTCTCTTGGAGGACTCTGAGATTCACCCTGGGGGCAATGATGAAACAGAAGGGAGCTTTCTTCTTGGGGACCCATTGGAGTCCCATTGTATTGGAGCTTGTTGGCCTTCACGGTGCTCTCTGCAAGCCCATCTGTCCCACCAGCCGGGGAACTGCTTCCTTGATGACAAACTCCCAGGTAATTAATGCCATACGTATATTAGATTGATGTGCCCCAAGGCCTGGTTGATTGCTGCCTGCTCTAAATCATAATACCATCTACACTAGCTGATTCTATTCTTTAGTGGTGGGTATTTACCCACAGCTCAGTCCTTGAGACCATACTATGTACTTCTGGTTTGGGGAATATAACCTAAATTGAGATTCTTTGGATGGAAGGGAATTTGTAACCTTAAATTCTTCTGTCATAATTTGTACAGCCATGTAAAGACTTAAAAAGGCTCGAGGACAGGTCTGAGCCATGTACTAGCTGTAAAAATATCCCAAACTGTGTCCTCACACACTCTTTCCATCTTTTGGTTTCCTTTATTCCTGACTCTTTTGTACTCTTCACAAGCTGTCACTATTTTCCCCTTCTCTTTCTTTTCCACTGATCTTGGAGTCAGGTGACCTGATTTCTAGACCCATGTCATCTTTAAAAACTATGATCTTGGGTAAATCACTTCAACTTACCAAGGATCGGTTTCCTTATTTGTGGGAACCGAGCATAATAATAATGGCCGTACCTACATTACAAAGTGGTTAATGGATAAGATTAAGTGGAGTGATATATTGAAAAATCTTTTGAAAATGATTTAGCTTTATATCCATTTAAAGTGGTAATATTATTTCATTACCTAATCTGGGTTACATTAATTGTAGTTATAGTAAATTGCTTTTGCATATAAAATGAAAAATAGATAATCTTTCTGTTATAAAAGGGAAAGAAATAATGAGAGTTAACATTTATTCTTTACTGTGAAGAAACTGGGGCTTAGAAAGATTTAGCAACTTGTCCAAATGTATATTACATATAAATGACAGCTAGGATTGGTGCCCAAATGTGCTAGCTCCCTGTTTTATGTGATTAATAGCTACTAGCATCTACTGAGTAGAAGGAAAGGCGCTTTTCGAGTTCTTTTGGAATTTGATACTTTTTTCCCTGGTACATCATCTGACAGAGAGCTATTGTACACAGGTTTTTTTCTGTGATTTAGGCAGACAAGCTGTGAGTGTTAGTATTATCTGGTGGGAACTTTATAGCCTTTGTGTTAACAAAATATAAAAAGAATGTGTGAACTTCAGAGTCTGACTAGTTTCTGGTTGTATTACTCATCAAAGTTATAGTTTTGGGCAAGTTACTTTACTTCCTTCAAATTCAGTTTTCTTACCCTTAAAAACGAGGCTAAAAATTGCTACTTCATGAGTTGTTGGGAGGACTGAATGAGCTCATGCATGCTGAGTACTTAAGAAAGGACGTAATAGGTCACTCAGCAAATATTCGTGATCTCTTTTTCTTTGGCAAAGTATCTCCTCCTTGTGAAGTACCAGTTGATCTGTCAGTATCATACTTTATATGAATTCAACTTCATTTTCCACTTAAAGCTATGATAAAAATTATAAAAATATTTAAACATGAGGATAGCAAACATTTCTTGGATATTTATTATGTGTCAGGCTCTGAAATAAGTGTTTCGCCAGTTTTATCTCATAGAATTCTCACAGTAACTCTCTGATTAGGCACCTTATTATCTACGTTTTGGGAATTGAATCAAGGAGAGGCTGGGGAGTTGAGATTTGAATCCTGGCAGGCTGACTCTAGAGCCCGTTCTCTTAGACGCTGTGGATTGCGGGACTTCCGTGGATGAAAGCAGAAAAATGCGCTTTTGGCTGTTTCTGAGACCAAGAGTTATTTTGTTTCTGAGGAGAAGAAATAGACTAGACCTAAAAGTTAATTAAGGTAGATGCATGAGAGGGGAGCATACCTTTAAGACCAAGACATTTAACCAGAATTCTACATCATTTTTATATTTCTCATTGTATCTTCAATTCTGTATCTGAGAGGTGTACAGTCAGATCTTAGGATCAGCCCTTGGAGCACTCCCTTCCTCTGGAATGTTGATCCTTGCTTTCCTCTGAACTCCACAGGGTCATTTGCTCAAGACATTTGACTTCAGAGAACCCCGGGAATAAGAGGCATTCTATGGGACTATTTAGCGCATTTAAAAAACTTTTGGAAAAGATCATCCATTTCAGTTGGATGGAAATCTTATTTCAAGATGTCCAGAGAACCATACTGCCCATATAACCCACTGCTTTAGTGCACTTGCCATAAAAGACTAAACAAATAAATCAGTAATCTGAATTCCTTATGTTGTAGCTGAAGTTGTTTTCCTTGGGGGGGAACTGGGGTCAGTTGATCATTTCCATTTCTAATCAATGCCTGAAACTTTAATTTGTTTTTTCCCTAATTTTTACGGGAGTGGGTGGACAGTCCTGGTTATTTCTGCTCCACTTCTCTGCTGTTTTGAAACTTAGATAGAAGGAAATGACTACATGTCAATGACTTTTGGAATTCAAGTCTGATGGCAGGGAAAATTAAGTGGAAGCATCATTTTAGTCTCGGGACCTGATTGTCGATCTCTCACTCTCCTGTAATGGACTTTCTGACCTTGGGCAAGTCACTTCATCTCTCTGGTCCTGGTTTCCTCATCTGTGAGTGAGGTATTAGGTCTAAATGATCTCAAAGGCTCCTTTTAGTTTTAAAGCTTTGGGTTTCTACACAGTAACCGTACAAGACTACATTTATGAAATCTTCTGCACTATGGCTAAAATATTGTTCATTTGTTACAGATTTTTTTTGATGCCTTCTGGTTTAAAGAACCTCCAGCTGCTCTGATGATCGCTTAAGAAGACTGCATGCTGCCCCCTTTCAATGCCAAGCCAGGCCCACTCAGAAGCTCAGTTCTCAGTCCTTCATGGAGACCAGGTCCCAGCAGGAATGGCAGTGGAGGAAATTGGCACCCAGATGGTTCCTCCACGTGAAGTTGTCTTGGGCTGCGGGCCAACTCGAGAACACCTGGTGACCAGGCTAGCCCTCTGCCAGTCACCCAGGGCAGGGCAGCATGGTGCGGATTCGGAGGAGGAAGCTTCTGGCATCTTGCCTGTGCGTCACGGCTACTGTCTTTCTGCTCGTCACACTCCAGGTACCAAGAATTTGGGTTATGCAGTGTTGATTCCTGGGCCTTTGCCACCCACCCCGTTCTCTCCAAGTACTTTACTTTTTGCATCATCTCTCAGGATCAGGATTTTCTATGTAAAGCAAGGAAAATACTTTCTTTTTTAACAGACGAAACTGAGGTTTAGTGAGCGGATGTGTCAGGTTTAGTGAGTGGATGTGTCAGGTAGAAACAAAATCAGTGAGTTAGGGGATCAGTTTGCGACTCTTGCAGGGTACTGGTTTTAGAGTAGCAGAAGGTAGAGTTCTGTCTGTCTTATTGGGTCAGAATTGGATGGCTTCCTCCAAGTCATGATCCCTTCTGAAAGATGCCATTCTTCTTTTGTTTTGTTTTGTTTTGTTTTCTTATTTTGGCCCTGCTGTGTGGCTTGCAGGATCTTAGTTTTCTGACCAGGGATTGAACCCCCACCCTCGGCAGGAAAAACACAGAGTCCTAACCACAGGACCGCCAGGAAATTCCCTTCTGTTTTTTTAAAAATTAATTTTAATTAATTAATTAATTATTTTGGCTGCGTTGGGTCTTCGTTGCTGTGTGTGGGCTTCTCATTGCGGTGGCTTCTCTCATTGTGAAGCACGGGCTCTAGGCGCACGGGCTTCAGTAGTTGCAGCACGCGGGCTCAATAGTTGTGGTGCGTGGGCTTAGCTGCTCCGCAGCGTGTGGGATCTTCCCGGAGCAGGGCTCGAACCCGTGTCCCCTGCATTGGAAGATGGATTCTTAACCACTGCGCCACCAGGGAAGTCCCCAAAAGATGCCATTCTTGAAGAAGTAGTGACTATTCTGAGGACAAGCTAGTCGCTCTGCAGGACACACACATCTGCATTAATAAATTTGTCTGTAGTAGGGTGAGTGACCTGAAACGTTTCTTCAGTCCCCCCCATTTATTTCATTTAGTTGGTTATTCTCAACTTCATTTGCTGATTTCAAAGTAAAATAAAAGTTTCACAGTGATAGTAAAAGTAGAAATACGAGTTGAGATATTTTTAGCACCCACTCAAGTACCAGCTGTCCATTTCAAAATCCAAGAGGACTTTTCAAGATTATTTGTGGATGTGAGTAGTTCAGATGTGGAGCTGATGGAGACAGAAGTGTTCTCTGGGCGTGTTATTCTGGAGGGCTTCCCTTCTCCTCGCTTAGCACTGAATGAGCTTATGCTTATCAAAGGACTTTGGCAGATAGTACTGCACTGTACTTCCACCACCTTCCACTGCCAGGTTGGGATCCTGGTCAGAGGAAACCCCTGGCTCCCTGCTTGTCTGTCTTGGAGGTGGGTATCCAGGACCTGCTTGAACTGGAGGGGCTGGAGTTTTCTGCTTCAGAAATCTCTCTCCTTAAAGCAATCCCTATTATTCGTTTTTTTTTTTTATTTAAAAAAAATTTTTAGGCCACGCCCTGCGGCGTGTAGGACCATAGTTCCCCGACCAGGGAACAAACCTGTGCCCCCTGCATTGGGAGCGTGGAGTCTTAACCACTGGACTGCCAGGGAAGTCCCAGTCCCTATTATTTGGATATGACCTTATACCTCACATAGTAGACTTTGATCAGAAATGTGGAGCAAAATTTGTCTTTGAAGTTATAAACATGGCTTTGTAAACGTGTTTCTTTCAAGTTGCTGGTTGTATATTTGCAGGAAAGGTTGGGTGAAAAGAGTGTTTGTAGCTACAGGTCAACTCCATTCCATCAAGCTATTGGGGAATAGCCACATTATTATGTTATCATAAAGAGGCTTAGAAAGTTATTGGCAAGGGCTTTTAGTTTTCAGTGATGGTTTTACTGTTCTAATGATGACTTTGGTGTCACAAGTGATCTGTGCTTTTTTTTTTAAAGCTAATAGAATTCTTTCTTCCATTTGGAATACTATGTGGCATTCGCTGAGTGGCTCTTAATAGCTTTTTGGCCTTGGATCCCTCAGAGAATCCAGTGAACATTATAGACCCTCCCCAGGGAGTTACAGACTCTGTATCACCTCAGTGGGCAGGGCCCTTTTCTGACACCAAAGGTAGCAAATACATAAAGAAGGCACCACCACTGGCTGCTGAGAGTGGGGTCTGCGGGCCACACAGGTAGTGCCCTCTGTTGACAAGTGGACCAGTTAATACGTGAAAATATGCCTTCTTTTACCGGCTTTATTTGTTGTATAGTGTGACTACTAATGTTTTGTTATATATGAAACAGACCAGCCCCTACTTTATACTGCTCTCTCTAACATATTTTTGTAATGCCATGTCAATACCAAACCTTAAAGTTTGATGAAAAGGCAGCACTTTTGGAGAACTACTGCCCCTCTGATTTCACTCAGTCTACCCTGCCCTTCAGATTAATGTGATTGATGACCTAGCTCTCCAGGACCCAGACTCTCTTGAAATAAATTAAAAAACATGGTTTTAAGTGAGAAGGAGCCCAGTACTTATGCCATCTCTATGCCATAGTGGATATTATTAGAAATATAAAATCCATGTTATGACTCCTTTAATTGTACTAAAAGGAAACCAATTGGTAATTTATAACTTATTTTCCCCAGAGTGTAATCTCCAGCAATAGCCAGATAATAACCCTGACTCTCACAGGTTTCATTAAGAGACACAACCACTTCTGGATTCTGTATTTGCCTATGAAATGGAGGAGAGATGTATCTGTTGCGTGTTTAGTGGAATGCAGCATCCTTGTTGGTAGATATTTTGGAGGCTGTGTCCCTACCCTAATCCCTGGAAACTGTGATATGTTACTTTACTTGGCAAAAGGGACTTTGTAAATAGATGGGATTATAGGGACACACCTTGAGGTGAGGAGATAGCCCTGAATTATCTGTGCAGGCCCAGTGTAATCTCATGAGTCCTTAAAAGAGAAGACTCTTTCCTGGCTGTGGTCACAGAGAGATACGATAACAGGAGAAGGGTCAGAGACGTGCAATGTTGCTGGTTTTGAAGATGGAGGAAGGGGGCCATGAGCCAAGAACTGTGGGTGCCTCTAAAAGAAAAGCTAGAAAACAAATTCCCCACCAGAGTTTCCTGAAAAATGGCATAGCCCTGCCAACACCTTGATTTTAGCCCAGTGAGACCATTTCAGACTTCTGACCTCCAGAATCGTATGATAATAAATTTGCATCATTTTAAGTTGCTCAGTTTGTGATAATTTGTTATGGTAGCAATAGAAAACTAATAAGAAGCTAAATCATCAAGATGCATGGGAGATGTACAGAAGGAAATTAAACAGTCTGACACTGGTAATAATCGTCATCTCTTTTAGGTAGTGGTTGAGCTGGGAAAATTTGAAGGGAAGAAGTTTAAAAATTCTAATTTGAAAGACGGACATGCACAAATGGAAGAAGAGCCTATGCGTCTCCATCCATTCCTTAAGAGAGAAGGACTGACCCTGAATAGGAAAAAAACATTGGCAGCTGATAGCTACCCCATCATGCTCTGGTGGTCCCCACTGACTGGGGAAAATGGAAGGCTAGGCCAGTGCGGGGCAGACACTTGTTTCTTCACCATCAACCGGACCTACCTCCATCATCACAGGACCAAAGCCTTCCTCTTCTATGGTAAGTAGGGCTTTTGCCTTTCTCCCTTAGCTTGCTGACATCCTACTTCAACACTGAGTTACTGCCTTTCTCCCAAGGAAGAGATGGTGGGCTCCCCTTGAAAGCACTTGGCACGCCCGATTTCCTCTGCACTTGCTCTGTGGAAGGCCTGAGCATTGAGCAAATACAATAAATCAGTGAGCTGGACCAACAGAGGGGTGGTTGGCTGGGCCACTTGGTATTTATGGGGGGGAAGACCTAGTTCTTTTCACCTTTTCACAGTTGGGTATTGTGCTTACTGAATTTGTTATTTAGGAATTGGCTATTGATTATACTGCTGATATTAATTCAGAATGTCATCTGTGATAATGGCCAGGAGATTTTGATTACCATAACAGATGTTTAATTGGACATAAGCTCAGCACAGTATGATTTCATTACTCAGAAATAAAAATAAAAAGATTGTTCAGCATCAGCTTTCAAGAGCAAGTTGGTATTCATCACTTCCCGAGGCTGATTATATGTCATGCTGGCATTGAAGGGCAGCCAGACCCAGCCAGGTGGAGGTAGCAAGATGCCAGCAGCTGTTAGAAATATGGAGCTCCTGGGTGCTGAGTGGTAGGGGCACGGGGGAACACAGATTAGCAAGCTTGACCAAAGATAGGCAAGGTTAATAACTAAGGTTAGGAAGTCAGTGAAAGGACATCTGCTTTAGAGTGTGGTATGAATATGTGTGTGTGTGTGTAGTGCTGGCTTTGGAGTGGCAGGACTGAGACTGGGCTGTAGGGCTGAGTCATCCTCAGTGATCTGCCCAACAACAACTTAAATAAAGCAGAAAATGGGCTCGGCAGGAATCAGGTGGTGTGTGTGCCCCACAGTTGGTCAGGGCTGCAGAGCAATGGGCACTCATGCCTGGTAGAGGCGAGGAGGCAGGGAATTCCAGGCACTCACACATCCAGATGTGGTGGAGTCCAGAGCCTCCAAAGGCCTGCAGGTGTCCCCATGCGCTTGCTTTCCTCCTCTGCTCTTAGAGGGGCATCAGTGAAGGTCTGAGGAGTGAGGGCTGTTTGTCCAGGGCCAGGCTGGTGGCTGATTTTTTCTGAGGGGCGAACAACCCTCTGAATAGTGTCAGATGCTTATTTTGAACATCACTGGATTTCAGGTCCCACTGAAGGTGTAATGTAACATATGGAATTGCATCCTGATACCTTTTTCTAAAATCCAAAGAATTCTGAATTCTGAAACACATAAATCTCTGAGAGTTTGGATAAGGGACTATAATCCTCTAGTGGTGTTTTGAGATGAAGCAACATTAAATGTATGAGTTTAATTTCCCAAATTTTACCAGGAGCCCCTAGACATACTTCAGTTAGACACAAAAATATATAGATAATGGAATGGGTACTTACGTACTTACTACATAGCTTAAGAAATAAAATATTACAAGTAAAATTGAAAGCCTCTATGAGCCCCTCACTGACCCTATCCCATTTCCTTCCTCCTACCGGGAGGGAATCATGATCCTGAAGTTGGGGTGTGTGTGTGTGTGTGTGTGTGTGTGTGTGTGTGTGTGTGTGTGTGTGTCTGTGTTTAAACAACATATAGTATTTTTTTGTATGTTTTAAAAATTACATAAATAGTATGATATGTTAACCTTCTCTCTCTGTAACTTACTTTTTTTTTACATGGTTTTTGAGGTTTATTAATGTTGGGTCCTTGTAGCTCCAGTTCACCCATTTTACTGTCGTATAGAATTCCGTTGTATTTATACATCAGACTTCATTTAACCATTTTCCTGTTGTTGGACATTTAGGTTGTTTTAAAAAAACTTGCTTATGACCAAAAAATGCCCCAATAAACAATCCATGTACATGTGTGAGATTTCATGAGGATTCATACCTAGCAGTGGAATTATTTGGTATGAATTTACATTTATGAATTTCCAGACCAATATCCAGAGTGGTTGTATCACAGTCACTATCTTTTAAACATTTAAAAATTTTTGTCTTTTTCACATTGTACAAACCCTTAGATTCTCTTTATTCACTGGTCCATTTCTACAACAAATACATCCAAAATACTATATAATAAAATTATTTACAACATTTCCAAATGAGAAGATTCCTTTTGCCCCACTACTGCTATTCACACACAGTACTTCCACAGCACCATACATTATTAGAAGATCTAAAAATGCTCACCCTGTACTCTAGGCTGCTTAGGAAATGTGAAAACTAATAACATAATCGCATTTAGCTCCTCTCAATACATGGCAACAGTATAGAAACCTTGAACTTCATCTTGCAACACCAAAAGGGTTCAACAACTCTGCTTTCCCCATTGCACTTTATGAAACAGGTTGCAGGGACCAGGAAAAGGACCACATTATTAAAATAACTGTACAGAAATGGATTTTAAAAAGTCACAGCTCAAAATTGCTTTTTGTAAACGTCACACACATTTACAAATATCAAGTCGTCGTCCAGCTTGTTTACTTGGATTTTCTTCGCTTGGATTGCACTGCACTGGTTATGTCTTTTTTTTTTTTTTTTTTTAAGTATTTGTTTTTTATTTATTTATTTTTGGCTGTGTTGGGTTTTCGTTTCTGCGCGAGGGCTTTCTCTAGTTGTGGCAAGCGGGGGCCACTCTTCATCGCGGTGCGCGGGCCTCTCACTGTCGCGGCCTCTCTTGTTGCGGAGCACAGGCTCCAGACGCGCAGGCTCAGTAGTTGTGGCGCACGGGCCCAGTTGCTCCGCAGCATGTGGAATCTTCCCAGACCAGGACTCGAACCCGTGTCCCCTGCATTGGCAGGCAGACTCTCAACCACTGCGCCACCAGGGAAGCCCACTGGTTATGTCTTAGTCAGGCTGGAGGCTGAAGCAGGCCGAGAGGATGGCTTACGATGTCCATTTTCCACACTTTCAGAAGCCACAGCTGGCTCTTCAGTTCGGGAGTTTCTTTGGCTTGGAGTTTTGGACTTTTCAGTTATCTCTTTGGGCTCACTGCTTTGTCTAGAGACTATGGCAGCATTTGCCTCGAGTTCTGGTCTGGGAACAGACCCCTGCAGTGCTGTGGCTGGAGTTTCCTTTGGGACTAAACTCTGTGAAGGGGCTGGTGGCCGCTTTGAAAATTCTGGCAGTTTAGGGCCTGAGTTGTCCAAGTTAATTCCTTGTTCTCTAGGCAATGGTGCTCATCAGCCTCCTCCAGACCAGGTGGGCGAGTACCTGGGGTGTTTAGATCCTGCTGACTATTTTTCTTCTTCCGAGGGGGTTTCTTCTTCTTCAGTTTTTTTGCATTGGTATTATTTTGCTTATTGTTTACCCCAAAATGGCCTGCAGAGATATCACTCTGCAGTAAGTTGACCAACAATGGGCTTGTTAGCGTGACATCCTTACTGACTGGGAAGCCTCATTCTGACCACAGGACATCTGATTTCCATTGGGTGCTCCACTGAAAGGTGCATTGAAAGGCATCCCATGGCCTGAGAAGTGGTTTCCCGAGACACTGTTTCCCAGCATGGCCTGCACGGCGGCGGAGCGGGGGACCATGTTTCTTTGTTGCATGCTGACGTCAAGCATCATCTGAGACAAGCTGACATCATTATTTGCTGTAGTAGCAGGATTGCCATGCTGCTGGGCCATATGTGGGCTGGGCCCTGGTGGCCTCAAGGCCTGCCCTTGAATCCCCATAGCCTGAGATGGACTGTAGTTCATGGGCCCTTGCTGGGGCAGCATCTGTCCTGACATCTGTCCCATAAACTGCACCATGTTTCCTTGCATGTTTGGAGTTGGTCTTCTCGTTATCTGTGCTGGTCCCTACATGACATTAGATTGGTTCTGAATGTTAAACTGTTGCTTATTCCCCTGCATCTGATTGGTCATAATCTGCTCTATCATTGGGTTCTGTTGAAGCAAAACTTGCCCCTGAGGCCCCATCATCTGGTTATGTGGCGCCATCATTTGTGAGCCCTGCTGGGGAAGCATCTGCTTGGGTGGGGTCATCCTCTGGGGCGAGGGCCCAAGATTTTGGCTCTGAGGATCCACCGTCATCTGACCCTGCTGGATAATAAGCTGGGCCCTTGAAAGGATCATAGGGTTCTGAGGGTTCAGGGTTCCTTGTTGCTGGACCTTCTGGCCCTGGGAGGGCAAGATCTGCTGGTGCATGCTCATCAGCTGAGATGGTGGGCCCTGCTGGGGTTGGCCTTGCATGTTGCCCAGGTTCACCTGAGGAACCCCAGAACTACCAGTCTGTTGGCTGTTCATGTTGCCATGAATTGCCTTGGGGCTGGGCTGCATCATATTTGGTGGCCCGTGGGACACCTGCATCTGGTTTTGAGGAGGACCAGCTCCTTGACCACCTGCATGCTGGACATTTTGATTTGCTTGCAGCTGAGGGGCTCCTGAATTCCCAGGGGTAGTTGTTGTGGTCGAAGGCACCTGACCGTGCATAAAGTTCGGATTGGCCTGTCCTGTTGAGAAGCCAGGTGGGAGCTGTTTAGGCATTCCTGGACCACCTGCCATGGGAAATCCCACCTCCATCCTAACTGAATTTCCAGCTCCCATGAGTCCATTCATTCTCACATCTTGGCTTTGGTTCTGAGCCAAAGCCAGGTTGATAGCACCTTCCCCTTCAGTCTGAACGGAGAGAATTCCCAGATCCCGAAGCTGCTGGTTGTTGCCCTGAGCCAGGGTCCGTAGCCGCTCCGCTGCTTCCCGGGAGATGTTGAATGTCACGTGCACCCTGTTCCAGGCCTCTACCTTCTGTACCTTTAGCTTGCTGGATTCCATGTGTAACAAATCGGGCACTTTCTCCAGTATTGTGTCCAGTTTCCATTTGAAGTCTTTATCATCTGTATTTCCTTTGAAGGCCACAAAGATCGTGGAATCCTCCAAAATACTATCACTTCTTGAGTCATCGTCTTCTAGCCCAGAGTCAAAATCCATCTCTGAGTCCTCCACTGTTGATGAACACAAGGGAGTATAGATGTCTTCTAAGTTTGGAAGGTCATCCAAAACCATGGTGAATATTATTCCAGAAGCATATGCCAAGTGGACAATAAAAAACCAAAATGTCTTCCTTAATTTTTATCATTTATCCAGGTCATCTTCTAAGTGCAAACAAGCTGGCATTTTTAGGGCCTGTATTTTAAGGTAGCAGCCAAATAAAAATTCTGAGCCCAGCCCCAGCCCTCCCGGGCGGGCCTCGTAGCACCGGCCCGGGCCGAGCGTCCCCGCGGCCCTCCATATATCCGTCCGTCCATCCTCGCGTGCGCCCATCTGTCCGGCCGTCGGCGCCCAGCTGCCAGCAGCCCGACCAGGCTGGGCCTCAAGGACCCGGCGGGGAGGGGGATGGGCCGGACCGGGCCGGGGCTAAACATTTAAAACTTTTTAACGTGTTATACATGCACATAGAGCTCCTGTATTTTCAAGTAACACACTTAGATTGTGACTTCTTGGTTTTTCACTTTTAGGCATTACATATTGAGCCTTACTATGGAAGATGAGTATTTAACTCTCCTCCCTCACCCCTGCTCCCCCCCACTCATTTCTCAGCCCCGTATTCTTCCCCAGAAGTTATATCATCATTTTAGGTAGATTAGCATCCAGTTTTTACATCGTCATGTAGTCACAGTGAGCCACGATTTAAGATACTAAGATGTCTTTTCCTGCACAAATTGTTTTTCCTGTAGTGGCACCAGATATTCTTTTCTATTTTTAAAAGTTTATTTATTTTATTTATTTACTTTTGGCCGCGTTGGGTCTTCCTTGCTGAGCGCGGGCTTTCTCTAGTTGTGGCGAGCGGGGGCTACTCTTCGTTGTGGTGCACAGGCTTCTCATTGCAGTGGCTTCTCTTGTTGCAGAGCACGGGCTCTAGTGCACGGGCTTCAGTAGTTGTGGCTTGCGGGCTCAGTAGTTGTGGCTCACAGGCTCTAGAGCGCAGGCTCAGTAGTTGTGGCGCATGGGCTTAGTTGCTCCGTGGCATGTGGGATCCTTCTGGAGCAGGGCTCGAACCCGTGTCCCCTGCATTGGCAGGCAGATTATTAACCACTGTGCCACCAGGGAAGCCCCCAGATATTCTTAAAGAAATGTCCCCCAGAGATCCCTGACATGTCCAGTTAGAGCCGTCATCCTTTCTGCCTGGTGCCCAGGTGCTGTCCTGGCTGCCCATCAGTCTGGGGATTCCTTGTACTTCACTCGTGTGTTGGATTTTTTGTTTCTGTTATGCCTTATCTTCCTCTTTCGTGGTTTGTGTCTTTTTTTTTTTTTTTTTTGGCTATGCGGGATCTTAGTTCCCCAACCAGGGATAGAACCCGTGCCCCCAGCAGTGGAAGTGCAGAGTCTTAACCACTGGACCGCCAGGGAAGTCCCGGTTTGTGTCTTTATTTCAGTGTGTCCTAAGAAAGGTTCACAGAAGGTAAGTTTTTAAAAACTTTGTATGTGGGAACATGTGCTTACTTTACCTTTACTTTCACTGATGGTTTGGCTTAGCATAGAATTCTAAGTTGGAAATTCTTTTCTTTCTGAATTTTTAAGACATTTTCCCACTGTATTCTAGCTTCCAGTGTTATTGCTGAGGAATTCAGAGCTATTTTGATTTCCTGTCCTTTGTGTGTGGTGTGCTTTTTTGTTCCCTTCTCCCTTCTGCAGAAAAATATAGAACCTTCGCTTTTTCACCAGTTTGGAAATTCAGTGATGATTGCTTTCGTGTTTGTCTATTTCCTTCTATTGAGATGCGCAGTCAAATATCTGGTTGCCGGGAAGCCTACAAAGCAGTATTTACTTGGTGACTTTTTTAGGACTCACAGACCTGCAGAGCATGCACTTAATTTTATCTGCACACTTAAGACCCGATTCTTCTCTCAGGGATGGACTTGCCTCCAACCAAAATCCCAGGAGACTGATGTGTCAACCAGGATGCTTCTGGTTTGCTTTTCATATCTCAGATTTTGTCACTGTCCAGCTCCCAAAACTGTCAGTGACTCCACTGAGAACTGAATATATGCCATTTTTATTGCCCTGCCACTTAAGGCTCTGTGTAATGACTCAGGCCTGCCTTCTAAGCTTAACTCCTGTGATTATATCAGCTAAACTTATGTTCAAAAATCAAACTGGAAGAGTCAGCATTTTAGGCATATGCCACAGATGTTCCTGACGTAGCACCATTGTTCATTCAATTTCTATGTCCTGGAGTGTTTTTTTAATTTGTCCTGTCAAAATAATCTACTGAACACTACCGTTTGTTTGGCAATGTGGAGGAATAATACAGTTTTTGATGTCAAATAGTATAATCTTGAGACACAGATATTACCTAACTGTCATGCAGTGCTAAAGGGTGTATATACCATAAGAGAAATGTCGACAAGTCTTGTGGGATTTCAGAGAAGGGAGAGAGCACATATGATTGGAGGGATCAAGAAAGGCTTCATAAGATCTCCTTCATAAAATAGGGGAAATTTGAAGTAGGCCTTGAAGTATAATGGAATTGGATTATGTTGGGATTGGAGGACATTTCGGTATGAAGAACAGCATGAATGGGGACATGGAGGTAGAAAATTATGGGTAATATCTGAGGTTGCAGCAAGGAGATTGGTTGGCTACAGCATAATTTTATGTAAGAGAGATTAAGATCGAAGGATATATTGGAACCAGAGCATGGAGAATCTTGAACTTTGGCTTAAGATTTTGCATCAAATTAGAGGATGGTGTTAGGGAGCAAGTGAAAGTTGAATGACCTTTTAAAAACCAACTCAAATTTAACACCTATGAATGCTTTCTGATTCCCCTCCATTGGATGTAGCCTCTCTTCTCTAAATGTCCATAGGCATTTTATATCTCTTTTATGTCATTTAATTGAGCATCTAGTAATACAATGTGCCGGGCACAATGCCAATGATGAGGAATAAAGAAGATAAATAAGGTAACTATGGCATTTGGTTTTGTCCTATATCATCTTCTCTTCCATGTTAGAGTGTAAAGTTCTTGATGACAGGGCAACATCACTTCATCTTTGTACTTCCCCTCTCCCCTATACGAGCATAGTGCCTTGTACATGCTAGGCACTCAGGAAGTAGTCACAGATACTTAGAGCCCTAAAGGAGCTGGGAGTCTAACCTCCTCTTTGTCGAGGTGAGGAGTCTGAGGCTCAGGAAGGTTAAGGATGTGCCACGATTACACAGGGGTTAGCAGCAGCGTTGGACGGAGAACCAAGGTGCACTGACGCCTGATCCTGTGCTCCTTCTCCCTGCATGTACACTCCTGACTATAATAAAACCTGGATATTTGGATTTTGGAATTGCTCACAGTGTATGGTTTGTAACAAACCCAGTTAGAAATTCAGTTCTTTAATAAGGTCTATTGAGCGAAATAGAGTGAATACAATACACTTTTCTGTCTGAGGGTTCCATATTCTAATTAAGTAGGTCACTTACAACTGCAAATGGGACTCTGGTACAGCAAGATTGCAAAAGAAAAGGCAGGAAAATGATTCAGGTGTCAAAGGCTGACCTAATTAACAGAAATGGAAACTCAAAGGATTATGTGATCTTGAGGCTTTTGTGAACCAGAATTTTTTTTTTTTTAGATTTTATTGAAGTATAGTGGATTTACAACATTGTGTTATTTTCTTCTGTACAGCAAAGTGACTCAGTTATGTATATATTCTTTTCATATTCTTTTCGGTTATGGTTTGTTAGAGGCTATTGAATATAGTTCCCTGTGCTATAGAGTAGTACCTTGTTGTTTATCTAGAACCAGGAATATTTTTGACTTTGTTTGCTTCCTTTATAGCTTCCTTTCTTTTTTTTCTTTCTAGAGATGATTCATTTACTTAATATAAACACATATCTGGAAGTAATAGTTAAAGACCTTCACGGTGAAATACAGTGAATTCTGTGTCTGGTTTGAGTCATTTGAGAAATGTGAGGCTTCAGCTATATCAGCAATTCTCTGAAACAAAAATTAAGCAGTCACAAGTGAATAATTTTTTTAAAAACAAAAGTCCTTAGAGTTAGAGAATTTAGTCTTAGAAACCATCACTGTAGTGATTTCAAAACACAACTCTGCATTTTAAAACAGTTCTCTTGAAACCTGTCTGTCATGAGAGAGAGGTTGGAGTGCCTTTGATGAGAATGAGGGTAGTTAGGGTCAGGAACTGCTTTTGTTTTGGGTGAGCTTCTAAATAGAACTTTTAGTAAATACAGGTACATGGACAGAAAGAGAAAAGTAGGCTACTGAAAAGTTTAACTTCCTCAGGAAAGTGGATATTAGCCTTGTTGAAGTCTGGAGGTTACAAACAGGAAGAATGTGGGACTGGTCTTCCTCAAAGGAAGACTACAATCCATCTCTCCGGGACTGGATCCTGAGTGATTGGTGGGGCCCTCGGACCTTCATTCCAGGTGCAGTCTTCTTGCTCCCCGCCTCCACGGATTTCAAAATATTTATATCTATTCTTTTTCATATTCTTTTCCATTATGGTGTATTACAGGATATTGAATATAGTTCCCTGTGCTAGACAGTGGGACCTTGTTGTTTATGTATTTTGTATATAGTAGTGTGTATCTGCTAATCTCAAACTGCTAATTTATCCCTCCCCCAACCCCTTGCCCTGTGGTAATCATAAGTTTGTTTCTGTGTCTGTGAGTCTGTTTCTGTTTTGTAAATAAGTTCATTTGTATCATATTTCAGATTCCACATATAAGTGATATCATATGATATTTGTCTTTTTCTGACCTTACTTCACTTATCAATAGTATGATGATCTCTAGATCCATCCATGTTGCTGCAAATGGCATTTAATGGCTGAGTAGTATTCCATTGTATATATGTATCACCTCTTCCTCTTCCATTCCTCTGTAGATGGACATTCAGGTTCCTTCCATGTCTTGGCTATTGTAAATAGTGCCGCTGCGAACACTGGGGTGCATGTATCTTTTCGAATTAGAGTTTTCTCTGGATATACGCCCAAGAGTGG
This sequence comes from Balaenoptera musculus, assembly GCF_009873245.2. Lineage (NCBI taxonomy): Eukaryota > Metazoa > Chordata > Mammalia > Artiodactyla > Balaenopteridae > Balaenoptera > Balaenoptera musculus. Next base: position 26,467,003 of record NC_045805.1, on the reverse strand, counting down.
GATTGCAGGATCATATGGTAACTCTATTTTTAGTTTTTTAAGGAACCTACATACTGTTTTCCACAGTGGCTGCACCAATTTACATTCCCACCCACAGTGTAGGAGGGTTCCCTTTTCCCCGCACCCTCTCCAGCATTTATTATTTGTGGACTTTTTAAAGATGGCCATTCTGACCAGTGTGAGGTGGTACCTCATTGTAGTTTTGATTTGCATTTCTCTAATAATTAGCGAAGTTGAGCATCTTTTCATGTGCCTGTTGGCCATCTTTATGTCTTCTTTGGAGAAATGTCTATTTAGGTCTTTTGCCCATTTTTTGATTGGGTTGTTTGGTTTTTTGTTACTGAGTTGTATGAGCTGTTTGTATGTTTTGGAAATTAAACCCTTGTCAGTCACATCATTTGCAAATATTTTCTCCCATTCTGAGGGTTGTCTTTTTGTCTTGTTTATGGTTTCCTTTGCTGTGCAAAAGCTTATAAGTTTGGTTAGGTTCCATTTGTTTATTTTCACTTTTATTTCTATTGCCTTGGGAGACTGACCTAAGAAAACATTGCTACGATTTATGTCAGAGAATGTTTTGCCTATGTTCTCTTCTAGGAGTTTTATGGTGTCATGTCTTATATTTAAGTCTTTAAGCCACTTTGAGTTTATTTTTGCAAACACACATTCTTTATTTATGTTTCTTACTGTCCCTTTAAGACCTCACTCAGGGGGTTAATTTTCACCATCCTCTAACTGGAAGCTTTGGCAGAGCCCCAGCTTTTGTTCTCACTCTCAGGGAATGGACAATTTTATGGTCACTTTCAGTTGCAAACACAGTTTCAAACTTAGTAAATGGAGCGTTCAGCCCCATGCCATGCCTAGGGTTACATATTTTTGCATCCCCAGCTTGGACCTCTCTCACGCCGCTGCAGGCCTGCGGTCCTTCTTCTGCAGTGCAGTCTTTCCTCTCTCTACACTCTGCTTGCCTCCTTCTTCCTCCCTCATCTGCTGCTTTCTGGAGACTGGCAGAGTTGCTATGAGGAAAGGGAGGAGAGTTAAGGAGACTGGACATTTCTTACTTGGCCGTGTGGCTTTATGTCCTGTGAACTCAGCAGCTGGTTCGATCTGATGGCCTTGAGTGGGTCTGGTGGATGATTAAAGTATACTTTTTCTATTCTGGGGCATTTTCATGGCATTTGGAGTTTCCCTGCTGGAACCCTGGCTTTTCCAGTGTCCTTTCCCGGAGAGCCGCCTCTCTGCTCCAGGTAGTCACGTGGGACCGCTTCCCAGCTCCTGGTACCCGCAACACATCCAGCTTCTTTCTGCTGAGCTCTCTATGTCCGCCTAGGGCTCTTTGTTTTAGGAGGACCCAAGACTCGCCACTCTCTCTCACCCCTTTCTGTATTCTTGACCTTGCTGAGGAATTCAAGAGTCGTAGAACAAGCTCTCCTTCATTCCTTCTGTGAATTCTGCAAGTGGGGGCTTCTGTCTCACAATTACTTTGAGTCTTGATATCTGTCCTGTCAGTTGCATCCCAACATTCAGTGATACAACGTCTCTGCACAGTCACAATTTGCCAGGTCCCTTGCCATGTGTTGGAGAAGCACAGAAAACAAACAAGTACAGTTTGGTAAGACTGTATCACAGTTGATATGGTAACAACCTTGATAGACTTCCTTATACGGCTGTCCCTGGTCATCTTGACTGTACTGAGTGTCCCTGACACTTCATGAGTGACACATCTGTGAACTGTTCTCGGGGTAATTTCTGCCAATCTCACCCACTGTGAGTTGATTCTTACTAGTAGTTTTTTTCTGGAGGTTGACTTTCGTGGGCCCTGTGCATTGAATGCAGATAGTAGGTAATTGCTTTTGCCAGCTTAAGACTTACTTGGGAGATGGCAAGAAAATGGACTTACTTGAACTGTGTGGACAGCAACAAAGTTGAACGTGAAAAAGAAGGTCATAACTAAGTGATAGATCATATATGATATACAATAAATGTATAGAGATGTAAATGTGTATTTATCTATCTACATATATACATTTTTGCTGTAATCAAACCCCTTACTTTAAATAAGAGGCACAAACTGCTATGTTTAAAATAAATAAGCTACAAGGCTATATCGTACGGCACAGAGAACATAGCCAATATTTTATAATAACTACAAATGGAATATAATCTATAAATTTGTGAATCACTATGTTGTATACCTGAAACTAATATAATATTGTAAACCAACTATATCTCAATTTAAAAAATGCAAACAAATAAACTTTATTTTTGTTTAAGCAAATAATTATCGCATAATACTTTACAGAAGGTAAAGCCATTCTCAGAGCTCTGCTCAGACTCCGGCAGTGACCGCCCATCTCGTTAAAATTCCAGGTCCTCACCGTGGCCTCCGACTCTGCAGGCTCTGCCCCTCTCCTGGTCTGTCTCTTACCCTCAGTCTGTCTCCCTGGCTCACTCCTCTCTCCTCCGGGCCGCTTGCTGTCCCTCAAACAGGGAAAGCCCGTTCTAGCCTCAGAACCTTTCATTTGCCTTCCTCCACCTGGGATGCGCTGCCCCGGGTTATTCCTCCCCACCGACTGGTTCTCTGCAGGAGTGATGTTTTCTCAGAGAGACCTGTTTCCTCACCTTCTTTCCAAAATAGGGCTCCCCTCCCACATGGCTCTCTGATGGCGTGGACCCTTGCCTGGCTTTATTTCTTTTCATAGCACTTATTAACCCCCCGAAGTTCTCTTACTATTTTGGGACCAGTTACCTGTTGTGTCCCATGTTGGAATCTAAGTCAGGAGAACGGGGACTTCGTTGGGTTCACTGCTGTTGCCCCACTGCTTGGAACAGTGCCCGACACGTAGCCAGGCTTCAGGCAACACTGTCGAATGGATGACTCAGGAGGTGAAGCCGGCCTGATCCTCACATGGAGTCGGGGAGGAAATGAGAACATGGGTATTATCATCTTCACTGGGTCTTAAGATGTTATATAATTTACCCAGGTTGTGCCTGGCATTCTTCTTGAATGAGTGCATTAGACCCTATGATTAAAACTCTGGTTTATTTAAATTACATTTTATCAAATTTATTTGTGTACCTAGTTGAATTAAACACTCTGGTGCAAGGCTTATTTCAAAGAAACAGTAGAATCTGCCCTCCTTTTCCAGTCCCTAGAAGCAACCACTTTCTGCTCTTTCAGCTCTCTGTTTTCTTAATAACATGCTTATATTGTTACTTCCTAATTTTGCAATTTTGGAATTTGTAATTTGAGGCATTATCCATTGACTTCCCTTAAGGGAACGTGGGGATTTCAGTTAGATTGTTATTCAGAGTTTACGTTATTATAACTCACATAATTGCAATTCACAGCTCAGCTATGTAGTATGATTACCCTTCATGTCAGTATTTTTAGGCGTTTTCTCTTGGGCTGGTCACATCTCCCAGAGAGGATTCTTTCAGTTCTCTACCTGGAGGGTATCACAGGGGTGGCCATCTTCTGGGAGCTTCTTACTGCTCAGTCTGTAAACTATCACTTAATTCTTTTTTCAGTGTGATGCCCCTGACCTCAACAAGACCCTGTACCCCCTGCCCGAAGACCCTTTCTTTTGAACTCCTGAGAGTAGAAACCTCCAGGACTCTCTCAGGGTGGGGAAGGGACAGTTGCTCAGTTGCACAGAATAAAGGGATCTGGGCTTTTAACTGTCCCTTAAGCTGACTTTTAAACAGTCCTCTGTGCTTAGTCCCATCTTCACCTCTACTTTTGGATTGTTGACTTAAAGAAAAACACACAACATAAGAGTTGTGAGTTTAAGTTGTATTCAGGGTCTTACTGGAGACTATATAACCCAGGACACAGCCTCTCAGCTAGCTCTGAGGAAACTGCTCCAAAGAGGTCAGGGGGGAGCCAGTTATACGTGCTTTTTGGCTGGGGATACGCGTGGTCCAGCACACGTCTTGGTGAAAGATTACTGCTAGTCACAAGGAACGGATATCTCAAGCTAATGATTTTAGTGCTTGTCTATGTACGGGAAGACGGAGGAATCTGGTGCATTGAAATTCTTCCTGAGACACGCATCTAACTATCCAAGGACCTGCTTGTCCAAAGCACAGAGCGACCTGTTATCACCTTAATTTCCTCTCCGAATGTTCTGTCGGTCAGCAACTGCAGTGGGTTATGACTTAATCCTTCTAGAACTGGGTGGTGAGCAACTCTCTTTGTTTTTCTTTGTTTACAAGCTGCACCTAATGCTGTCAAATTCTTGAGCATTCTGTGGGCTTATGGGTAAATTAGGTGGCTCATTGGCCTTCCCCTGCGGGCTTTAGATTCATCCTTCTGGAGTCTAAGTCAGTGACTCTCTTCACTCTGCTTTCCATCATGATTGCTATTTAATTATCTCTCTTTGCCTCTTTCAGATTATGCCCTAAAAAAATACCTCTTGACTATTACTTTTATCTTTTTTAATTATTAAAAACTTTTTATTGTTGTCTCTAACTCCGAACCAAGGTTTATTCATGATTTGTCTGACAAAAAGAGAGCTGAGAAAGTATGAATGGACCCTCTATGACTTGGAAAAGGAGGAGGGGAGTTCACTCTGGTTGCCCACCGATCCAAACCCTCCGCACTGATGCCACATGCCTGGCGCTGGGCTGCCGAAAGTCAGCGTGGCCACGTGGGGACAGTTGTGTTGTAACCTTTATCATCTCAGTCGGAGATGATAGATTATCAGTCTTACTGTAAAATGCTCAGTTCTGGTGTCAAGGTCCATGGTTGGAAAGTGGGAAAACCAAAACCTTGGCTAAAACTTTGGCCCTTTTGATAGGAGTTGTGATAGTTTTGTTGATCATTCATGCAATAGAAGGTGTGGGTCATTCTTTCACATTCACTTCCACCTCTAGAAAGTTTCTGCAAGTGATGCGAGAATGGTGGAGAGCTGAACCAAAATTCTCTGCCACTTAAATTTCTAAAGCTTGAGAGTTTTTGATCCTACTTGTTTTGCTGTGGGTGAGTGGTTCCCAGACCAAGCTCTTTCCAAGATCATAGATGAACAAACAAACAAACCCCCAAGTCTCTGGGCTGCACTCCAAACTTACTCAGAATCTCTAGTGTTGAAGATTCATAATCTGTCAGATATATGTCAGTTTGCCCACGTGGGACATTGGCTTGAGAAGCATTTCACAGGGCTTTTGAAAGGTGTGGGAAGTGTTGGCCAGAGACTTGAAACCAAATCAAATCAAAACAAAACAAAACAAAAATTTTCAAGAAAGAAAACAACTGTAATGCACTGGTTTGGTGCAGCTGTAAACAATATTTATACTTGTAATAATGAAAGTACTGGGTATACCCTGAATCAAAAATGGATGAGGAGGGAAGACAGGTATGTGGGGGGAAGGGAGAATTAAATCTACACCTTCCATAGCAACAAGACAATAGATATTATCTAAAACCAAAAAATCAAGAAATACCACGTTAACCCTGTTATTTAGATATTTTTGAAGTGCAAATACAGAAGAAACACCTGAAAAAATTGGGGTGGTGACCTCTGGCACGTAGAAATAGGGAGTGGAGTGGGGCAGCACCCTGCTGTCTTGTGTTATCGTCTTGATAAAACTATTTTACATTTAAAGCTATATGCAGGTATTAATTTGATATAAATAAAAAGTGAATTAACAGAGACATTTTGTCCTAGGAGATAGTTAAGCACAAAGACAGTAAGAACGGTTATTAATAAATTATCCAATTCCTAGGTTTTTTTGCTTATCGATACATTTTAGGAAGAGTGTTCATTATGCAAAGACATTAATATTTTACAGCTAAGGTACTCATTTCCTTCCATGAAAAAATTGCCTATTAATATTATCTGATTTTCAATCTTTCCAGCTAAAAAAATAAATCAGCTGAGTTTTGCTAGATTTAGTTTGATATAAGGACATAGGCTGTAGTGAGTCTCATAATGTTTAGTTTTAAGGGTTTTCTGGTCAGGACTGGGAGGTCTCTTCCCCTTGTTTCTTTTTTTTTAAAAATTTATTTATTTATTTATTTTTGGCTGTGTTGGGTCTTCGTTGCTGCGCGTGGGCTTTCTCCAGTTGCGGCGAGTGGGGGCTATTCTTCGCTGCGGTGCGTGGGCCTCTCACTGCGGTGGCCTCTCTTGTTGCGGAGCACGGGCTCCAGGTGCGCGGGCTTCAGTAGTTGTGACATGCCGGCTCAGTAGTTGTGGCTCGCGGGCTCTAGAGCACAGTCTCAGTAGTTGTGGCACACGGGCCCAGTCTCTCCGTGGCATGTGGGATCTTCCCGGACCAGGGCCCGAACCCGCGTCCCCTGCACTGGCAGGCGGACTCTTAACCACTGCGCCACCAGGGAAGTCCCTTCCCCTTTGTTTCCAACTCAGCCTTTTTGACCCTCTCTGGTCTTCCAGAGCACGTGATAGTATAAAGATCAAAGGAAGAGCAGAAGTGACTGAAAATCGGAAAGCGCATTTCAGGTTGGGCTTAAAGATCTGAAAGGAAGCACAGAAGTGACAAGGGCCAAGAGTCAGGCGCTTTCCTGCTGGAGCCAGCGGACAGATTTCATTACTGCAGTTTCAGCCATTTGAGCCAATGGATATGCTGGCGCCCATCCAGTTCTAGGCAGATTCTCAGACACCCAGAGATCCTCTGAGACCAGCTGGCAGCTCGTTCTTCAGAGCAGACAACATAGGCGCACATCTCTCATAGGTGCCCATCTCTCACAGGTGCCCAAAATAAAACCAACCAGCTTTAATGAATACGTTTTCTTGCTCTTAAAAATTAAAAAACAAAACAAACCTAAAACAACTTCAACTAAAGAGTAAGTACAGCAGAAAATTTCTTTTTTGCAGAGTTTACATTCACAGTTTGACCCACACCACCTCGGTAAGTTCTAGGGCACAGATTCGCGTCTCCTGACCTTGGTGGGGGGGTACTTGGAGACTCACGTGCCACTACTGTATATAAAATAGATAATCAACAAGGACCTACTGTACAGCGCAGGGAACTCTACTCAGTACTCTGTAATAACCTATATGGGAAAAATATCTGAAAAGAATGGACATATGTATATGTAAAACTGAATCACTTTGCTGTATACCTGAAACTAACACAACATTGTAAATCAAATATACTCCAATATAAAATAAAAATTAAAAAAAAAGAAAAGAGAAGAAGAAAGAAAAAGAACAGCCAGCATCTGTCCATCTCTCAACTGGCTTTGTGTTATATTGTGTATGCTGGAAATCTCCTGAAATATTAAACACTTTCTTTATTAGTGAAAAAATAACCTCTTTGAAGAAAGTAAACTACTAATGCTGATAATGGAAATGAGGACAAAGAGAAGTATTTTAAGAAACAGTGGTTATCAGGCAGAAGTTAGCTATTTAAATAGATTAAAGAGTAGAATATTGGACTAACTTAAGGTTTGGATCTGTATGAAATAGACCACATAACTCCATTTTTTGAGGAAATCATGTGCTACTGGTGTTCATGATTTGGGAGAGTTTGAGAATGTCTCAGGATGTATCCGTTCCTGATGTTGGGGATCTGTTCTTCATTCATTAGTACAACTGACATGGAAGAAACATTTATTATATGTGTGGCCCTGTGTTAGGTGCTGGGGTTGTAGTGGTTCTATTACCTGGTTCTGTCAGCCTGTCTACAACAGGCTCTGCCCTCATGGAGCTTATGAAATAGGTAAATAGGATGCTACCAGGCAGGGATAAGCATTTTGATTTGAGATGGAGTGACCAGGGAGGCCTCTCTGAGGATGTAACATTTGAGGCTGAGTCTTGAAAGGTGGGAGGAGACAGTCCTGTGAAGATGGAGGGAATTAATTTCAGGTATAGGGAACTGCAGATGCAAATGAGAGTGGAAAGGAGTTTGGTGTGATGGAGGGTCAGAAAGAAGGTCACTGTGCTGGGTACAGAGTGGGTGTGAAGGAGGATAGAATGAGATGAGATTCGAATGGGAGACAGGAGCCAGGTGATAAAGGGCTCCCCAAGACAGGGTGAGAGAGTTGGATGTGTTCTAAGGGCAATGGAGAAATAGCAGAAGGTTTTAAGCAGGGGTGCTATGCTCTGACTTCTGTTTTGCTCTGTTCTCATTTATGCTGTAAAAAGGTCCCTGTGGCTTCTCTTTGGAGAATGGATTGGAATGTGACAGTGGAAGCAAGACACAGTTCCTGTTAAATAAGTGGAAGTGATGTTGCTCTGGACTAGGGTGGGATGTAGTGGAGAGAGAAATGGGTAGATTTGAGATGTGATTTCAAGATAGAATTGATGTCCTGATGTCTTAGTGGTATCTATTTTCATTTATGCAGGTGTCCAAGGAGAAAAATTCACTGTGCATATTCATTTAACTCCTTGGCCTCTCAGATACTTAGTTCCACCTTGTGCTACCAACTTACCACAACTGTGATGGATAAAAAATGCTATTCATTTCCTTCCTGACAGGTGAAAAAAATAAGTCAGTAAATTATTGATCACTGAATATTTTGCTTTCATAGGTATATAAATATTTAGTCCTTAAGGTTATTGACATCTGCATATTTTACTTTCCTGAGTACAGACATCTAAATTTGACATCCAAATCATTGGTGACTATATATTTCAGCTGCATGTGAGGAGCAGTGATTAAAATCTGTGTGTGCAAGGGTAGTCATATAATTCACCACCAAAAACTTTAACGTCTAGAGATGTAAATACAAATTCATCAGGCTCATTCATTTACTGATGAAGCCATTAGCATTTAATTAGTAAGTTAGGAGGAAAACTTGCAGTGTCATTTATATGGGTCATGCCCACCCACCTCCCCGCCACCCCCCACCCCCCCCCACCCCAAGAGTCTTGAATCACCTGGAAAAATTAAGAGGAAAATACCGCATTTTGTTTTCCGCTTCATATCAAATCAGCATCTCTGGAGATGAGGTCTGGGAATCTGTGCTCTTTACCAAGCTCCCCAGGAAGTCACGTTGAGGCCAGTCTGGCTGGGGGTATTGGGACCAGCTTTTAGATGATCTCTTAGGTGGCTTCCACCACTAACATTTTATGACTTAATATAAAATCTCTAAGTTCCATCATGGGAATTTGTAGATGAGTCTTTGCTTTCATATCCTGTTGTCACTTCTGTATGTCTATGATTTATTTGATGCTTAGTGTTTGGTGACAGAATATCCAATTATAACTTCATGCCTTCGGGAAAATAAAATCCCCCTTAAAGACATCTGCCTTGTGACAAAGTTTCCAAGAATGTTTTATGTTGAGACTGGAAAACTTTGTAATTGAAAATGTGGATTTTGATGATTCTTTCAAAGGAATTATGCAATTAGGGTATTCTTTTAGCCACCTGGGCACAATTTAGTCTCTCGGGAGCACTTAGTTATTGGACCAGTGCAGCATCTGATGATGCCTGAAAACATCAGAACCAGGGGCCTCTGCTTAGAATCAATTCTTCTTATTGAGCTGATGCTGAGCAAAAGCATGGATCCAGGAGGGATGAGATACAAGTTTTTCTTGGTTGTCTCCACCCAGTGGTGCACAGACCCACAATTCTGTGTGTTGCTGTAAAACTGTAAAAGTATTGAGTGAGGCTGGCTGGGGAAGGGGGCCGGGGGCTCAAGGTCATTTGACTTAGCTGTCTGTTGCAGTGCACACATTCATAGATTCCTGCAAAACAATCCCTTTAAATTCCCCATTGATCAATGACTGTAAAGCTCCTAATTTCAGAGACTCGAGTCTTTGCTACATGATCGGCTAGCGTGGCCCTTTTCTTCTTTATTCTCCAGGCAACTAAACTCTAGTTTTCTTTTTTTTTTTAAACTCTAGTTTTTATTTTCATATCTGACATCAAGCAGCTTGCAACCTTCCTAGTTAAGTTGTCTCGTAGTTTGAAGAGAAGGCGAATACTCACTCCAGTTTCTCAAGTTGCCTACTTTCAGCCTCTAAATTCAGTTTTCCAAACACTCCCTGGTTGGGTTGCCAGTATCTGGAGAGGAGTTGAAAGCATAAAGAAGAAATGAGCATTTTTGCTTTTCATGGCAACCAAGTGACTGCTTGGTTTTTGCTTATCCTATAACTTTGATCCCCTTAGCCAATGCTCTGTCTTAATTGACATTTGCTACCAGTACACCATTGTGCTCATACAAGTAGTTGATTTTCTCAGTCCCAGTTTCGGCATATGAAATGGTGGTTGGTAATGGTGTTGGTGGTGTAGGGGTGGTGAGTTTCAGCACGTGGGAAAGGTTTACTAGGCTTAAATATGAACTAGATTCTTTTTTTTTTTTGGCCTCGCGGCATGCGGGATTTCAGTTACCCGACTCGGGTTGGAACCCGCGCCCCCTGCAGTGGAAGTGCAGAGTCTTAACCGCTGGACCACCAGGGTAGTCCCTAGATTATTTCTTTTCATTTTAGTTAAGATCAAGTGTTTCTCCTCCTTTTCCCCTGCACTCATACCTCATCTGCCTTATTTACTGACCAGGATTTTTGCCCTTGTCTCCTCTTCCTCCCCAATTGCTTCATGCACTTCTGTCATTAACTATAGAAAGTTGCTCTTTGTAACACCCCATCATGCTCCTTTTTTTTTAAACATGATATTTATTTATTTATTTATTTTTTTGGGACATCTTTATTGGAGTATAATTGCTTTACAATGTTGTGTTAGTTTCTGCTGTATAACAAAGTGAATCAGCTATACGTATACATATGTCCCCACATTCCCTCCCTCTTGCGTCTCCCTCCCACCCTCCCTATCCCACCCCTCTAGGTGGTCACATAGCACCGAGCTGATCTCCCCGTGCGATGCAGCTGCTCCCCACTAGCTATCTATTTTACATTTGGTAGTGTATATATGTCAGTGCTACTGTCTCATTTCATCCCAGCTTACCTTTCCCCCTCCCCCTGTCCTCAGGTCCATTCTCTACATCTGCGTCTTTATTCCTGTCCTGCCCCTAGGTTCATCAGAACCTTTTTTTTTTCAGATTGCATATATATGTGTCAGCATACGGTATTTGTTTTTCTCTTTTTGACTTACTTCACTCTGTATGACAGACTCTAAGTTTATCCACCTCACTACAAATGACTCAGTTTCATTTCTTTTTATGGCTGAGTAATATTCCATCGTATATATGTGCCACATCTTCTGTATCCATTCATCTGTTAATGGACACTTAGGTTGCTTCCATGTCCTGGCTATTGTAAACAGTGCTGCAATGAACATTGTGGTACATGACTCTCTTTGAATTATGGTTTTCTCAGGGTATATGCCCAGTAGTGGGATTGCTGGGTCGTATGGTAACTCTATTTTTAGTTTTTTTAAGGAACCTCCATACTGTTCTCCATAGTGTCTGTATCAATTTACATTCCCACCAACAGTGCAAGAGAGTTCCCTTTTCTCTACACCCTCTCCAGCATTTGTTGTTTGTAGATTTTCTGATGATGCCCATTCTAACTGGTGTGAGGTGATACCTCATTGTAGTTTTGATTTGCATTTCTCTAATGATTAGTGATGTTGAGCATCCTTTCGTGTGTTTGTTGGCAATCTGTATGTCTTCTTTGGAGAAATGTCTATTTAGATCTTCTGCCCATTTTTGGATTGGGTTGTTTGTTTTTTTTGATACTGAGCTGCATGAGCTGCTTGTATGTTTTGGAGATTAATCCTTTGTCAGTTGCTTCGTTTGCAAATATTTTCTCCCATTCTGAGGGTTGTCTTTTCGTCTTGTTTATGGTTTCCTTTGCTGTCATGCTCCTTTTTATATCACATTATTCCTTGGGAGAAAGAAGCTGAAAGTTGTTTTACACTAGCCAGACTACTACTAAATACTCAGGCTGACAGGAAGAACTTCTCTTTTCATGACCAAAGGCAGGTCAATTTTATGTATTGATATTTCCATACTTTTCAGAGATAATGGTGGCTTTTATTTTTTTTGGCAGGGAGAGGGTAGGGTGAGTTATACCATAACCAAACTATATACCCCCAATTGCTTGAGGAACTCTGTGGTGGAATGCAAAGACCTGGTGTCTGAGAGTCAGTAAGAGCTGGTCTGGATTCATCTCTACTACTTGTTAGATCTGTGACGTTAGCACTGTTACTGAAACTCTTTAAGCTTCTTTTCTTGTTTGTAATATGAGGATAAATCCAATTTCTTTAGGGTTTTTGTGAAGTTTTAAGATAATTCATGTAAAATGCACATCGTGTTGCCTGGGGCATGGTAGATGCTCAATAAATAATGGCGTAGAATTATTAATATAACCTGAGAGTTACCATAATGTTTATGTTCATAGTATTCCTTTATTATCCTTTTGATGTTCATGGGGTCTGCGGTGATGTCCCCCTTTTCATTTCTGATATTACTAATTTGTGTCCTCTCTCTTTTTTTTAGCCTGGCTAGAGTTTATTGGTGTTATTGATCTTTTCAAAGATCTAGCTTTTGATTTCATTGATTTTTCTCATTTGATTTTCTGGTTTCAAGTTCATTGATTTCTGCTCTAATTTTTATTATTTCTTTGTTTCTGCTTACTTTGGATCTAATTGGCTCTTCTTTTTTGTACTTTCCTAAGGTGGAGACAACGTTATTGATTTTAGATGTTTCTCCTTTTCTATTATATACATTTAATGCTGTAAATTTACCTCTAAGCACTGCCTTCTCTGTATCCCACAAATTTTGGTACGTTGTGTTTTCATTTTCATGTAGTTTAATTTTTTCTTAATTTTAAGGTTTCTTCTTTGACTCACATGTTACTTAGAAGTGTGATGTTTAATCTGCACATATTTGGGGATTTTCCAGTTATTTTTCTGTGTTTGATTTCTAGTTTAATTCCATCATTGTCTGAGAGCAGATATTGTATAATTTCTATTCTTTTAAATTTGTTAAGGTATGTTTTATGGCCAGAATTTAGTCTTTCTTGATGAATGTTCCATGTGAGCTTGAGAAGAGTGTATACTTTATTGTTGTTGGATGAAGTTGTGTATAGACCTCCATTATATCCAGTTGACTGTTGAATTCAACTATGTCTTTACCGACTTTCTGCCTGCTGGATCTGTCCATTTCCGATAGAGGGGTGCTGAAGTCTCCAACTATAATAGTGGATTTGTCTATTTCTCCTTGCATTTCTATCAGTTTTTGCCTCATATAGTTTGACATGATAAGTGTATACACATTTAAGATTGTTATCATGTTTATATTTAGGTGAGCTAATATAAAGAGCGCTGATAATAGGATTGTAATAGATTTAAAAACTAAACTAATAGAGATGATTTTTGGGTAAAGAAGATTTCTTTCCTTCTGAGTAGGTTACTGTCTCTCTTGCTGGTCCACATCCTCTATCTGTTTTGGGGGAAGATAGGACTGTTACAGAAGAAAAGCTTGAAATTCATATTCAGCGTTGAATTTCATAATAAGATATTTTCTGTAAGATTATAGCAGCCTTCTAAAGTCAGACTGTTCTCTTGAGGGGATTTTCTAAATTTTTTTAGCTCCCGCTTTAGCATAACAGGAACTAAGACCAGAGTACTCAGCTCATAGATTTCTCCTGTTGAGATCATTCTTCCAGCTGTGACGGCTTGGTCACACGCCTTGCTGCTCCTTGGTATAAGGAAGGGAGAAAGCTCATCCTCTCTGGTCCTAGGTGTTGGGGGGAAAAGAACCAAGAGAGAGAAGAGGAGGAAGGTGGAGGCAGGTTTAAATTTGTCCTTGTCAACCCCAAATCTTGCCTCGGGCTCAGATTGCGAAGAGGAGCCTTTAGAAATATCTTGATAAGGTCAGGCAGGTTTTTGTGGGGTCCAGTGATGGTTCATTGGTCAGAGCAGCCCGGCCAGGCAGGGGGCTTCTGTGTTCTCGTGTTGTATGTCTCCTAATGGGGAAGTGCCCATCAGCAAAGGCTGGGGGTGGATGCCTGGCTAAGGCCCGGTAGAGTGTGTAGCAGAGACTCAGGTGCAGTGAGACTGGACGCCTCAGTTTGCCCGGGACAGTCCTGCTTTCAACTGCAGCGCCAGCGTCCTCTCCAGTCAGTGCCTTCTGTTTAAAAGTGTCCTAATTGTACCATAAATGATGTGCTTATCCTCAGAGAGGTGTGTCCCCAGAGAGCAGTGAGGGGGGCTGAGTCATCAGCAGGGCATCCCCAGCCCTGGCAGGGCTCCTCCGGAGACCAGATCACGAGCTACACCAGGTGCCGACGTCAGCTGTCAAAGCAGCAGGATGTCCACTTCAAGCTCAGAGAAATCAGAGGACACCACACAGGTTCCAGGACATCTTTTCCCCTGGCAGACATGGCCATGGAGAGGAAGTAGAGAGGGAGGTAGAATCTGAGAAAGCTGATAGACCTTCTTACCTGGAGAGAATGGAGAGTACCTAGGAGGATTGTTTTAAGGTTCTGCATTAGATTGGACTGAATCCATTGCTTTTCCCTTACGCCCAGTGGCTGGGGATTTAGGAGCAAAAATGGGTTAGTTATACAGGAGATGCGCTCCGTTTCCTCCTCCGTGTCTGAACTGCAGTGTGTGAGCAAATTTTCAGCCTGATCACTGAACAGTTAACTGCCTTTCCTACAGCTTCTTTGCTTCCTTGCTGTGCCTTCTTTCCCAAGGTCTCTAAAGCTCTTTAGACAAGATCACTGTAAGCCTCGTAGCCAGTGGTCGAACTTATCTAAAAGTAATTTAGCACCAAAATGGAATAGACACAGTCCCTATTTTTCACTACTTCACATTCAGTGCTCATTCAGTACTGTCCACAGACGTCGGCAGTGCCTCCTGTGTGATCGGAGTTCACCTTATATCTGCAGTCCCTTTAAGCAGTGACCTTCAACATGCACCCCAGTGTTCATAGCAGCACTATTCACAGTCGCCAAGACATGGAGACAACCTGAATGTCCATCGACAGAGGAATGGATAAAGAAGATGTCATATATATGCACAATGGAATACTACTTAGCCATAAGAAAGAATGAAATAATGCCATTTGCGGCAACATGGATGCAACTAGAGACGATCATACTAAGTGGAGTAAGTCAGAAAGAGAAAGACAAATACCATATGATATCACTTATATGTGGAATCTAAAATATGACACAAATGAACTTATCTGCGAAACAGAAACAGACTCACAGACATAGAGAACAGACTTGTGGTTGCCAAGGAGGGGGCAAGAGAGGGATGGATTGGGAGTTTGGGGTTAGCAGATGCAAATTGTTATATAGAAAATGATATAGAATGGATAAACAACAATGTCCTACTGAATAGCACAAGGAACTATATTCAATATCCTGTGATAAACCATAATGGAAACGAATGTGAAAAGGAATATATATATATGTATATATATATCTGAATCACTTTGCTGTGCAGCAGAAATTAACACAACCTTGTAAATCAACTATACTTCAATAAAATAATTTTAAAAAAAGATGCGATCTCCAGGGACACATTGTATCTAAAGCTGGGAAATGCTTATAGATAGTGTTTTAAAAAAAACTTTTAAATTCAGACATAGCATTCCTAAATTTCATGAAATCTTAAACCACATGCTTAAGATTATTGATTAGTTTAATGAGTCAGTGAATTTCATTAGTAATGACCTCCTTTCTTACCTGCTCTTTCCTTACCTGTTCTCCTGCTTATAGGAAGCTTGAATGTGAAGGATTAATTCAAAACTTACAGAGTTGAACTTAATTTCATAAACTCCAATAGGTGAATTTTATGGGCTCTTTAAAATGTTGCATATTGTGAGAGGGGGGCCAGTCTGAACTCAGGCCCCAGCTCCAGGTTCAGCCCACGGTCCCACCTTCTTCCCCTTCCTCTGTTGCCCACTTCAACCAACCTAAGCTCCCCTGAGTAGAGGGAGCCCACGTCATCATTTTCCACTAGGGAAACAAAGGTCATGTTAGCAAATACATGTAGGCAAATCACTCCCTTAAACAAAAACACAATCCCCTACTCACATTTTATCACCTTTTATCGTTCTCCCTGTACTACCTAACTTCTCCAAGAAGCATATCCTAATCATCTCCGTCTTCTCACTCCACCTCTTACTTGCTTCTCAGTTCTCTGCTCCAGCCCCACCTTTCCAGTGAAACAGCTCTTGCTAAATTATCAGTGACGTCCCTGTTGTCAGATCCTCCAGATTGCTAACTGAGATGGAGGCATTTTCTAGTCCTCAGCGTACTTGACTTCTCAGCAATATTTGACATCGGTATCTCGGTCTTCCTTCCTGAAATATCCTCTTTCCTATGCTTTTCCAACCCAGCATTTCTGGTTTTTCTTCTTCTTTGTCTGCCCTCGCAAGACCCTTTTGTAGCTGGCCATTGAATGTTGGAATCCATCAAGACTCATCCAGGGCCCTCTCTGTTTCTTACTCTAGACTTTCTCCCTTGGCTGGTGGTCCCCAATCCCATCAGCCTAAATGCCTGCTTCTTATAACAATATGTAATTTAAAAAATATCATGCTTTCTCTGTAATATAAAGAAAAGTAGTTTATATGTAATAGGCATTTCAGTATGTGTGTGCTTGGCCATATGAAGGCATAATGATGTAGCCAAGTGCTGTGCCTCTGTGTAGAATCATTGGTTGTGAATGTGGGTGTTGTTTATGGAGACTCTACCTTGTAGACAGACAGAGAGGTGTTGAACTGGCACTCAGTTACCTCGGACAGTGATGCGATTTTCTGAAATGGTGAGTAGGTCTGGATAAATACCAAACAGTAGTCCGCTTTTCCCTTAATTTACATGGTTCCTACATTCCTGGAAAATTCAGTGTAACTTGAAACGAGGCAAGAAATACAAGCTTTGGTGTTTATATGGTTAAAGATAAAGTTAGATTCCAGGCTCAGATCATTAAAAACAGGTTTTTAACCTCCATGGCATGTGGGGCATGAGACATTTCTTCTCTGTGAACTGCACTGCGTTTTGCAAAGTGTCTGGCATCCTGGGTCCCCTCCTGTGAATGGCAGTAGCAATCCCCAGTCACTGTGAGATACCCGCCCCCATCTCCCCAGCCCCGGAAAATTCCCATTCCCCCTGGGGGTCCTGCGCAGTAGTTTAGAACTACTGCCCTGGCCGTCTCCTCCTGGGCAGGGGCTGCAGCCCAAAAGCAGATAACACCCGCGCTTAAGTCTTCACTCCAGACCTCTCTTCTGCCCTCCGTATCTGAATAACTGATTGTCTGCTTGTATGCATTTTATGGGTCACAAAGTCACCTCGAAACTCAGATAATGGCTGCAGTGTGCATCCATTTATGCAGGTCAGGAAAGTAGGGGTCATCCTTGGAGCCCTCCTCCCCCTTACCCTCCATGGGTATCCAGTCCAGCATAAAATTCTTTTGATTGTATTTCCTAAATACAGCATATAGTTTCTAAATGTTTTTTCTAATCTCTTCATTTTCTCAGGCTCTACCTTTACAGCTTTACTCTAATCCACCGTAACTGGACCACCTCTGTGGCCTCCAGCTCACCCAGCTGCACTCTCCCGCTTCCTCTGGATGCACTGATTTTCCTGTGGTCCCTTGTAGTTCCTAATGTTCTCTCCTACCATAGACCTTAGAACACATGCTGCCTCCCCGCTGGGATGTTCCTCCTCCCTCTTCATTTGTTTATTCCACTCCTCTTTCAATCTCAGCCTGGGTCACTGCCTCCAGGAAGCCCTCCTTGACCCCTATGACCTCTCTAGTATAGGCTCTCTTAGCATTTCATAACACGTTTGAGTTCTGGCCTTATGTTTACTTATGTGATCAGTTGATTAATGCCTGCCTTTTCCAGTGTATACTGTAAGCTCCATGAGAACAGGGGCATTTCTGGTTTTGCTCACTATTGTATTTCCAATACTTGCCATAGTGCCTGGCACACAGTAGGCCCTCAATAAATGCTGAGTGTTCCTGAAGCTTGAAATGAGATTTTTGCCGCCGGAGTGGCGACCAGTTCCGTTTTGTGACAAGAGGGGGCAGCAGAGAGCTGCCAGAGGAGAGGCCTCTGGTTTGTCTTTTAGGTTAGAAAATGCAGTTTGTCAGGCTGTTTAATCAGGAATAAGGGGAAAGGGAGGGGAGAACACACGAGTGAAAACTGAGAAGCAAAAGAACAGATTATCCAGGAGAGAAATGGAACCAGAGGGAGAAACTTGTAGCTGGAGTTCGGTAGAGGAGGCCGGGGTGGCAGAAGTGAAGGGGGCTGCTCAGATGTGAGTTGGGCAAGTTTGTGGCTTATTGCGTCTCAGGAGGCCTCTCTAGGGTTGGAAAGATTCCTGCCCCAATAAACCGAGAAGAGAAGCCGTATGATGCAGATGGAGGTGTAAAGAAAGGGGAGGAGCCAGTTTCTTCTTGCCGCCACAGCTTTGTTTGGGAGCTTATGGCACATGGTGGCAGTTCTACTCCTTGCCTGGGGGACGGGACTGATGAGGGGGTGGGAGGGGTGGAGGGAGTTCGGGGTGCTGGGACGTGAGAAGAGGAAGGGGAGGAAACTAGTATTTCTCAAGTACCCTCTGCGTTACAGGCACAAAATAGTCCTGGAAGGTCAGTATTATCCTCATTTGAATGACGAGGGTGCTGTGACTCAGAGTGTATAATAATATGCTCCAAGTCATCTTTGTATGGCTAAACTGGGCTTTTAGCCCTGACTCCCTTGGCTCAAAAGCCCATGCTCTTTCTTAGATATTCTGGTAACTTCTTAAAGATTTTGGCAATGGCCTTTTTTAACTTATTATGCCTAAAGGGAAACAGGCCCTGTTCAGTTTTGTGCCATGTTGGTAGATTCAACATTTACACGAGAAATTATCATCCCTGTTTACGGACTTGTTGGCCCTTGGGAAAGCAAGTGTACCATAAATATAAAATATTGCAATTTAATCTCTATGAGATGATGGAGGTTCACTAGTGGTAATTATTTCATGATGTATGTAAGTCAAATCATGCTGTAAACTTATACAGTGCGGTATGTCAATTGTGTCTCATTAAAGCTGGAAGAAGAAAAAGAAAAAACAACCCCCCCCCCAAACTGCAATTTAACCGACAATTTGTTTTATTATTATTATTATTATTATAAATTTATTTATTTTTGGCTCTGTTGGGTCTTCGTTGCTGCGCGCGGGCTTTCTCTAGTTGTGGTGAGCGGCAGCTACTGTTCTTTGTGGTGCGCGGGCTTCTCATTGCGGTGGCTTCTGTTGTTGCGGAGCACAGGCTCTAGGTGCACGGGCTTCAGTAGTTGTGGCTCACGGGCTCTAGAGCGCAGGCTCAGTAGTTGTGGTGCACGGGCTTAGCTGCTCCGCGGCATGTGGGATCTTCCCGGACCAGGGCTCGAACCTGTGTCCCCTGCATTTGGCAGGCGGATTCTTAACCACTGCACCACCAGGGAAGTCCCTGAAAGTTTTTTAAAATTAATTAATTAACTAATTAATTTTAAAAATCTTTATTGGAGTATAATTGCCTTACAATGTTCTGTTAGTTTCTGCTGTATAACAAAGTGAATCAGCTATATGTATACACATACCCCCATATCCCCTCCTGTTTCCTACATCCTCATGTCCATTCTCTACATCTGTGTAACTGACAGTTTATAATCTCCGAACAGAGACGCAGAATCTGAAATGTCCAAGGTCTGTGTGCATGTTTATGAGGGTCACACGTTGCAGGAATTATCATCCTGGTTTTATATGGATGGATACAAACTCACTGTACTGTTTTCTTGGCCAAAGTGTTAATCAAGGCAATACGGATGTAGGAAATAGGATCTCTGCTCATAGATCAAGAGCCAACATTAGAATGACCTTGAGCTAGTTGAAGAATTTCCAACCTTGACTAGAACTGTTGGAGGAGGAAGATTTGTGTGAAGCCCTGCAAGAGAATGCTTCTCCGGAGAACTCAGCCCACGCTGTTGTAGCTATTGACACAGCATGATTTGAACAGCAGGTCCAAATGCATCTCTTTGTGATCAGCAAAGCAAGGGTGGGATGGGAGGAGGAGCAACCATTCTGGAAATGGAAAATGGTTGAAGTTGGGGTGGTGGGCAGGGGGGCATCACAGGGCTCCCCCCTTATCTAAGAGCAGTGGAACACATCTTGGAACTGAACGTGTGTCAGCGTTTTGGCAGGGAGAGATGTGTGATTTTATCTAATAGTTAATAAAGCTTAGGAAGAAAATGCATTCTTTTCATTGCAAAAGTGTGGTGAAAAGCGGGTGTTTTTTGGTTTTGTTTTTCCTCTTGGGAGGGGATGGAGGCTGTCAAGGGGAACCTTCCGTCATTTAATCTCTCCATTTTCTCCCCAGGAATGATTTAGATTATATTGTCCGTGTTGCCTTGTCCATATTCCTTAAATATTTGGTTTAAGCAGTTATTAGTGACAACAATGAGCACTTTCCTATGTGACACTTCATCCCTCCTGACTGCCCACAAATAGCAAAATGAGTTCTGAAATCAGTCACTTGCCAGACTCACTCAATCTTTTTGGAGCATCTACATGTTGGACTTCTGTCCAGCACTGTATTTGATTCTGTAGGCATATACCTTCAAGGGATTGAAGGAATGGAAAACAAATGCATTCTTTTCCCCAACTGAATAAACAGTTATTAAGAACTCAGAACACTTCCCCATTAATCATGATCAGGTTCCAAGACCCTCCTATCAAAACCTTTTGAATCCATAATGAAGCCAGACCATAAAACTAATAGTCCAAACCTGATTTTTGGGTCCTAGAAGTAGGAGACTTACTACATGGGGAGGAGAGAAGATCCAGGAGAAAGAGAGCATGTGACATTTGAAGATTTAAGTAAATTTATAGTTTATAAAATTTGAGATGCTCTCCCTTGACATGACACTAGAGGGCAGTATATACAGTCAAACCTCGTAATGGAACCGGCTATTGAATTCTTACCATTTCCAGTTATGCTTTTTCATGTTCAAATGTCACCCCTCGTTAATTCTTTTCATTTCATTAAATAAATAAAGGGAAAAAGACATTGAAATTATATACAGCCATAACAAAAAATATCTTATGAGGATAAAGCTTTTTGTTAATTTTTACCAAAGTAATGCATAAACAATTAAAAAAATGAAATAGTATTAAAAGGTTTTTAAAAAAATTTTTATTGGAGTATATTTGATTTACAATGTTGTGTTAGTTTCAGGTGGACAGCAAAGTGAATCAGTTACACATATACATATATCCACTCTTTTTTAGATTCTTTTCCCATTTAGGCCATTATAGAGTATTGAGTAGAGTTCCCTGTGCTACACATTAAGTCCTTATTAGTTTTCTATTTTATATATAGTGGTGTGTATGTGTCAATCCCAATCACCCAATTTATTACTGCCCCCCGACCCCTTGGTAACCATAAGTTTGTTTTCTACATCTGTAACTCTATTTCTGTTTTGTAGATAAGTTCATTTGTACCTTCTTTTTAGGTTCCACATATAAGTGATATCATATCATATTTGTCTTTCTCTGTCTGACTTACTTCACTCAGTATGATAATCTCTAGGTCCATCCATGTTGCTGCAAATGGCATTATTTCCTTCTTTTTTTTATGGCTGAGTAATAGTCCATTGTATATATGTACCACATCTTCTAAAAGGTTTTTTTCTTAAATGAAAAAAAAGTTCTCTTTCCCTCTCTCCTATCCTCTGTTTCCTGTAGCTTTCCTGGAATTTGTGTTCATATATCTAAATAATACCTGCATACTTGTATTTCTTGAGACAGTTATTTGGTTTATTTTTAATGACATCAGAAATCATTGTTTACTATATAATTGTTAGAATTTTAAGTTTTCATCTTGGTACATTTTACCCAGCTTCAACAATCATCAATCTTCTCTTATTTGTGTTTGATTATCCCCACATTCCTCCTTGCCCTCTTTTTTTTTTTTTTTTAATTTTTACACTTTATTTATTTATTATTTTTGACTGTGTTGGGTCTTCGTTTCTGTGCGTGGGCTTTCTCCAGTTGCGGCAAGCGGGGGCCACTCTTCATCGCGGTGCACGGGCCTCTCACTATCGCGGCCTCTCTTGTTGCGGAGCACAGGCTCCAGACGCGCAGGCTCAGTAGTTGTGGCGCACGGGCTTAGTTGCTCCGCGGCATGTGGGATCTTCCCAGACCAGGGCTGGAACCCGTGTCCCCTGCATTGGCAGGCAGATTCTCAACCACTGCGCCACCAGGGAAGCCCCCTCCTCGCCCTCTTAATTATTTTAAACAATTTCTAAATGTTATATCATCGTACATTTCCTTTTTTGATACTTTTAAACCTAGAGCTAATAATTGTCTTTAAAAATTTGCTTAGTTTTTATTAATTCATTATCATTAATTTTATTTTAACAGTTTTCCATCCAATATATGAAATGCCTATCTATGTAGGTAGAATTTTTGTGTATATAAAACAAATAAATTTTAGGTACATAAATAAAGTTTAATAAATAAATGGTCTGACATATGAGATAATCTATTGATTTTATTTCTCCTCCAGGGAACATTTGTTCTGCACACCCCTCCCACTCAGTTTAGACTTGTTACTTGCTAATTCTGCTGAATATTCTCATCCTGGAATTTCAAGTATCCTGAGGGTTTGTTTTTTTTTTTTCTTTGCTGCTTTATGATGGATTCCTTATTTCCTAGGTCTATTTCCTGCTTTCTTGACTTACTTCCTTGGGTGGCTGCAGCCCCTTCTAACTGTTTCCTAAGAATATAAGGCAAGTCCTCCTGCAGAATTTTGAAAGGTTTGCTCCTTTGGGTTCCAGAAGTCCGATGTCATTCTGATTCTTTTTCCTTTGTAAGTGAACTTTGCGACCAGTTAGTCACACAGGCTAATTTAATTAAGGGGCTTTAGATTTCTGATTTTGGTACAGCTTTCTGTCTTTGAAGGAAAGGTACCATAAGTACTAACTAAGAATACCGGTAGCTGGAATTGGGTTCACCTTTATATATACCTCTTTGTATATATGCCTCTTTGTATCTGGTACTATTTTGCTTCCCATTCCTTTGTAAATAACCAGTTTTCTAAAAATTCATGGTGTTTTGTGGCTTGGTGTGGGTCTTTTTTTCCCATTGCGATGGACACTTAGGCCTGTGAATGACATGGCCAGTATTTTCTATCTTGCCTTGCATGGCTCTGAGGTTGAAGAGTGAATTGACTGGATCGAATTGCAGTTCCAATGGTATAGTCATTGCTGAGTGTTTTTGAAGCCTTTTTAAGCTTCTCACTGGTTTACTATTTATTCCCAGGGCTTTGCTTTTGCTTTCCTTGGCTCTGTATTTATGTCTTTGAAGATATTTTGAGGGCTTCTTCAAAAAAGTAGCTTGGTAATGTTGATTTCGAAGGTCGAGAGTATCACTGCTATTGAGGGCTTTACTGTTGCAGGTCTTTAGACTTAAAGACAATGAAAATGTGTAGTTAGTAAGGATGGGTTTTAAATATGGTGCATTGTTATTTAATCATTGCTCATATGTTAACTCTGTCAAAGTGGTTCGAGTGGCCTGTATAATGTCCACGAGGAGGTGTGACTCGATGTTCAACCAGAATTGGTTGGTAGTGGTCAAATGCCTGTTCTGAGCTGTGAATGGTGAATGCTTGGCAAGTATAGTTAAGAGTTTTGAGTTTCAAAACTCTCTGATGCTGCTCAGTGAGATTCACATGTGCTTTATTTAGAGCTTGTCCTGAAATGGTCTTCCAGATTAACCCCTCTTAGTTTGACATGTTGTTGTTTTAAACACCAAATGAAGATTTTTCTAAAGATTCCTTTTCTAATTAACTAATGGTACTATGCAGTTTTTCACTCGAGATAGAGCCATTCAGTAAAGAGGAAACCAGCACCTCTTCTTCAGCATATCTGCTAGGGAGCAGATTAATAGAAATACTGCTCCGTGGTTCATTTTGACCTCATTCCACCTGAGCTGTAGATTAAAACTACTTCAGCGTTTCCCTGTCTGTCTCCTTCATCCTGATTTTGTGTTATTCTATCTTCATTTTCTTATGTACCTTGGATCAGTGAATGTGCTATTTTTCTCATAACGTCATTCACCAATTCTAATCCTCTAACTCCTTTTATGCAAGCTCAAAGATATCTCTGTGGTGCCATTATTTTTCCTGAGTACTAGCTCCAAGTTACTGGGGGAGGATTTATTTTCAAGGCTTGGTATCTGAATGGTCTGGACCATAACACCCAGCCGCTGCTCATTATTAGATGGAGGGGACCTGACAATATGGTAGGAAACCTGAGTGAAATGGCTGTTCAGGGTGGTCATCAGTAACAGGTGGCTGGCGTGAAGGGTCTGGCTGGGCAGATGGCACTGCTCTGGGGCCCCTGCATGCCAGCTCAGCTTGACAGTTGCAGAGGAGGGAATTGGCTCTGATGTTTCCCTCGGCCAGGATCTCAGCTATGGACTAGACTTCGTTACATACCAGCAGATGGGAGAGTCAACCCAATAACTTTCCATTTCCCAATTGGGAAATAATTCTGGGAAGATGTTTGGCTCTGTTGGTGCAGTGCAAAGAGCCGCTTTCCTGGCTAACAGGAACCCGCAGACATTTGGCACATGGAAATTTACACGCATGCACACTCCCGAGGCTCATGAGTCTTAGCCCTCACCAGATATGTAACAAGTGGGAGACTTCTGGCTTTTCACTTGAGAAATTTCCAGTGCAAGTCCATGGAAGCTTCCCCATGGGCCTTTTAAAGGCTGGACTGCTTTCTTCTCCCACAGTCACCACCAGCATGCAGAACCTCCCCTCCTGTGGGTGCTGCAGGATCACAGCTATCGCCGGACTGCCTAGCAACAAAGCAGATTCCATCCGTTCCAGCCTCAGATGCCAATTATTTTCAGTGCCTACCAGTTCTCTGGGCAGTATTAGAATCAAGGAAGAGGCAGAGAACTGAAAAGTGATGGTTTCCTTGGATCAGGGTAAGGTTAACATTCTAAAAAATCAAATACTCAAGGTCTATTTCCCTTGAAGGGTAGGGTCACTTAATGATTCACTGAAGGGCATCGGTTTGAATCCTCTGTTCCCCTCTCAGGTACCCCATCCTTTCATCCTGGAAGTCTTTTCCTCCATCCCCTAGTATCTAGCCAACTCTCAGATGTTTCCTCGAAGTAAGTAAATAGAGCCTCAAGGTCAGAATGGAGACCACCTCCTGAACAAAAGCCACTTCACACGTTTTTATTAGATTAGGTTCCCACAGCTGGGATTATCTCTGTACTAAGAACTGTTTGTGTTGGGCTGCTCTAGTGCATTATTAGAGGCACTGAAATCTACCCCACCTCCCTTTCTATTGTACCTCTGGTCTTCTGGTCTTTTGATGAGTTTATAGTTATAACAACAACCAAACAACGTAGAATGGGAGAACACTAGCTATGCTTTTCTTTCGATATTTCCAGAGAAGGAATCTGTACAATTTCCTGTAATCAAGGACTGCACGAGCTCTGAGTGAATTTTGAATTTGTTTTATACAGGGACCGGGGTAATGTGATGCTCCCGTAGAGCTGAGAGTGACCATAGATCTTTGACTTTCTTCAAGCCTCAGGGATCCCTCCAACAGCATCCCTAAAAGGTGTTGCCCCAGTCTGTCCTGAATCTTTTCAGGAAGATCAGGGTGATGGAAGATCTCACTCTTCTTTTAAAAATCAACTCTTGAAAGGTGAAGTTTACATATAAGAAAGGCACACATTCTAAGTCAGCAGTTGGTGACAATTTATCAGTTAAGACATTTCCCCTGTGCCCTTCTGTAAGCCAGTCTGCCCCTACGCCCTGCTCTCTGCTATCCCTTTGATCTGATTTCTATCACTATAGGTTAGTTTTGCTCGTTTAGAGACTTTGTATAAATTGAATTGTACACTGTGGACCCTCTTTTGTCTGGCTTCTGTCTCGCAGCATATATTTGAGATTACTCTATTTTCCAGTCAAAAAGAGATGAAACTCTGATTTGTAGCCCACACTGACAGGCAATAAGACTCATGCCCCTTCTGCCTGGATGATTTTTTCTTTCGTGGGAGTGTGGCCTGGGGGGGGGTGACTAACTGTCTGGAGTTGCCCAGGACTCAGGTGGTTCCTCGGATACAGGATTTTCACTGATAGAACTGGAGAAGTCCCAGGCAAGTTGGGATGGGTTGGTTGCCCTAGCCCCCTCTACTAGATACCGTAAAGAACATTAGGGCACCAGGGGAATGAGCATCTAAACAATAGAGGAAAGGCAAGAAAAATGGACATTTTATGTTTCCTCACCTTAAGGCTCAGCTACAGGGGACCCAACTCTGGGAGAATGCCTCCGGAAGCCATGCAGCTATAAGCCGTGCAGCTGGAGGGCTGGGTTTGTGTCACTTACCTGATTTCAACTGATTTTTTAAAAAAATATTTTTTATAGTTTGGTTCCCTATTTTATTAAGGACATACTATGCTTCATTACTTTTCTGCTTTCCAGAATACTATTTTAAGAGCTCTGACATTGCCAACGTTTAATACTTTTAATTGTGATCAAAAAAAATTGTGAAGTACATATTGAATAGTACAGAAATGACCTCCGCCTAGAAGGTCTTCCATACCAAAGATCAGTTAAGAGTCTAGTTCTTTAGCTTTTCCTTACTATCCCATTTTTAAATTTTTATAACTCACTAATTCTTTCTCAAATCATTGACTCTGTCATATTTTTTTTTGCAAAGAATTAATAACTGGATGTCAAAGTGTTGCTAAGACTTCATTTTTTTCTTATGGGGTGGTAGTGTCACTAGTCTACCATTAAGTACTATCATAAGTAATTAAAATAAAATTGCTATATTTGTCAGAGTAAATGAGGCAGGAGAAAGGTCCTAAGATGATGTAGTGATTTTCTCATCAATTCATTTCACCTCTTTCTCCCTAACTTAATATATCCTTTTATGTTTTTTTTAAAATAAATTTATTTATTTTATTTGTTTTTATTTTTGGCTGCATTGGGTCTTTGTTGCTGCACGCGGGCTTTCTCTAGTTGCGGTGAGCGGGGGCTACTCTTCATTGTGGTGTGCGGGCTTCTCATTGCGGTGGCTTCTCTTGTTGCAGAACATGGGCTCTGGGCGTGCGGGCTTCAGTAGTTGTCACTCACGGGCTCTAGAGCGCAGGCTCAGTAGCTGTGGCGCACGGGCTTAGTTGCTCTGCGGCATGTGGGATCTTCCCGGACCAGGGCTTGAACCCGTGTCCCCCGCATTGGCAGGCGGATTCATAACCACTGCGCCACCGGGGAAGCCCTATCCTTTTATGTTTACAGAAACCTGTTGACCTCATTGGGTGGAGATGCAGGTCATGAAATCAAACAGCTAGGACTGTGAACTGAAATTCCTGTTTGTTTGATGGGACTTACATAATTTGCAGATGACACTTGTATGAAGGGCTTTCAATGCTTTGACTTAATTTTAAGATTTCTTTTTTTAGAATTCCCAGTGGTTCCACATTTGAGCTCTATCCCCTTGACAAATGCTTGCCATTAACACCCAATTTCTACTTTTACTTCTTGCTCTTTCTCTATCTCTTCTTGCCCAAATAAGCTTAGGCCTGACATTTGCAAAATAAGACCAAAAAATGCATCTATATTTATTTTCCAAATATCTTTGAGTACCTGCTAAATCCCAGGCAGTATGTTAGGTTCTGCAGGCAAAGATGAAACAAGACATGGGTCCTTGAAAGCCTCCCTGTCTGCTGGAGGGCTGGACAGGTACTCACATAATTACAGCTGAGTATGATAAATGCTATAGTTCAGGCCTATTCAATAGACCACGAGATAATCGGATAGGGAACAACGAAATGAGGAGTTGGGCAACTTGGAAAGCTCTTCCTGCAGAAGAATTCACCTCCTCCAGGTCCACTGGCAGTAGCAATTTAGCCTGTTTTAGAAGAAGAGCAGCGGGGTCTCATCTATAAGATCGCTTCTCAGTACAGCAACACGCAGACTTCCCAAACATTAGGCCACAGACTAAGACCATCGTCATTCAGATGGATCAGGCTGCAAGTATGAAGAACGTGACCAAAGGTGGCTTAGGGACTTCCCTAGTGGCGCAGTGGTTAAGAATCCGCCTGCCAATGCAGGGGACACGGGTTCAAGCCCTGGCCCGGGAAGATCCCACATGCCATGGAGCACCTAAGCCCGTGCGCCACAACTACTGAGCCCGCGCTCTAGAGCCCACGAGCCACAACTACTAAGCCCGCGCGGAGAGCCTGTGCTCCGCAGCAAGAGAAGCCACCGCAGTGAGAAGCCCGCGCACTGCAACGAAGACCCAACGCAGCCAAAAATAAATAAATAAATAAATTAATTAATTTATAAAAAAAAAGTGGCTTAGCAATCAAGGCATTTATTTCTTAAATCAGCCAGAAATCTGGGGTAGGCTACCCTGTTTGTTCAGCAGTTCACCAGTTCACAGAAGCATCCTTCTCCTCTGCCATTTCTGCACATGGTCATCTGACGGCTGTGGCTGCTGAAACCTCTGTGACCTCACCTACCTGAACACGTCCATCAACCCCCAGACTTTGTGTGATGACCTCCCTCTCCGAGCAGCCTCATTTTCTCACTCCATGTCTTGTACTTTTGCTCCCAAACACCTGCTCACTTGTTGGCACTGCAGCTTTGGGGGACAGGGGGTGATATACTGAGCCGCGAAGCAAGATGTCTCACCTGTTAGGCTTCCCGCGTCAGGACGAGAGTGTATGAGGGGATTTTCGTTTCTGGTTTTGGGGCCCACAGTCTCTATAGGATAGGGTGTGTTTTGGGACAACTTTTATCTTTCTTTGAGTATGAACAATTACAGCATAAACTATTATCACTGTGAATTTTTTCCAAGCCATATTAGCTGTGACTCTACTGAAGAGTTGTAGTAAATATGTTCTTATTTGAATCTTACCTACACACGCTCACATACTGACACACTGGCACACTCATACACACTCAGACACTCGTACACCCCGACGTGAAACCTTGCTTTTCTTTGGGAATATGGATGATCTTTCTTCTCCTCCTCCTCCCCTCTACCCTCTGGTCGTTCTTTTATGTTTTTTTAGTGCAATAAAATTTCGTGTATCGAGCATTTATTATACGAGGAATTGGATGAAAAAATTTAAATAAAATAACAATTATAGGAAAGTATTTATGTTCTTTGCTTTATGCATTTACTGTCTTTCTCTTTTTGACTGCCATAGGAGGGGTGCATTTTATTTGTTTACAGTATTAAACTTGGGCCTATAAAATATAATTTATTCATTATGTTACTAAGGATTCTTAATGTGGACCTAAAATCCTTGGTCAAGATTAGATTTTCTGTGTATATTAGAAAATCAAGCTGAGAGTATCCTACACATGATTAACTTTGGAGGACAGTTTTTTCTTTCTTTCTTTCTTTCTTTCTTTCTTTCTTTCTTTCTTTCTTTCTTTCTTTCTTTCTTCCTTTCTTCCTTCCTTCCTTCCTTCCCTTCTTTCTCCCTTTCTCCCTTTCTTTCTTCCTCCCTCCCTCCCTCCCTTCCTTCCTTCCTCCCTTCTTTCCTCATTGCATGGCTTGCAGGATCTTAGTTCCCCAACCAGGGATTGAACCCGGGCCCTGGCAGTGGAAGCACCAAGTCCTAACCACTGGACCGCCAGAGAATCCCCTGGAGGACAGTGCTTTATTCTGGAGTGTTCTCTCTTGGGTAGGGAGAGACTCTAAGGAAAGTTTATTTTTCCAGGTCATAGCTTCCAACTAGGGTCAAAAAGTGGCTCAAAGGCTAAGTGGGATGGAATGATTTGGCAGTTCTGTATCTACATGGTGGGTAGACTTGCTTTGGAAAAAGTACTCAGTTGTTTTCTTATTTATTTATTTATTTGGTTGCACCAGGTATTAGTTGCAGCAGGCGTGCTCCTTAGTTGTGGCTTGCCGGCTCCTTAGTTGCGGCACATGTGCTCCTTAGTTGTGGTTGGCGGGCTTTTTAGTTGCGGCATGTGTGGGATCTAGTTCCCTGACCAGGGCTCAAACCCGCGTCCCCTGCATTGGCAGGCGGATTCTTAAGCGCTGCGCCACCAGGGAAGGCCACAGGATTCTTGCTAAAGGCAGCCAGGGGACTGAGCCGTCCAGTGTGTGGGGTGAGGAACTTGGTCAGACCTCAAGGTGGGGCATTCTCCCTAGACCAGCATAGCCGGATTCCTTGCTGAAACTGGGCTCTGCAGCCAGGGAGGCGGCCAGCCGAGCTTGAGGCGTAGTGAGAAGAGGGCGCAGGACAGAACTTGGACTCGCAGAACGAGGTGTCCGCGTCCACGTGCGCAGGGTCCACACGGTGTGGGACAGAGCCAGGGGTGGAAGGAATGGGGGACAGGCACACCTGCATGCTAGCGTGGAACTTGGAGGGGTCTGAGAGTTCTGAATGGAACCTGCCCTTCAGCTGCAGGTTCCTTTGAGGGCCTTGAAAGGTGGGGCGGAGGTTGTCTGGTGGGGACTCTTTCAGTGGTGGAGAAACCTTAGAGACAACACACCGGAGAGCTTCAGGAGGCAGCTGGACAGTGGGGGCAGAGGGCAAGACCCCAAGGAGGGAGAGCAAGTGGGTGTTTCCCCTGTGGTGTCCTGAGCGAATGGAGGGGAAGGTTGGAGGGATTAGGTGAGGGTGAACCAACAAGTGAGGAAGAATCCTCTCCCTCCTCTTCTCACCCCATGCCAGGCCCCAAAGTGAATCATGGTTTGTGGCAGAGAATGATGTTAATTTTGAATAGATGTTATCCATATTTGGTGTGAACCGTTGCTTTGCACATTTAAAAACGTCATGAATCTATATGTATGTAAAGGTAGAAGGGTAAAACATTTAGCAGCGTGTTAGATTGATTTATAGCCTTTAAACGTTCAGGCCTATGGTGGGCGGGACTCTCTTTGTACTCCTGCCTCTGGCCCTACACTGTTAGGAAGGGGACTACAAAGTTATTGACTGGCCCTCAGCATGGGCTCAGTGAGGGGGCTTGAGAAATTTCCACGCCCAGGGGTAGAATGGACAGACGCCTAGTTGAACATGTATACTTGAGAGAGGACTACGTGACGTAGAATTGATTAAGCGGCAGGTGAAAGGACTCATGAACAGAGAAGATGGGAGAAGAGGGAAGAATATGGGTCTAGAAGTTAGGGCTCCTGCCAGAGCCCCTTTGAATTGGCTAGAGCCAGGCTGTCTGCAGAGGTGCCTGTGTGGCACTTTTAGTTAACCCTCAGAACCTTAGAGAAAATAGATGACCTGATGGGGCTGTGTGGGTTGGTTAAGAAAAGTCACATGAAATGGCTTTAAAAATAGCAATGAACTATGCAAATGATAATATCATGAGGCAGCCCCTTGGCCTAGATTGTTTTTCCTCCAAAGTTTTAGATTCCTCTATCGGGGTATTTTTGCAGGATCACATTTTATGGGAAAAACACCGTTTTACAGTAGAGGTTCTTTTTAGAAACAGGTGACCTCTGGGGGACATTGTGTGGGAGCATTTCTTTTTTCTGAGTGAAGGCGTGCCTCTTCCCAAGTGGGCTGGGTTTAAGCTGGGTAATATTTCCGTGAGTGTCTTGGGAGTGCCAAGAGTAAGTTATTCAACAGAATCAGCATTGTAGCGGGGCCAGTGATCTCTCTGGTCCTTTGCCATTAGCCAGTCTGAAAATTCTGGTCCCCACCGGGGATCTTTAACTCCAGGTACATGACTCAAACTAAACTTTCTTCATAGAGTGGGGTTAATAATATGTGTTGCCTTCTGCTTCTACCAGTTTGTGTGGGAACCATAAAAGAAGAGTATATGCCCCTGCAGAAGAAAGGGAGCACATAAACATATCATAAAGGATGGTCGCTCCTCTGCTTCTCTGCCATTTCAGATTCAGTCCCCATCGTCAGCAATCTGACACCGTTCGCCAGCATTAATTTTATTCCATTTGTGCTCCAAGTTGCAATTCCCTTTACAGTGCACTTTAGTGCTTAAGATCTGTCAGCTGTTAAAGGAACGAGTGAATTTGTCAGTATTCAATAAACACAAAATAACCCAGAGAAACAAAAGTTTAAATCTGAAGTTGTTAAACGTAAAGCCAGTGAAGATGGCTGTATAAAACTACTGAACCAATCGTACGCAAGTTAGTCACATTTTTATGGATTTATCATAGTTTAACTGATTTTCATTTCTTTAAAGACCCCAGTTGCAACTCTTGTTATAGTGGGCATTGCCCTGGAGTCAGAGCTAGACAACTCAGCTGGTTCCTGAGCCACATCTGATACCTTTCAGAAACTGCTCAATATCACCACTCACGTTCTAGGTCGTGATATCCTCAAAGTAGTATTTTAGGTCTGTTATGGTTCTAATTTTAGAATTCTTAAGTGTTTACCATCTGAAGCTCTAAGTTTAGGAGAGGAGCTTGCTGGGCAAAATGACATATGTTTTTTAATCTTCCTCAGAGAATTTTAGTTTGGAAGGAAAACCTGTTTTAATGTGATTGTGTGTGTGTGTGTGTGTGTGTGTGTGTGTGTATGTATATCTTAGGGAAGTAACTAGGAAATACTTTTTAAAGTAGCAAATAATGGGAAATGTTTCTGGAAAGTTAGGTCCCTTAAACTTTCCTCTCTATTAAAGAGGCATTCCCCCACTATTAAAGATAGTCCCACTCCTACAAACGAAACAGAATTCAGATGTATGAGAACCGCAAGCTCTCATTTTTAAAAAACTGTGTTTGTTTTTAGGGGATGAATATAAATAAGTGTTTCTTGCTTAGATTCTGCAGGCTTTTTTTCTACTACAGATTGCACGTTTGAGGGACCTTATGCTCTTCTCTCCTTCTTCCCAACATCAAAGTTCCAGTAGCAACTTGGCTGAATGAGCCTGGAAGACTCACCTCTAGCTATAATGAATGAAAAGCTCATTATAACTGGTACCAGTTTCAAGTCTCATTCCTATTACCAACACACGGACCTAGATATTGGCCCTGAAAAGGTCTCGACAGCCATTTTTAGTTCCTCTTATAATACTTCACTGATGTAGCCAAACACTGATGAAAGACAGGCCCTCTCCATTCTCTGAAACACTGGAGGTCGGCTTTGTGTCTTTCTGCTCTGCAGTTTGGATCTTTGCCGTGGCAACCACAGGGTAAGGCAGATTAAGAATCACCCATGGGCTTCCCTGGTGGCGCAGTGGTTGAGAATCCGCCTGCCAATGCAGGGGACACGGGTTCGAGCCCTGGTCCGGGAAGATCCCACATGCCGCGGAGCAACTAGGTCCGTGAGCCACAGCTACTGAGCCTGCGCGTCTGGAGCCTGTGCTCCGCAACAAGAGAGGCCGCGACAGTGAGAGGCCCGCGCACCGCGATGAAGAGTGGCCCCCGCTCGCCACAACTAGAGAAAGCCCTCGCACAGAAACGAAGACCCAACACAGCCAAAAATAAATAAATGAATAAATAAATAAATAAATTAAAAAAAAATTGTCAAAAGACAAAGACATAATTAAAAAAAAAAAAAAAGAATCACCCATGTGACAGATGACAGCGGCAGACAGCCACTCGTGTGGCCGTCTCAAGGCATCTGTGCCGGATCCCCCAGTTAATTCTAGACCCATGTTAGTTTTAACCGTATTCCCTGCAGTCTCTAATCTTACATCTGGATCCCTGCCTCTGACTCCTATGGATTGGACTCTGGTTCTTCCTGTTCCAGGCAGATGTCCTTGATTCTCTGCTCTGCCTTTGGTGGAAGCTTTATGTTCTAACTCAAATTTATGGGTTCAGTTCCCATTGTTGGCCACTTGACCAGCCTAGAACCTTTATGAGCAGCAGCTAGTTCAATGTGATAAATTGCTTTTCCTCTCAAGTTCTCTTCCATGTCTTCATGTTTGGTTATTAACCATTACTGACCATCCAGCTCTGCATGCCATTACATTCCAGGTATGTGGATGAAATTCTTTTTTGATGCTAAAGGTCCAATGTAGCAAATGCCAAGTAAACAAATATATGACCATTTTTAGATGTTAGTCTTTCATTCCTGATCATTGAGAAATGAAAGCCTGTTATCAAGACAGTAGTCTGTACTTTCTCCAGCAGTTTCTGTGGGCTCAGTATATATCTTCCAGCATAATTTTATTTGGTTTTTAATTGTTTAAAAGCCTTTCTTGATTAACTGATTCCTCACTGATGTACTGTTGGCACCAAAGAGTATATATTTATTTGAGAGAGTGTGCACTGGCATTAAATAACTAATTTTTATGAATTCTACCAGAGAATATGTTTTATTATGCTGGAAGAATTTATTTGGTGTGTTTTCCCCCAGTGGATGCTAGAAGATGGATTTTTGTGTGTGTGCCATTTTCTTATATTTAAAAAATCAAATCACGGGGCCAAGAAATCATCAGTGTCCGGAACACCTTAGAAATTCTGTATTACGTATTGTGATATTGTCTTAATTCTTCTTTCTCAGTTATAGAAATAACTTCTTCCTGGTTGGGTCTCCACCCACACAGTCAGGAAACAATGGCTTACCATATCCATCACTTCTGTCTGCACATTATCGTGTTTCAAAGATTTCCCCAATTAATCCTGTGGAAGCTGGAATCACTCATAACTATAATCCTGTTATGCCTTCTTTATTTCTTGATGTGCTTGTTAATTCATGTCCATCCTGTAGCAGTCTGTAACATAGTGCTATTATCAGCTCTTAAGTCTTTAAAAGCCTCTTGTCTACCATTTTTACTAAGGTTGATTCGCTGTGCTTTGTTGAAATTGATCATTTTAGATTTAAAAAAAATTTTTTTCCTGTATATTTGTTCTGGCTACTTTTGCATGATTTCACTTTTTTTTCAGTTAATCAGTCTGCCAAGCTGGTTGCTTTTCCCTTTTTGGCTTCCTTTCTCTTGCTTTTTCTTTTCTTTTCTTTTTTTTTAAATTAATTAATTATTTTTGGCTGTGTTGGGTCTTTGTTTCTGTGTGAGGGCTTTCTCTAGTTGCGGCAAGCGGGGGCCACTCTTCATCGCGGTGCGCGGGCCTCTCACTATCGCGGCCTCTCTTGTTGCGGAGCACAGGCTCCAGACACGTACGCTCAGTAGTTGTGGCTCGTGGGCCTAGTTGCTCCGTGGCATGTGGGATATTCCCAGACCAGGGCTCGAACCCGTGTCCCCTGCATTGGCAGGCAGACTCTCAACGACTGTGCCACCAGGGAAGCCCCTTGCTTTTTCTTTTTTAAGAACTGTCTCTTCATTTCTCCTTCCCTCTCTTAGGCAATGCCTCTGGAAGAAAAGCCAGGAGGCAGTGGAATAAATTCTTTAAAATCAGGATAGGCACTTCTCCCATTTCCTTTTTCATAAAATGAGAGAGGGGGTCCCTTTCCTTGGTGATTCTCTCCCTGAGCAGTTTCTAGGGTGGAAGCTTCATGATTGACTGCCAGGCATTTTGCAGACACTGTAATATGCTACTTATTTATAGCCTCAAACTTCTCTGTATACTAATCTTACCAGGTGGACTCAAACTTAAACCCCAGAGTTCTTTGGACACACTACATTGTCTTTTCTTCTCCTAGGTACTGACTTTAACATAGATAGCTTACCTCTGCCTCGGAAAGCCCATCACGACTGGGCCCTTTTTCATGAAGAGTCTCCGAAAAACAATTATAAGCTCTTTCACCAGCCAGTCATCACCTTGTTCAACTACACGGCCACCTTCAGCCGGCATTCCCACCTGCCACTAACTACCCAGTACCTGGAGGGTACAGAAGTCCTGAAGTCACTCCGATACCTGGTCCCCTTGCAGTCCAAAAACAACCTTCGAAAAAGCCTCGCTCCTCTGGTGTACGTACAGTCCGACTGTGACCCACCCTCAGACAGAGACAGCTACGTTCGAGAGCTGATGACGTACATTGAGGTCGATTCTTATGGTGAGTGTTTGCGAAACAAAGCTCTCCCTCAGCAGCTGAACGGTCCAGCCTCTATGGACACTGGTGACTTTTATAGGATCCTTGCCCAGTATAAGTTTATCCTTGCTTTTGAGAATGCGGTTTGCGATGACTACATCACTGAGAAGTTCTGGAGACCTCTGAAACTGGGGGTTGTCCCTGTGTATTACGGATCACCCAGCATCGCAGACTGGCTTCCAAGTAATAGAAGTGCTATCCTGGTATCAGAATTTTCTCACCCTAGAGAACTGGCAAGTTACATCAGACAGCTGGATCACGACGACAGACTGTACCAGGCCTACATAGAATGGAAGCTGAAGGGTGAGATTTCGAATCAGCGACTTCTCACTGCTCTCAGGGAACGGAAATGGGGGGTGCAGGACATCAAGCAGGACAACTACATTGACGCATTTGAGTGTATGGTGTGCACCAAGGTGTGGGATAACATTAGGCTCCAGGAAAAGGTAAGCAAATCCGGGTTTGGCAGAGAGGTGCTGGGATGGCTGTCTTGATGTTCTCTGCTGCTCTGCATTATTCTATTGCAGCTGCCCCATCACTGGTCCTCACTTCTATCAGAGAGGCCAGGCTCTGCGGCAAGGGTGACTATTTCATTTCTATTCTTTGAGGACTGTCATGAAGTTTACTAGTCCTGTCCCTCTTCCTGAAGGCCTTAAATTCTCCTTTATTGTTTCTTCTGGAGGGTAATATACTGCAGGTGCTGGGCAGTAATACAAGGAAGCTGCAGGGGAGGAAGAAGGCCAAAAAATTTAAAATATGGAAAGTTCTGAATCTCATCCACATGGTCAGTCCTTTAACCTCTCCATCAAGGCTGTGGTTTATGCCAGACCCCTTATGCTCATGCCCCATGGACTGCCATTTTGAAACTTATTTTCATTTCATATACACACTCAATTAACCTCTCTCTCTCTGTCTCTCTCTCTCTCACTTCCTCTCACTCCCTGATTGTTGCTCTTTCTGTGTCTGGTACACACACATGCTTATTAATATAAAGAGAATATTCAATTAATGTCGGGGATAACCCTTAAAAGACTTCTTTTTCTTAAATTATTAAAATTAAAGTTCTTAGTAACATCTTCAAATTCTAGATGCTCTTTTTTTTTTATTAATTAATTAATTAATTTTTATTTTTTGGCTGCGTTGGGTCTTCATTGCTGCACGCGGGCTTCCTCTAGTTGCGGGGAGCAGGGGCTACTCTTCGTTGCGGTGCATGGGCTTCTCATTGCGGTGGCTTCTCTTGTTGTGGAACACGGGCTCTAGACACGTGGGCTTAGTAGTTGTGGCACACGGGCTCAGTAGTTGTGGCTCGCAGGCTCTAGAGCGCAGGCTCGGTAGTTGTGGCGCACAGGCTTAGTTGCTCTGCGGCATGTGGTATCTTCCCGGACCAAGGCTCAAACCCGTGTCCCCTGCATTGGCAGGCGGATTCTTAACCACTGCGCCACCAGGGAAGCCCTCTAGATGCTCTTAATGTTTATTTGCTTACTTTATTATTTATGACAGGAATGGTTCCACTTTATAGAGAAACGAATTCATTAAAAGGAAACTTGTTGAAAGAAAAAGGTTACTTTCAACTACCTTTGAAATCTAGAAAAATATGAGATGGCCCTACTTGGCTGTCACCCATCATTTCCTTGACTCCCATATACACATAACGTTTTATCTAAATTCTCTGAAGGGAAACAATTTTGTTAAATATTTAAATGTTTATTTTAGCTAGCATAGAAATTTCAGGTCAAACATAAACATAAATAGTGTGTGGAATTATTTTAATGTATTGAACACATACTGTATGAGGCTTTCGTGTGCTAAATATGTATATGCTTAGACAAATTTAAAATATGTGAAACATTAATTTTCTAATTTTAATAATTATGAGAATTTAAATTATTTTATCTGGTTTCTTATAACAAAGTTTTATTCATAAAATCTTTATTTTAAGCTGAGCGTCTTGGTCAGCAACAGGAACACTAAATATTACATCATTCTTCTCAGGGAATGCATCCTGATTTCCAGTGACTTCCTTTATCACCTAATTTATAGGGCCACCTTACAGCAAAAACCAAAACACACACACACACACACACACACACGCGCCACTGCAAAAAACACATGAGAAAGTAGAGACCACATTAATTGCCCATGCTATACCAATTATTGATTCTGAAAATATATCAAGGCAGAAAACAGAACTTCTGAGGATGAAGATTTGCCTGGACTCATTTTCACGATCCTTTTTGATGTTGGAGATTATATTCACAGAAAACTGAAAGAAGCACCCAAACCCTAACTGCTCCCGCATCTCACAGAAACCCTATTGGGATGATTACTGGGGACTGGAAAAGAGGGTGTAGTGACATTGGGCAATAGCTTTTTCAAAGATATAGGAGGATACATACATTCGTGCATTTCCCACGGAACCAGCTGTCTGGTTGTGGTATTTCAGGGTGCCTGAAGGTGGTGTAGTTGAACGTCCTTCTCTCTGGAGTCTTGGAGGAGAAACAGAGTAAGCCGTCCTCCAGCATACTCTTCTCCTCCCAGAGAGGTGGTCACTGGAGGTGACTGGACGGCTTTGCTTGCATTTCAGAGAACTTGGTACAATTCTCAAATGCAAATGTGCTCATTGTTGAAAAGCAGAACAAAACATACCATGAAAGTAAATTAAAGGGTATTAGGCCAGCTGTTTTCATTTGTGTTTATAAGATTTGTTACAGCTTATATATAGGATATGCCTTAAAGTAAGCTACGTAAATGTTTCTTCACTTTTTCTCTTTCAGACAAATAAAAGCTGAAAGAAATAATTTGATCTCCTCAACTCTGATTATTTTTTATCTTACAATTGATAGTAGTTTAAATCATGGTATTTAGATGTAGAAAACACTATTAGAATATTCAATGCATTTCCCCTTCCTCTATTCTGCTTCCTCCTCTCATAAACGTACAAACCTAGTGTATTAGTTATCTACTGCTGTTTAAACAATAGTGCCACAAACTTAGTGGCATAAAACAACAAACTTTTGTTATTTCACAGTCTCTGTGGGTTAGGATTCTGGTCGTGGCTTACCTGGGTTCTCTGGAAGGCTGCAATCAAAGTGTCAGTCAGGGCTGGGTTCTCATCTAGAGGCTTAACTGGGGACAGGTCTGCTTTCAAACTCACATGCTTGTTGGCAGATTCAGTTTCTTGAGGTTGTAGGACTGAGGGCTTCGGTTTCCTGCTGGCTGTAGGCTGTAGGTTGCCCTCAGCTCCTCGAGGCCACCCGCAGTTCCCTGTCCTGTGCTTCCCGCACGTGGCTGCTTGCTTCCTCAAAGCCAGCAAGGGAGGGGGAGATGCCAAGACCAGTGCTACAGTCTCACGAGTGTAACCACATGCATGTCGTCACATACATCCTCTCGCCTTTGTCATACTCTATTGGTTAGAGGCAAGTGACAAGTAACACCCACACTCGAGGGGAGGGGATAACACAAGGGCGTGAATACCAGGAGGTGTGGATATCATGGGGCCATCTTGAATCTGTTCCTCACACCTAGTGAATCTGAGTGGGCCTATTCTCAGTGTCGTTTGCTTGATTTATGTAGGGGAAAGTCTTTCAGTATTGAAGAGACCAACCCAGGAGTTAATGTTAGTTAAAGAACATTTATTGATACATGATCCTGTCCTCAAAGAGGCTTTAATAGGGGAGACAACATGGAATAATCAGGAATATAACTTTACAGAATTGGGGTAAACTTAAAAAAATTAGCTTTATTGAGGTATAATTGATGTACAATAAACTGCATATATTTAAAGTTTGCAGTTGAATTAGTTATTACATGTGCAAACACCTGTGAAACCATCACCTCAGTCAAGATGACAGACATTTCTATTCTCCCCTAAACGTTTCCTCATGTCTGTTTGTAGTCTATCCCTTTTCCACCCGCTTCTTCAGGCAACCACTCATCTGCTTTTTGTCACTTTTGACAAAGAAGCCAAGGCAGTTTTCTAGAATTTTGTATAAATGGAATCATGTAGTGTGTATTCTTTTGTGTCTGGCTTCTTTCATCCTGCATGATAATGTTGACGTTTATCCACAATTCTGTGTGTATCAAGAGTCCATTTCTCTATATTGCTGAAGTTTGGATATACCAAAATTTGCTTATCCATGCACCTGTTTCCAGTTTTTGGCTATTACAAATAAAGCTGCTGTGAACATTCATGTACAGATCTTTGTATGGATATATGCTTTCACTTCTCTTCCGTAAATACCTAGGAGTGGATTGGCTAGGTCATATGGTAGATGTCCGTTTAACATTTTGAGAAACTACTAATTTATATTCTAGAGTTTCTCCATCTTATATTCCTGCCAGCATTGTATGAGAGTTCATTCATTAACAGTTGGTGTGTGGTCAGTCTTCTAATTTTTGCCTTTCTAGTGGGTGTATAGTGTATCTCACTGCGGTTTAATTTACATTTTCTTAATAACTAATGATGTTGAATATCTTTTGATGGCTTATTTGCTGTCAATATCTTCTTTTGTGATATATCTCTTTAAGTCTTTTGCTCATTTTTTAAAAACTGAGTTGTTTGACTTGTTATTCTTGACTTGTAAGAATTCTTTATACACTGTGAATACAAGTCATTTGTCAATTATAAAATTAACAAATGTTTTCCTTCAGTCTGTGGGTTGTCTTTTCATTTTCTTAATAGTGTCTATAGGAGTGTAAAGTTTTTAATTTTGTTGAAGTCCAGCTCGTAAATTTTTTCTTTTATAGCTTGTGCTTTTTGTGGCTTGTTTAAAAAAATCTTTGTCTAACCCAAGGTCTCTAAGATTTGCTTCTGTTTTCTTCTAGAAGTTTTGCTGTTTTAACTTTTACATTTAGGTCTATGATCCACTTAGAGTTAATTTTTGTGTTGTGGTGTGATGTAAGAGTTGAGGTTTGTTTATTTGGATATCCAATTGTATCAGCCTCATTTGCTGGAAAGATTATTCTTCCCTGATTGAATTACCTTGGCTTCTTTTTTAAAAAATCAATTGGCCATATATGCATGGGTCAGTTTCTGTGCTGATCAGTATATCTATATTTGAGTACTGTTGCTTTATAATAAGTCTTGAAATGAGGTAGTGTTAATCTTCCAACTTTGTTCTTTTTCAAAATTATTTTCACTATTTTCGGTCTTTTGCTTTTCCACATAAATTTTAGATTCACTTTGTCAGTTTCTACAAAAATCCTTGATGGGATTTTCATTGGGATTTTGTTGAATCTATATGTCAATTTGGGGAGAATTGACAACAATATAGAGACATTTAATCAATAAGCATGATATATTTGTTCATTTATTTAGGTCTTTTTAATTTCTTTAAACAGTGTTTTGTAGTTTCTGGTGTACAAGTTTTATAACTCTTTGGTCAAATTTATCCCTAAGAAGTTCACATTTTTGGATACCACAGTAAGTGGTATCTTTTTTTAAAAAAACTTTATTTTCCAATTGTTCGTTGCTAGTATATAGAAATAAAATTGATTTTGTATGTTTGACCTTGTATACTGCAACCTTGTTAAACTCACTGATTAGTTCTGGTATCTTTTTTTTTTTTTTTGAATTCCTAGGATTTTTCTATGTAAATGATCATGTCATTTACAAATAAACACAATTTTACTCTTCCCCTGTCCCCCTCAATCTGTCTTTTATTTCTTCCTTTTTCCTCTACTGCACTGACTAGGCATACTCTATGATGGGATTTATGACGGGCCCATCATATCTGCCCCCCACATTTAATTTACCTTTCTGACCACTGACAAAAACAAGATAAATCATGGAAAACGGTGGGGGATGACCATTTACTTAACTTGACAGTAGACCCAACTGCAGCTGCCTTGCTGAATTTGGTATCTGTATAGCAGATCAGAGCTGTTCCAGTCAACTTTTTATGTTAATGCCCATCCACAAGCATCTCTATCTCATTTATAGTAGACTGTCATCATGTCTAAGTTTTAAAGAACCAGTCAACAAGCTATTAGGACCAGCTTCAGAACATTGCCAGAACATTGAGTTCCATGTCATAAGTGAGTCCCTCCAGGTCCATAATGCCCTGTTTAGCCTTATATTCCTCCCACCCTCAAGATACACTACCTCAAGATACACTCTTACACATGCCCCAATTCTTGCCTGTACATCCTAACCAGGTCCTTCAGGTCCTTTTGGCATATAAGCTATTTGCTCTCTGAGCAGGGACTCCTTTCTCACTTATGTGCTGAGTGCTGATGATGAACAGTTTACAGCCTTATTAATTTTATTGGTAATTTACTATTGGCAGTGGGACCTTATTGCCATCAGGTGAATAATACTCTCTAGGACCACTTCTGGTACCAACTATTTAAACACAGAAAATGGAAATGGAAGCAGAGACATTTGTGCTTTGGTTTGACTGGGGGTACAGTCCTAGAAAGGGGGAGTGAGGAACGGGTGAGTGAAGCAGTGAAGGAACGAGAGCCAGTTTGAGAATGTACTGAACTGAGTGCCTCTAAGTGGGATGCATTGGTTAATCCTTGGGGCCCCACCCCGAGAAGCATTTACTGTATCTCAGGACCATTCCTTTAAGGTAAAGAAGGGGAGAGAATTTATCCATTGCTCCAGTTTCCCTTTGATCAAAAGTTTGCCCCACTGGGCTTAGCTCCTCCTCACTTTCAGGTTGTACATGTGTGATATGGGTGCTGAGAAGAGTTTCACAATGATTTCAATGGTTAAATCTCAGGAAAGGAAGTTGAGTCACATGGGAGGAGGTGAGGTGCCCAGTTGGTTAGAGCCCTACACAGCTGGAACAAGAGACAGGTGAGGATAAGAGGTTCAGGTACAGAAGAGGTGTCAGCTAGAGTACAGCGTCCTTACCCTCATCTGTGTCCACTCTCCCCCAGTCTAGAGACCCACTGTTCAACTTTCATTGGAGGATACACCTCTGATTTTTCTGGGGTGGGGAACACCCGTTTCCTGTTTGTGCAGAGTGATGATCTGGGGTTTTAATTGCTTCTTACCAAAAATGACAAGCAGCTCTCTGGTTTTAGTCCCATCTTTTTACCCGTTTTCAGAGATTCTTTATGCCACCAAATTCCTAATATCTTGAGAACTCTGCATTGTAGACTGAGTTGCTTTACTGCTTTCCCACTGCTTTTTAGAACTCAGCTTTCTCAGGTCAACTAAGTCATTTGCCACCAAATGGCAACTTCCAAAAATTTGTTGCTGTTGTCTCCATTATTTTGTTTGTCCTTGTGAATTTATGCCTTAATAAAAAACTCCTTCCTGTCATTTTAGTGATGGTACTAAATCATCACCAGGAGTAATAATCCTAAGTTATCAAATGAACAGCTGCCAGGAGAGAAAGAGCTGCTTTGCATTTTTTTCTTTGAACACACTTTTATCTAATACCTACTGAGTATAAGACCTATTCTTCCTGTATCATAAATGTCAGCTCTTAAAAGTCATCCAATAGACATACCTCAGGTCAAAATTTTTCTTCTTAAAGATTAAATATGATGTAAATAACTTGGATGATCTTTTGAAGTTAGAATTATAAACAAGGTATGAAAATGGAGAGGATTTCTAAGAAAAAGGAAATATGCAGTATGCCATGCTTCTAAAAGACAAGACAATTTAGAGATTTCCTATTTGTATTTAAAATAAACAAAGCATAAATGGTGGTGTGGGAAGATGGAGAGTTAGCATCTCCTCACAACTAGGGCGCCTGCCGGCTGCTGGTGGGAGACTCTGATGCCCAGGGAGATGGGAGGAACCCCAAAATGAACTGGTAGGACACAGGGGGACTGAGGGGCTAGGAGAAGTGGAGGCCAGACAGTATCAGTGCCCTTGAGGCCGGGGAGATCAGGAGAGGCAGGCAGGAGGGACTCTCCGGGAAGAGCGAGAGAGGAGCGGAGGGCGCTCGCCTGGCCCACTTGGGCTGGGGAGCCTGCTGAGCTCCCAAGCTGGGACCCCCCCCTTCAAAGCCCCATCCAGGCCTCATGGGTCCTGGGGGCATAGGAGGGAGGCCAGGGAGATCAGGAGAGGCAGGCGGGAGGAGCCATCTGGGAGGAGTGGGAGAGGATCGGAGGGCAATTTTCCCACCCACTTGAGCCGAGGAAGCTTGCTTGGCTCCCAGGTGAGGTCCCCCACCCTCTGAGACCAGGGGTGGGGAGCACACCTGGGCCCCTTCTGTTCCTTGAGCCTAAGCCCTACCCGCCACAGCCCCCAGGGCCTTTTCCAGCCCTGTGAGTCCAGAGCATAGGCCCCGCCCACTGCCCAAACCTCACCCTTGCTTATGCCCTGCCCTCCACAGCCAAGGCCTTTCTCCCCGCGTTTTTTTGTTTTTTTCTTTTCTCTCCTCCTCTTTTTTACTATTGTGGTAGTGATGTACCTTCCGGTTGTTGATTCATCTATATATTTTTTTTTTCATCTATATTTTTATTTTTATATTCTTCCTAACATATCTGTAAGTTTCCTAGTCTAATTTTATTTTTTACTTTGTTATTTTATTTATTTATTTATTTATCATTTTGCTGCCCCAGATGGCTTGCGGGACCTTGGTTCATGAGCCTGGGGTCGGGCTGAAGCTCCTGCGGTGGGAGCTCCGAGTCCGAACCACTGGACTAACAGAGAACCTCAGACCCCAGGGAATATTCATCAGAGTGAGGTCTCATGGAGTTCCTCATCTCAGCGCCAAGACCCAGCTCTACCTAATAACCTACAAACTCCAGTGTTGGAAGCCTCAGGCCAAAGAACCAGTAAGACAGGAACACAATCCCACTCATTAAAAAAAAAGAAAAAAGAATGAGGTGGCAAAAAATTATGTCAAAGATGAAGGAGCAAGGTAAAAACCTACAAGACCAAATAAATGAAGAGGAAATAGGCAATCTACCTGAAAAAGAATTCAGAGTAATGATAGTAAAGAAGATCCAGAATCTTGGAAATAGAATGGAGGCACGGATTGAGAAAATTAAAAAAATGTTTAACAAAGATCTAGAAGAACTAAAGAACAAACAAACAGAGAT
This sequence comes from Balaenoptera musculus, assembly GCF_009873245.2. NCBI lineage: Eukaryota > Metazoa > Chordata > Mammalia > Artiodactyla > Balaenopteridae > Balaenoptera > Balaenoptera musculus. The sequence goes on along the minus strand of NC_045805.1, from coordinate 26,422,186 downwards.
GAACAACACAATAACTGAAATGAAAAATACACTAGAAGGAATCAATAACAGAATAACTGAGGAAGAACAAATAAGTGAGCTGGAAGACAAAACGGTGGAAATAACTGCCGAGGAGCAGAATAAAGAAAAAAGAATGAAAAGAATTGAAAACACTCTCAGAGACCTCTGGGACAACATTAAACTCACCAACGTTCGAATTATAGGGGTCCCAGAAGAAGAAGAGAAAAAGAGAGAGCTGAGAAAATATTTGAAGAGATTATAGTTGAAAACTTCCCTAACATGGGAAAGGAAATAATCACCCAAGTCCAGGAAGAGCAGAGAGTCCCATAAAGAATAAACCCAAGGAAAAACACACCAAGACACATATTAATCAAACTAACAAAAATTAAATTCAAAGAAAAAATATTGAAAGCAACAAGGGAAAAACAAAAAATAACATACAAAGGAATCCCCATAAGGTTAACAGCTGATTTTTCAGCAGAAACTCTGCAGGCCAGAAGGGAGTGGCAGGACATATTTAAAGTGATGAAAGAGAAAAACCTACAACCAAGATTACTCTACCCAGCAAGGATCTCATTCAGATTCGTTGGAGAAGTCAAAAGCTTTTCAGACAAGCAAAAGCTAAGAGAATTCAGCACCACAAAACCAGCTTTACAACAAATGCTAAAGAAACTTCTCTAAGTGGGAAACACAAGAGAAGAAAAAGACCCACAAAAACAAACCCAAAACAATTAAGAAAATGGTAATAGGAACATACATATCGATAATCACCTTGAATGTAAATGGATTAAATGCCCCAACAAAAAGACACAGACTGGCTGAATGGATACAAAAACAAGACCCATATATATGCTGTCTACAGGAGACCCACTTCAGACCTAGGGACACATACAGACTGAAAATGAAGGGATGGAAAAAGATATTCCATGCAAATGGAAATCAAAAGAGAACTGGAGTAGCAATACTCATAGCAGATAAAATAGACTTTAGAATAAAGACTGTTACAAGAGATAAGGAGGGACACTACATAACGATCAAGGGATCAATCCAAGAAGAAGCTATAACAATTATAAATGTTTATGCACACAACATAGGAGCACCTCAATACATGCTAACAACCATGAAAGGAGAAATCTACAGTAACATAATAATAGTAGGGGACTTTAACACCCCACTTACACCAATGAACAGATCATCCAAACAGAAAATAAATAAGGAAACAAAAGCTACAAGTGACACAATAGAGCAGATAGTTCTAATTGATATTTATAGAACATTCCACCCAAAAGTGGCAGAATACACTTTCTTCTCAAGTGGACATGGAACATTCTCCAGGATAGATCACATCTTGGGTCACAAATCAAGCCTCAGAAAATTTAAGAAAATTGAAATTGTATCAAGCATCTTTTTTGACCACAATGCTATGAGATTGGAAATCAATTACAGGAAAAAAACTGTAAAAAACACAAATACATGGAGGCTAAACAGTGCACTACTAAATAACTAAGAGATCACTGAAGAAATCAAAGAAGAAGTAAAAAAATACTTAGAAACAAATGATAATGAAAACACGATGACCCAAAACCTATGGGACACAGCAAAAGCAGTTCTAAGAGGGCAGTTTTTAGCAATACAATCTCACATCAAGAAACAAGAAAAACCTCAAATAAACAATCAAACCCTACACTTAAAACAATTAGAGAAAGAAGAACAAAGAAAACCCAAAGTCAGTAGAAGGAAAGAAATCATAAAAGATCAAAGCAGAAATAAGTGAAATAGAAATGAAGAAAACAATAGCAAAGATCAATAAAACTAAAAGCTGGCTCTTTGAGAAGATAAACAAAATTGATAAGCCCTTAGCCAGACTCATCAAGAAAAAAAGGGAGAGGATGCAAATCAATAAAATTAGAAATGAAAAAGGAGAAATCACAACTGACACTGCAGAAATACAGAGGGTTATAAGAGACTACTACAAACAACTATATGCCAATAAAATGGAAAACCACGAAGAAATGGACAAAGTCTTGGAAAGGTACAATTTTCCAAGACTGAACCAGGATGAATTAGAAGATATAAACAGACCTATCACAAGTAATGACATTGAAACCGTAATGAAAACTCTTGCAACAAACAAAAGTCTAGGACCAGATAGCTTCACAGGTGAATTCTATCAAACATTTAGAGAAGAGCTAACACCAATTCTTCTCAAACTCTTCCAAAAAATTGCAGAGGGAGAAACACTCCCAAATTCATTCTACGAAGCCACCATCACCCTGATACCAAAACCAGACAAAGATATCACAAAAAAAGAAAATTATAGACCAATATCACTGATGAACATAGATGCAAAAGTCTTGAAAAAAATACTAGCAAACAGAATCCAACAGCACATTAAAAGGATCATACAAAATGATCAAGTGGGCCTTATCCCAGTGATACAAGGATTCTTCAGTATACGCAAATCAATGTGATACACCGTATTACCAAATTAAGGATAAAAACCATATGATCATCTCAGTAGATGCAGAAAAGCTTTTGACAAAATTCAACACCCACTTACGATAAAAACTCTCCAGAAAATGGGCATAGAGGGGACCTACCTCAACATAATAAAGGCCGTATATGACAAACCCACCGCAAGCATCATACTCAGTGGTGAAAAACTGAAAGCATTTCCTCTAAGATCAGGAACAAGACAAAGCTGTCCACTCTCACCACTCTTATTCAACATAGTTTTGGAAGTCCTAGCCACAGCAATCAGAGAAGAAAAAGAAATAAAAGGAATACACATTGGAAAAGAAGAAGTAAAACTGTCACTGTTTGCTGATGACATGATACTATACATAGAAAATCCTAAAGATGCCACCAGAAAACTACTAGAACTAATCAGTGAATTTGGTAAGGTTGCAGGATACAGAATTAATGCACAGAAATCTCTGGCATTCCTATACACCAACAATGAAAAATCAGAAAGAGAAATTAAGGAAACACTCCCATTCACCATTGCAACAAAAAGAATAAAATACCTAGGAATAATCCTGTCTAAGGAGGCAAAAGACTTGTACTCAGAAAGCTATAAAACACTGATGAAAGAAATCAAAGATGACATAAACAGATGGAGAGATATACCATGTTCTTGGATTGGAAGAATCAATATTGTGAAAATGACTATAGTACCCAAAGCTATCTACAGATTCAGTGCAATCCCTATCAAACTACCAATGGCATTCTTCACAGAATTAGAACAAAAATTTTACAATTTGTATGGAAACACACAAGACCCCGAATAGCCAAAGTAATCTTGAGAAAGAAAAACGGAGTTGGAGGAATCAGGCTCCCTGACTTCAAACTATACCACAAAGTTACAGTAATCAAGACAGTATGGTACTGACACAGAAACAGAAATATAGATCAATGGTACAGAATAGAATGCCCAGAGTTAAACCCACGCACATATGGGCACCTAATTTATGACAAAGGAGGCAAGAACATACAATGGAGAAAAGGCAGCCTCTTCAATAAGTGGTGCTGGGAAAACTGGACAGCTACATGTCAAAGAATGAAATTAGAACACTGCCTAACACCATACACAAAACACAAAAATAAACTCCAAATGGATTAAAGACTCAAGGCCCGAACACTATAAAACTCTTAGAGGAAAACATAGGAAAAACACTCTTTGACATAAACCACAGCAAAATCTTTTTTGACCCACCTCCTAGAGTAATGGAAATGAAAAGAAAAATAAACAAATGGGACTTAATTAAACTTAAAAGCTTTTGCACAACAAAGGAAACCATAAACAAGACAAAAAGACAACGCTCAGAATGGGAGAAAATATTTGCAAATGAAACAACAGACAAAGGATTAATCTCCAAAATATACAAGCAGCTCATGCAGCTCAATATCAAAAAAACAAGCAATCCAGTTAAAAAATGGGCAGAAGACCTAAATAGACATTTCACCAAGGAAGACATACAGATGGCCAAGAGGCACATGAAAAGGTGCTTAACATCACTAATTATTAGAGAAATGCAAATCAAAACTACAATGAGGTATCACCTCTTGCCAGTCAGAATGGCCATTATCAAAAAATCTAGAAACAATAAATGCTGGAAAGGGTGTGGTGAAAAGGGCACCCTCTTGCACTGTTGGTGGGAATGTAAATTGATACAGCCACTATGGAGAACAGTATGGAGGTTCCTTAAAAAACTAAAAATAGAACTACCATACGACCCAGCAATCCCACTACTGGGCATATACCCTGAGAAAACCATAATTCAAAAAGAGACATGTACTACAATGTTCACTGCAGCACTATTTACAATAGCCAGGACATGGAACCAACCTAAATGTCCATCGACAGATGAATGGATAAAGAAGATGTGGCACATATATACAATGGAATATTATTCAGCCATAAAAAGAAATGGAATTGAGTTACTTGTAGTGAGGTGGATGGACCTAGAGTCTGTCATACAGAGTGAAATAAGTCAGAAAGAGAAAAACAAATACCGTATGCTAACGCATATATGTAATCTTAAAAAAAAAATTGGTACTTTTGAACCCAGTTGCAGGGCAGGGATAAAGAGGTAGACATAGAAAATGGATTTGAGGACATGGGGTGGGAGGAGGAAGCTGGGGTGAAGTGAGAGTAGCATGGACATATATACACTACAGAATGTAAAGTAGTTGACTGGTGAGAAGCAGCAGCATAGTACAGGGAGATCAGCTCGGTGCTTTGCGGTGACCTAGAGGGGTGGGATAGGGAGGATGGGAGGGAGGCTCAAGTGGGAGGGGATACGGGGACATGTGTATGCATATGGCTAATTCACTCTGTTGTACAACAGAAACTAACACAGTATTGTGAAGCAATTATACTCCAATAAAGATCTGTTAAAAAAAATAAAATAAACAAAGCAGACAGTCTGTCTTTAGGTTAATAGAATTTACTTTCTAACCAAAGGTGTGTAGTAATTTCTCATTTTAAAAAATATTTTAAATTGAAGATATGAGGGAACAATTCCAAGTGTGCGATTACCAGTTGCCTCATGTTTTCTCCATGTAAACCATCCATTTCATTATTTTGATTTTTCTTCTCTTACCTTATTGAAGTGGTGGTCTTAGAATCATAGAATGTCAGGGTTAAAAGTAGCTCAGAGATCACCTAATTCAGTATCTCTTAAGCTGCTGAATCCTACCATTTCCATTTGACTCTTATTTATACTACATCTCTCTGCTGAAATTCCTCTTATATTCATGCCGGTTGTCTACCTTTTCCACTGTGTTCTTTGACATATTAATGGTAGTTATTTTAAAGTTCCTGCCTGATTGTTCCAACATCTGAGTCATCCTTGAGTCTGGTTCTATTGATTCCTTTCTCTTTTGACAGTGTTGTTGTTGTTGCTTAATATGTCTCATGATTTTTGATTGATTGCTGGACATCATGTACGGAAGTACAGAGACTGAGGGAAATAACATTTATTCTCAGAAATGGGCATGCCTCTTTTTCTGTCAGGCTGTTAGTGTTTGTGGGATTGAGTCGGTCTAGTCAGGAATTGAGCTAAATTTGGGTTTGTGTTGCTACTGTTACCTTTAGTGCTCCACAACTTCAAATTATTCCAGTATTGATAATTATAATAATAAATAATTAAATATTATTATTGATAATTATAATAATTACCTGTGCTTGCAGTGGGACCTGCGACGAAATAGTTTTTCTCAGCATTTCTCCCCTACTCTCAGCTCTTGGCAGTTCCTGCATTGCTGGGTCACAGAGGAGGTCTCCATGCTCTTGCTCCTCCATCGGCAGTAAATTGCTGTTGCCTGTTACTGAGTGGTAGGCTCATGGTGTGGGCAGGGTGCGTTCTTTGTTATCTTGGCAGCCTCAGGCTTAGACAGGCTTTGCATTCCTGGACCTCAGGAGTGAAGCTTTCTCATTGTTCTTGCCTCTCCTTCATATGGCAGCCAAATCTTGCCTTTTATCTGGGGTTGGTTTGGATGGGAAAGAATTTTGTGTCCCTCTCAGGGGTAGGAGACCTTTGGTATAACAGTAGGATCCTAGGCCTAAAGTAGTTTCCAGCCTCCCTCAAACCATGAGACAGATGAATTTTGCGTGGGCGAAAGGTAGATTTTCCCCTTGCTCCTGCTTCCTCAGTGTCTTAAAGCTTTTTCTCTTTGTGAGGGAAGAATCTAGGTAGATGGAAGGGGCTTCCTGAATGTCTCCCTCCCTGCACTGGGCCAAGGAGGGGGCCTGTTTCCAGGGTCCTGCGCTGCCCCCAGTCTTCTTCCTGGGCATCTGATGGAGGTCCATGGAAAAGAGCTTTTGAGTGAGTTTGAGCTCTTCATTGGTGCAAACTCCCAGCTATTCCAAACTAACATGGTAGCCCATACCTTTAAGGATTTGTTAAAATTTTAGTTGATTTCTTGTTACCTACTTGTGTGGTAGCCACCTCATTCTCCTGTGTTCTGCCAAAGGTGAAATAGATCCTGTATCCATCTTTCCTTGGAGGGGCATATCACTCTTTGGGATTTAGTTTACTTGGTTGTTGTGATCTCGGTTCCCCGATGAACTCAAGGAAAGTTATGAATTTGTAGATTATCTGACTTTTTCCTTATTGTTAAAATAGGAGCCATATTCTCCTTGGAGACAAAATATTTATTAATTGTACTTTAGGAACAGCTTGTTTTTCTGCCCAGGACCTCCGCTGGAAAGGCAATTTAGGATGCTGAAAGCTAGTCACTTCTAAATACGTCATAACTATTTCATCAGACACACTTCCTTCAGGTCACACTGTGAAATATTTCTGGAAGAACACTAGAGTTAAAAGAGTCCATTTCACAAGATTCTTTTCTCTATGACGTCACCTCAGATGGAACTTTATCCTACACTGTTGGAAGAACTTTGAGTGGGCAGGCAAGGAAAGAGAGTATTACTACTGACTTTCTCATGTAGAAAGCTATGCAAGGTCAGGGTTGGGAAGGCCATTGAAGTTATGTGGTCCGTACAGCTTCCAGCTGACTGGTGATTCAAGTATCATGAACAAGTCATCCACTAATTTATGTTGGAACATTCCCAGTGCTGGCAATTTCATTATTTTTTAGGGTAGCAAATTTTATCTTTTGTTAGTTTTGACAGTTATATTTGTCTTTATATTGAACTCAGACTTCCCCTTCTGTAGTTCATTCTTAGCTACCTGCTTCTGACTCTAGTTCAGTGAGATACAGCTTTGCGTCTGTACCCATCAGTCTATAAAGGTGAGCAATGGCCTTTCCAGAGCTGTTTTGTAGTAATCGCTTGGAGTCCTCCTTATTTGATTGCTGTCTTGCTCCAAATACAGTCTCCACCCAACCATGAACTCTGGATATAGTAACCCCAGTTTTGAGTCTGCTTCTGATCCTTTGAACTTTCAGTTGGTGTTTAGACTTCCCAAATTGTAAGTCTTAGCATTTCCTAATGGTTTGCTATTTGGGTTTGTGTTCTGGTTTTCTGTGCTCAATTTTGTCTTGGTAAAGAATCCTTACTCTAGTTTCAGGCTCTTGGAAGCCAAGCTCTATGACCATCTGTCAGTAGTGCTCAAGAGAAGGGAGGATTTAGGCAACTCTACCCTTCATGCTCTACCGAACAAGTTAGTTCACTCTTCCACCTGTAGTCCCTTTATTTTTATTTATTTATTTATTTACAAGAACATATACACCCACACATTTAAAAATATATATTTATTTATTTTTTTAAAAAAAGTTTTGGTTGCATCGGGTCTTAGTTGTGGCACGTGGGATCTTTTTTTTTTTTTCCCACATTAACTTATTTTATTTATTTATTTATTTATTTATTTATTTATTTATTTTTATCTTTAGATCTGAAATAGCATATATTATTTACAAAGCTACTGCTGAGCATCTTGCATAAACTTTTCATCCTTTTAAAAATAAAAATTCACGTGTTCTTAACAGGAAGCAGAAACAAAGCTGAAATCCAAACTTTTTGACATCTTCCTGTGACTCTTGACATGATGTTTCTCATTCACTGGCCCACAGATTCATTTTTTCTGTGCCTGGGAGCATTATTTTCTATACCATTGCTATCATCTGATTTCAGCTGTTCAGTTTGTTCACATTCCTTCCCATCATCTGAGTGCTTCTTTTTCTTTTGGGTGTACATTTCACAAAGCAGAATAATAGCCACTAAAAGAACAACCTCAGCAGCTATTGCAAGAAATGCTTTGAGGGGCACCCAATAACTCAGCACGACAATTTCAATGTGTTCTTCACTCTCGCCTAATTGGAATATTGCATGGCACCAGTAAGATCCCTGATCTTCCTCTGAAAGTTGCATTATCTTGAGCCTTGTTTCATTAGCATTTTTTCCATTGATCACATACTTATTGTTCATTGGAACACCAACAGGAACCTGTACACTCCCATTACTACTGTACCAGGTCCAATTTAAAGGAAAACAGTCTTGACATTTACACATCAAGACAACTGAATCCCCTACCTAAGTGATCAACGGTTTCTTTTTTTCATGAAGTTCAGAGACTTTGAAATTAAATGTGCCCCTTTGTTCCTTTTTCTCCTCAAAGAAACAAGAATAACTTCCCATTTGTTCGCTATTAACGATGGTGAACATGTATTGGGTATACAGGATGCTTCCTGTTGCATTGATGAGATAATTATTCTCAAGTAGTTCATCACCTTTTCTCCAAGTCACATTTACTGAATTCAAATCTCCAGATGTCGTGAATTGGCATGTGAGTTCTATATTAGAAGGTCTTTCTAAAGTGATATTTTTTTCGACTGGCATATTGGAATGTTCAGTCAGTGATATGTTATGACTCTCCAAGGAAAGGTTAGAGTATTTTGCCATCATTTCTTCCCGGACAGGTAGACTTGTGAAAGGTGTAGCGTGCCAGCAGGACACCCAGAACTGCGCCCGGCCCTCCATCAATTATGCAGCCCGCGGCCGGCGCAGGAGCGCCCGGATGTGCCTAACTTATTTTATTTATTTAAAGTTTGATTTGGTGGATCTATGCTTTTATTTATTTCCCTATTATTACCCTTGGGCCTGTGGTGCCTAGTTACACACACACGTGTTACACAAGTAACACACCATTATATAAGAGGGGCTTCTCCGTGGTTAGGATACCTATCATAAACTCCCAGAAAGCTCTTTCAGAAGACACATGTTCACCTCTCAATTTACCACATGTGGAACGATAGCAAGATTCGCGGTTTAATTTTAAGATGTTCTCCCAGCTAACTCAGATTCTCACTTGTGTATGTAGGAACATTTATTTTATCTGCCTAGCACTCTTCCTGTCTTCTGGGACAGAACTGCCCCTTCTCCTCAGATTCTGCTTCTGCCTTACTCTTCTAGACATGTAATTAGAAAGGGAGGTGTCATCATGTGTGGCCTTGCCTCCCTGGTCACCACGATTGGTCAGGAGGCAGGTACTTGTATCCTCCTGGCTTCAGTGATTTGGTCAAGGAATCGGTGTGTAACTCAAGGTGGCACGTGGGATCTTCATCGTGGCATGTGGGATCCTCAGCTGCGGCGTGCGGGCTTTCTAATTGTGGCCCACGTGCTCAGTAGTTGCCGTGCGCCAGCTTAGTTGCCCTGCAGCATGTGGGATCTTTGTTCCCCAATTAGGGATAGAACCCCCATCCCCTGCATTGGAAGGTGGATTCTTAACCACTGGACCACCAGGGAAGTCCCCTATAGTCCCTATAGATGTTTCAAAACAAGCTTTATGTTCACTCAAAGTCATCTCTTTTTCAGGCTGAACACCCTTAGTGTCTTCTCATATGTTTTCTATTGGAGTTTTAAGGAAAGAGAATATGCTCATCCAACCGTAGGTAGGCACCTACATTGTTATATTTCAGATTGGTTTTTCTGCTCTGCTTTCTAAATTTAGTATGTATGAAGAGTCTAATCATTACAAACCTGACACATTATAAACCCTACTATCTTTTTTTTTCACATCTTTATTGGAGCATAAATGCTTTACAATGTTGTGTTAGTTTCTGTTGTACAACAAAGTGAATCAGCTTTATGTATACATATATCCCCATATCCCCTCCCACTTGAGCCTCCCTCCCACTCTCCCTATCCCACCCCTCTAGGTCGTCACAAAGCACTGAGCTGATCTCCCTGTGCTATGCTGCAGCTTCCCACTAGCCATCCATTTTACATTTGGTAGTGTATATATGTCCATGCCACTCTCTCACTTCGTCCCAGCTTTTTGTTTTTAATAAATTTATGTATTTATTTATTTTTGGCTGTGTTGGGTCTTTGTTGCTGTGTGCAGGCTTTCTCTAGTTGCTGTGAGCAGGAGCTACTCTTCGTTGCAGTGCGCGGGCTTCTCATTGTTGTGGCTTCTCTTGTTGCGGACCACAGGCTCTAGGCGTGCAGGCTTCAGTAGTTGTGGCACGTGGGCTCAGTAGTTGTGGCTTGCGGGCTCTAGAGCTCAGGCTCAGTAGTTGTGGCGCACGGGCTTAGTTGCTCTGTGGCATGTGGGATCTTCCCGGGCCAGGGCTCAAACCTGTGTCCCCTGCATTGGCAGGCAGATTCTTAACCACTGCACCACCAGGGAAGCCCTTCATCCCAGCTTAACCCTTCCCCCTCTGTGCTCTCAAGTCCATTCTCTACATGTGCGTCTTTATTCCTGCCCTGCCACTCTGTTCATCAGTACCGCTTTTTAAAATTCCATATATATGCATTAGCATATGGTATTTGTTTTTCTCTTTCTGACTTACTTCACTCTGTATGACAGACTCTAGGTCCATCCACCTCACTACAAATAACTCAATTTCGTTCCTTTTTATGGCTGAGTAATATTCCATTGTATATATATGTGCCACATCTTCTTTATCCATTCATCTGTCGATGGACACTTAGGTTGCTTCCATGTCCTGGCTATTGTAAATAGCGCTGCAGTGAACATTGTGGTACATGACTCTTTTTGAATTATGGTTTTCTCAGGGTATATGCCCAGTAGTGGGATTGCTGAGTCATATGGTAGTTCTATTTTTAGTTTTTTAAGGAACCTTCATACTGTTCTCCATAGCGGTTGTATCAATTTACATTCCCACCAGCAGTGCAGGAGGGTTCCCTTTTCACCACACCCTTTCCAGCATTTATTGTTTCTAGATTTTTTGATAATGGCCATTCTGACTGGTGTGAGGTGATACCTCACTGTAGTTTTGATTTGCATTTCTCTAATGATTAGTGATGTTAAGCATCTTTTCATGTATTTGTTGGCCATCTGTATGTCTTCTTTGGAGAAATGTCTATTTAGGTCTTCTGCCCATTTTTGGATTGGGTTGTTTGTTTTTGTGATATTGAGCTGCATGAGCTGCTTGTATATTTTGGAGATTAATTCTTTGTCAGTTGCTTCGTTTGCAAGTATTTTCTCCCATTCTGAGGGTTGTCTTTTCATCTTGTTTATGGTTTCCTATGCTGTGCAGAAGCTTTTAAGTTTCATTAGGTCCCATTTGTTTATTTTGTTTTTATTTCCATGTGTCCCAAAGTCTGAAGTGGGTCTCTTGTAGACAGCATATATATACAGGTCTTGTTTTTGTATCCATTCAACCAGTCTTTGTCTTTTGGTTGGAGCATTTAATCCATTTATATTCAAGGTGGTTATCGATATGTATGTTCCTATTACCATTTTCTTAATTGATTTGGGTTTGTTTTTGTCTGTCTTTTTCTTTTGTGTTTCCCACTTAGAGAAGTTCGTTTAGCATCTGTTGTAAAGCTGGTTTTGTGGTGCTGAATTCTTGTAGCTTTTGCTTGTCTGTAAAGCTTTTGATTTTTCCATCGAATCTGAACGAGATCCTTGTTGGGTAGAGTAATCTTGGTGGTAGGTTTTTCCCTTTCATCACTTTAAATGTGTCCTGCCACTCCCTTCTGGCTTGCAGAGTTTCTGCTGAAAGATCAGCTGTTAACCTTACGGGGATTCCTTTGTATGTTATGTTTTGTTTTTCCCTTGCTGCTTTTAATATTTTTTCTTTGAATTTAATTTTTGCTAGTTTGATTAATTAATATGTGTCTTGGTGTGTTTTCCTAGGGTTTATCCTGTATGGGACTGTCTGTGCTTCCTGGACTTGTGTGACTATTTTCTTTCCCATGTTAAGGACGTTTTCAACTGTAACCTCTTCAAATATTTTCTCAGACACTTTCTTTTTCTCTTCTTCTTCTGGGACCCCTATAATTCAAATGTTGGTGCATTTACTGTTGTCCCAGAGGTCTCTGAGACTGCCCTCAATTCTTTTCATTCATTCTTTTTTCTTTATTCTGCTCCTTGGCAGTTATTTCCACCTTTTTATCTGCCAGCTCACTTATCCGTTCTTCTGCCTCATTTATCCTGTTATTGATTCCTTTAGAGTGTTTTTAATTTCAGTTATTGTGTTGTTCATCACTGTTTGTTTGCTCTTTCATTCTTCTAGATCCTTGTTAAATGTTTCTTGTATTTTCTCCATTCTGTTTCTGAGATTTTGGATCATCTTTACTATCATTACTCTGAATTCTTTTTCAGGTAGGTTGCCTATTTCGTCTTCATTTATATGGTCTTTTAGGTTTTTACCTTGCTTCTTCGTCTGTAACATATTTTTTTGTCGTATCTTTTTTTTTTTTGATGGGTGGGGCTGTATTCCTGTCTTGCTGGTTGTTTGGCCTGAGGCATCCAGCACTGGAGTTTGCAGGCAGTTGGATAGAGCCGGGTCTTGGTGCCGATACGAGCACCTTCGGGAGGCCTCACTCTGGTTAATATTCCCTGGGGTCTGAGGTTCTCTGTTAGTCCAATGCTTTGGACTCAGAGCTCCCACCACAGGAGCTCAGGCCCGACCTCTGGCATGGGAACCAAGATCCCGCAAGCTGCATGGCGCAGCAAAAAAAAAAAAGAGCAGTATAATAACAAAGAATAAAAAACAAAATAAAATTAAAAAGATAAACAATATATTAGGAATAATAAGAATATAATTTAAACAACTGCAACAAGGTAAAACAAAACCACAACAGAAAAAAAAAGGGGGGGAACAAGCCAAAAGGAGCAGAACAATAACAAAGTATAAAGAATAAAATAAAATTAGAAAAATAAAAGATTTATTAGAAAACATAAAAATATAAATGAATCAACAGCAAGGTAAAACAGAACCCCAATCTAAAAGAGGAAAAAAGAAGAAAAAAAAAGCCTTGGTTATGAGGGGCGGAGTTTAGGCCGGGGTGGAAGTTAGGTAGGGGCGGGGTTTAGGGTGGGGCGGGATCTAGTCTGGGGTGGTGACATTTGAGCATGGGGCAGGGCCTGGGCTCAGGACCCATGCAACTGGAAAAGGCATTGGGGGCAGGGCCTAGGTGGGGCAATATTCAAGCATAGGGTGGGGCCCCTGCTTAGGACCTGCGCGGAAGGGGAGACGCTGCAGATCCAAAGCAGGACCTCAGAAGTGTGGAGTTCCGGAGTTTGGAGGTAAGGCCCTGGGTGGGGGTTAGGGGCGGGGCTTGGGCTCTGCGGGCAGAGGAGTAGGCCTGGCAGCCCAAGAGGCTCTCCGGTGCCTAAGTGGACAGGGAAAGCGCTGGCCATGTTCCCTTCTGTTCCTCCGTGCCACACCTCAAGGGTCTCCGCCAGCGTCTCCCCTGTCCCCACTGGACCCCTAACTGTGGGTGGATCCCGCTGGGTGTAGGAACTCCTCCCCTCCCCCAGCCGCCCCCCAGGGGTGCCAGGTCCCCTGGGCCTTTACTTTGCTCCCCCTTCCCTCCTCCCACTCCCTCAGGACCCGCGCAGCTGGAGGAGGCCTTGGTGGGCAGAAGATCAGGCCCAGGATCTCAGCAGGCTCCGGGGGGCCCAAGTGGGCGGGGGAGACCTGTCCATGCTCCCTTTTGATCCTCTGCCCTCCCAGTGGTCCCACAATTTACCCCTTCAGGTGTGGGACCCCTTCCCCTCCCCCAGCCACCCCTCAGGGGCTCCAGTCCTGTCCCGCCTCCACTTCTCCTCCCCCCTCATTCCCCCCAACACTCCACGTCCTACCCGGTCGCTGGGGGTTCCTCCCGTCCCCTTAGGTGTCCGTGGTCACCCACTGGTGCCTGGTAGGTGCCCTGGTTGTGGGAGGATGTGAATTCAACATCCTCCTAGTACGCAATCTTGACTCCACCCCCGAAACCCTACTATCTTCACAGTAAAAAAAAATTTTTTTTAGAAAAAGATGTACATGTGCATAGGTTAAAGTATCAAATAGTTCTGCAAAGTTAGTTTAAAAAAAAAGTCTTCTACTTCTTTTCCCTTTTCTCCTTCCCTAGAAGCAGCCACTTATCACCATAGTTAGCTAATTATTTTGGTTATTACTCAATGTTTCTAAATAACATGCTCTTATACACTAATTTTTCGATATTCAGTGTTTCTCTGGTTATAGATACAAGCAATGTAGTATACTATGATTTGTTTCCCTTTGTACAGCTTTTGGTTTCCTTCTAGTTAATACTTGTCTTATTTCTTACTTATTTTAAAATTTTAATCACTAATTCAATCCTTGTTGATTGTTGAAATCTCCTTTGAAGACATTCAGCTATACCAGGCATCCAGTTCATTTCATCTTGCTGAGTAAATCTCTCCCGGAGCCTTCTGACATACGTCAGTACGTCTGGTGCCCTCTACACTGTGTAGAACATCAGCCTGAGATCTCCCTTCCCCAGTGTTTTGGGAATCTCCTTGTCTTTTTCTGTTGTGTTGACATCTCTGTTTCCTGTATGTTTTCTTCCTTTTTTTCTTAGCTTTCCCTCTTTTGTGGGTTGATTGTTCCTCATATAGCTTCCTGGTGTATGGGGGTTGTCTGAAATGTCTTCATTTTATTTTAACATTTAAACTATAGTTCAGCTGAATGTAAACTATTAAAGTGGTCATCAGTTTTTCTCAGAATTTTGAAGGCATTTTGTTATTGGCTTAAAAAAAAAACTTTTAATTTTGAAATGATTTTAGATTGACAGAAGAGTTACAAAGATAGTACAGAGTTCCTGAATTCTCTTCACCTGGCTTCTTCTAATGTTAACATTTTACATAACCACGGCACACTTCTCAACACCGAGAAACTAATATGACTGTTAATACTACTAGGAACTGAACTACAGACTTCAGTCCTATTTCACCAGCTTCTCCACTCATATCCTTTGTCTGTTCCAGGATCGGATCCAGGATACCAGATTGTAATCACTCCTCATGTCGCCTTAGACTCCTTAAGTCTGTGACAGTTGTGCAGTCTTTCCTTATTTTTAATAACTTTGACATTTTTGAAGAGGACTGGTCAGTACTTTGTAGAATGTCCCTCCGTAGGGTTTCTCTGATGTTTTCTCATGTTAAGACTTGGGTTTTGGATTTGAGAGAATAATACCACAGAGGTGAGAAAGGTCTTCTCATCGTATCATATCAGAGGATAAATGATATCAACATGACATGTTACTGGTGATGCTAACTTTGATCACTTGGTGTCTGCTAGATTTTTCCTCTGTGAAGTTACTAATTTTCTCTTTCCACTAAGCGAGTCACTAAGTCCAGCCCACACTCAAAGGGAGGGGAATTAAGCTTCACCTCCTTGAGGGAGGAATATTAAATAATTTGTGGACATATGTTAAAACACCACAATAATTAATAAATATGTGGGGGGGAGGTATTTTGAGGCTATGCAAATACCCTTTTTCTCCTTAAAGTTGTGCTTACTAATGTTAATATTCATCAATGAATTTCACCACTGCTTTTTAACTTCCAGTGTTACTGTCCAGAAATCCAAAACCATCCTAACTTCTGACCCTCAGAATTGGTCTTTTCCTCTTAGGAATGTTGTAGAATCTCTTCCTTTTTCCCTGTGTTCTAAAATTCCATAAATGGGACCTCCCTGGTGACCCAGTGGCCAATACTCCTCGTTCTCAATGCAGGGGGCCCGGGTTTGATCCCTGGTCAGGGAACTAGATCCCACATGCCGCAACTAAGAGCCCGTATGCCGCAACTAAGAACCGGCGCAGCCAAATAAATAAATAAATATTAAAAATAAATAAATAAAATTCCATAAGACTGTACTTTGGCACGAGACTGTTTATGTTGAATGGATTGAAGGACTGAATGAGACAAGCTATGTAACACGCCTAGCGAAGTATCTAGTGCACAGAATACTCTCAATGTTAGATTCTTTCTCCTTCAACTGTTCAGCGCGTAACTTTGTGGACTCTATGGAGTGAAGGTACTTGCTTTAGGGAACATGAGACCTGTGTTAACTTATCTTATGTTTTTAATTCTCCCCCCCGCCCCGTCTCTCAATGCAGGGCTTACCACTCAAACGATGGAAGGCAGACATTACCCACCTGAGCTGTCCAGAGCCTACAGCGTTTGCTTTCTCACCCCTCGCCCCACGTCGGAGCTCTTTGCGAGAGATGTGGATACCAAGCTTCCAACAATCCAAGAAAGAAGCCCAAGCACTAAGGTGGCTGGTTGATAGGAATCAAAACTTTTCAACTCAAGAGTTTTGGGCCCTAGTATTCAAGGACTAATATCAAAAAGTGTCAGTTTTATTTTCTAGGTTGCCTTAGTATCTGAATATAATAGCTGCTCTGTGGACGATCCACTAGGATGAGAATTAATGGCTGCCGTACTCCTAGTGAGCTCTATTGAATAATAGATGTGAGTAACCCCTAGGGGTCACTTCTCTGTTTTTTATACTAGAAAAGAAATATTTCTTATGAACACTGGTCACCTTCAGTGTACATGTCTGGACCCGCATCCCTGCCGCCTTGTGTGGAAATTCACCTACTGTAGAATGAGTGTTTTCCTTGCTGCAAGGAAAGAGTCCTTGCAAGGAAGGCAGAGGGTGTAGCTGTGGATTCTTACACTCACCTCACTGGCTGTATTTATTGGTATTTGGCAAGCCCAGTGTCCCGATGCTGAGCAGGAACATGAAATGCGTTAGAACTTGGCAATGAGAGATGCCATCTGTTGGTTTCCAGGCATGTGAGTGAGTAGTGAAGGCTGCGTGGGGTTGATCCGCTGTGTCCCCAGATCTAAAGAACATAGCATGTCTCTGCCTCTTCCATACTTTCAGCCACCTCTCCCGCCTTTCTTATTACCACCTTGCCCTGCGTCCTCCCCCGTTCCTCCCTGGAGCGAACGTCTTGGGAAGATGTGCCTCTTCCTTGTGTGTTTTGAGTGGTGAGTTGTTCCCTATGTTCCCTTATTCCACTGAGCAGAATAGTACAGAGAGTCCTGTGGTTCAGGCTGGACAGCCTGTGCGTTTTGATCGCTGTGAGCATGAAGGTGAGTGCCCTGGGGAACTCCAGTGGTGTGGAAGCGGATTTGTCTTGTCTTAGGGTGATGCGCAGCCTGCAGTGGTGGGCAGCCCTGCCAGTTCGGGAGCATTCCCTGTCATTTCTGATCCTGTCACAGAGGAGTTTCAGCTGTCTTATCTGGAGCTTCTACTGGAGCTTCTCGAAAGACAAGGAGAAAACACTGGCTCTCGTTCTCTTTCCTTGTGAGCGTGGGGAGGCTTCTAGATCACACTAAAGCCTGTTGCCACCCGACGTGTGATGGCTTTGATATTCTTTATTGTGGAAAGACGTAAGCTCCAGAGGACAGGAGGAGTCCTGGGTACTCATGTCCCTGATGTGGCATCAGGGGAAACCTGAGGAAAGCACCCTCTCGGCACCAGCTGCCTTTGTATCACAGGCCAGTGCCTTTCTGTTCCTGCCAAGGGCGATCTCTTCCTTATGTAGCTGTCTTTCTGGCTGTGCCAGAGAAATAAAGACTGAAACCAGTACATTCTTTTAGCAGCAAGAGGGGTCACATTGTTTCTTCCCTCTGACTGGGTTCTTCTCCATCCCAGCTCTGCCATTAACTAACTATGATTTTGAACAAATCTCTTAACCTCCCTGGGCCTTAGTTTTTGTACCTAAAAAGAAGTGATTGGGCTGGTCTTGGAAGTTCTTTTCTGTGTAACATTCTTTAATTATCGAAATTTAAGAAGCTTCATTTTGTAGGTGTTTTTACTAGGACAGTAACAAACTAGGTTAGAGCCACTGTGTGTTTTTCAAGGGAAGCACACTCTTCTTTAAAGGAGGAAGCATACTTATTGGGTAGTGTTGGGGATGGAAAGGAATTTATTTATCTCTCTGCTGTTTTATCTGATAATATCAAAAGGGAAAGGATTGGAAAGGCCAGATTTTAAATTGTATATTAAATGGGTTTATTTGTTTGTTTCTTTTCTTCTCTTTCTTTTTTTCCCCACTCTTAAAAAAAGCCCAGGATATGATTTGTGCCTCTGATGAGACATTATCAAGTAGATTCAGTTCTCCTTCACAAATGCCTTAAGCAGATATCCCCCAGTGCTTATGTGCTGCATGTAGGTCTTTTAAAAAAATTTTTATTTAATTAATTAATTTAATTTTGGCTGCGTTGGGTCTTCATTGCTGCGTGTGGGCTTTCTCTAGTTGGGCGAGCAGGGGCTACTCTTCATTGTGGTGCGTGGGCTTCTCATTGCGGTGGCTTCTCTTGTTGTGGAGCGCGGGCTTCAGTAGTTGTGGCACGAGGGCTCAGTAGTTGTGGCACATGGGCTCAGTTGCTCTGCGGCATGTGGAATCTTCCTGGACCAGAGCTCGAACCTGTGTCCCCTGCATTGGCAGGCGGATTCTTAACCACTGCGCCACCAGGGAAGTCCCTGCATGTAGGTCTTAAACCCCAACATTT
Organism: Balaenoptera musculus; assembly: GCF_009873245.2. Lineage (NCBI taxonomy): Eukaryota > Metazoa > Chordata > Mammalia > Artiodactyla > Balaenopteridae > Balaenoptera > Balaenoptera musculus. The sequence continues at coordinate 26,403,476 of NC_045805.1, read as the reverse complement.
CATGTGTTTTTTTGGTTCTGCTTGGTTCTTCATCACGAGTCCATCGATCAAATTCACCCTAAACTTGTATGCAGTATGTAGTCCTGAGCAAATTTAGTGAAATAAAATCATTGCTCATTTAATGTGGTATAAAAATTTTGTGGAGGAAGAGGATAAAGGAGAGGGAATTTCATGGGATTAAAAATGAGGTGTAGGGCCTTCCCTGGTGGCACAGTGATTAAGAATCCGCTTGCCAGTGCAGGGGACACGGGTTTGAGCCCTGGTCCGGGAAGATCCCACATGCCGCAGAGCAACTAAGCCCTTGGGCCACAACTACTGAGCCTGTGCTCTAGAGCCCATGAACCACAACTACTGTGCCTGCATGCCACAACTACTGAAGCCCGCGTGCCTAGAGCCCATGCTCCGCAACAAGAGAAGCCACCGCAATGAGAAGCCCGCTCACTGCAATGAAGAGTAGCCCCTGTTCGCCACAACTGGAGAAAGCCCGTGCACAGCAACAAAGACCCAAGGCAGCCAAAAATAAATAAAATAAAATAAAGAAATTGTAAAAAATTAAAAAATAAAAATAAAAATGAGATGTATTTCAAGAAAATAAACCAAGGATTCTTTGGAACTCTTTGAGTACCCATAGATTTGATACTTTATTATTATTTTTTGCTTAACATATGTGTCTTTTGCAATAGGGTTTTCATTAATAAGATAATGCCCTCTTGTCTGTGATAATTGCTATCATGGAATGATTCTTATCTGCAAAACGGGAGCTCTGCTTTTGGAGTTCCATGGAAGGCCCTCTGTGTATTTTATCTGTGTTGACCCCATCATAAGACACCTTTCTCTTTACCTCAGTGACTCCATTTCTGAAATATGATTCAGCAAGTGTCCTGCCTCACAGGCTGTTGTGTGGAATGGCTCATGGCTGTGAAGGACTTCCTGCAATGCAGCTTTCTGTTTAGTGTTTCAGTACACTTTACTTGGATTATTCTCAAAGACTGATTTTCAAAGCAGTATGATGAGGTGGGCAGAAACCTTTTCAGAAATATTGAAAAAAATGATTACTAATGTTAGTTAATAGTCTTTACTTCTTCACCTGAAAATGGAGGCAACTTTGACCTTTGATCACGTAGCAAATATAATATTTCAGAACCTGAATGCTGACTGGCTTCTGTGTTGCTCTTAAGGACTGGATTCTAGCAACTCAAATATCAGTTGAGGTCATTATCATTATTAGTAACAGATTGAATGCATACAGTGTTCTATGCACTTCTCAGAAATAAAGACATAGGCAAAAATGAGCATCATTCTTTCAGGGTCAAACATTGTGTATTACACATAGGAGAATGGCTCAGTATCAATAGAACACCTTAAGGATCTAAGCACAGTACAGACCTGAACTTGAAATTTGAAATACCCATTGTAATATTGTGCATTAAAAATTATTAGTAGCACATAATTCCTGCTAAAGACAACAATTCCTTAGAGGAATCCAGTGTAAAGTTAATTTTCAATGAATAATGTTGATTATCTAAAGCCAGGAGGGTATAACTCTGCATAAATGACATATGCCTTTCTTAGAATCTTCGAAGTAAACAGTATAGAAGCCCACAGGCCACGAATAAAGGTAGTCAGTTTATGTTTCAAGTACCTTTGCAATCTTGAATATTTTACAAAGAATTTCTTCGCCCTTCTTTCGGAAATTTCTTTCCTTTGTTTCCATTTTTGTTGCTGTTGTCGTTAGGTAATATCTTAGATAATAATATCTTTACCTCATAATTCTAATGTCAACATATATCTTTATTTCCTTCTGATTACGAAATGAAAATGCTTTAGGAACTCAGAGGGAATATAGAATTATGAGCTATGACTGGAATGAGAAAGACCTGATTTTAGTCCCTACTCTTTGATGTACCATCTTTATTACCTTGGTCAAGTTATTCGACCTTTTAAAGCTCTATCTTGTTCATGTGTCATGTTTGCTCCCTATGAGGTTGTTGTGATGATTAAGTAAGCTTGTGTTCATATTTCTCTCAGTAAATGTGAGCTGTAGTTCCAGCTATCTGTGGCCATCACCCTTTTGTTTGTGAAGACCCGGGTTGAGATTGGTTCAGGAAAAGGGAATGACTAATGATTGAACCAGGGATGGTACCCTTTTGTTCTTTGTTTAGTTGTTTCAGACATATTTATTGTTATGAGATGGGCATTGTGGTAGGCACTGAGCAGATACAAGCAGGACAATGGAGAAAGGTGTGAGGGGCATTGTGATACGTGGATGGTATTAAAACCAGGGTCAGAGGAATGCTTGAAGTGTACTCTGTCTCTCCCTTCCATGGGATTTCTGATGGAGTTTTACACAAAGTTCCCAAGAGCATAATGAAACTCAACAACCTCTTTATAGTTGCTGTGCAAACCTAAATAAACCCAGTGCAATGAACTCCGGTAAAAGCTGGATTTGAACATATAATTTAGATTTCAAGCCTAAGGAGCATCTTTTACGGCCTTTCTGTTTCTCAGTTCTCAGTCTTAGGACCAGCCTGTTCAATGTGCCAAGAGAAAGGAGAGAAAGTCTGTAAGTCCTCACCCTGCTTACTCATTAACCAAGGATCAAAACAGGAATAAAAGAGGGGGAAACCTCTCAGGAGACAAGCCCTCTTTGCTCTCCACTTGCTATGGATGCAAGAATATGGGGAGCGTTGCATGAGAGCCCACTTTTAAGTCATAGTAACCTCTCTGACTAGTAAACGTGACCTCATCAATATCCTGGGCCCAACCGATTAAATTAGTGACCCCGTTGGTGCTGATGGAAGGGGAATTATTAAGGACTTGGGCAGGATGCAAGGTGTGAGAAGGAGCAGGAGTGACCCTCCATGATTTTTGTCCTCTCAACGCATTGGGCTTAACAGCCAAGCCTGGGGTCAGTCAGAGGTGGACTGTATCCCCAGGAGGGTATGACCTATCATGATCAGCAGAGACCTCCTTTCACCTTCCTGGGCTTCTTCCCTGATAACTACCCTTGCTCCGTGGTATCCCCCTGGAGCCAGTGACATGAGCCGTTCAGCTCTTTGTCTCTTGAAGCTTCTGCAATGAATCAGGACTGAACACTGATCAATGTCTCCAAGAGAATTGTGAACATTAAGTCAAAAATTTGTTCCCTATTTTATTTCCCATCGCAAACCATGACCTCATCATCCAGCTTCGCTCACCAGAGGAGGTTATACAACCAGCCCCAATAGGCCATTAGGAATACTTGGAATTTTACTATCACAAACTCCTTAATTAAAAAAAAAAAAACTGATTGAGTAGGTAATTAAAGATTTTAGAGACTATCACTGTAGGTAGTGGGTGCCATTAATGGTTTTAAGGAAAGGGCAGTATCCCAGGAGCCTTTGGAATGAGCCTCACATAGATGGCTTCTTATGTATACAGAGTAAATGTGACTGCAGACTCATCTGATGAGTCACACTCACAGAAAAATAAAACCAGTTTACTTAATGATGTCCTTGATGAAGTAATAAAAGTGACTCATTTTATAAAACCTTGACCTTTGAGTACATGTCTTTTTAATATTCTATGTGACAAAATGGGGCGTATATATAAAGCATGTCTGCTGCACACCAAAGCACAATGGGAATCTCAAAGAAAAGCACTGTGTGATTGTTTGAGTTGTGAGCTAAACTTTTCCCTGGAAAACCATTTTTGCTCAAAAGAGTGTCTGGCAAACTGTGGGCTGTTCAGTGATGGGTTTTTGTCAGTCATCTTCATGGAAATGTAGTGAGCCTGTCACTTTAAGAGAACCAATAGACTCTGTTGCCAATGATAAAATTTCAGCTTTCAAATGAAAATTAAAATCTTGGAAAACTAATTTCCACCACTTTGAACTTGACAACCTCCTGATTCTTGAGACTCTCCTGATGAGACTAACAAATGTTACTTTTGACATTGAATGGAAACAGAGGTGATGACGTGTAAAGGAATTTTTATTTTTATTTTTTTTAGGTAAGAAGTGGATTTATTTAGAGAGAAACACACTCCGCAGATAGAGTGTGGGCCATCGCAGAAGGTGAGAAAGGCCAGGAGTTTTTAGTTTATTAGTTTGTTTTTATAATTTGAAGGAAGGAAGAAATAGTGTTATATACTAGAGAGAGAGCATTTATTTTAAATAAATAAATTTTTAGTTTTTTTGGTTGAAGTGTTCCATAAGGGAAAATGGAGTTTCTAGTGGATATTTGTAAAATTATTGATCACTTGAAAATTGGGGTAAGGTAAAAGGTAATCAGAACTTTCCATGAAGGAAAAGAAGCCTTTGGTTTTTTTCACTAGGGAAACAAGAAAAAAATGTATTAAAGAACAAGAAAATTATTTTTAAAATATTATCAAGGAAATTATCATTATTTGGGTCACTCAGAATGTCAGGCTGCCTGGAATTTATTAATTTACTCAATAATTTTTTATTGAGCACTTAATATGTGCCAGGAATTATTCTGGGCCAAGAGGCTACAATAGGGAGTGAAACTGACAAAACCCCTGCCACCATAGAGCTTACGTGTTAATTCTAGTAGGGGAATGAAAATGGAAGCGCCTTAGCAAAATACAAACCACTTCCAGGAAGGTTTTGTTTCTTTATTCTGTAAGAGCCCCTTGAGATGGAATTTACTTCCTGAATTTCTACTACTCTATTTGAAGCATGAGATGTGATATAAGTGGATTATATTGATAGGGTGTACTAAATGTGCTATATTGACAAGATGGTTAAAAGTACTGAAAGTTCAGGTTTGGAGTGAGTTGGCAAGTCTGAAAGCAAATCCTTTCTCTGTTCTTTTCATTTTTTACTCCATTGTTTTATTCCTGTTCCCCAGAAGAGGAGACATTTCTCCTATCAACGTCATGTGATTTCCGGCAAGAATAAGAACTGACTTGGGAATGGCAATAACAATGGTGAGCTCACTGGGCAAGCCGTCCCGCTGTGTGGCTAAACTCCATCTGTTCACCTTCAGTACGGGGCTGGAGCGAGTCAATATTCACTTAGTTGCAGCACCTGAAAAAGTTTTATCTTACAAGTCGCATTCAGTCATCGTGTATATAGCTCACACACCATTAATAAGGAGACTAATTTCACCAGTGAAATAATATTATCTGCTAGTCTGAGAGAATGCAGGTCATTTAGATGAACATCTTTAGGTAGTCAAGTATAATCACAGATGTCTTCTACTTCCTGTTTTCATGGTCTAAAATCCCAACTTCAGTGTATGTCTTTAGCCTGGAGGTGATGAAGCAGAAATAAGAAAATGAAACACATCTGCTGTGACGCTCCTCTCCGTAATTTGTTTATTTTTGCAGTAACTCTAGGGATGCCATTGAAAATACATTTTGATAATCTTTTTTTTTAATTGAAGTACAGTTGGTTTGCAAAGTTGTGTTAATTTCTGCTGTACAGCAAAGTGATTAAGTTATACATATATATATTCTTTTTTATATTCTTTTCCATTATGGTTTATCACAGGATATTGAATATAGTTCCCTGTGCTATACAGTAGGACCTTTTTGTTTATCCATTCTATATATAATAGTTTGCATCTGCTTATCCCAAACTCCCAATCCATCTCTCCCCCACTCCCTCCTCCTTGGCAACCACAAGTCTGTTCTCTACATCTGTGAGTCTGTTTCTGTTTTGTAGATAGGTTCATTTGTGTCATATTTGAGATTCCACATATAAGTGGTATCATATGGTATTTGTCTTTCTCTGTCTGATTTACTTCACTTAATATGATAATCTCTAGGTCCATCCATGTTGCTGCAAATGGCATTATTTCATTCTTTTTTATGACTGAGTAGTATTCCATTGTATATATGTACCACATCTTCTTTATCCATTCATCTGTCGATTGACATTTAGGTTGCTTCCATGTCTTCGCTATCGTGAGTAGTGCTGCTGTGAACATTGGGATGCACATATCTTTTCGAATTATGGTTTTCTCCAGATATATGCCCAGGAGTGGGAGTACTGGATCATAGGGTAGCTCTGTTTTTAGTTTTTTGAGGAACCTCCATACTGTTTTCCGTAGTGGCTGCACCAACAGTGTAGGAGGGTTCCCTTGAGAAAAAATCCTTTTTGAGATAGGGAATGTGGAAGCTCATATTAAAAGAAATGTGATTTTACTTCACCTAAGATGGTAAAGCAGGACACAGTAATTATATACATAGCTTATGCAATACCATATCACTAATAAATGACAGATCCAAATTTCAAACCCAAGATTGTTTTGTTTGTTCACATTCTTTCTGCCATACTCTGTTTTCTCCCATGGGGAGAGAAAGACGTGGCTGCAATTCTTTACAGTACCTCTGAAAAAAAATGTCCCTATCCCCACTGATATGGAAAAATCTAGTTCTACCCTTATAGCCTTTAAAAGAGGTATGAAATTCTTTACTAGTGGAGGGGAGTTTGTGTCATGCTTATAAGTCAATCTGTTTCTTCTTCAGAAGCTTTCTCGTGCTATTGGAAGTATAAGTAATTTGGTTTGTATATATTGGGAAGTGAAACACTTGGGAAAGCCCATACATTGGCCTTAAACATACTCCCATCTTTGGGAAGGTCTCAGTTTGCTGGTATTGCGCCTATTTGTTTGCAGAGGCTCATGCGATTCTGTAGACACAAGTCCTTCTTCTTCCCCATTGTGAAAGCTGGCAGAGTAAAGCTCACAAAGGACTTGTGAAGTAATGATGATGTATTTGTGTGAACAACAAGAACTCAGAAAAAAATAATGTTTGGATCTTGGAAGTGACACTCTAGTAAACCATGATCATGGTTATGGAAAACCAGCTTTAAGGGTCAAAGAAAAGAGTGTATGATGCCATTTCCTATGGCCTACTTATTATGCCCATTTCCACCCTCCCCACACAAGTCCCAGATCTAAGAAACAAAGATACCATTCATCAAGGCTGTGTTCTTTCTAATTTGATGCTTATCCAAAATTTCCTTCAGTTTTGCAATTATAGGGGATAATGTGGTTCCCCCAAATTTATATTCTGCCCCCCTCTTTTGGAAAAGCAATAACTCCAAATAAACTTCATAATAAGAGGCTTTCGCATTTTCAAAAACTGAGGGGGAGTGCCAATGACCAGGAACAGAGGGTATGGGCAATGAAGGAGAGGTGTGGTACATGCACTTTCAGAGGAGATGGGAAAAGAGCATCAAGCTGGTGAGGCCAAATTGTACGCTGAAGCTGAGACACATGGTCCTAGTTCCAGAGAAAAGTCTTTCTACAGGTTTCTTTACAGAGGCCAACATCTCCGTTTTGATTTCAGGAAATCCCCAAACAGGAAATGAGATGTTGCAGGCTTTGGGCTTTGGGGACAGACTCACGAGAGAGATACATTTCAACAGCCTAAAAATTGCTCTTCTTGGCTTCTGAGGACATGCAGCCGAGCCAAGGTGAACCCCCCTTCCTCCTTCTGTGTGCAGCTGGCTCGGGTGCCCGACGTGTCACCGCCCATCACCCCAGAACCGGTGTTTCCTAAACACAGCCACATTCCTCCCCTCGACACAGGACCTCTGCTCACGTTGCACCAGCCTGTAACAAACTAGAGGGTCATTCACGCAGGGCATGGAGAACAAGGAGAAAACAGCCCCTAATCTTGTGTGGACTGGGGAGAATCTGTTTTGGCAGGCACAGGACGGGGACTGCTGTAGAGGTCGGGGTTGAAACAGTCTGATCTCAGTGCTGGCAGCCTCTGCGCTGACCTTGGAAAAGACCTTGTATCAACCTGATCAGAACCTCCAGACAAAACACGTGAGTTCAGCCAAACATTTGAATGTTTCCGACGTTCGCCTGTTCTCCATCACCTAGAGACAGTCTTCATTGCTCTGGACTTCGATTTGGCCCTCAGAAAAGCTGTTGAGAAGGGGTCCCTCTCTACTCCCATTCCCTCCTTTTCCAACACCCCCATAAACAAATTATGGGGACATGATTGGGCAATACAGGTATATCAAGCTCTCGTCCGATCTGCATATTACCTGGAATACAGTGGAGGTGAATTTGGGTTAATTTGGAGAGGACTGGAAAGTGACACCAAGACAGGGACATTGAATGTGTCACCAGGATTTACAGACCTTTCACAATGCTGTTCTTTGCATATGTGCTTGCTGCTTCCCAATGAAACAGACAACTTGGTTTTGGGCAGTGCCCAGCTTCCCTCATGTCTTGTGTTTACATGTGTCACATATTTCTGCAGGGCACTGCCCACTGGGATAACAGATTAATCTGAGGTAGTCATTAATTGTTTGATGTCTGTTATATGGGAGGATAGGATGGTTCCAGGGTAAATATAATTTGAGAATAGCCAGGGGTGAGTGACAGCATTGCTGTTTTCTCATCTCCCATGGACTTCAGACCTTCCAAGTGAGCTTGGCAATTACCTAAAAAGAAAGGAGTGACGTGGTTTTACCCAATGGGGGCTTTCATTGTCCATTTGGGTCCCTTCGTTTACTGCATCTCAAAGAAACCATGACAACGATATTTGTCTCTATTTCCTCTCCCCTCGATGCTTCTGGCTCCATCTGTTCAATACTCACCAAGGAAGTCAACACTTGGTCTCTTTTCTTATTATAAACAAAAGTACACTTATGTGAGTTCATTTTTGTAAGAAACATAAAAGAAAATAAAAATGGAAAGGTTGTGTTTGGCTTGATAAATTGTTCAATACCTTCTCTACACCTCCTCTTTCTTAATTTTCACTGACTCGTGACATGTTCGTTTATTTGATTTGTCAGAAAGTGCCTGTGCAATGTCCAGAGATGTGTCATCCCAGGAAAACGAAACAAAACCAAAACCCCTGCTTTGTAGGTAGATATCTGTGTGATGAAAAAAATGTCTCCTCTGTTTTCAGTCATGGTGGTGCACGTCTAGATCTAACCGTATTCCTTTCACTTCCAAAACCTCAGATAGTGGAAGGTGGGTTTGTCTTCTAAAGCTTTCTGCAAGCTCTTAGGGTCACGTGGCTCTTTGATGAGCCCTGCACAAGAAAGCAGTAACTAAGAGGAGGAAATATATGGCTCGACTCCAGTGGGACACCAGTGGGACCTCTTTTTTGTGGTGTAGGGTGTCCTTTTACATTTGAGTCCCACTGATGAAGTAGTCCAGGACAGAGCCATCCCAGGCTCAGGGGTCCTGGCTTGGAACTAGTGTTGCCTTTGCTATTAACTACCTTTGTGACCTTGAGCAAAGCATTTTACCTCAGTACGAATCCCAGTTCCTTCATATGTAAAATGAAGTAGAACTAGATGACGTATAAGCCCCCAAAGAGCTTTTTTATTTTTTTTTTAAATATTTATTTGGCTGCGCCAGGTCTTAGTTGTGGCACGCGGGATCTTCGTTGCTTCGTGTACGATCTTCAGTTGCAGCATGCGGGATCTAGTTCCCTGACCAGGTATCGAACTCGGGCTCCCTGCATTGGGAACGTGGAGTCTTAGCCACCAGGCCACCAGGGAAGTCCCCCGCAAAGAGCTGTAAGATGGTACTATTCTGTTTCACGGCTAAACACTAAACACTAGCTGGTGATTTTGCGAGTTTTCCTCTCCTACCCTTGCGATACAGTTTTCGCCTCCATCCTCTTCTTATTTCACTCTATAACTTTTCTCATCTATCTTGTCCACTTCGCATTTTCAACTATCATTCGTATACTTAAGACAAAACCTCTTAAAAAATGAACTTTTACTGCATTATAATCACATAAACTACAGTGTACCCATTTCAAGTTCAATAAGTTTTTTTCAGATGTATACAGCTGTGTATACTCCACCACAGTCAAGATGTAGAACATGTACATCACCCCAGTAAGACCCCTTGTTCCCCTTTCTAGTCAGTACTCCCCCATTCCTGGCCCTAGACAATCACTGATCTGTCTTCTGACACCAAACATTTTTTCTCCTCAAAGCCACGCTTCTAATCACGATCAAAGTGTATGTTCAGCTACCCACTGGGACACTTGAGTTAGATTCAACCCACGCCCCTTGACCTTAACGAGATGGAAATCGAGATCTTTCCCCATAGATGGGTCTGTCAAATCTCCAAAACTACACAACCGGGCATCCTCTCTGTTCCTTCCTTGCCTTCTCTCTCCATGTTAACCCATCCCATTTAGCAATCTACTCTTTTAACATATTCACATCAGTCCCTTCCTTCTGCCACCGTTTTGTGTAGGACCTCACCAACCACAATCTAGTCCCACCAAGTTCAGGAGCGCTGTGGGTCTCTTCCAAGGTCACGCCCCACATCCTTCCACCTCGCAGCTCAATGACCTTTGCATAGCCTTTCCCCAGTTTATTTACATGGTGTCGACTTTGTAGTCTGCACACTTTGGGACCTTTCTGTCAACAAAAACCTTCCTCTTGTAAATGAGACACTCCCTAGCTTAATATCCTTAATAGCCACACTTCCCTCTGGATAAAGAACTTCTTCTGAAACAGCCCTTCCCTGACTTTCTAAGCTCACCTCTTACATCTTCCCCGTTTATTAGCATTCCCCTGTGCTCTGCTGTACCAAACTACCTGTATGTTGCCTGAACACTCCATGCTTTCTTCAGACCTCTGCATCTTTGTATACACTTTTATTTCCTCTGCTCAGAATATCAGTTTGATGAATCCCTATTTATGCTTCAAGACTCAGCTCAAATGATTTCCTCAGTGAAGCCTTCCCTAGTACCCTCAAAGACTATTACTATTTTCTTTTCCTTCATTACATGTTGTATATTTCTCCTTTGTAATCACCAAGATTATACTCCAGTGTAGAGGAGGAAACAGGACAACCCATTCCCCAAATGGTCTTGACAGTTGACAGGGTAAGCTCATGTGTACATACTTACATGTGTGCACAGCCCCATACCCACAGGGAACGAGGAAGAACACATTGAAGGGTTTTTGACTTTTGGGTCTACCTTCTAGCTCATTTAAGAGTTTCAATGAGGAGGTAGGCTTTGGGAGTCTCTCCTGCCACAGTTCATTAACTTCTCCTTCTCTGGTCTGTCTCAGCTGGTCTGAGACTTAGCACGTTTACTTTTTGTTGCCCACTCAGGGTCTGCTTCTCTCTGCAGGTGAGTCTCCTCTCACTGCTAAGCCCTCTGCTGGATGCCACCCCAGGTGGAGGGAAGGAGGCTTCCCCGATATTCTGGACGATGTAGCGTCTGCAATCCCATAGGCGTGTCCTGTAGATTGTCCTGCTAAAATACCATCTGTCTCCTGTTCCCTCCTCTCATCCTTGTCTGGTGTGCACCTGAGATCAGGAGGAGAAAAGGGAGATGGGAAAAACCGATCCTGCAATGTCTCTAAAAGGACTTACTATATAGCCACTTTAATGATCTGTTTACATGTTTGTCTCCTGCAGACTAAGTATCTTGAAGGTCAGATGGTGTTTTTTGTTTCTATTTTTGTATATATCCCTAGTGCCCAGCAAAATCGATGAATGAATGAATCTCATTTATGAATTTGAATCCTACCTATACACACTTATATTATCCAAGTTAATGATTTATAAGTAGCATGTTCTACCTTAATTGAAAACTTGTTCATGAGTGAGTTAAATAAAATATGGACATCTACAAATACGTTTGAATTTAAAACATTTTCTGTTTAAAATTCGCCATAAACCTAGGCAGTATTTTCATGTGCTGGTACTTCTAATTCAAGACATTATCCTTTAAAATAGAAATTAAAGCCAAGCCTAGGTAATTAATTTGGATAATTAATCTGCCAAGTCTTACTGCCGGTGGTAAACATGTAGATATAATATATAGAAATAAGCCATATTTGGAGAATCAAGCATATATTAAAAGAGAAGACAATAACCAATCAGAGAAAATGCAGCCAAATAGCGTACACATTTTTCTTTACCACGTTTAAAAGAGGAAGCTGAGTGCCAGTTCAGAGTGCTGATTGCAGAGATCAAGGTGGGGCTCCTTGTTTTCCTCAGGGGGTGGAAAAGCCTGGATGGGTTCTCTTGTTTCTGTACAGTTGGTGACAGGCCCAGGAGAAGGAACACCTGGAAATCAGCTGGCTTTTGATACATGTTTGTTGAAGAATAGGTTGTATTGCTAAGTGTCAGAAAGTTGGGTAAAGCATTCAAGAAGTCCTTTGGAAATATATACGCGCTTGAAATGCCAACGATGTACTGTGGTTTCAGATTTTATGGAGAGATCATACTCCCCTACCAGGGGCTAAAATCTCTTGGAAGTTTTCTCTGACTAAGCTCCCTCAAAATGACCTTTGCTTGCTTCGAGTAACTGTAACATTCATGTGGGCTGTCTATATTCTCTGTGTTTATATAATGTGTGTCTATATGTTGCCTTAGGATATTCCCAAGTTGTAGCTCATCTACTAGATTATCTTGTCCTAGGGGTTCATTCATGTCTTTGCATTCGCTATAGCTCGATATAAATCTACTATGTTCCAAACATTTTTACCTGTGGCTGTCATGTGATTCGAGTCCCAAAACAACTTTGTAAAGTGAAAGTAGTATTACTCTGATTTTTGCAGATGGGAAAACAGATTCAGTGTGTCAAGTAACTTATCCAAATTTACAGCAAGTAAATAGCTGAGTCCAGGTATAGATCCAAGTTCATGACCATTCTGCAATATACTTTTTAAAGAAACAGAATTTTTCCAAAGCATGTACTTAGAGATCCCTTAGCTGACAAAAGAAAATGGACAAGCGGCACTTTTTTGGCCATGGAATTGGTATATTCTTCATGTCATCTGAATGTTATGTCTGTTCCATGTTGGTCATTTGTGCAGTGTATAATCCAAGGCTCTGCTTTTAATTGGTGATTAAGAGAGACGGGTTTGTTGGTTTGACACTGTGAACCAAACTCTCAGATGGCAGAACATGATGGGCCTCTGTTGATATAGAAGTTTATCCAAAACAATAAGGTGAGTACTCCAGAGAGGAAATTTAGCTCACTATTAGGCATTTTGAGTGCCTCTCACAGTTTTCTCTTTTTCTTTCCCTCGCACTGAGTGGTAGGCTATTATTTAAAAATGTATTAAATACCAAGTTCTGTAATTGCCTGATTACTATCATCTTTCCTCTTTTCACTCCCCACTGTTCCCCCTGCCATCAGGATGACACTTCCTTCAGGCACTCACATATTTCATCCCTCAAAAATGGAGTATAAAAACACATGAAAATATACCACACATGGTGATTGTCAGAAGAAAATCACCCAGAACCTTGATCTCAGACTTATCTTTCAAGTGATATAAATCCAATTTATCTCACTCTCAAGTTTCTTTGAATTTTAGTGTCTCCCTATGGTAACATTGCTCTCCAGAGTAATTGAATAAAAAGATGAAATTACTCCACATACATTTTTAACTGCACCTCTTTCGATAAAATAGGTTGATGTCAGAAGAGTCTTCTTTCCTGAATCAATGGCAAATATGTTTTTAATACAAACTATATTAGTCCAGAAGAAATCTGTTGGTGCAACAGAATACTCAAGAAAAAGATACTCTTTGGGCTAAATTATGAGTCCCAATTGCATTAGACAATTTCACATTTCACATTAAATCTTTATTTCGATGCTTCTTATTTTTCAGCTCTGTTTATTCCTGGGGCCCATATAGGGTGTCAAAGATATAAAAATATCATAAAACCAGGCCATAAATGAAATTAATTTTAGGTGCAAAGTAACTTACCTATGTATGGAAGTAAATTCTACTGATCACTTTTACTGAGCAAGGGATTTGCATATTGTCTCGGGGATAATTTGGTAACTGCTATCTTGGGTTGTTTTCTGTCCTTCTGATGTGTGTCTGTAGTCTCTAAAACATCTTAGATTTTAGCTGGAACGTCCACTCTGGGGGCTCTGAAGCAGAGCTCATCTGCTTTTCTGCTTCACAACCTTCATCTGTGTTTTTGTTTTGCCTCTGCCAGTGAAGGAAAAAGGTCAGGGCATTAACCTCTCCCTCCATTAGAAGGATGCATTTCTGCTTTCATCCGATTAGCTGCTGTAATTTGAAGCTTTCGGTGCCTGCAGATAAGGTGGGAGGCTGGCAGCAGTAAGGGCCATGGGAGGCTTTCAGAAGGCACAGTGAGAGCTGTTATCATGAGTTTCACTCAAAAGATCAAATGTCAGGCCTGCTCACCCCAGCCTGATCCTCAAATTCTTGCATATTCATTAACCGTCACTACGTAGTTACTTGGGGAGGTTGTAGCGAGGCTTCAGACAGAGTTTCTGTAAGTCTCAAGGCACGTGAGACTCAAAGCAGCCAGTCATGAGTTCAGATCTCTTAGCACAGCTTGTTCTCAGGGGCAAAGGGTTTAAGTAGCTGTCTTCTTTCCCTCTTTTAAAACATGAAAGTCAAAATCTGAAAATCTTAACTTGATTCCATTTATTCATGGAGTTTAGTTTAGTGATCTCTTTGATATTAGCAGGGCAAAGGAACTAACAGGGAAGATGGAACCTGCTATTTCTGGAAGCCTGAAAAGACCTCTGTAAATTCCCAGCACGATGCGGTGATGATTTTCATAGGCAAAGGGCTTGAAGGTACCAGCATCACATTTTTACATCTCTCCACTTCCCAAAATATGAGAGAAGAACACTTGTACTTCTTAAAATAAGGCCAGATAGTCTCTGAGAACTTTAGCCTGGCTAGCAAGATGATGAATATGAAAGAGATTCTGTTTCACATTTTTGGAGTTGGATATTTTCTTTTCTAGAGTGCTCTCCCCTTTTTCCTAGGACAATTCCAGCATCAAGAAGCTGTTTGTGAGAAATAACCACAGAAGTAAAATCCCTTCCACACAAAGAGAAAACTCATGGACTTGAAATATCTAGTCAGTTACTACTGGAAGCAAGGCTGGACTTGGTAAAATGGAGAGGTCAGATAATAAACTTGGGGTCTGGCTCTCTCTTATTTTACTTCTTTGGTTTCCACATCAGTAAAATAAAAGAGTTATCTACTTGGTAATTGCTAATACCTATTCTGGTTTTAGTATTCTATGATTGGTGAGGCAACATGTTTCAATTTACAACTGGCAAATATTAAGCTTGTATATTGCCATTCTTACTGGTTATATTCATGGCAGACAGCACTAATTAATTGTGAAAACTTTTCCTGCCAACCTTGGAATTCCAAGGCCTTAGAATCCTTTTCATCACAGAATTGCAAGCATCCATTATCCATCAGATGAAGACGAAACTTACATGCCATTCCAGATATAATGAACAGAGAGATGGTGACAAGGCAGGGGACTGTACAGAGATCTTGTCCTGTGTCTGCTTTTATACATCTGTGTAACTCTCGAGAAGGCAATTCAATATTTTAAAATTAAATTTGATATAGGTTTTTGTGTGAAAATAAGTTTTTATTTCCCTGGGATAAATGCCCAGAAGTGCAATTTTTGGGTCATATGGTAATTGCATATTTAGCTTTTAAAGAAATTGGCAAACTGTTTTTCAGAGTGGCTGTAACATTCCCATCAAATACATATGAGTGATCCAGTTTTTCTGCATCTAGTGTTCTCACTATTTTTAATTTTCACCATCTTGATAGGGGTGTAGTGATATCTCATGGTGGTCTTAATTTGCATTCCCCTAATAGGTAATAATCTTTTCATGGGCTGAACATCTTTTCATGGGCTTTTTTTGCCACCTCTATATCTTTTTCTATGAAATGTCTCTTCGTGTCTTTAGCCCATATTCTAACTGAATTGCTTCCCTTTTTATTGCTGAGTTTTGAGAGTTTTAAAATATATTCTAGATACTAGTCCTTTGTTGGGTAAGTAGTTTGCAAACATTTTCTCCCACTCTGTAGCTTGTCTTTTCACCCTTTTAAAAAGATCTTTTGCAAAGCAAAAGTTTTTTATTTTGAATTTATCATTTTATGACTTTAATTTTAATTATAATTAATTCCTTTTATGATCTATGTTTTGGTGTTAAGTCTGAGAACTCTTTGCCTAGCCCCTGGATCTCAAAGATTTTCTCTTGTTTTTTCCTAAAAATTTTTTAGTTTTACATTTGATATTTAAGTTTGTGATCTATTTTAAGTTAATTTTTATATAAGGTATAAGACTTAGCTCGAGGGTCTTTTTTTTTTTTTTGCCTGTGGATATCCTGTTGCTCCAGTGCCATTTGTTAAAAAGGCTATCTTTCCTCCTTTGCACCTTTGTCAAAAGCCAGTTGGGCATATTTGTGTGAGTTTATTTCTGGATTATCTATTCTGTTTTATTGATCTATGTGTTTATTCCTCCACTAGTACCATACAGTCTTTAGTACTGTAGCTATATAATAAGTCCTGAAATGAGTAGAATGATTCTTCCCACTTTATTCCTCTTTTTCAAAATTGTTTTAGTTCTAGTTCCTTTGCATTTTCATATATATTTTAGAATATTCTTGTCTATATTTTTTTAAAAACTTGCTGACATTTTTGCTAGGAATTGCATTAAAACTGTATATCAATTTGGAGAAAATTGACATTTTTATTGTATTCAGTCTTCTAATCCATCAATATTGGCATTTCTCTCCATTTATTAAGATGTTTGATTTCTTTCTTCAGTTTTGTGTAGTTTATAGCATATAAGTCTGGAACATGTTTTGTTATATTTACCCCTATGTATT
Source organism: Balaenoptera musculus (assembly GCF_009873245.2). Classification (NCBI taxonomy): domain Eukaryota; kingdom Metazoa; phylum Chordata; class Mammalia; order Artiodactyla; family Balaenopteridae; genus Balaenoptera; species Balaenoptera musculus. The sequence continues at coordinate 26,386,871 of NC_045805.1, read as the reverse complement.
GTTTATAAGTGGTATCATATTTTTAATTTTTGGTGTCCATATGTTCACTACTACTGTAGAGAAATACAATTGATTTTTGTATATTTATCTTGCTGAACTCACTTATTAGTTCCCAGAATTTATTTTGGGTTCCTTGGGATTTTCTGTGTAGACAATCATTATGTCATCTGTAAATAGAGACAATTTTATCTCTTCCTTTCTGATCTCTATGTCTTCTTTTTCCTTTTCATGCCTGATTGCATTGATTAGAACTTCTAGCACTATGTTGAATAAGAGCTATGAGAGTGGATATTCTTGTTTGTTCCTGATCTCAGGGAGAAAACATTCAATATTTAACCATTAAGTATAATATTAGTTGTAGGTTTTTTGTAGGTGCACTTTATCAAGTTGAGGAAGTTCACCTTATTTCCTATTTTTCCAAATTTAAAAAAAATTTAAAAGTCATGAATGGGTATTGAAACTTACCAAATGCTTTTTCTGCATTGATTGATATGATCATGTCATATTTTTTAGCCTGCTAGTAGGGTGGATTACATTGATTTTTTAAAATATTGAACTATTCTTGCATCCCTGGATTATACTCCACTTGGTCATACCATATAATTTAAAAAATACATTTACGGATTCTATATACTAATATTTCATTAAGGGATTTTGTGTTTACATTCATGAGGGATATTGGCTGTAGTTGTATTTTTTTCTTTTGTGCTTTGTCTGGTTTGGTATCACAGTAATACCTGTTTCATAAAATGAATCAGGGAGTATTTCCTCCTCTTCGATTTGCTGGAAGAGATTATGCTCCGGGAGTCTGCCCTCTCCCCCTTCTTTCCCTTTTGGCAACCTTGTCGTTGCCTCAGCCCCCTGCCTTGTCCCTTCCACGTCCCTGCTAAAGTCCACTGTTGAGTAGAGCAACTTGTCTTAGTTCTTTCCCCACATCAGGAGTAGTTCTATATTCCACTGTGATTTCCATGACTTCATTTGCCATTTTTTTGTTGACCTGGTCAAGAGCTGGCATAGACCTTTCTTAGGTCTCAAGTCCTAGAGTAGCCTCCAATCTCCCTGAATCCTTTTCTATGTTATCCTCAAACCTCCCCATCCCAAAGACCCAGTGGTGTTGGTAGAGCTGGCTCTTACTGGCTCATGAGAACCAGCTGTCAAATTTTTAGGAATGTTGTGAGCTGGTTGTTAAAAACAGTCACTATTAAAAATTAAATTATACAATATTGCAATTAAATAAACGGTTTAAAAACAAAGGTTAAAAACACTCAAAACTTCACTGCTTCTTGATTATTTTACTACAGGTTTCTATTACCTATACTCTTGAAGTTATTTACTTCTATTTTACCTGCATGGTAGACATACTATAGAATTGTGTGCTCCTGCACATCTTCCCAACTTCACAGTCAGTGATGCCACCTCAGTAGCTTGAAACTGGTCTTGGTGGGAGTATTTATAACATGGAAGCTGGAAAATGCCACAGGTCAGGTCTGGATTTATTGTTTTGTTGATCAACTAGACTTAAGAAAATGATGGAGAAGTGCTATTAATGCAGATTAAACTTAAAATTGTGTCATGTCATTACCTGTTACATTATAAATAGTCCCCAAATTGAAGAAGGAGTCTTCCAGTATTCAAAACTGTCGCCCAGTTTCACAAAGAAGTCGTTCTCATGTCATTGAGTAACGAGTGATGTCCTAACGTATGTTTGTGTTGTTTCATTGTTTTATTCATTAACGTAAACAAAAATACCAACCAACGTTCATGTCAGAACTACATTCATGCCATCAATGACATGAATGGAGTTTTGGGAAATTGCATACTAAACAAGCATTTTTTCAGAGACTATTTTTGTCAAAACATTGTCGAATTGCAGTTATGAATTAGCAACCGATACGAGTTTGGCAAAATAAGAGAAAGTATTCTGTGAGAATCAATTTCTATTCAGAATTGACAACAAAACCTGTTCTTGTTATTGATAAATCATGTGCTGCATATCCTTTATATGAGTAAAATTTATAATATATGTATTTACTCACGTATTTTTTTCCTGGAGAGCCAGTCGTTGAACTTTTATCAGCATACTACTGTGCAGACCTTAATCTTTATCAAGGTATTTCTGACGTTTTATTTTAAAGGGTCCTTTCACAACCAGAAGTTGCACTTCCGTTAAAGCTATGTGTGAAAAAGTTTGCTCACTTGACTCAATTATTCTCAAAGCCTTAACATGTAATCCACAAATCCACCAGCAGGTGTCAATGTGGTGTAGGGTCACAGTCAGAAGGACTCCAGTTTTGAACTTCCTAGAGAAGCGTTGTTGTTGAACTGCTTCCAATTAAGTTACACACTGAACATCTCCTCAAGTCTCTTTACAGAAAGACATGTCACACCCAGGTTCTCTGAAAGCTGGCAGCACAGTAACTGAGGCATAATCTGCTGGTTCTGTTTGCTTGCTTGTTTTGCATTTTTAACACTGCTATTACATATATGTTCAGAAAGCCCCGAATACCTTCTGTTTAGCTCTAGAGCTGTATATGGCTTGCTGTTCAAAGTGTGGTTCACGGACCAGCATCCCAAGCATTACCTGGGAGCATGTTAGAAATGCAGCATCTCAGACCCTGCCCCAGACCTACTGAACAAGAATCTGCATTTTATTAATGTCACCAGGGATCCTAATGCACATTCAAGTGAGTGTGAGAAGCACTAGTGTAAATGACCCATACGTTGGCAGTTACTGTGAAGCTAAGAGCAAGGTGGAAACATAACTTTCAGCTTCATTGGTCAAGAAAATAAAGTTAGTGGGCAAGAGAGCAATATTTCCCAAGAGAGACATTTGATATTTTCCTTTGTGCGTGTTAGATTGCCTATCCTTTTTCTTTTTCTTTCTTTTTAAAAAATTTTTGGACAGAGGGAGCTTTCTGTATTTTTTTCTGCACAACCTGGCCTCTGCTAACTTCCCCAGTGTTATCTCTCGCCACCTCCCTTCCACACTCTGTATTTCAGCCACGCTAAATTACCTGCCAATGTGACCTTCTTAAAACTCCCATCTGATAAATTTCTCCACGCTTAAGGTGGCTTCCTGAAGCTCTTAGGATAGAGACCAACATCTCTGCCATGTTTTACAAGGGCTCCTAAGATCCAGCCCTGTCACGCTTTGTGGTCTCCCTCCTCAGCACCTCTCTCCTCCTCAGACTCACTGTTTAGCCTCAAGTGCGCTCGCTCTCTCTCTCTCTCTCTCTCTCTCTATCCTGAGACTTGGTCCATTCTGTTTCCTCCCCCTGGAATGCTCTACCTGCTACCCCAACTCATCTATTGCTTGACTGATACTTTCTTTAAAGAACTTGGGAAGCCTTTTGTAAATCCCTTAGGTGCATGAGTGTCCTTCGTCCGATGATCCTCTAATACTTGCATTTTCATTTCGTAGTGCTTATCATGTTTGTGACGACTGTTTCTTAGACGTATCTTTTCCCTGGTAGACCATTTGTGTATAAAGGATGGGAGTATGTCTGTCTTGTGCATCCAAAGAGTCTACCATGGCCGTCAACACCTAACCTGTCTGGTCCTTGATCTCTCTGCTTTCACCACCTCCTGCCACTCTTGCCTCCCCTCTTCCCTTGTTCTCCCTGCTCTTCCCCAAACATACCAAGTACCTCTTGCCGCAGGTCTTGGTCCTTGCTGATCTTCTGTGTGGCCCCTTCCTCATTTTCTTTAGCCCTTTATGTCTTTCCACCCAACCCTAGCAGAATATCTAGAGGCAGACTTCTTGGGAGGTTTGGTGATATGCCTTGGTTTAGGTCTTGTACCACATTTGCCTTTTGTTAGATTACTTGTTGTACACGGATAAACAGGAAATAGCTGGTCTGTACTGTATACATTTTATAGAGGTGTGACTCTGAGCAAAACTCCCTTTCCCCATGAACATCAGGTTGCTGAGGTCTGCTTCTCCACAGGTTCAGATGAAGATGATGTAGAAGAGAATGGAGAAGAGGTTGCCATTGCCTTTGGGGAGTAAAGAGCTGGGGCAAAGGAGACTTGGAAGATGAGGGGACTGAATAATAGTGAGGATTGTTTATTGTTATTTGGTTTATCTATTAAAGTCTGAGAAATGTCTAAGACCTTTTCCTTCCTCACTACGCACAAGTTTACAAAAATAATATTATTGATGCAGGGAAGAGGCTAAAATGAAGCCAAACAATCCAAGTTGGGCTTTTTCTTAGCATGAAAAAAAAAAGCTGTTGTTTTGAGAACAAACATGTGTCTCCATTCTTTCCTTCATTCAGCTCCCTGCTTAGAGAGCACCCACTCTATGCAACGTCTTGTATTTTCTTACGCCGACTGCAACACTTACACACACCAAACCTCCAGCCCCTGATGAATTTATCCTTCAAAGCCTTGCAAGTTAAACTGTCTGTTCCTATGGGAAACCTTTCTCTGATTTATTCCCTATGAAGAATTCCTTACTTTTTCCCTACCTTGATGTGTATAGTTTTATTCACATGATTTAGTTTAACACATAGTTAATTCAACAAATATTTGTTAAGTGTCTACCCTGTTCCAGGAAATGTGCCAGGTGCTGGAATGATGAATGTGAAAAAGCATAGTGCCTCCCTCCAAGCGTTCACAGCCAGTTTGAGAAGCCCACTCTCGATGCACAAGACAGAACGAAAATCTCAAACTCAGAAACGGGAAGTATCATGGTGTGTCCAGAAAGCAGCCCCTGGATTGGTATGACCGGAGTGTAGGTTATAAGGAAGGGATGATGGGGGAACATAGTGAGAGATGAAGGATGAGGCAGGCAGTAACAATAATAATATTAATATTAACTACTACTACATTTATTTGCCAGGCACTGAGCAAAGTAATTCACAATAACACAGAGATGTTGAGTAACCTGTGTAATACCACACAGCTTGTTGGTGGTGGAGCCAGAGTTTGACCCAGGTATGGTGCAGTATGAGAATTTGAATTTTATTATAGGTAAATCATCAGGCCAACAAGCATTGAATGGATCCCATCTATGCATGAAACACTTTTCTAGTTAATATGCATGTCTGTCTTCCCTATGAGTTTGATTTCTCTGAGGGATGGAAATCTTTTTCTATTTATCTTTGTCAACCTCATATCTAAGGGAGTGCTTGGAGTGAAGCAACCATTATAAGGAATTATCGTTCCTTCTCCCTTTTTCCATCCTTGCCTTGCTTAGAGCAATGCCCTTCTACCTAAGGATTAGAGCTTCCTCTAATCAATAACCCCAGCATCTTCTCATCTCTTCCCTTTAGAGCTAAGTATTTGCTGGTGAGAAGATTTAGAAGGTAAAAGAGATTGTGATTCTTTTATTTTCCCTTAGGTCATGCTTTTTCTTAAGTGAATCTTTGGACAGAGAGCAGCTAAGATGTTCTTTGAAGAGGAAAGACCCATTTATAAGAAATACCAAAAGTCTAGTGTTATGCTGATGGCAGGTGAGAAACGTATGAAATCTTACAAGAACACCCCATGATGAACACTCACAATTCTTGGCTGCCCGCATTTACTTTAGAGTGAAATGAAAATGACGGGAACTGGCGCTTGCTTGTCTGTGGTATTGCTTGTAGCACTGGGGACTCCTGGTCACATCATGTGATGAATGGGGCAATCAGCCTAGTGTTACCTTTGCAGTATCAAGAAGTTGTGTCATGGAAGTAATGGTCATGGGTCCAGCAGCAGAATGAGAAAAAGGAGAAGTATTAAGGAAAAGGGAACTCCCAGCTTTCCAGATCCTACGTAGAGATATCAGCCTCTCTTTTAATATACCTTGTGAGAATTAGTTTGGTTTTTTTGCCATCGTTATGAAGCTTTTAAGGGCCTCCTGGGAAGTAGTGCTCATGGGAAGTTGTTTGATTATTTATTTTTTTTAATAAATAAAAAATGTAGAGTTAACAGTGTTGTGTTAGTTTCAGGTGTACAGCAAAGTGATTCAGTTATGCATATACATGTATCTATTCTTTTTCAAATTCTTTTCCCATTTAGGTTATTACAGAGTGTTAAGCAGAGTTCCCTGTGCTATACAGTAGGTCCTTGTTGTTTATATATTTTAAATATAGTAGTGTATGCATATCAATCCCCTATTCCCAATCTATCCCTCCCCCCACCCCTCCCTGCTGGTAACCATAAGTTCGTTCTCCAAGTTGTGAGTCTGTGAGAATTAGGTTTTGTCTAAGAAAATTCTACTGTTGCTTTGCTTTCTGAAAACATACTTGAACATAATCAGTTACTATTCTTAGACCCTCTAGATGTTCTATATTTCAACTTTTCCCATAGATAAATATGACGGATTGATAGCAATATGCCTTCCCCATCTTTTCCATTCTGAAATACTTGCGTATTTCTAAAAATGTTCCATGTGATTCTTAGAGGTGGGAAAGGAAAGAAATTGATTGGGAATGATAGGACACTTGACACAGAAATTTGACATACGGTACATTGCTGGAAAAGCACAGAATGTAAGCAGGCTATACAGTTCCTGGGTGTTGTGTACACAGCCTAACAGTCTCTGGAAGAGTACAATACATTTTAATATTATGTCCAGTGGATTCACTAGGCCTTACATAAATACCTAAATGTTAGGGGAAACATCACAGTTATCTTAGGTAATGAGTTAATGAGTGAGTTTAAGAATATAAATTGAAAAGTGTATAGGGGTTCGTGCTGATGTATAGATGTCTGCCCAGCACTCTTCCTCAGCGGAATACCCTCTGCCTCGCTCACCATGTGTTGTGGGTGCCCCTCTGCTATTCATTGGGTGCTCTTTTCCCTTCACAGAGTTGGGTGTGGGCACACGGTACACCGTGCCCAGCTGGTGTTCCACATTGCCCTGGCTCAGCTGATTAGTTCATGGTGAGGCAAAGGACGCACCAGTGAACAAAGTGTTTGGCTTCCATTTCTCTGCCAAGGATGGCTTTGCACTTGGGTAGATTTAGATGAGGCCTTTCGCAGTGCATGAAGATGAACAAGACAGACAGGTGCCTCTGCTGGGGGCTGTTGACTCACGCATTGCTCCCTCCAAAGGGTCTGTGCCCAGAGACCGCCCTCCCTCGCAGACTGTCCCGAGTGCCCCTGTGGATCCACCCACACGTGGAGGGCTCTGGCCACAGCTGCAGGCTTCGCTTTTCACCTTTCTTCCTCTCCACCCCTATTCTGAGATTTCTCAATAAGTCAGCTGCTTGTGTTTGTAGACAAAGCAGGGGAAAAACCTCCCTGGATAATATCTCAGGTTCCAACCACTCCACGCTTTCCTAGATGGAGTTAAGTGTGGACACAACTGGGGCTTAGAGGGAATTCTTATAGCCACTCCAAATCCCGGGGAGTTCATCAGATGGCACTGGAGGACTTGCGCCTTCTTGGGAAGCCTGCCCTGGAATTTCTATTTCTCCGGGAAACCTTTAAGCTGTCTTGAATGAGTTTATCCGCTTTGGAGCTCCTTGAGAGATAAGAGAACAAAACCACTACTCTTCCCGGAAAAGAAGAAAAGGGTCCATGAGAAGAATTATTTATACTTCTGGCTGCCACCTTCAGCGGGCAGTTAAGATTGCCCTATTGAGTGGCCTCTGCTTATTAATAGAAGGAGTGAAGAAAGAAAAATGGAGTTAATGTTGCAATGAAGACATGACAGAGCCTCTGGTTTCCAGGATTGGCCTGAAATGAATTAAAGCCAGCTTACGCCAACAAATCTGTCATGCTGCCCTGCAAACAAGAATCCTAGGCTGGGCCAACAGAAATTAGTCACGGCACACACTGGCAAACCTTACCAGACCAGGGAATGAAAAATGTGCCTCATCTGCAAAAATTACTTTTTGGAATTTGTACAGTGTTTTCCATTACCCACTTTCTTTTCTCCAAAGGCCAGTCATCAAATCTGCTTGGCTGGCTTCTGCTTCTGCTATACCATTAAGTGTAGAAATTTGTATGTGAAATGCAATCCCAACTAGCTGTGTGCCTTTGGATAAGCGACCTCATCTTTTGGGACCTGAGTTTCGCCTTCTGAAAAATAAGGAGGTTGGCATATCATTATCCTGGTACTTTAACTTTTTTGGAGATTAGAAAATAATGTATCGGACATTTATTGCCCACCTGTGAAGTGCTCGTTTGGTGAAACAAAATGTTGACGATAAAGTCTTTTCAAGAGTTTCCAGTGTCTGCGGGGAGATGTGCATTTAGAAAATGTGTTATAAAAAACAGTGATAAGGCCAACAGGACTGTATGTACTTAGAAGACATTTAACAGTGTGTCAAAATGGGTTTTTTTAATAAAGCTTTTTTTTAAATTTTAATTTTATTTGTTTTTTGGCTGCATTGGGTCTTCGTTGCTAAGCGTGGGCTTTTTATTGTTGCGGCGAGCGGGGGCTACTCTTCGTTACGGTGCGCGGGCTTGTCACCACAGTGGCTTCTCTTGTTGCGGAGCACGGGCTCTAGGCACGCGGGCTCAGTAGTTGTGGCTTGCAGGCTCAGTAGTTGTGGCTCGCGGGCTCAGTAGTTGTGGCTCGTGGGCTCAGTAGTTGTGGCTCACGGGCTCTAGAGCACAGGCTCAGTAGTTGTGGCGCACGGGCTTAGCTGCTCCGTGGCATGTGGGATCTTCCCGGACCAGGGCTTGGACCCGTGTCCCCTGCATTGGCAGGCAGATTCTTAACCACTGCGCCACCAGGGAGGCCCTCAAAATGGGTTTTTCTCTGCCCCAGAATTGTAGCTGGAGAAAGATCCCACATACGCCACATTCCAAAGACACTCCTGAGCACGCAAGCCAGTGCTGCCTCCTTAGGGCTCACTGGGAGGGACCAGAGTCATGCTGGCCCCAGCCCCACCATCCCCTGTCAGGTGAGAGCGTTGGGAGGGCAGGGGCGTCTTACAGCGCAGTGCCCCAGGTGAGAGGCCATTGCCTCCCATTCCTAAAGCCAAACAAGAGGGCTTCTAATAGAATTTTTCTTAAAGACTGGAGGGAACTTCAGTATGTGGAGATTGGCAGCTTGCTCCTTAACTAGCCGTGTGCTGAGCTCTCGGCCTCCCAGGGGCACTCTGATGCGCCCATGCACTGTGAATGCTTTCAGGGTTATTGGTGGAGCGTGCTGGAATTCTAGGGCAGAGCTTACATTGTCCTTTTGGGTCTCAGAATCTCACAAGTTCCCTGAAGTTGGGGGACATCCTTGGACCAACAGAGTTCAGATCTAGAGATTTCTGAGGATGAAGGACCCATTGCAGGAGGCCAGGCTAGCAGGCTTGATGGGTTGTAATATAAGGTGTTTGGGGAGAAGATGGGATGGCTTGCACCTCATTCAAGTTCTTCATCGGCCTTAGAGGGTGTAGGAGAGGACTCCAGCAGTCCCGGCCGCTCTCCGTGAAGGATACCAGGTTTAACCAAGAAGTAGCAGTGAGCCTGCCTAGTGAGCATAAGAGATGGTGGCACCCTTCTGGGAGGGGCCCCCAGTTGTGGACGGTGCTCAGTTAAAGCTAATCTTTTCCTAAGAACGCCATCACCCCACCTACTTGACAGCCACGAGCCGCGGGTGGAACTAGACTGTATCAAAGTGAGTTTGGGGAGAGCCCCTTACCACACAAGGAGATTACGGTCCACCATGCCTCCTCTCTCTTTTCAACACTTGAGGGACGTAGGGCTAGGAAAGGAGAAGGAGGAGGGGTCTAAACCAGATCACGAGACCTTCTGGTATCTAACAGGTACTGGAAATTTACGGAGTCTGCTCCACGTTGTTAAGGGAGCTACTGCCCAGTGAGGAAGAGGGAATCCACGTAGCCCATTTGCAGATAGTTCCTGTTCCATATTTATACGCCAGTAAGGCGAGAAAATTTGAACATTAAGTTAAAGTATCATGGTGGCGAGACTAACTCTGCTTGGGGACACTCAAGGACTCAGTTGAGTAGAGGAGACAGGCTCCATTAACATTAGGGCAAATCATAATTGGTAAGTGATAGAGGTATGAATAAAATGCTGGGGGGGGGATGGACGCAGACTAAATGGATTCCGATTGGAGGTGGACGGTTGCTCTGAAGACGTGACATCTGAGCTGGAAATGAGAAATTTGAAAGAAGAAAAAAGGGTGGGCTCTCACGGTACAAGGATCAGAATCAAAAAGGCACAGAGAGCAAAGAGTGTAAGTAATCGGCTATGGTCGGAACAGAGGAAGGGAGGACATGCTCCCCCCAGACACTTTCAGAATGCAAGGATTACTATCTATGGAATACTCTCAAGTGTCCAGCCAAAACGCACCTCCTAAATTCAAGACTGAAATTTCCAAAACCCTACTGTGCATCTATCTGATGATCAAATGAGCACCTCACACATGAAACCAAATTTGGAAAAAAGCTCACCCTTTTTTTCCTTCTTTCAAATTTCTCATTTCCAGCTCAAATGTCACGTCTTCAGAGCAACCATCCACCTCCAATCAGAATCCATCTAGTCTGCCTCTACCCCCCGCCAACATTTTATTCATACCTCTATCACTTAACCAATTATGATTTGTCCTGAAGTTAATGGAGGGAGGGTAAAGCCAGGATAGAATTCAAGGCTGTTCCAACTTGGCTTAACTCACTTTTCCAGCTCTAAGGATTGTGAACTTTATACATATTGACAATAAAAAGCCATTGGAGTATTTGAGAACACAGTTTAGAACATTTGAAAGATATTACTCTGGCAAACAAGAGCTAGAGGAAGAAGACGGCAGAGAACAGATGGGCACTGAGCAGGATTTTGCAACAGTTCAGCTGAGAAGTAACGAGTGTCTGAGTCAGAGCATGACAGTGAGAATGAAGATGAGGTAGCGGCTCTGAGAGTTAGTGACAGTCACTGGATGGTGGTGAGAGCTGAAAAGGAGTCCAGTAGGGCTTCCAGCTTGGTCTAATAAGTAGGTGATAAAGGCTATGAAACACGGGAAGGGGAACAGATTTGCCAGAGAGGAAGGAGGGAGGGAAAAAAATAGTAATGACCAACATTTATTAAGCCTCCACTGTGTACCATCACTTTTTTGTGTGGTTTCCACATATTAATTCATTTTATCCTCATCACAACTTTATGAATAGATACTGTTATCATCTCCATCTTATGGATGAGGTTAGATAAAAAATTTGGTATCATGGGCGTCCAATTTGAGGTGCTCATGTGATCATCAGATAGATGTACAGTAGGGTTTTGGAAATTTCAGTCTTGAATTTAGGAGGTGTGTTTTGGCTGGACACTTGAGAGTATTCTGTAGATAGTAATCGTTGCATCCTGTAAGTGTCTGGGGGGAGCATGTCCTATTATAAGACTGAGAGAGACCCTGGGAAACTGGGAACTCCACCATTGAAAGAACAGGGAAGAGAGGAGTGTGGCAGGGACGGCTAGCTCTCACCATAATCCACATCCTCTTCTTCCTGGGCACATTACCCAACCTCCCTTGCAGCTTGGTGTGGTGGATTTCTAGCCAGAAGAATGTGTGAGCAGAAGTGATGTGGCCATACTCCATGCAGCCTTTCATGTGGGCTTTTCCATGTTCCTTTCCCTTCCAGCTGACTGGGATGGAGACCTCCAGGGAGACCATCATATGTAGTTGATGAATCCTCCATCAGCCTGGGTCTCTGAGTGATGTGTAAAGCAAAGCATTCCACACCCTCACCACCAACCACGATGACTTGAAACTGCGCTGGGCTGTTAGGTGAGCAAAAAATACGTGTCTATTGTACTTGAATCATTATGTATTTCTGAGTCTACTTTACAGTAGTTACCTACCCTGACCAAAGGAGAGAGACCTGCAAAAGACATTAAGATAATTAAAGAGGGACGAGAATTTATCTCTGTAGTTGCATCTTATGCAGAATTCTTATTTCCTTCACAAGGGAGAATTTGCTTAGGTTTGGTGTGTGAAATCAGTCAGTCAAGTGACTTCCCTTATTATAAAATTTCTCACAAAACAGGTGAAGACCTAAATCCAGGGGTGACTTTTTTAAAAAACTCTTTTCCTAAAATCCCTCCCCAAACTTCTGATTGCGTCTGCTGTCACTCTTGAAGAAGGAGCAAGTCTAGGGTGAAACTCACTTCACATGCAGCAGGAACAAGCTTATTGCTTCCTTTCAACCATTTGACTTGTACATGCTCTGCTCTGTACAATCTGTCAGGGTCCCCTTCCTTTGCAGGCACAGCACAAAGTGAAGGTCAATCAGCACATAATTGTAGGAACATTGCTGTGTTGAAAGAAGACTTCCTTACCCTCTGTAAGTGCTACCTGATATTGACTGAGGCATCGTAAAGAGAAAAAAGCTTAATGCATCCTGCATATTTGGCAGTGCAATGTATTGTGATTACCGTGGAGGATGTATTAGAACTTTGGTTGAAAATGAAGCACCTTTCCAACAGCATTTTGTGCAGGAATGTTGTAATGAGTTTTGCAGACACAAAACGTACTGTCCAAATCATCAAAACACATTTCAGACATTTTCTAGGACCAGCTGCTAAGTCATGATTCAGACACAGGCTTTCCTGCAAATTCCAGCTCAAGCCACCTGCAACTTTGAACCCCGTGTGTGTGTGTGTGTGTGTGTGTGTGTGTGTGTGTGTGCGCGCGTGCGTGTGCACGCGAGGACGTGTGTATGTGGCATGTGTGTGCAAGAGACCTACAGAGACTGGACAGAGACCTCACCCACTTGTAAAATTGGCATCCTCCGTATTAAGATAAACTTGGGTGGCAAAACGCTTAACTGTCATTTAAAGAGAACAAAGTCCCACATAACAGGAAAGCCTACCTTGGAAACAAGACCTAATTCGCACTGAGCGCCAAAGGAAAAAAGAAGGAATTGAATGTGCCTTCCCTCCTCGGTCATATCCGAGAGACAGCCAGTCTCGTAAATTTCACATCAACTTAGTTTGGCCTCTAAACCAAATCTGCCGTAATGCTATTTGTAGATATAGATTGCTGTCTTTTTCATTACCGTTATCAAATGATGCATTTGCGGCTCAGCTCTGAGCTCCTTGACCCATTAAGTGGATTAGATTGCCTGTTGCCTTTGTCCTTTTGGCTTTTGCTTTACCGTTCTATTTTACGTATATAAGATACATGCATGATTATGTACGGCGTGCACATACATATGCCTGCAACTCCAATTAGCCCAGCGACCCCAGCCCTTCTGTTTTTTAAGAGAACTGTGTTCAAATCTCTTAGCAGACTCATCAATCCTTCTCTGTAGCACAGCAGCAGCTGAAACCCTCTGAGGAATGACATGTCACGAGCCCACCTCAGGGCTCCTTGTCGAGCTACGCTCAGCAAATTGGAGATCATGCTCCCTATTAAGCTGCTGGCTGGTGCATCATGGTAGACTCATTTTCTAGAGCAGCTTACGCCCCGACCCTGCATCTTTCTCGTGCATGATAATCACCACTCCAGCCCACAGGAGCTGCAGCAGAAAAAAAAATACTAGTTCAGGACAGGTTTTGATGGTGCTGTTAACGTGAAAACAGGTGCTCTTGTATGGCTGAAGAAAAGTTAAGGGGAAACAAGCGAAGACAGACACAAAGACCAAGGATTCAGTCCTGACTCTTGAAGCCGAAGGATAACTCCAGTAGGCTTCCATGATTGGCTAAATATTTGCTGAGGGTCCACCATGCACGATGTACTATGTTAGGTAGTGGGGAGGCAGTGGTGAGCATGACCGGTGTTCTCGGCAGCAGCTAGGCAAGGGGGTGTAAAGTTGAACAAGTAATCTTTGTAAAGAGTACTAGCAATTGCTATGATATATGCACTTAGTATGTGAACAAGTAATCTTTGTAAAGAGTACTAGCAATTGCTATGATATGTGCACTTAGTATGTGAACAAGTAATCTTTGTAAAGAGTACTAGCAATTGCTATGATATATGCACTTAGCATGTGAACAAGTAATCTTTGTAAAGAGTACTAGCAATTGCTATGATATATGCACTTAGCATGTGAACAAGTAATCTTTGTAAAGAGTACTAGCAATTGCTATGATATGTGCACTTAGCATGTGAACATTCAGAAGGGGCCTCTAACATGTTCTTGGGTAATCAAGGAAGACTGCCTGGAGGAAGTGCCATTTGGGCTGAGGTGTGGCAGAGTGGTAGAAGAGCTATTTCCCTAGGAGAGCTCTGAGTTTTTGGTAGATAATAAGGAATACTCAGTAGCTTGTCTCCAATGTGGCCACCATTAACTTTTTTCCTTGTGCACAGGTATGCCATTCCCCCATTGAGAAGTGGAGTTTATTTCCTTCTCCCTGACTTTGGGCTGGTCTTAGGGACTTGGTTTGACAATATAATGCAGCAGAAGTGATGTTCTGGGTCAATATCTTTGGGGAAATCCAGTGACCAAGCAAGAAGTCCAGCTATCCTGAGACCACCCTGCTATGAGAAGCCAAAGTCATGTGAAGATATCTTAGAGGTTGAGTGAGATGCCAATGTAGCCAATATAGAAGAGTGATATGGGCATAACATGACAGCTGTGAGACCGTTTCTCCAAGAACTGTGACCCCCAATCCTATTTAAGTATCCTTTTATTTAAAGCTTCCCAACAGAAGTTTGTTAAATCATGGCTGAGACTCCAGTGTTTCCCCACCAGACCTTTCTGTCTTACGTGCCCATATTTCATAGTTTCACCTGCTCTCAGAGTGACCTCTGAGGAGGGTGTGAGAACACAGTCGCCCCTCACCTTCAGACCTCCTCTCTCTGACCATCATTGTTCTCTCAACTTCTCATTCCGAGTTCCCTGGCATTGAGGGGAGGAGTGTGGGAGTAGTCGCCCAAGGAACTACTGTGCAAGTGCTGCAGATTTGCTCTGATGTTTAGTCACCCATGGAAACCATTTGTTTAAGCAATTAAGAATTTGGGTATAGGGCATTTCTAGGGATTAATGACCAGGTGGTAAATCCTGACTGCTTACAGCCTTGACAAAGACTGTTTTTATCAGCAGGAAATGACCTGCTTCAAGGTGACTGATGATATTTACTTGGAAAATTAGATGAACAAGGGCACAGATTCATTTTGAGGGATTCAAGGATGACAATATAGTGAAAGCATTTCTTGAGCAAGACTAGCTTCCGGGTTAGCTCGTTGAAGCGTTTTGCCCTTGGTTTTACACACAGAGGAGCACTCTGTAAACATTCTTTTAAGTGTATCATAAAGGGCTAAAGTCAAGAAATGAGCAAAATATCTGTATCACTGTTGTTGAGATATTTAGTTTTAAAGTTCAGCAGGAATATGAAATTGTGTGATGCAGTGGAAAGTATAGTAGATCAAAAGTTGAGACCAGAGCACTAGACCAGATGTGTCATTTCTTACCTTTGTGACCATGGACAAGCCACTTCACTTCTAAGTTTATTCGTGCGTAAAATGAGACATGTGGAAGAAGTGATCCCAAAGGTAATCCCAGATCTGTCATTTTGCAAGTATAGCTTCAGACTATTATCATCAAGTCATCTAGAGAAAATTTGATGCAGTCAGAAATATGATGTTGTACTGGTGTAATGCTATTCTTTTTCTGAGGCAGTCAAAGAATTCTGCACACACCAGTCACATGGGCTACTTGGCAACCTGTTTTCATGACTGAGTGAGTTGCCTGTGAGATACCATGCTTCCCACTCTTGCCAACTCTGTCTCAGTGCCTGATGTGCCCACCCTCTGGCTGCTCTTCCCGGTCTTGTCCATAGAAAACCCTTACTATGAACAAATCAGAAAGGATAACCAATAAGCTCACAGTTATTGGGAAGGGTTTATTTCATGGATGCCAGATTTGGAAGAAGGTTCTGAATCATGGATGGGCTATTGGCAAAGAAGCCTTCGGGAAGTTCACAGGGGCTGGAAGGGAAAGATAGGGCACTGAGGCCTTTGTGCCTAGTTACAATGATACCTGATGGCCAGGACAAAAGAAAGGGCCCTTGTTAGAAAAGGCAAGTCAGGAGTTAGGGTCTCTTTGTGGGATTAATTTCTCTTCCTCAAAGAACAAGCTTCTGCAACCAAGGATGCGCGTTTTGTGCACTTGTGCATTTGAAGCTATAAATCCCACAGGCATTGTATGTGGGTCACCGGGATCCACCCCCTCACCTCTGTGCAGGAGGTGTTATTATCGCCATTTGGCAGATTAGAAAGTTGAGGCTTACCTAGGATAAATAATGTTCCCAAGGTCATGCAATTGAGGTCAGATACTATTTTTTTGTCTGTCTGATTCCAGGACCTGTTATATCATGCTGTTTCTCCCCTCCCAGGTAAAACACAGAGCAGATAATCTGCTTCCAAATAATTGGGAGTGAACTATGAATTTATGTATTTAATTTTAACTCCAAATGGACGCTAACCCTCACACTATGTGCCCCAGCGCTTTCCACATGTGACCTCATTTAATGCTTACAATGTGCCTTGGACACAGCTACTATTATTAGGTCCATTTTTTCAGATGGGAAAGAGTCACAGAACAGTTGAGTGGCTTATCCAAGATTCTACAGCCAGTAATTGGATTTCAACCCTCATGACATTGATAATCAACTGTATCTTAGTGCCTCTTTTGATGATTTTTCTTTGTTGATTTTGGAAGGTAAAGAGTGAAAAAGAACACCAGTAAAACCAGTAAAAGATTGGATGTGAAAAAGGTTTCGCCTCCACACCACATGGCTTAATCTTCACAACAGGGAGCATTGCAGTGAGAAGGGAACATGGATTTTCTTTGTGGTCCCATCCTCAGCTGGAGAGGCTGCAGGGCAGGCACACAGCCCATTCTCATGCGGAAACAGTGGGATTCAGCTCTGGCAAGGGAGGCAAAGGACAGAAACATAAGCTACCATCAATTGATTTCTTTTTAAACATTAGAGGGGGAAAAATAGGCAGAAGATAACTCAGCACTTTAAAGCTTTGCAGATTGTGATGGTGTTAATCAAATCTCTAGGATAAGGTAGGCAGAGTTAGATGAGCAGCAGAGGGTACCTAGAGGTCATCACATGCTGTGTGTTCTGACTGCCACAGCTACTGCCCTAACTAGCTTAATTTTCCCCAAAGCCAATAAATCGAGAAGTAGGAGACTCCACAGAGTGGAGTGGGGCTGAAGAGTTAGAAGACATAACAATTTCTAAGCACAGTCTTACTGATTCTAGGTTCCATATGAATCAACTGTGCAATATGGTTATTTAAAAGAAGTGGGCACAGTTGTGTTTGCACCATCAGATATAAAGTACACAGAATAAAGAATGTCAGAAGTGATGGTCCCATTTTATTCTGGGTTGGTCAGAGCCCACCCAGAATAGGGTATCAGTTCTAGGCACCATATTCAGAGAGAGTACGGCTGGGGCAGAGCCACCAGAATACTTGCAACTATTAGCCCCCAAAAGAAGGGAAGAGTATGACTGGGGAGGGGCTAAGGTTGGAAAAGCAGCTTTCCCAAAGAGGTGACAGAAAAGGTATGGATCTTGGGCACCGGGGGGATGACACTTTCCTAGAAAATCAAAAGGAAAAACCTACTGCCATTCAGAGCAACACACAAAGTTTGTACAATCAAGTACTCTTGGTAGTTACATTTTGCTCTTATAACCAGAAGTTGGTTTTCCCTGACTACGCTTTTAAAATTGCACTCCCACCTGACCCCTTTCTCCATCCCATCTCCCTAATTAAATCTCCTCGATAGTCTTTATCAACGCTGGGCATGCTTTATTCCTTTATTTATTTATGATCTTCACCTATTAGAAATTACACTCACAAGGGCGTTCATTGTGCCTTTTCCTCCCACTGTATTCCCAGAGCGTAGAATTGTACCTGACACAGACTAGGTTGTCACTAGATATTAATTAACAGCAGATATTAGTGGATGAATGAATGAATGAAGAGGCACCAGCAGCAGAAGTAGTGGGATATGGAGGAGACAGGGTGGCACACGTGCTGCACTGCCTGGATGCTAGGAGCACAGATGACTGTGACCATGGGAGAGTGTGAATGTCTCGTCAGGTGGAGGTCGTATCAGATGATCATCTCTAGACCAGTAATTTTATGAAGCTTCAGGGAGATGAAGAGAAAGGATAGAAATCGCTTTCTGAGGATTTGATGTAAGGTATGGCTCTGAGCTGTTGCTGCAAACTGAACAAAATGAAGTCTAAAATGAAACATAAAGGTTTTCCGTTGCGGAGGAGCTAACAATCAGGGTGGAAAAGGAGCTGTCATGAGCTTCCTTAGTTTGGGTGGTCTTTGGCACCAGGAGAGATTTTGAAAAACTTTATTGGAATAGAAAAACCCATGAAACCATTAGTAGAACTAACGTGTCACAGCTGAAGGTTA
Source organism: Balaenoptera musculus (assembly GCF_009873245.2). Lineage (NCBI taxonomy): Eukaryota > Metazoa > Chordata > Mammalia > Artiodactyla > Balaenopteridae > Balaenoptera > Balaenoptera musculus. The sequence goes on along the minus strand of NC_045805.1, from coordinate 26,368,600 downwards.
ACCGTAGAGAAAGGCAGGTGACGTGAACGAGTATGAGGGTCGTGCCCTCTCTCAGTGCTCTAGGGGAAAATCCCTTCTCCTCCTAGCTTCTCATGGTTGCCAGCAATCCTTGGCATTCCTTGGCTTGTAGACGGATCACTCAAGTCTCTGCCTCTGTTGTCACATGGCATTCTCCTTGTTTGTCTTCTGTGTTAAAACTTCCCACTTCTAAGAAGGACACCAGATATTGGATCAGGGCCCCACCTAATCCATATGCCCTACTGTTTACATGATTATATCTGCAAAGACCTCACTTCCAAATCAAGTCACATTCACAGGTTCTGGGAGTTAGGACGTGAACATGATTTTTGGGGGAGAAACAATTATATTCACTACAAGAATATATCAGAAACACCCGACTGGGCATCTGAGCCCTGGATGGATCAGTTACTCTTGGAAGGTCAGACCCTGCCTCCCACCACCTGGACTTTTGGGGATTGTGTGTGTGTAGCAGGAATAGGGACCCTCCTGTTATCTCCCTTCCATATTAAAAAATTGCAGGAGAGTTCACGCTCCCAAACTTCAACGTTGTAGGAAAAGTAAAACATAAAAGAAAACAAAAACAATTTCATTTCAAAGTCTTTGCTTGGGTCTTTGCATAGCCAGGGTAAGGCTCTCAAGGGGCAGATTTCTCTATAATGAGATTGTAGTTAATATTATGGTTGCTTCCCCTTAGATGAGAAACTGATGATGTTTCCCTCTCCCTTGCCAGCGATTGGCTCAAGCCAATCTGGACCGATATGATTTACTTATTCTTCATTCATACAACAAATACCTACTTGGTTTCTATTACTTGCCAGGTACCTCGAACATGTGGCTAAGAATGCTCTGTGCATAAGATTGTGGCCTCTGTGGATTATTGACTTTTAAAGATCAAAGTTACAAAGATGTCTAAAAGATCATGGAGAAAAATGGAACTTTGTCCAGAAAATAAGAATATGCAGATAACTTTCAATTGGCACACAGGTCTTCACGGCTACTCTGATGGCGCTGAGGCTATATATAATAGCATATAAGGCAAGGAAGAGAATAGGCTTGTTAGAGGTTTCTGCAGAGAAAAGCCAGGGTCCCTCTCCCACCGGATATGAACAAGGATCCGTCGCTGTCACAGATGCTAATTATGAGGGAAGCAGCCCTAAGATAAAGCTGATACTTTGTTCAGCAGAGCAGGGGAAGGGAAAGAGCTTGAGTCTCCGATGACATGGTTGAGTAACTGAACTGACCAAACCTTCTATCAGGGCATTCTGTATTATGAAAATATGAGTTATAAAAATAAATGTTGCATTGGGTTTGAGCTGAGTTTCCACTTCTTGCATGCTAAAGCAGCTGATACAGGCATCATCTCTTTTGCTTTTCTTAAGTTCTGCACAGCCTGAGAGCCACAGAAGAATAGAGCGTTGTGACCCCGCTCTGCTTAAAAATGTTCTGTTTTTACTGTGGGTTGTCGTAGGAGATTTTAATTGTGTTTTGAAACAGGAGACATTTGGTGAAAGGAGAGCACATCTGTGGACAGGAAAGCAAGGCTAGGAACTAAGTTGTGTTTTCAAGGGGACCACATCTCACATGCTTGTCTTTGGGGAACTTTTTCTATAGAGCACACAGTTTAAAATCTCCCCCTTCTCTTACAGTAATCCTTTTCAGTTACCTTCAACTCAGTAAAATCTCAACAGCCTTGATTATTGTAACAAAGAAAGAAATGACAGGGGTTGGGGGGAGGCTGCTTTTATTTATGTATTTGTTTATTCTTTTTCAAATCTTTATTCTTTGTGTTTCCTCCAGTGTTTTCTTGCTTTTTATTCTTGCTTCAGATTTTGTTGTTGTTCTTCCAGATTTCAGCCTATGTCTTCTTTTACCAAAATGCTTTCTTAAAACATTTGGCTATTCCATGAGTTTGCTAGGACTGCAGTAACAAAATACCATAAATTGGGTGGCTTAAATAACAAAAATTTATTGTTCCACAGTTCTGGAGGCTAGAAGCTTAAGATCAAGATGTTGCATGTTCCTCATGGAACAGGAGAATCTGTCCCATGCCTCTCTCCCTGCTCCTGCAAGCTTTGCTGGAAATCTTTGCTGTTCTTTGGCTTGTAATACGTCACCCTAATCTCTGCCTTCATCTTCACGTGGTGCTCTCCCTGGGTGCATGTCTGTCCAAATTTCCTCTTTTTATAAGGACATCAATTACATTGGATTTGGGTTCAGCCTAATGACCTCATCTTTACTTGGTCATCTGCAGAGACCCTATTTCCAAATACAGTCACATTCACCGGTTCTGGGGGTTAGATATCAATCTCTTTTCGGGGGGGACACAATTCAACCCATAACAGGTATCTTGTGATTGGCCACATGACCAGTCTTCTACGGGGACCCAAACAATGCTGCATATTGTGATTTTTTTTCTCTACATGTTAGCAATACATCAGGGATCTATTAGGGGCCATCAAACTCTAGAATTCTATGGTTCTATTTGTCAGAAATAGAACTCAGTTCAAGTCATGAACCCAGTCAACAGATACACATAAAAGCAGTGTTTCTCAAGTGGTCACAGAATTATAGTTTTGGAATAAAACTCTCCCATCCTTTCCTATTTTTAATCCACTCAGGCATAGAAAAGGCATTAAAGATAAAAGGATAAATCATATGCAGAGTGGGGATTGGTAATTAAGCAGGAGAATTGGGTCTTGAAGACTTCCCGCAATAGTAGAATTGCTTGAAACCATGGTGACTTAAAGAAGGAAGCATTGCCTTGGATGACCATGTACTTCAGTTTTCCTCTGCCAAGTAGCTGGTTGGCTTTATTTGTAACCAGGACTTGGCTGAAAATTTTTTTTTTATCCATAATCACCTAAAGGATAATACAGTAAATCCCCTCCGTACGAATGAGTTCTGTTCTGAGAGCGTGTTCGTTAAGTCCAACAAAGATAGCCTAGGTACCCAACTAACACAGTCGGCTATATGTACTGTAATAGGTTTATAATACTTTTCACACAAATAATACACAAAAAACAAACAGAAAAAATAAAGAAAACATCTTTAATCTTACAGTACCTTGAAAACTACAGTAGTACAGTACAACAGCTGGTATACAGGAGCTGGCATCAAGTGGACAGGCAAGCAGAGTTACTGACTGGAGGAGGGAGATGGTAGAGCTGAAGGATCGTCAGCAATAGGAAGTGGAGGGCAATCTGCAATTTCACTCATGCCTGACATTGATGGCACAGGTTCTGGTTCCCTGCTGGATTCAAGCCTATCTACCCTCTTGAAAAAACAATCCAGCGATGTCAGGGTAGTAGCTCTTTTTTTCTCATCATAGATGACACGGTAACACTGGACTGTATTCTGAACGGCTGCTGCAACCTTTGTGTACCATTCTACGTTTGGTTCCTGTGCCTCAAAATCTAACAGTGCCTCCTCAAATAAAGAAAATCCCCTTGCCATTTCCTGCATCGTGCATCTCTTCCGTTCTTCAGTTACTTCTTCTTCCTCTTGTTTCTCTTCATCCTTTCTCTGAGCCTCCAATTCCTGGTGCTTCTTAGCAGTACCAGCTACATCACTGCTGCTTTTACCCTTGCTTCCGGACATCCTGGGCTTGAAATAAAGATACTGTACTACTGTACTCTATACAGTACTGTACAGTAAAGTACACAAAAGCATAACCACTTGTAGAGGATGCACGCGTGTGACAGTGTACGCCAGACACGTGAACTAACTTGTGCGACTGGACATGCGAACGCACATTCGCATCTTTGAAAGTTCGCAACTTGAAGGTTCATGTGTAGGGGACTTACTGTCTAATTTCAAACTGTAATCAGAGTTCATGAGACATATTTTAATTTATTTCTCCTGGGTACTGACTAAGAGCCTGGGCACAATAGAGGATGATACTTAGAATCAGAAATTGAAATGTTGGAGGAGACAGGACCTGAGAATTCATCAATCACCTCACTTCACCGAGGAGGATTCTGAAATCTAGAGGTCTGCAGGTGTTGAATGGGCAACAGAAGAGTAGAACTGAGTTCAGGTCTCCTGACTCCCAGTGCAGTCATCCTTCCAGAAGGAAGTTCTGCTAGAGTTTCACTTGGCTCTTCAAGCAGCCCTCATCTCTAAGATCTCAGGTGACATTCTGACAAAAAGATCATATGCTCTAGAACGTGAGGGCTCGATGGAGCCTTGTAGATCACCTAGTGACTAGACTAGACTCTAGTCCAAGCACCTCACTCTAGACAGAGGAAAACTGGGATCCAGAGAGAAACTAAGTTCCTACCATTAGCCAGAGACAGAGCTGGGGCTGGAACCCAGGTCTCCTGGTGGAACTCAACCCTCTCTTTCCTGACTTCTTTTGCATTGGGTAATCCTTACGATTCCATTTGTCTCCTTTGTTGGCTTATCAACTATAACTTTATTTTGTTTTGTTATTTAGTCATTTATTTAAGGTTTATAGTTTGCATCTTTATCTTTTCACAGTCTATGTTCAAGCGATATTATACCACGACTTCACATATGGTATAAGAACCTTTCTTTTCTCTCTTCCTAGCCTTTATGCTATTGTTGCCATGCATTTTACTTATGCAGATGCTATGAACCCCAAAATACATTGCTATTATTTTCGTTTGAATAGTCGAGTATATTTTAAAGAGATTAATTAAGAAGAGAAAAGACTTACATATTTACTCAAGTGCTTACCATTTCCTGTGCTCTTCCTCACTTGCTGTAGATCCTTGTTTCCATCTGGTATCATTTCCCTTTGGTGATACACTTTTTCAGCTTTTATAAGTCAGAAAAAGTCTTTCTTTCACCTTCATTTTGTGAAAGATATTTCTGCTAGATTTAAATTGTAGATTGACAAACTCTAGGTGTCTTGGTCACTCCAGTCACTCAGATTTGTCTCTTCAACTCAGGGAATTGACTGGGCTTCTCCTGGGTACCCCCCTCCTCAAGCTGCAGCCTGGAAGCGCTCTCAAGGCAGTCAGCTGGGACAACCATAGGGCTCATCTCTTAATGTTTCTCACTTCTTTTATTTATTTATTTGGCCACGCCATACAACATGCAGGATCTTAGTTCCCCGACCCGGGATTGAACCCATTGCTGTGATTATCACTGCCTTAGAGCCATTGTTCTGTCATTTTCTCTGTTGGGAATGAATTTTAATATCTATCTTCTCCTTGAAGTTGCATCTTAAATATTACTGATTAAAGCAGGTCTTCTCTGATCCTTACTCATTGCTCTTTATGATCGCTGGCTGTTTGTTTCCTTTTGTTGGATGTTCTCATTTTATAATTATGGATTTATGCATTTGTTTACCTACTTATGAGCTCACCTGCCCCCGTTCCCCACACCCACCCAAGAGTGAGCTCCACAAAGTGTAGGCACCATGTCTATTTCATTCACATCTATTTCATCTCTGTACACCCAACACCCAATACAGTGCCTGGTACATATTAAATTCTCAACCCAGAAGAGCTGGATATATGAGACCGTTCCCTGGCTTATATATTCCTTCTCTGAACTAGCTTACTTTATCACTTCCTTTAACTTTCAGCATGAACTCTTCTGAAAATGTGGAGCATATGCTAAAGAGGTGGCACCTGCATATCCTCCTTGCCCAGGAGGAGCACCGCTGTTGGAATACCTCCTGCCAGATGGTTCAGCAGGCCATAGCCTGACTCTGGTGTGATGTTTCACTGGCTGTGGAGAAAATTTCCAGTAGCAGGACTCAATCCCCAAAACAGGGCACCTCGAAGACCAAACAGACATTGTTCAGAGAGAATTGTGTCTTTAAGGATAACAAGGAATCTGCATAAAGGAGAAACCACTGAATCATAGAATAAGGCATCACATGGATATTCTAACAGGGAGGTAATGAAGAGATATTACCACCCTCGTATTCAGTCACTAAATATTTGCCTCTTAGGGACATAACAAAAACAACAATTATAATAACTCATTTTTTCAAGAGCATTACATTTGCAAATGATGGGACCAACAAGGGATTAATTTCCAAAGTATACAGATTTTGATATTGAGCTTATATAGCTCAATATCAAAAAAACAAAGGCTAGGGGCAACCTAGAAGCCACTTGGAAATTCATCTCACAATGTGGGCACAAAAATCATAATTTCACCTATTTTGAGGCCAGAATTCATCCTAGAGACCAGCATGTGGCTGTTTTGGGGTCCTGTGGCCATAGCCATATAGGAAAGAAGGATTACAGAGGCTGGAAGCCAGACTATGCTGAATACATCAGAATTCAGTGATGAAATTATGCATCTTAAATCTTTTAAAAATTTTTATTGGTTAAAAATTATGTATAGAAACAATATTGAGGATACATCAATAATGTATCAAGGTTAACTTGGGTGGATGTGGAAGAGAAGACTGGAGTCTAAGAAGGGAAAACATCTTTATTCAGGATGCTAAAAATAACAGCTTTGTATGCCATGTTGAACATTACTGTCGAACACAGCCAAGTAATTATATATCCTCAATCTAGCTTAAACTTGCCATACAAATATAGTGGTACTAAAAAGAATTTTTAAGTTAAGCCTCTGCTCAGTGCACTCTCTCTAAAAAATACTTTGCTACTTTTTAAATAGCTATAAATGGAGTAAGTTCAAAAGGTAAATGTCCCAACAAAATAAAGAGTATTTCTTACCACTTTGGCATAATTTTTTATTATGGTATTTTCTCTTTTCCTACCTCCTCTCTTCAGGCAGATAATCAGCTTTCTCTATGTGGCCTACAGGGAAGGATGTGACAGGCAGAAAGCATGAAAGGCTTGAGAGGCTGTGTTCTGTGTTCCCAAAGCCGCAGCCCTTGGGGGAATTTAAGGATTCACTTATAGACGAGTCTCCAAAATCCATTCCCATCCAAGATAAGAAAACAATTCCTCCAAGGCTAAGGAGGGTGTAAGGGGATGGGGGGGATAAGAGCGAAGAAATCAGTATGATCCTGGGGGAGAAACCTGCACATCCTCTCCAGCAAAGGCCTGGAGAGATGAACAGATCACAGAAAGATAGAGCATGGCTACATTGTACTGCATCTAGGGGATAATGGGGCTAAAGAGACTCACAAAGGCTCCTAGACGTCCAACACAGCCCAGAAGCAGTAATGAGCTGCCAGAGCTGAAGGGTCACAGAGACGAAGTCTGTCTCAGCAGCACCTGCATGGACCAGTGGTTGAGGACCCAATAGGTTCACATCAGCCCATGTCTCCGCACTATAGGAGGTGTCCTGATCCTGGATAAAATCCTAGAGCAGGGGGAAGCCTCCAAATTCACTAAGGTTACACTTCTACCATCCCAGACTTCTGCCTTGAGCCAAGATGGAGTAACAGGAACAAAATGTATCCTCCTACCAGAAACAACAACAACCACCACCCAGAAAATATATACAAAACAATGGTTTTTAAGGCATTGGACATCAGGTAATGAAGGACGGTGATCCCTAAGAAATGAGAAATGGGGAATTCCATTGCCTCCAGTGGTTAGGACTTCCATTGCTGAGCTAAACAAAAGAGACAGAAATTTAACCCTGGTATTTCCAACTCTGGTCAGGAGGCTGTTGCTCTGGTCCAGTGTGTATGTGCGGTGACCTGATGAAACAGTGTCAGTGAAGATGGAGAGAAATGGGAGGCTTTTACATCCCTCCTCTCACCTTCTGGCACCCCACACATCCACTCGCAATACTTCCAATACTGATGTTTCATCTAGCTCCTGACTTTGGTATCATGGAAATCATCCCTTTAGCTCTCCTTCCGACCTCTCCCTTACCCAGCTGTCATCTGATTCCATGTCTCATTTCCAGAAAATGATGATGATGAGAAAAGCAAGAGAAAGAGACAGAAAGTACAAATCAATACATGAGTTAGAACATGAATCAAATGAAAGGAAAGAAATGTTTTGGAAAAATGGCAGCTGGCAGAATGCCAGCATCAATGTGCCCATTCAAAGAGGAAATGGATGATGTCTTAGGAAAAGGATGGATTAACCTGGTCCACTTGGGGAGATTAGGTGTAGGATCTTATAAACTAAAGTCTCCATTAATTTTCTGGTTCTGACACTGATGGTGGACTGAATCTTGGGACTCCTACCTTAGCTTTAAGGCAAATGACATGTATTGTAAGAAGGCATTATAACCTAGAATTTAGGTTCTAGCAAGCCAAAGAGGGGGCACTTCCCCATGGGTTTCTTCTGTTGTATCAACTGGTTACATGTGATTCCTAAGCACTTAATAATATGCACAGTCTGGATTTGAGATATACTGTCAGTGTGAAATACTCACTGGATTGGATGACTTGATGCAAAAACAAGAACTTAAAATATCTTGTTAATGATTTTTATATAGATTATATGTTGAAATGATATTTTGGGTATTGGGATAAAAGAAATTATTAAAATTAACTTCACCGATTCCCATTTATCATTTTTAATCATGACAACTAAAAATTTTAAATGATATATGTAGCTCTCATTATGTTTCTTTTGGATAGCGCTGCTCTAGATTCTAATAGTAACCGGCACTTATTGAGGATGCAGTGTGTTCCAGACACTGTTCTAAGCAGGTTACATGCAACTTCTAATTTTAATCTTCACAACAAATTTAGGGGTACATACTAATATAGTTCCATTTTTACAAATAAAGAAACCAAAGAACAGAGGAATTAAGTAACTTCTCTAAATTCACACGATTGGACTGTGGCAGAGTGGGGATTCGAACTCAGCCAGGCCGGCTCCAGAGCTTACTTTCTTTCACCCCATTGCCCTACCTCTTGGTGTTGAGTTGAGAACTGCTTCAGCATCTCATGCAGCGCTGACTGGAGTGGGTTTAAGAGATAATAAGAAGAGAGGAATGAGAGACAGAAAGTATAGGTAACTCTTTCAAAGAGATTTGCTACCAAGGGGAGCAAAGGAATTAGGTATAAGTTGGTGGGGTAAGTGGAGTCAACCTTCCTTTTCCTTTTCTTTTCCAAGATGAGAGAAGGACTTGCACCTAAGTATGCTGATGGGAATAATCCAGTAGAGACTGAAAATAGATGACATAGAAGCGAAAGGAGAATTCAGGAGTGAAGTTCTGGAGCAGATGGAGGACATGGGACCTGGTACCCATGTGGAGGGCGTGGCTTTAGATAGGAACTTACAAGTTGATCCACTAACAGGTGGGAAGGCAGGAGATATGCTGTGAGAGTCTGTGGAAGGTCACTTCTGAGTGAAGTAGGAAGTAATGTCATCAGCTGGGAGTAAGGATGGTGGCAGAGTTGTGGATTTCAGTAGATAAGAGAAGATTTGGAATAATCTAGGAACATGGGAAAGCAAATGGATTCTAGACAGTGATGGGATTTCATAGGCAGCAAAACCAGAAGCTTTAAGGACAATAAGTGACTGTTTCCTTTTTTACTTTTTTTAATGGAATGAAATGTGCCATCTATTTGTTTCAAATGAGTCAAATGCTGGTCGGGTGGGACTGTTGGCAAAGGAGAAGGAAGGAGATGGTTTTTCAAAAGCTGAGCCAGAGCTGAGCATCAGTGATTAGAATGGGCTGGTATTCATCTCCTTTATTACACTTCTAGTGAATGCTTAACTAGCTCTTAGAGAGAGAGAGGGAGAGAGAGGATGAGAGAGAGAGAGAGAGAGAGAGAGACAATGAATGGCACATGGCCATATTAGAATTTGAAGACCTGAAAAGATGTCATTCTGAGAAGGTAGCATCCTGGCTGTGGCCTGGTGGATTACAGAAGTAGATGAACAGCTCCCTAACTGATCACATGTGAAATGAAAAAGCTCTCCAAATGTTCTACCTGCAGGTCTGTCATATTAAACTTTATTTCCAAGTTTGGAACCTTCATAGCCTCTAAATAAGAGAGGGAAAAAAATTAAAAAGAAAAGAGATCCCGGGTGAAAAATGCTGATGACAGCATGATGAGGATAGGCTGTTTGCTCACCATCTACCTCTCTGGGCGGTAAACCTGATAAACCGGAACCTCTCCATCACAATTTCCAGAGAGCTTGACTATGAATATAAGATATAAAGTAATATCAGAAGGGTGGATGTTATCAGAAAAACCCAGTCTAATTCTCTCTAGAGAAAACAGGAGTGATGATCAAGTTTCATTTACTTTCTGGACTTAGTAAAATTGTATAAGCAGGCTTCTGTATAATGTATAGGCTTTAGTATATTTCTGGGGCTGAATGCATCCTAACACATCTCATGCCTTAGTCTTCTAGATTTTTAAAAGCTTTTTGTTAAAAGTAATGAAAATGGATGCTATGGACAGCAATTTCTTTAGTTTCATCACCCCTGCTCCTATAATCTTGTGCTGAGACCACGATCTGGGTAGAACAACCTTCTGGGCTTTTAGACCCTTCACCCAGGTCTGGCAGCCTGGCTCACAACCTGTGGAGGGGCTGCATGTACACCCTGCTCTAAACTACTTAGGAAAGCATCTGCTATTCTTTCTTCTAGAGGAAAAATACAAACCAGTCTCTACAGGGTTGGGCTTCATCTTTGCTATCTTTCTGTTTTAAATCAAAAGCATGGAGACTGTCAGCTAACCAACAGCATGGAGTATCTCCCAGTTGGCTTCCTCCCTGACCTAAGAAAGTAATACATAAAGGGACCTTCAAGATGGCGGAGGAGTAATATGTGGAGATCACCTTCCTCCCCACAAATACATCAAAAATACATCTACACGTGGAACAACTCCTACAGAACACCTACTGAATGCTGGCAGAAGACCTCAGACTTCCCAAAAGGTAAGAAAAGCCCCACATACCTGGGTAGGGCAAAAGGAAAAAGAAAAAACAGAGACAAAAGAATAGGGACGGGACCTGCACCGCTGGGAGGGAGCTGTGAAGGAGGAAAAGTTTCCACACACTAGGAAGCCCCTTCACTGGCGGAGACTGGGGTTGGGCAGGGAGGAAGCTTCAGAACCATGGAGGAGAGCACAGCAACAGTGGTGCGGAGGGCAAAGCAGAGAGATTCCCACACAGAGGATCGTTGTCGACCAGCACTCACCAGCCTGAGAGGCTTGTCTGCTCACCCGCTGGGGTGGGCAGGGGTTGGGAGCTGAGGCTCGGGCTTCAGAAGTCAGATCCCAGGGAGAGGACTGGGGTTGGCTGCATGAACACAGCCTGAAGGGAGCTAGTGCGCCACAGCTAGCTGGGAGGGAGTCCGGGAATAACTCTGGACATGCTTAAGAGGCAAGAGACCATTGTTTCGGGGTGCACAAGGAGAGGGGATTCAGAGCACTGCCTAACTGAGCTCCAGAGAGGGGCTCGAGTCGCGGCTATCAGCTTGGAACCCAGAGATGGGCATGAACCACTAATGCTGCTGCTGCAGCCACCAAGAATCCTGTGCAAGCACAGGTCACTATCCACACCCCGCCCCCCCACCAGGAGCCTGTGCAGCCCGCCACTGCCAGGGTCCCGTGATCCAGGGACAACTTCTGCAGGAGAACACAGGGTGCGCCTCAGGCTATTGCAACCTCATGCAGGCCTCTGCCGCCGCAGGCTCGCCCCGCATCTTTCCCTCCCGCAGGCCTGAGTGAGCAAGAGCGCCCTAATCAGCCGCTGCTTTAACCCTGTCCTGTCTGGGCAGGAACAGTAGCCTGAGGGCAACCTACATGCAGAGGTGGGGCCAAAACCAAAACTGAAACCCAGGAGCTGTGCGAACAAAGAAGAGAAAGGGAAATCTCTCTCAGCAGCCTCAGGAGCAGCGGATTAAATCTCCACAATCAACTTGATGTACCCTGCATCTGTGGAATACCTGAATAGACAATGAATCAACCCAAAATTGAGGTGGTGGACTTTAGGAGCAACTGTAGACTTGGGATTAGCTGTCTGCGACTGACTTGTTTCTGATTTTTATGTTTATCTTAGTATAGTTATTAGCGCTTGTTATCATTGGTGGATTTGTTTATTGGTTTGGTTGCTCTCTTCTTTTTTTAAATTACTTTTTTATTTTAATATTTTTTAAATTTTTATATTGTAATTATCTTATTTTATTTAATTTCTTTTTTAATTCAAAAAAATTTTTTTTCTTTCTTTTTTTTCTCCCTTTTCTTCTGAGCTGTGTGGCTGACAGGGTCTTGGTGCTCTAGCCTGGTGTCAGGCCTGAGCCTCTGAGGTGAGAGAGCCAAATTCAGGACATTGGACCACCAGAGACTTCCCAGCCACACGTAATATCAATCAGCGAGAGCTCTCCCAGAGATCTCCATCTCAACACTAAGACCCAGCTCCACCCAATGGCCAGCAAGCTCCAGTGCTGGACACCCCATGCCAAACAACTAGCAAGACAGGAACACAACCCCACCCATTAGCAGAGAGGCTGCCTAAAATCATACTAAGTTCACAGACACCCCAAAACGCACCACTGGACACAGCCCTGCCCACCAGAAAGACAAGATCCAGCCCCACCCACCAGAACACAGCCACCAGTCCCCTCCACCAGGAAGCCTACACAAGCCACTTAACCAACCTCACCCACTGGGGGCAGACACCAAAAAGAATGGGAACTACAAACCTGCAGCCTGAGAAAAGGAGACCCCAAACACAGTAAGTTAAGCAAGATGAGAAGACAGAGAAATACGCAGCAGATGAAGGATCAAGGTAGAACCCCACCAGACCAAATAGATGAAAAAGAAATAGGCAGTCTACCTGAAAAAGAATTCAGAGTAATGATAGTAAAGATGATACAAAATCTGGGAAATAGAATAGAGAAACTACAAGAAATGCTTAACAAGGACCTAGAAGAATGAAAGAGCAAACAAACAATAATGAGCAACACAATTAATGAAATTAAAATTCTCTAGAAGGAATCAACAGCAGAATAACTGAGGTAGAAGAACGGATAAGTGACCTGGAAGATAAAATAGTGGAAATAACTACTGCAGAGTAGAATAAAGAAAAAAGAATGAAAAGAATTGAGCACAGTCTCAGAGACCTCTGGGACAACATTAAACACACCAACATTCGAATTATAGAGGTCCCAGAAGAAAAAGAGAAAAAGAAAGGGTCTGAGAAAATATTTGAAGAGATTATAGTTGGAAACTTCCCTAACATGGGAAAGGAAATAGTCAATCAAGTCCAGGAAGTGCAGTGTCCCATACAGGATAAATCCAAGGAGAAGCATGCCAAGACACATATTAATCAAACTATCAAAAATTAAATACAAAGAAAAAATATTAAAAGCAACAAGGGAAAAGCAACCACTAACATACAAGGGAATCCGCATAAGGTTAACAGCTGATCTTTCAGCAGAAACTCTGCAAGCCAGAAGAGAGTGGCAGGACATATTTAAAGTGATAAAAAGGAAAAACCTAAAACCAGGATTACTCTACCCAGCAAGAATCTCATTCAGATTCAAGGGAGAAATTAAAACTTTTACAAACAAGCAAAACTTAAGAGAATTCAGCACCACCAAACCAGCTTTACAACAAATGCTAAAGGAACTTCTCTAGGCAGGAAACACAAGAGAAGGAAAAGACCTACAATAACAAACCCAAAACAATTAAGAAAATGGTAATAGGAACATACATATCGATAACTACCTTAAATGTATATGGATTAAATGCTCCAACCAAAAGACGTAGACTGGCTGAATGGATACAAAAACAAGACCCATATATATGCTGTCTACGAGAGACCCACTTCAGACCTAGGGACACATACAGACTGAAAGTGAGGGGATGGAAAAAGATAATCCATGCAAATGGAAATCAAAAGAAAGCTGGAGTAGCAATTCTCATATCAGACAAAATAGACTTTAAAATAAAGACTATTACAAGAGACAAAGAAGGATACTACATAATGATCAAGGGATGAATCCAAGTAGAAGATATAACAATTGTAAATATTTATGTACCCAACACAGGAGCACCTCAGTACATAAGGCAAATGCTAACAGCCATAAAAGGGGAAATTGACAGTAACACAATAATAGTAGGGGACTTTAACACCCCACTTTCACCAATGAACAGATCATCCAAAATGAAAATAAATAAGGAAACACAAGCTTTAAATGATACATTAAACAAGATGGGCTTAATTGCTATTTATAGGACATTCCATCCAGAAACAACAGAACACACTTTCTTCTCAAGTGCTCATGGGACATTCTCCAGGATAGATCATATTTCAGGTCACAAATCAAGCCTTGGTAAATTTAAGAAAATTGAAATCATATCAAGTATCTTTTCCAACCACAACGCTATGAGACTAGATATCAATTACAGAAAAAAAACTGTAAAAAATACAGACACATGGAGGCTAACCAATATGCTACTAAATAACCAAGAGATCCCTGAAGAAATCAAAGGGGAAATCAAAAAATACCTAGAAACAAATGACAATGAAAACACGATGTCCCAAAACCTATGAGATACAGCAAAAGCAGTTCTAAGAGGGAAGTTGATACCAATACAATCCTACCTCAAGAAACAAGAAACATCTCAAATAAACAATCTAACCTTACACCTAAAGCAATTAGAGAAAGAAGAACAAAAACTCCCAAAGTCAGCAGAAGGAAAGAAATCATAAAGATCAGATCAGAAATAAATGAAAAAGAAATGAAGGAAACAATAGCAAAGATCAATAAAACTAAAAGCTGGTTCTTTGAGAAGATAAACAAAATTGATAAACCACTAGCCAGACTCATCAAGAATAAAAGGGAGAAGATTCAAATCAACAGAATTAGAAATGAAAAAGGAGAAGTAACCACTGACACTGCAGAAATACAAAGAATCATGAGAGATTACTACAAGCAACTCTATGCCAATAAAACAGACAACCTGGAAGAAATGGACACATTCTTAGAAAAGCACAACCTTCCGAGACTGAACCAGGAAGGAATAGAAAATATAAATAGACCAATCACAAGCACTGAAATTAAAACTGTGCTTAAAAATCTTCCAACAAACAAAAGCCCAGGACCAGATGGCTTCACAGGTGAATTCTATCAAACATTTACAGAAGAGCTAACATCTATCCTTCTCAAACTCTTCCAAAATATAGCAAGGGAGGAACACTCCCAAACTCATTTTACAAGGCCCCCATCACCCTGATACCAAAACCAGACAAAGATGTCACAAAAAAAGAAAACTACAGACCAATATCACTGATGAACATAGATGTAAAGATCCTCAACAAAATACTAGCAAACAGCATCCAACAGCACATTAAAAGGATCATACACCATGATCAAGTGAGGTTTATCCCAGGAATGCAAGAATTCTTCAATAAACACAAATCAATCAATGAGATACACCATATTAACAAACTGAAGGATATAAACCATATGGTAATCTCAGTAGATGCAGAAAAAGCTTTTGACAAAATTCACCAATTTATGATAAAAACTCTTCAGAAAGTAGGCATAGAGAGAACTTACCTCAACATAATAAAGGCCATATATGACAAACCCACAGCCAACATCATTCTCAATGGTGAAAAACTGAAACCATTTCCTCTAAAATCAGGAACAAGACAAAGATGTCCACTCTCACCACTCTTATTCAACATAGGTTTGGAAGTCCTAGCCACAGCAATCAGAGAAGAAAAAGAAATAAAAGGAATCCAAACCAGAAAAGAAGAAGTAAAGCTGTCACTTTTTGTAGATGACATGATACTATACATAGAGAGTCCTAAAGATGGTACCAGAAAACTACTAGAACTAATCAACAAATTTAGTAAAGTAGCAGGATACAAAATTAATGCACAAAAATCTCTTGCATTCCTATACGCTAATGATGAAAAATCTGAAAGAGAAATTAAGGAAATGCTCCCATTTACCACTGCAACAAAAACAATAAAATACCTAGGGATAAACCTACCTAAGGAGACAAAAGACCTGTATGCAGAAAACTGTAAGACACTGATGAAAGAAATTAAAGATGATACAAACAGATGGAGAGATATACCATGTTCTTGGATTGGAAGAATCAACATTGTGAAAATGACTGTACTAGCCAAAGCAATCTGCAGATTCAGTGCAATCCCTATCAAACTACCATTGGCATTTTTCACAGAACTAGAACAAAAAATTTCACAATTTGTATGGAAACACAAAAGACCCCGAATAGCCAAAGCAATCTTGAGAACAAAAAATGGAGCTGGAGGAATCAGGCTCCCTGACTTCAGACTATACTACAAAGCTACAGTAATCAAGACAGTATGGTACTGGCACAAAAACAGAAACCTAGATCAATGGAACAGGATAGAAAGCCCAGAGATAAACCCACACACATATGGTCACCTTATGTTTGATAAAGGAGGCAAGAATATACAATGGAGAAAAAACAGCCTCTTCAATAAGTGGTGCTGGGAAAACTGGACAGCTACATGGAAAAGAATGAAATTAGAACACTTCCTAACACCATACACAAAAATAAACTAAAAATGGATTAAAGACCTAAATGTAAGGCCAGACACTATAAAACTCTTAGAGGAAAACATAGGAAGAACACTCCTTGACATAAATCACAATAAGATCGTTTTTGACCCACCTCCTAGAGAAATGGAAATAAAAATAAAAATAAACAAATGGGACCTAATGAAACTTAAAAGCTTTTGCACAGCAAAGGAAACCATAAACAAGATGAAAAGACAACCCTCAGAATGGGAGAAAACATTTGCAAACGAAGCAACTGACAAAGGATTAATCTCCAAAATATACAAGCAGCTCATGCAGCTCAATATCAAAAAACAAAAAACCCAATCCAAAAATGGGCAGAAGACCTAAGTAGACATTTCTCCAAAGAAGATATACAGGTTGCCAACAAACACATGAAAGAATGCTCAACTTCATTAATCATTAGAGAAATGCAAATCAAAACTACAATGAGATATCATCTCACACCAGTCAGAATGGCCATCATCAAAAAATCTACAAACAATAAATGCTGGAGAGGGTGTGGCGAAAAGGGAACACTCTTGCACTGTTGGTGGGAATGTAAATTGTTACAACCACTATGGAGAACAGTATGGAGGTTCCTTAAAAAACTAAAAATAGAACTACCATATGACCCAGCAATCCCACTACTGGGCATATACCCTGAGAAAACTGTAATTCAAAAAGAGTCATGTACAACAATGTTCATTGCAGCACTATTTACAATAGCCAGGACATGGAAGCAACCTAAGTGTCCATCGACAGATGAATGGGTAAAGAAGATGTGACGCATATATACAAATATTACTCAGCCATAAAGAGAAATGAAATTGAGTTATTTGTAGTGAGGTGGATGGACCTAGAGTCTGTCATACAGAGTGAAGTAAGTCAGAAAGAGAAAAGCAAATACTGTATGCTAACACATGTATATGGAATTAAAAAAAAAAAAATTGGTTCTGATGAACCTAGGGCCAGGACAGGAATAAAGACGGAAACATAGAGAATGGACTTGGGGACACGGGGAGGGGGAAGGGTAAGCTGGGACAAAGTGAGAGAGTAGTATTGACATATATACACTACCAAATGTAAAATAGATAGCTAGTGGGAAGCAGCTGCATAGCACAGGGAGATCAGCTCGATGCTTTGTGTCCACCTAGAGGGGTGGGATAGGGAAGATGGGAGGGAGATGCAAGGGGGGGGAGATATGGGGATATATGTATACGTATAGCTGATTCACTTTGTTATACAGCAGAAACTAACACACCATTGTAAAGCAATTATAGTCCAATAAAGATGTTAAAAAAATAAATAATAAAAAAATAAAATAAAAAATAAGAATGCACATAAAAAAAAGAAATGCCACATTTCTCATGTGGTTTATAAACCACATAAATTCCTCCTCAACCATCTGAGTCAGAATTTTAAAACTTGTCATTGGATAATCCATGGTTGAAAAATCTACAGCAAAACGATTAGGGGACTGAAAATTCACCTGGAGGCAAGTGCATTTTCCAAAGTCCTTATTACTGTATATTCTTTTTATTTTTTTGGCCACACTGTGGGGCTTGCAGGACCTTAGTTTCCCAACCAGGGATTGAACCCATCCCCTCGTCAGTGAAAGCACGGAGTCCTAACCACTGGACCGCCAGGGAATTCCCATTATTTCTATATATTCAAATATACAGGTAAATAAAGAACTCTAGATAGGGTAATGTCAAAGAGCTTAAAACAGTAATAAAATAGCTCTTAAAATAATAATAATACTGTACGATACATTATAATTTAGCTTTCACACAGAGATGACTTCTGAGAAGTTGCGTGGCTGAGAGAAGAGAAAGGAGGTGGATTATAGTAGGAAGAAGAATCACTGGCGCCCTCCTCCTCCATCTCTTGCCTGTCAACTCTCTGTGGTCCTTTCTGGAAGGTGAATCCCGTGCTTGTGGCTTCAGCAGAGGGCGCTGTGTGAAGAGCTTGCGGGTCCTGATTGAGCCTTCTCCTTTGAAGAAACTATATTGGGCAGGCCGAGTAGTCTCTTTAAAAAAGCTCTTTGCCCCTCTTTACTGGTTGTAGTCAGTGCTTTAAACTCGATCCTTTTGGCTTTTGCTTTTACCTGTGTTCAAAGTGGAGCCTTTGAGTGCTAAGTTTTAACCAGTCGATTTCTTTAGAAAGTTTTTTTTCTTTCCGGTATTCTCTGAGAAATGCTGCCCGCCCGCCTTGCTAGTCACCGGGAAGGGCTGGGTGAGCGGCAGACGCCTCTCCAACACAAGGGTCTCCACCTGCCCAGGCTCCATGTTGTTACTGTAAATTATCGGGTGAGGGGACCAGGGAAGCAGTTTAAATTCCCTTTTTCAGAGAAAGTCACTTCCAGCACTTATACGATAATAATAGAGCCTTCTTTTCAGCGCTTACTATGTAGCAAGCCCTCTTCCAAATGCTTTCATGTATTATCTCTTTTAATGCTCATATCTGCTGAATGAGGCAGCTATTGCTATTTTTTCAGTTTTACACGTGAAGAGGAGACTAGCAGAGGGGAAAAGTAACTTGCCCAGGATCATACGCTAAACGGCAAAGCAGGGCTTGTATACAGCCTCCTGATTCCACGCCCTTCACTCTTAACCCCTCTAGCAGGCTGCCTCCTTACGTATCATTATTACCACCTCTCCTTGTCATGATCACAAACCCCACACCCAGCTTACTTCCCAGACTTGCCCAGTAGCAACAGCTCTCAAAGCTACCAGATCACCGAGGAGGATTACACAGAGTCATCTGTGTTCATGAGAGGGCACAAAAATACTCTATAGGCTGGGAGAAACACACAGAAGAATGGAGGCAGAGGTGAGAGCCCGTTAGACCAATCCGGTTTCACGAGGTTCTTTCATAAGACAACTTTACATGGACTTAGAGTGACTTTTGTGCAATGTGACTTTTGTGCCATGACCGTAATTCAGGTGGTGGTAGGTAAAGCATACAGAAGTAAATCTGCAAAAATCTAAATTCCTTTAAGAGAACTTGCAGACTATTTTATCTGTTACTGTTAGGGTCTCCCTCATTGGTAACTGTCGATTCTTTTAAGAGAAAGAACACTAGTTAAATGACCTAATCTAGGATCTACCACTTTTTACCGTTGACGTAGGACGCCTTTGACCCTCTCCTAGGTCACAGAGCAATAATCGTAATAGCTTTATTATCCCTAGCTTCACATAGCATCTGCCCTGGCTTTATTTCTTCTTTTATCTCCCTTTTTCCTCAATAGCCTTGTCATACGTTACACACCATACTAAGCCGTTGGAATCCATTCTTCAACAAGATTAGTGAATAAATCAACTCTCTGTTTCATAGCTCTTTTGGAGCATAAAAGAGATAATAAGAAAATGATTTTGAAACAGTAAAGTTTCAGTTTATTGCTATTCCTCCCTCCTAGAATGTCTCTTCCTCCAATTGGTGCCTAACACGTTTTCTCTCTTTTTTCCAAATATTCTATGATATTTGTTCAAGATCTGGTTACCATCAATTTTCCAGGCAGTAATATTGATTGTTCTGTGATATAAACAAATTATTTTGTGTTTGTATATGTCCATGTGATGTTTTCATGGCCTCTCCCATTATTATAATAATTTTTTCTGGGTGTTCTTTCTTCTTTAACCCGTCATCCTTTCCTCACTTTCTGGAAAATTCTAAGTTATCCTCTGATCTTTCTTACTTTGCTTTCATAAAAGGAGAAAGATCAGGGCTGTTTGATGACATTTTAACCATTTTATCTCCATTCACTTACAGAAAAGGAACCATTACTTATTTTCTGTGATCAGAATATAATCAGGTTTTCACCCTTTGGCGATTCAATATTGTTGGGAAATCATTCTGCTTATGAGTCCTTCACAGAAGAATGCATCCCATTCAGTGCAATTTTTTGAGCAAAGAACCTCACAGGACAATATAGGTTGAGAAAGTACACTCATCACACACTTTGCCATGTATCATTCACGATTTTCCAGGGTGAAGTAACACATTGTGTCATTTAAGTCTCAAAGGAAATGAACAGAAGGGCCATTCCTCACACAGGCTAGGAAATCAAGATTCTTCTATTATATCCTTGGTGGTAAAATGTTTAAAAATGCTGAAGATTTTTATAATTTTATTTTGTATCCTCTTAATAAACATGAGGCCACTTCTTAGACAGTAGTCTAAAAACTTGAATGTGGATAAATATAGATCCAATTAAACAATAATAAAACAAGTACTAATGAACTCAAATATACTTGAATTTAGTAAAAATTCCAAAAACGCCAAACTAAGGAGTTTCTAAATGAAATTTTAAAAGATCTACTTACTAAGTTATGCATTTATTCCCCTGCAGTGACTCAAAGGTAATAAGACAGAAAAGCAGGGAAAAACGATGCTGGGAAAATATTTAAAGTTGTAACCAACAGATGGAAATGAAACTTTTGGTGGGGAGCTTGCTGTAGTGTACACAGAAGTAGAAATATAATGTTGTGCACGTGAAGCTTATATAATGTTCTAAACTGATGTTATTTCAATAAAAAATAAATTTTAAAAATGTGACCTTGGGTGCTCCCCAAAGGGAAGTGAGCTGCCTTATTAGTTAAGGATTTTGAGACTGTGTCTGTGCGTTTCTCACAGGGCCAGTGTCAATGTCGGCATAAATCTCCTTTTAATGGAGTGATAGGAATCTGGTTCTCAAAGGTTTAAGAGGATTCACTTTGATCATGTGTTCCTATTCTTGGAGGTTAATTAATGTTTAGACAAAGCTAATCTCATTAATAGAATTGCTCAGCTCTTTGTAAAATGAGGACACTGAAAACGTGTCAAGTAGAGCGCTTTGGAGTTTGAACAGCCACTGGGTTCACTGCAATACCTCAGTTTTGTGGGGGGTTATTAGAGAGGTGTTTGTGCTCCATCTTACCCTCTCGCTCATGTCCTTTTCTCTCCCTAACATGGTACAAATGGATGAGGAAGGTCACAGACAGAGAGTGAGGACACATCTGTCTATAAAGAAAAAATGTTGCCTGCCATTCCAGTTCTTCAAGGACCAAGCCATTAGCCACTGCAGTTGCTCACTGACAGTGCACCCTGAGGGGAATTCAGGATGGAGAAAACCAGGGAACATTCTGTGCTTTGGACATACTGGCCCTTAGATAGTTAAGATGCATATCTAAGGAAAATTTTCATATGACCCCAGATTCTTGCATCTTTCCATATATAGAATGGGAAATAGTAATAGCAGTAATCTATTGATGCTTGACTACATGTTTTTCCTAGCAAAAAAGGTTCATAATCTCCTGGCTCCTTTACGTCTTTGAAGCTGTTCCTCCGAGCCATCAGAGAGACTGTCTTCTGGGCTGTAGTCCTCAGTAAGGTCCCTGAATAAAGTTTAATTCACAATTTTTACATTGTGCCTTTTACTTTCCGTTGACATGTCACAAGTGGATGGGATGTTAGAGGCACGATGGGCGGCCTGCCACGTCTTCCCACCGTTTCAAGATGTCAGGGACACGACGTCCGTGAAGGAGATGCTAGGTGCCAGGCTTATTCAGGACGCCCCCGATTGGTGGGTCAAACTTGGTATAAACGGAGGAAGAAGACAGGCATCTTACTCACAGCAAGGGAGAAGTTGGAAGCCTCCCTCCTACTAGCTCTGTGACCCTGCAAGTAATTTGATCTTTAAATTTTCATTTCCTCTTTTATAAAATGCAGATACTAGTAGAATTAACTCCTAGGATTCTAGTGAGGAGTAAAGGAAAGAATTGAATAAGACCCTGAGCAGAGTGTCTGGTGTTCAGTAAAAATTCACAAATGGAAGTAATTACTGTTATTATTATGATATAAGTTGACCATTCTGTCTTTTTTTGCTTCTTTTGGTGTGAGGCCCTAGGCTTTCATTCATGTAATCCTGTGATGTTGGCTTGAAAGTGGATAGGGGTGGCTCTTTCCTTGGGGACAATATAGTTCATAACAACAGAATTTTACAGACCTCTTGAAACAGTACTCACACCTACCTACACACAAATATATGTAAATGTGTATGTATGTACATCATATATATACTTAATATATGACACATATATTATGTACATATTTGTATCATATATACATATATAATATATGATATATAAATATATATGATACATATATAATATATGATATATAAATATATATGATACATATATATCATATAATTTAATTTTCTTCCTTCCTTCCTTCCTTTCTTTCTTCCTTCCTTCCTTCCTTTCTTCCTTCCTTCCTTTTCTTTCTTTCTTTCTTTCTTTCTTCCTTCCTTCCTTCCTTTCTTTCTTTCTTTCTTTCTTCCTTTCTTCCTTTTCTTTTCGTCTTTTCCTTACTAGTAAAATGTCTGAGCTTGGTCTCTTTAACTATAAACTTGGAAAGATGCTGATTTGAAACTGTAGCCACTCCAAAATGCCCCTTTGTTATGCAGATTATTTCGAGGGGGGTGGGAACAATTAAGGGCCAAAAGACTCCAGAAGAATCTTTGACCTTCTCCCTAACTGCCTAAAAGAATTTGCGTAGCGGGCCTGTTCCCGGAACGGAGCTGTCAGCAGAGACCTCAGCAGAGCGTGTGGGCTCCGTGTGGTGGGGAAATGCCCAGGGATCAGGGTCCACGCTGGGTCCCACTGCAAACATCCACCAGACATGTGCTTTCCCACCTCCATGGGCATTGCCTTCCTCCCCTTCCAAGTCCCAAACCACTACCCCCAACAGCCTCTTTTGCCTTTAGCTGAAGACGGTGTTTCAGGTGAGGGCTTCGGCCATTTTGGTGAGTTACTCAGTTTTCCTGGGTCTCTCCCATGGATCCACGTCGTTCAGCTTTTAATCTGTCTCGCGTCAATTTAATCCTTAGACCGACCAGAAGCACCAAGAAGGGCGGAGGAAACCTTCTTCCTCCCCAACTGAACAAGGATAAACCACTGGGCTGGGACTTGCGTTCAGGCACTGGGAGACCCCTCACAGTCTAACTTGTCACCTCATCTTTATCCTGACAGCTGTCACCTCTCCCGCCCCTGATGAGAGAAGCCGAGACGAAGGGAGCCGTGCAGGTGTTCATTCAGGGCGAAGCGGGTGAGTCATGTGACAGAACCGAGTGAGGATCTGAGACGATGCTACTTGGGCTGGAATGGCATTGGGGCAGATGGCTCCAAACTGTGCCCGGGTGCCCAGAGGGGGGCAGCCAGCCGCCAGGTTCCCTCACTGAGGTGGGTTATATGATAAGGAAGGCGGATTCGCCTGAGCAGACCAGGTCCCGCGTGGTGACGAAACAGCGTCCCAAGGGCGCCGACTGTGCCCGCTGGGGTGTGTAGGTCTAGGAGGCAGAAGACGCAGCTGGGGAGGCCTAGGTTGGAAATGAATGAACCTGGCCTGAAGAACGCCCTCCCAGGGCTGGGAGACTCAGTCATTCAGAATGGCCTGTGCCCTTGTCTGGGCCTCGGGAACAACCCCCAGGGGATAGGTCTCCTCTTGCTCAGCGATGGGAACCCCTAGCGGGGTTTTCAGCAAGGACACGATCACCATTACCCCCTCCCTCTCGCCTTACCCAAAGCTCTTTGCCGTATTATAAACGGCACGTTATATGCCGTGCTATAAACATTATAATCATATTAAGTATTTTACTTGTGAGACTATGCTATCGTACCTATTATAATAACAATATATCTGGCTTAACGTTTATTATGCCCACAGGGTACCTAATTCCTTGGTAAACCTTTCCTCTTCTGTTATACTTTCTGTTTTGTCCTTCCCTAACTTTTGAAGCAAGGTAGCTGTATCACAGACTCCAGTATTAGTTAGAAATTTAATTTTCTTTAAGCATTTGGAAGATTACAGCTGATGACAGTTAGTGAATGATTTTCTTTTCCTGAAAATTATTATCTGCCACGGAATTGAATAATAGATAAGCACTAGATATTCATGATAAGAGCAGTGGAAACCTCACGGTCAGAGGGAGAGCCTAGCTGAATTACTGATCGCTCCTTTCCTGCCCACTGCCTCCCCAAATAAAGAACTTGGCTCCCTGTTTTGTAAAACATCAACTTGACCCCCTAAGCAGTAGATTGGAACAGGAGTGGACCCCTGACCTAGGACCCAGAGAGAGGTTTAGTCCCTCTAGGGACTTACCCATAAGCGGGCTTACTCACGTAAGAGCAGACATGTGCTGGAAAAGCTGCTGAGAAGAGAGAGAATGACATGGACCTAAAAAATCAGAGCATCAGGAGGGAAAATGAGGGAGAAAAGAGTCCAGCCGCCTTCTTAGTGCCTGCTTCTCATCCCTTTCTAAGTCCGGCAGCGTTCAAATCTGCCCTGAGGTTTTGTGATACACCACTGAGTTCAAATAACCAAGTTCGTGCTTAGGCTAGCTGGAATTATTCATTTCATTTCAGTTATTTGCTGCCAAAGCAGCTTTAATGAATTGAGTAAATATTCCAGGGAAAACTGCCATGACCACGAGTGTTTGCTTTCAGGGGGAGTGAGGGTGGGGTGTGGTGGGACTAGGTCTCTGCCGCCCCGTTTCAGGCTGTCCCACTTATCACATCTTGTGCTTCAAAGTGTGTTTCCCCTTGAAGAGGCTCTTGAGAAGCACAGCCACTGACCTTGCGCTCCCCAAAGGAATTGGGGCCCAGGTATGTGAAACCTAAGAAAAACAACAGCTTTCTTTTCAAAATGTCACTGTTGCCTTGTGCTGTTAGAGCTGGAGCCTTGATTGCACTTTGGGGGCTGACACTTCTTTTGTTCTGGAAGAACACCCTGTAGGTTCTGCAAAGTTAGGGCCCAGATCCTGTGTTGGACTGGATACAAGGAGGCGCTGAGTTGGTCTCCACAGTTTGGTCAGAAGTTGCCTCTCTCATGGGTGAAATAGCGTCTCTGAGATTCCGGGTGAGGAGAGGCTGGCCGGTGAGGACAGCGGAAGGAAAATACTTGCTTTACTTTTTGTTGGTGTTTTTCCCTACCGGGTGGTGGGCCAGAGCCTCTGACACCTACCTGCGTGGGTTTGAATCTCAGCTCTGCCGTTCTTCAGCCAGGGCCCAGCCAGGAGGCAGAACCAGAACAGTTCCTTGACCGAGAGAATTTCACAGAAAGAATTATCAGTTAGGCCGAAAGTTGTTAACTAGGTGACCTAAAGGGTTTCACGGGAGTAGCAACCAAAAGAAGCAGCTATCACCTCTAGGGCTGAGGCCACACGGAGAAGAGGTTGGAATAGTTAAAATTTAAATCATTAAAGGAGGATAAAAAATTAAAAAAAAAAAACAACAAGGAGGAGCCCCATGGAGATGGAAGTCAGACCTCTGAGGAGGGGCCACTGCTCAGCTGGTCCTGGGGTCTCTGAGTTGGAAGGAGGGGCCTGTGGTTCCCAGATTTCCCAAGAGGAGGCGCTGGTTGCCTAGTGCTGGCATCTTGGGAGCTGGGGGCAAAAAGGGAAGGTGGTTCTGTAAGGGGTGTGTGTGTGTGTGTGTGTGTGTGTGTGTGTGTGTACACGTGTGTGTGTTATAACCCCCTTATGTCTTCACCCAGCTTTCAGCCAAAGGTTATTGTATGGTATGTGACAGCCTGAACTCAGCTCTGTTTTGGAATTCATGGCTGGATCCATGTCCATGCTTGGGGCAACACACGATGGAGATCACTTGAGAAGGCTGATTGTAAGATAGCTAGAGGTGGACTGCCAAAGAGTACAGCTGAGAGGCAGGTCCACACCCAGGAGTTTGGGATTAGCAGACACAAACTACTATATATAAAAGAGATCAACAAAAAGGTCCTATTGGATAGCACAGGGAACTATATTTCAGTATTTTTTAATAACCTATACTGGAAAAGAATATGAGAAAGAACATATATACTGCTGTTGCTGTACACCAGAAACTAACACAACATTGGAAGTCAACTATACTTTAATTTAAAAAACCCAGAAAATAACAAGTTTAACAAGGACATGGGGAAAAAAGGCTATATCCAAAAGAATTATTCAACCAAATTTACTGATACTTTCCTGGAAACAAAACTAAAATAAGCATAGAATAAATTTTTAAAAATGAAAAACCAAAAACCGAAAACCAAAAACCCCATGAAGCAATTTTGCTATCGATATGGGAAAATGCTAACATGATATTGTGCAAAAAAAGAGGCACACAAAATTGCATGTTTAGAGTGATCTCAAAATTACCCACAAGAAAACTTAATGGGCATGTATTAAAATGTTAATATGATTAACTTTGGATTGCAGAATTATATATATATAATAAGACTATATTACTTTTGTTATTAGAGTTTAAGTCAAAAGAGAAAGAAAAAAGAGGCTTTGGGCATTCTGGTAGCAGGAAAAATGTGAAACATACTAACATATAACTGCTGTGGTAAGTTTCAGGAAGAAGAGGCAGTTTTCCTCCAATTAAATTCTATGAGAATTTTTTTCATGTGGAAATTTCATAAAGAGAAAATAAATATCATCTCCAGTGCCTGTGTATAGATTTATACTTATATTAGAAGTAAAATAATTCATATTATTAGAACACTCAGAATAATTTACATTATTTGTTTTTTTTGTAATGGCCTTTCATAAAAACCAAGAGCATATCATTGAGAGTGAATGTCAGTGAAGGTTAATTCTGGGAGGAACCACACTGCAATAAATAGGTAGATTTTTGAGTGGCTAACCTGGTCCAAGAATAGATCCTGGAGAAGAATTGACTTAACTGAGGTCACAGAAGATGTTAATGACAGAGCCAGAATTAGACCTTGTGACTTGATTTTTCAGCCTGACCCTGCTACCTATCCCCCTGCCTGGCCCCAAAGAAGAAATGTATAGCTGACTTCAGTTTCTATAATCAGCATCCATTATTGACTTGAATCCCTTAACCCAAATGTCCTATCGATGTATACTCACCCACTTTCCCCCTCCTTACATCAAACTACTTTTTAATTTCAAACCCTATCTTTCTTTGGATGAGTGTGTGTTTGTGTGTATATGTGTTTGTGTGTATATATGTGTGTGTGTGTGTGTGTGTGTGTGTGTACTTGTATGTTTGTGTATTTGTGTCTCTTAGACTGACAAGACTTGAAGAGATTCGGATAATATTCTGTATCCACATTTCAGCCCCAATAGGCCGGACCACCAGCACTTGTCCTTCAATGATTAATGGAGAGAAATTATGTTAGAACTGATGGGAAATTTACAAGATGCTTTTAATATAATTAAAAGTAATGTCTCTATTGGCTCTTAACTCTTCCCCAAGCCTAGAATTGGCTTCTTTCCAGAACTAACACATTTCATCCAGGAACTGGAGAACACATTTTAAGAAAAAGAAAAAAAATCTTTCCATCTTTGAATTCATACTTGATTGACCAGAGTACAGTTTGTGAAATTTAATATTAGGTTATTCTATCATGAAAGAATCACTGGGTTGCTCTGAGTGATATTTTCATGAAGTCCGGGAATGTTTTAAAGCAGGAAGAAGCACACAGGTTCATCTAAACCTGTCTCATTTTACAGATGAGGAAACTGAATCTAGGGAAGTTACACTATGTCTAACCCACTAATCCCGTGATTTTCCTTTTTTCCCCTTCATTTTTTCATTTGAAAAATAATTTTTGAACACCTGTTATGTGTCAGATGATGCAGTGCCTCCTAAAGATTTAAAAACCAAAAACCTTGGTTCGTAAGAAACCAGGGGAGGTTTAAGGAATAAGAAACCAGGGGAGGTGTAGCATGTGTTAATGAACATTAGTCTATTATAGTATATGTTGCAGTGTTAATGTTATATTCCTAGAGTTATAAAAGATGAGGGAGTAGTGAAATTTGCCTGGGAATTCAGGAAACTTTTCTAGAATGGATGACGTTTTATCTGGGCCTTGAAAGATAAGCAGGAATACACCTGCTTCAGAAACAAGGGAAGAGTATTCAAGGCAGAAGGAAATGAGAGGCATAGGATAGGTTTGTGCTTATTTGGGGGATACCAAGGACTGGCTTAATCTGTAGGGAGTGATTGAGGGTCAGATTGAATAGGTCAGCTCTGACGTCGTTGGGGAAGGCTTTGTAGAGTCAGCTGAGTTCTCTAAGCTTTATTCTGCAGGTAATGGGAATCTATTGCATAATGTTAGGCAAGGAAATGACACTTTACACTTGCACATGGGTCTACATTTAAGAGGAATAACTGGTAGCACTGTAGAGGATGGACTGGAGGAGAAAGGACAGCTAAAGTCAAGTTCAGATGAGAATGATGAGATAATGAACTTGGCCAATGGGGGGGGGGTGTGCCCTACAAAGAAGGAGGAGATATTTATGAGCTTAGAATTGGCAGGACCTTATAATGATTGTGAAGGATAATAAACAGGGAGCAACCAAGGAGGAAAATGAAGCTTCTGGTTTTGAAGGTTAGAGTTATGGTGATGCTGTATAACTAGGCTATGACATACATGAAAAGGGTAGTAGGGGAAAAGCTTGCATGCAGTGTTAGAGATATTCAGCTTACCCGTGATGGAACATTTAAAGAGAAGATACACAGGAAGTAATTGAAAATCTGTGTCTTAAGCTCAGAAGAAAAGTCTGGGCTGGTGTTATTGATTTTGGAGTCATTAAAGAAAGTGAGAGTTGAGTAAAGAGAATAAAGAAAAGTCTAAGAACAGAACTCTGGGGGATGGCTGGAAGAGAGGAGCTAGTATAAGACATATGTAAGGGATGGATGGAAGAGAGGAACTAGTATAAGACGTGGTTAGAAAGAATTATTTGTGTGGTAGGAAGACAATGAAGGAAACAGTGTTGTGGAAATCGTGTTAGTCATGATGCTTTCAGCTGCTATTAACAAACAAACTCAAAATGAGTATTATGATCAAGTAGACTTATATGCTCAGTTAACGACAATAACATCCCAAAACTCCAGAGGTAAGTAGAACAGAGAGCAGGTGTTTTAGTCACAAATCCAGCTCCATTTCTTTCTGACTGTCTCAGAAATGTCCTCCTCTGGGTGGTGGGTACATCACTGGACTGCTAGGAAGACGGCTGTGGCAGTTTCAGATTTCCCATCCATGTACAACCAAGGACTTTCTTCCAGTTCTATCTCAAAAAGGAGGAAACTTCTCTTCCCAATTCCCATCAATCTTGCAGTTACCTTTCATTGGATTGACATACCTATTCTTGAGCCAATCTCTCTGGCCAGTGGAATTCCATATCCTGGTTGCATTATGCTTGGGTTTCTGAACTGATTGCTAGCATAGAATATAGAGATTGGGCTGACCTCCGTAAGTGGGGGACTCATTGATTCCTTTTTTGTCCCACAAAGTGCAAGCCTGCTGAAACCAAAGAAGGTGAGGTGGAATGGGTATTAGGCAAGTGGATGCCTGTTAAGAAAACCAAGGGAGGAGAGAGTTTCAGAATGAAGGAGTGGTCATTCATATCAAAAATTGCAGATCAAGTAGGATAGGTATGATAAAGAGATCATTAAATCTGTCAATTATGTGGTCGTTGATGACCTTTGGGTCACCTTTCCAAGAAGCACTTGGGAAGCTCTTGCAGAATACTTTTTGAAGGAGTGTGGCAGCAAAGAGGAGAGAGATAGGAAGAGTTAAATCAATTGCAATTCAATGATGCATATAAATTCATTTGCAAATATTATTTTATTGATAAGCTTGCATCAATTCACTCCTTCCTAGGTTGAAAGAAGGAGGAAAATTAATCCTATAATGTGAAAAGAGTGTGACAAGTTTGTGAACAAAACCAAGAGCATATAAACAAAGAGAGAGTGATAAATGTTTGTGGCATGGTGAAAGGTGACCACTAAAAAAGTGAGAGATGGGATTTCCATCAACATTTCATTGGGCTCAGAATCATGCCATGTTTTTGGTATGTTTTTTTGGTTAGTTTTTTTTTCTGCAATGAGAAACGGATAGGTTTAATTTACAAGGTCAGCCTTAGCAATATTACATGCACTTTGTAACTGCAGCGTAATTACATTAAAAGGCAAAGGCAATTTTCTTCAGGTACGGCCAGCCACTCAGAGGATTGGTATAGGAAAGCAATAGGGCACATTTAGTCAGTGTCAGGCCATAGCCTTTGTAGATTTCCAATACTCAGTCAAAGCATAAAATAAGTTTTCAAACCCTAAGAGCAACAAGAATTTAATGTTATTAATTCTGTGATAATAATAATAATATTAAATACATCCTTATGTGGCTGATAGGTGCCTTTCAGCTTTTAGGGAAAGTAATTCTAATAATGGTTCCCATTTCATTTTCACTTGTACATATAGCACTTTTCACAATTCATTCAATTTTTCTCCCCAAGTCATAATAATCCTGTGAATTGAGAATAGGTGATATTATCTTTATTTTTAAATGGGAAACAGACTCCTAGAAGAGTTGCTGAGTGACTAGCTGAAAGTTACCAGTTATCTTGTTGCAGCAGTTCCAGAGTGAATGGAGAGATATCAAGACATGCAGATTGGGACTCAAGGCAACGTGATGTTAGGACCATGTTGAAGCTGGGAGAGGTAAATTGTTGGGTAGACTTTCACTCAGAGAGAACTACATGGACTGGGGTGAGGGTTAGTCTTCCAAAGTATTGATAGGTAGCTGGACAAATGATTGACCCAGGTTCAGGCTAAGGATGAAAATGTGCAGAAAGTTCATTTCACAGGGTGCCAAATTTGGGAATGATTTAAAAGAGAGTTCTAACATACCCTCTCCTTTCAGCACAAGGATGCCAAGGCCCAGAGAATTATGAGCTGGGTGAGAGGGAAGGTCTTCCCCGCTAGCCCACTAACCTAGCTGACTGCTTTCTCCACTACCCTGAATCCCACCTTAGAGTCCTCAAGAGAAAGAGCATAAACTTGGTGGAAAGACAGGTGGTGTGGTTCAGAAGCTCATCTCCCATCAAAATTCAGAGGATGGGGAAGAGTTGTTTCCCTAATGCCACGGGAACAATTGTTCTGGTCAAGTAACAGCGTAAAGGGTACTAAAGTAAAGTGAAAGAGAGTCAAAGCCGGAAGGAGGATATCTCAACGTGTTACTTGCTACAGACACTCTTGGTGAATCACGGAGCTAGGCATTGGGATGTATCCTATGTTCTCTGCAAACATACTGAAATATTTGGAAATCTTCTGCAGTGTTGCTGTAATTTGTCTTGATTTGGAGAGAGGCAGTCAAATTTTTAAAATTTCAGATACTTTCCAGTAATAGATAACTCTCTTTGGGGGTTGTGGGTGGAGCCGGGAATGCAACTTCTGGCTGATTTATTTCCATTAGAGCAAGACACAAATAGCCTTGTTTATTATTAGTCGTAGTTATTACACTATTCATAATCTGTTTTCCCACAAGAACAGTATTGCAATGATGAATGACAACATATATATAGAACAAAACGAATTTATTGCAGAATGCATTTCCAGTGATGTGAACGAGAAATTAGGTCTGCAATATGTTTGAGCTGTGCTGG